>NW_028141175.1:108914-813573 GCF_030444845.1 Prenolepis imparis
AAGCAGTGGTATCAACGCAGAGTACTATCTTGTCCTGCAGCTCGGCGGGACACTGACCCGAGGGTTCCGGTGGTATCGTCACACCGTATGGGTCCTTGGTCTCCCCGTTATTATCTGAAAGCAATTCTCCGGGACGCGAGGTGGGCGAGCGACGCTCAGCGCTGCCGGCGACGGCGGTAGCGGCGACGGTGGCGGTGCCTGTCCCGGTGGCGATCGCGAGACCCGGGAGACCCGGGAGACCGTTCTCCTCGGGGCGACCATCCGCGACCGTCGCGACAATCGCTACGCTCGCCGTCGTCAACGACGGTGCCGGTGCCGGCGGTGGCGACGGCGACGGCGGCGGCAGCGCAGCTACGCCCGTCCCCTCGTCGTCCTCGGAGATTACCGTGTCGTCAAAATAAGAGACCAATCGTTGCACCTTCGTAGCCGCGCCCGGCAAGTCGCTACTACCGGCAGACTTGCCGACGACGGGACTGTGCGAGGCTGAACGGCCTCGAGATATGGGACTGGTGCCAGATCGGGCCTGGGGCTGACGACCGACTTGGGCATTATGCGGGGCGGCCCCCTGGGGAGTGTTCGAATTCTCCTCCTGCAGCCGTTCGTCTTCCACCCCGTCCTCGCCCTCCGAGTCGGTATAGGTGGCGTGGAGAGATGCCAGAGCAACACTTTGTACAGACATGGTTAGTTGGTTTTGAGTGCCCGCCGTGCTACCAAGCAATATTTTGTGTGGGAACTCACCGGTCTAGCGTTGCACGGCCTGGCCCAGCGCCCAATTGTGCCACGAGAGGGCTTTACAGAGGCGCGGGGACAGGAAGGCTCTTTTATCGGCCCGATGGACGCGTTGAGCTTTGGTCGTCTTTTAGTACGAACCTGAAACACATTTCTACATTGTATTACATTACATTCGCAAGATTAATCTCTTTATACGTTAGATCACTCGACCAATCAATTTATCCATTTTGTATCTTTTCTTTTATACTTTTGTTGCGTTTTCACTGAAAAATTATATGTGCAGTGTATTTAACATAATATTTTCTTGATCGAAAATCTATAATCTAAATTTAGATTGTTATGTTGCTCTCTCTTTTCACGGGCAAACTTATATCCATTATATCTTTCCACAAATTCTCTAACAAGCATGTGTGAATCTATACTAATATTTACTCACTAAAAGTAACTCCCAAATTTTCTCATGCTACAGTTGCAATGCAATTAATAGTTCTTGGAGCCGAGAAATAAAGTAGTAATAACGTTAACGCAGAAGTAAAAATCACCCAGAGACCATCCGATTGATCTATTTAAGGTCAATCACTCTGACAAACGAGATGTAGGTTAGAATCTATAACGATAAACCGCGAAACGACGAGAAACTTCTACTGACCTTAAACTTTCAACGTCCACTATTACGACGTACAATTCGAGTCTGTTTGTTTGCACATTACATAATCAATTCTTAATACAATTGTAAATAAATATTCAATAAAATGCAAAAGTTTTTTTCGCCATCAAACGATCGTCGGCGCGTTCCTCCCAGAGTTCCCAGGATACTTTGCGTTCTCTACCTCGTTAGATCCATAAATATAATAATACACGTAGATCGATTTCCTTATTTCATCTCTCTCTCGCGAGCTCCGTCCAACGAGGCTGCCGATTGGCTGCTTCTTCGGCAACCTAGAAATTCCCTATTCAAACTGGCTACTATTGGCCATCGAATACAGAGTATTCGAGATTCTGTTCTGCCGCCAAACTTTACAGATGTAACATCGGCTTTATATATTTAGATTGATCACATGCAAATCTTTAGTTACATAAGCAAGTATCATGAGCTTGTGTTGATGGTTGATGTAAAGAAAAGTTATTTGTGAAGATGGTCGGGATAACATATACCTGCAGAAATGCACTTCTTCAAGTAGGTTTTTCTGCGAAGAACGAGAAAGTTATTAATGATTGTTAAGACGTTATGTAATTTTTTTAATAATTCTTTTTTTCCATTCACACAGTGGAGACACTTGTCAGTTTAATAATGCAGCATGTAATTAGAATGTCATAACTGTACTTGTGTCATTTTTCTTATAAGCCAGCTGTTAATCTTTACCTCAACTAGAATTTAATAAAAATGGCAAACCAGTTCCATAATTGATAAGAGATTATTTTTTATAATAATATATAGATTGTTAACTCTAAGTATGTCTGTCTTCTATATGTTACGTATTTGTAATTCTAATTCGGTATTAACTTTCTCAATTTTATAGGTCAGAAGTTTGCACACTGCGGCGATTCAAAATGCTGAAGCCAGATTAAAGACCTTTTCAGTTTATCGTTGGAATCCAGACAAGCCTGATGAGAAACCATACATGCAGAAATATAAACTTGATCTGAATAGGTAGGTGTCTTACTTTCGATCGTAAGTTAAATATTTTTCTGAAATTATATCGTTTCATGTTTTGCATCTTATATCTTTTTGTTTAGTTGTGGACCGATGGTGCTGGATGCATTGATTAAAATAAAAAATGAGGTTGACCCAACTTTGACATTCCGTCGTTCTTGTCGTGAAGGTATCTGTGGATCCTGTGCTATGAATATCGAGGGAATAAACACACTGGCATGTATCAGGTATTAAGCACATTAGTATATATATATGTTTATATTACTTGATTATTAAAGATATGATTTATAACTCTGATTGGGCTTTCTTCTCATATATAAATTAAATCTTATATATATAAATATTCGCACTTCTATTAAAATTTAAAAGTACGAAAAATAAAATAAAATGTTTCTCATTATGTGTTTCAGCAAAATTGATAAAAACACAAGCTCATCGTGCGACATTTATCCCTTACCACATATGTATATCGTCAAGGATTTAGTGCCAGATTTAAACAATTTTTACGATCAATATCGCAGTATACAGCCTTGGCTACAGCATAAAGATGCAAAGCAAGCTGGTAATCAACAGTATTTGCAGAGTGTAGAAGACCGTAAAAAATTGGTAAACAGGCTTCTTTGTCATCATATTTATTTGATTTTCCACTTTGATTATAGTCACTTCTCTTAAAATTAAATACATAATTTAAGCTTTTTTCTGATACAGGATGGTCTCTATGAATGTATTCTCTGTGCTTGCTGCAGTACTTCTTGCCCTTCCTACTGGTGGAATGGTGATAAATATTTAGGCCCTGCAGTACTTATGCAAGTAAGCATTTAATATTAACACACATTATTCTAGATATTATTGTGTACCCTGTAATAGAATAATCAGGCGCCAATAATAAGTTTAGAAGAAAATGATACAAGAAATTCTTAGAATGAGATAAACACATATAAATCAAAATTAAATAACAAGCATATAATTATTATCTTTTAAACAAATAATATTGCACATTTATGTCTTTAAAGATAAATCCAATTAGAAAAGGGGGAAAAAAAAAATTATATATATATATATATATATATATATATATATATATAAACGTTGCTCAATACAACTTTGTTTTCATTTGAAGTTTGTTCTCAACATTTATGCTATTTTTTTTCTAAACTTTTAACTATTATATGTATTTTCATTAGGCTTATAGATGGATTATTGACTCGCGAGATACTCAAACGAATGAGCGTCTGGAGAAACTGAAGGACCCATTTTCAGTTTATCGCTGTCACACAATTATGAATTGTACACGTACTTGTCCAAAGGTGAGTTTAATTTATCAATTTCAATTCGATATTTCAAAATTTGCAAAATTACGTAAAATTAAAGCACAAATGTTTCTTTGTTTTTACAGGGTCTGAATCCCGGAAAGGCAATAGCAGAAATAAAGAAATTGTTAGCTAATATTAGTCAGAAACCAAAACCAGAACTTAGTGCGACAGCCTCTCCATAGCAAAGAGAAATCAGGTAGAAGCAATAAGTTCTATATATATCTGTCTTACATTATATTGCGTGCACAGCGAATATATGAGAGTAATATATTTCGTACAACTGAAGATGTGCGTATCTAGTGGATAAAATACTTTAGCAATCGAAAAATCGCTGTTACGCTCTATTTAAATAAAATATTTCCTACCATGTGGAACTAATTGCGGTGCAGTAATTATTAATTATTGATGCAATAGCACAAGCCCTCGAATAAAAGTTACTTAGACCATGGTGGTTTGTTAGCCCGATGGTGTCTTTATGGTTCGGCAGCCATTCGAATCCTAGCAGTCTCACGCGATCGATTTTGCACCTCAGCCGTGCGCAACGTTATGCCGAATATGTCTTCGTGGTAGCGATTCTCATCCTGAAGGAAAGAGAATTGTTGCATACAAGCGAAATTATTTATATCCTTGTAGCATGGCTTTGTTAATTGTCATCATACTGTATATCACTGTGTATAAATAGCAGATACGGCAAGAAAAAGAATAATAATGAATGAAAAATTTACCCTGAGCGATAACATGTACGCTTCGACGTCTTTGTCCGTCATTTGGCCATTCGTTTGTATAATTTGTTTTAATGTTTGATAGACGTCTTCCGCCATTGTACAATCTCCGCAAACGTAGAAATGTCCGCGCTCATATACTACCATCTTATAAATCTGAGCTGCTTCCGCTTGGATCAAATCTTGCACATAAGTCTAGATAGATTCATACAAAATGCAAATTTAAGTTTATACCATTATAAATATTTGTTAAAAGTTTGTCTACTTATCGTATTTACTTTTTGCTACTTTTCGTTATTAACAAAATGTGATGAACGAAAGAAACGATTACATTGCGATTAAATAAATCTATAATTCAAGGAACATGGATAGAGATCAATATATATTCACGAATTTGAATTAATTGAAATTTTTTGTGAGATTCGTGTATTTGTAAAATCTTATGTTATTCGCTGTGCTTGCAAAATGCTTAATTTAAATGAGCTATTCTTGCATTTCAGATGAGTACCTTTCGAAGATGTATTTGAATGAAAGAATTCAAATTTTTCAATACACGAAAGATTCAAACTACTTAGCAGTATTATTCTATCTCCACAAACTTTTTTCTTCTATTTAATTAATTTTTTTTAAATAGAACACATATATTGTGATGTGTATTTTACCTTCTTGATACCAGGCTCTCGGGACAATGCTAAAAACACTTTATCCAAAACACCAGCTTCCAGCATTTCTTTTTTTTCTTGTCTGTACAAATCCAAATTTCTTTGACGACAGCCAAAGAACAGCCAAATCTTCCCAAACGTTTGATCTGCAAATATAATTTCCCCCAAAAAAGTAACTTCTGAATGTGATTTTCAAGATTTAACTATCAATCTCGGACAATAATCTTATAAACCATTTATAAATGAGACATATATATCGGATTGCCGCTATTTATATCATAAACAATTGTTGTCGACAATTACTAGTGATTTTACAGCATGGTTACAGAAATGGTATATATCAAAATTTATACATGAAACTAATAGATGTATATAAGAAAAAATATTCATACTGTGCTGGAGTTTCATTTGAGCAAACCGATGATGCCAAAAGCCTCGGAAAGGAGCGATTCCCGTGCCTGGGCCCACCAATATTATCGGGGCCTTAGTTTCCATCGGCATATAAAAGTTTGGCGCACTTGAATATTAATCAATAATTATATATTTGACGCAAAATCTTTACGTAATGTTTCATCGGCAAAATTTTGAAATAGTTACCTTCGCACGAACACATGCAGCTGTTGCCCCTCAGCTATCTCTCGCAGATAATTGGAGCAAACACCAAAGTGTACTGGTCCGGAACCGTCTAGAATCAGTAATTAAAATTATAAAATTGCAGAGTATATATATGAATTATAGCATGAATGAAAACAAGAAAAGAAGAATAAGCTACTTTGTGTTCGGTATTGCACCACTGCGACTGTTAAATGTATTTGTCCTTGGTGCACGGCGGGAGACGACGAAATACTGTAAAATCTCGGTTGCAAGGGCGTCAGATGAAGCACGAGCAACGGAGCGAACGGAGTCACGGATGGGAATTCATCCAGAACTTCGGCCAAGTTAGGGTACTTCCAATGTCTCCAATCCTCGTAAGCCGCCGGATCCTATTCCAAGGAGAATCTCTTTTTCAATTTTTGTATCATATTTTTCATTAAATTTTAGAATAAAATAATATATTTTTAGAGTTAAGAGAAATATATTAACTTATAACACTATTAATGATATATGAATATTTTCTTCTTTTGTTTTTCGAATATTTAACTCTTTTTCAAATTCTGATGTGCTTCGACAAACAGAATTATATTTAGTACATTTACGTATTTACATATTTACAGAAGTTAAAAGATCAAGCTGCGCCCGTTCTTTTGCGTTTGTAGCTATCGAAGCAAAGTATCTTAATAGATTCGGCGTAGGCGGCGTCGTGATGTCCAAGAATCGAGTTAACAACATCCTTAAGGAATTCGGTAAATATCTGTCGTGAGGTACCCACGTTTTTACAATGCCTGGAAAAAGTCGCTATTATAATTATATGATAGAGGAGAGAGGAGGAAAGAAATAGAGAAAAGTGAATTAAAATCGACACCATTAGGAGTATGCGCTTGCTTCTGCAGTTGAAGCTCGATCGATTTATCAACGTCGAAAGTAGACTGTATACGTTGCAAGATTCTCTCCACAAGTATTGCCCGATTGTACGCAAATACGCCTAAGTGATCTCCAGGCTTGTAAGAGATATCCATGCCTACTAACTCGTCCAATTCCAGAAGCAATGTCGTTCCACTGGACTCGTCGCCGCTCAAGTTGGTTCTTCGAAGCATATTGCACATCGTCACGTTTCTGTTGTGACATTTGCTAAATGCTTTGTCGATCGGTTGCGGATTAGCCTCCACGAAACGGACCGTGGTCGCGGACAGCGCCTCGGAACCCAGGGACAGGGCCACTTCCGCCAACATATCATCGTCGTCCAAGCAGAATGTTTCACATGCGACCGTGAAAATGTCGGCTGCCCATTTGCGGAAGGTTTGTTCCTGCCCGCACATCTCGTCACCTTGAGCCAAGCGGGCTAATCGTTCTCCGCCCAATTCGCCCAACAGGTTGTCGACGTAACGGCCGAACGCGCAGAAATTCGGATACGCCGACGAGCCTAGCGCGAACACGGCGAATCGGACGTTACTGAGAGGTCCAAAGATATCCTCGGTCTGCGAGTCCGTCGTAGAGCCGCGCAGAGAATCCAATCTGTCTAACTTCTTCGATCCGCTTACTTCCGTTTGACTATTGGCCTTGATAAATGACTTGGAGGTCGCCAGATTCACTTTATTCTCGCTGTTCATGATGTAAGCGTCGTTCATCTTCATCGCATACAAATTCTGCGCGAAGACTTCCCCGTTTTCCGGCGGATCGCCGTTCCCGAAAGTGGAAGTTATCACTATTAGTAGAGCCTCGTGTTCTATATTACTGATGTCGTAGTCCGCCATCGAAAGTACTTGTGAATGAAAAGCGTGGCCCAACAATTCGTTCAACTTTTCCGCATACATTTGGGACGTACCGGTTTCCGTACCGAACAATACGGTCGCTTTTATTCGACGCGATAACGCCCGTCCAAACAGCTTGGACGTAAACTTCACGGCTCTCGCGATTTGCTTAAAATGAAACTTTCGTCTTGGCTTCTTCGACGTTGATTTTTTATCGCGTCCTTTCTTCCATACATGAATCTTCCACGCTGGATCCTGGTTGTCGTAGGCAGGTTTCAAGTGATAGAGGGCCATTTCCTGGTGAAACACCGGTGTCGCGGATCCAGATATCGGTGGTACAATCCACAGCCAGTCCGAGGGACAACCGTTCCGGAGACGCATCTCGTTGTCGAGATGTTTCATGAAAGATTCCGAAGCTGTATGATGATCCACGATCGTCACGTTCTTTATCTGAAAGCTGTGCAGCACCGCGATGTTAGCCTCCACCATTGCTTTGTCCTTCCATAACGATATGGCTGTCCTAGTGTCCAGGCCCATGTTCGTCGCTATTATCTCGAGCATGTTATATCTGTGAGCATCGCACAAATCTCTGCAGCCAATCTCGGTGCTCATGTACCAGCCGTTGAAGGGCGCCGCGGTGAACACTAAACCCCCGCAATCGAAAACCATTCCAGATACGGCCGGAATAGCGAACCACTTGAGCTGCAATTGCTCAAACCAGTCATACCTGTCAAAATGCAAGACAGATATATATTACCTCTTTATGGAGTTATGATATAATCAACGTATAACTCTTGGAATTTAATGCGATAAATCCGAACGACACATATTTTATTTCAGAGAACAGAATTATTTATTTATATCAGATAGATTTGTATATATTCTAAATGCACTTCTTTCTTTTTTTATCGTCTTCTTACTCAAGAGTCTGAATATGCTTATATGTCAGATGCATAAAATTGATGTTAAAATTCTCGATTTTTAAATGCATTTATATTGAATTATAATGCTAGAAATAAAAAATTATGTCATCTGACATAATTTAATATATAATTACAGTAAGGCAAGAAAAGGCTTAAAGAAGTACACTTGCAAAAAACGTGAATAAACATAATGCAATAAATAATATGTCAACGTAGTAATTAAATTTATGTAATAAATAAAAACTATATATAATTAAAAATATGAAATTAAAGTTTCTTCTAGAAACTTCAACAACTGCTTACGTAGGATGACTTAGATGTACTTCGAGTACCAGATCTTTTGGAATGTCGAAGTAATCTGGATCATGTCCGTTGGCGGATAAAACAAGCGGTAATATGTCGAATTTGGTCCGCGCTCCTTTCCATCCTAATTTCATGCAAATCTGTTGAAGCAAAATGTTGCTTTTGTTAAATTATTTTCGAAATGCATTCTTTATAGAGGATTTTATGTTTCAAGAAGTTGAAAATATTTTCTGATTTTAGATTGTTGACGAGTTTCTAGATCTAATACAATCATATTGTTATGTCTATAATAATTTTAAATACTGAATTTCTTGTAAATTCCTCTATTATTAATGAAACTCTTATATTATATTTGAAATAATAATATATTAAAAATGGAATTTTTAATTATATTTATTTACGTATTTTTTAAACTTTATCATTTATATTTATTTATGTATATGTATATTTTTAAAATTATATTACATTGTATTTATTTATGCTTAAATTTTAATCTTAATTCGCTATATAATATTTCAGAATAGTAATTTCTTTCATTTGATAACTCTTATTGATAATTCCAAGATTAATCTTATCGGTAATATAAGAGCACGAAACAATAGCTGTTGATTGATTCGTTGAAACAAAGAATTTTATTTTTATAGCCGAGACAACCGAGACAATGTAAACGTAACGATTTGTATTATCAATATTTTTCAGATGGCATATTTATACGAGCGTTACTTATACATATATAATTTTCTCGTACCAAAGAATTAAAAATTTTCCCCTAAAATTCTCTAAAAACGAAATATTCTGATATGCTTATCGGGTAATTTATATAACTTGTAATGGATAAAAATAATCTCATTTGATCCTATGATTCAATTTAATTTTAGCCTTTTCAATTTTCTATATCGGAAAAATTAAACTTTGAGTAAGATGCGTAATATTCAATATCAAATCTAATAGAACACATTCGGTACAAAATAAACAAATGTAGAATTTTACGAATAAATATGTATAAATGCATTCTGACCTCTGTAAATTCTACACTAGCAGGATCTCCAGTAATAGTACCATCTGGATTTTTGTATCCCGCATAATTAATTAATTGCTGATTCCATACCCTGTAATCGTGTTTTTCGTCAGTGCGTTGCGGAAATACTGTTATTGCAGACCTGAAAAAAAAAGTTTAAATATCATATAATAAAAAGTTGCAGATAATTAATATTCAATTTAATTAAATTTATTTTTAAAATTATTTTTAAAAGAATTAAATTTAATATTAAATTTTATTTCTTCTCAATTTAAAAAATAATTAATAATTATTTTCACTTTTACTTGGCATTATAACGTTTATGCAATTTTATCGGTTTATGTCATATAAATGTATTCTTACCTAATGTTTCCTTTATTTGTAGCGTACTTGATATGATTGCACAAAGCCTCGAACATGCCACTTGTAGTTGTAACGTAGCGGCAGTCGAAGACCTGCGGATGTTTATTTTACAAACAGATTAACAAACAAAAATATATATTTTTTTTCGAATATACACAAACGAGCTCTTTTTCGCGAAAAATATCGTTAGCCCGAAAAAATGTGATGTGAAATAAACCTGTAATTTGGACCATTGTATGCGGCCGATGCATCTCACGGCGTTTCGCCAAGCTATTTTTGCGCCGAACACCAATTCCGTTTCCGTTAATTGATATGTACCAGTGGAAATCACTTCCTTCTGCACGCTTTCCCAACGTGCGCGATGAGCATCGCTATTTAATCTGTGTTAATCGACAAAGACAAAGATATGCGACTGTGAAGAAACGCGTTTGTAAAATCTATTATATAATTTAAAGACATCAACGCATGAATATATATATATATATATATATACCTTCTGATGGAAGTGAAATATTGCTCCAGGAAATCTTTCGCGTGAGTTAGTACCTCCTCTTTTGTACGCGGTTCGGTTCCATGAAGCGGCAGCTGCATTATGCTACCGAGACAGGATTGCTTCGTACAAAGCGTTTTCTACAAAAATTCATTTAACATTTATTGTTTCAAATAATTGAATGCTTCTCTCTCATTATCCACGCTTTTAGTTTAAACCATATTATTAAGATGTGCACCGTAAAAGTCTCAATAAAAAGAATTTTTTATGTGGCTTGTGTTATTAACGACATATAATCGGGAAAGTATTCTATATGAAACAAATAGAAAATGTGGAATAAAATTTTTTTATACGATTTTAAAGAAAATCAATCTTAAAAAATCAAATAATATATCTTCTATCGTTTTTTCAGATTTCGATTAATTTTGAAATTATAATCTTTCGGGATGTTGTTTCACTTCTCAAATTTTCCAAAGTTATGATTTTTCGGGACATGATACTATTTTTCAAATATTAGCCTTATTTATCGCGAAAGATTTTGCACGTTTATCAAAAAGTTTTAATTACATAAATCATTCATAGATCATCTGATACATCACAATAGTGATTATAAAGGATTATAAAACGAGTAAAAAGAATCAACATCCTAATTGACCATATAATACTGGAGAAACAAATTATATATTATTATGTATTATAATAATTATATATTATTATATAATAATAAATTATATATATTATATATAATAATTAAAACAAATATAAATCCGTGGCACTTTTATAATTGAAAATTATATATATAAAGCAAGTTCAAAATAAAGACAAAATATTACTAATACTTTAATTATGTTAAGAGTTAGATTTTCTCTTCATTTACATAAATCTGTATAAAAAAATTTTATTCTGTATTTTTGATTCTTATATGTTTTAATACGTATAATTCAGCTTCTTTTTCGATTGTATCACCGATAATAGACTATTTTGTATTATTTATGATAAAGAATAATATAATATTTCTAATTCGTTTGCTATCAATTTTCAAGATTAAAAGATTTTTTTTTTAATACCTCGGCATTTTTTACGTGCAAGGAATCAAACGCCTCTGTCTTGTCCGCAAGATTTTTCAGTTTCGTAGGCTTCTTTTGTTGACACGTTCCGTCGTGATCCTTCATCTTGTATTCACAAGTGTTTTTAACTGCTTCTTGCTTAACAGAATGGAGAGAAGTGTGACGATAAAGAGGAAAAGATGAGTAGAGAGGACACAGAGATGACACAACGCAGCATCTCACGTGCCGTCATCTCACATGCGCCAGCATGCGCAACATTGATCCATTCCGCTTGTCCTCGGAATGTTCCGGGATCGATCAACAAATAATACTTTTTGCGTTAAAATGAAAATTTATAGCAGAAACGCAGTCTATACAATACATGTTAATGTCTTACGTATTATTTTTTACGTTAATTTTTTTAGTAATAATAAATTACAATATACAATAATAATAATAATAATAATAATAACAATAATAACAATATATAAATATATATGCATAATGTGTGTATATGTATATAATTATATGATCAATAAATTGCAGTCAGCTATAAACTAGTCAGAATTGATTGGCCAAAACTTAAAATAATTATAAAATATATTTTTCATGTGTGCTTTAGCTAATTTAATTTAGTATTAGCCGATTATTTTGCGAATTAACCGAATTTTATATGTCTATAATACACACACATATACACATTATGTCTGAAAACTGAATAGCCAAAGCACAAAAATATGATATTCTTTTTCAAAAGTTTTTATCAATCAATATTTTCTCTCTTTCTCTTTTTAAATAAATAAATAAAAAATCTCTAAAATTAATTATATTATTAATTATAATTCAAAAAGCAACTTAAGAATTAAGCAAATAAATATCTATAAATCCAGTTAATTCAGTTAAATATTAGATTTAGTAATAAATTTCAAGGAAATATAAGTTTTTGCGATATACATATTATATGCATTATAGAATATATAACGATCTTGTATAAGACTTAAGCTCTTGATAATTAAATAAAATCAATAATCAAAATAAATCTTTATGAAAGTAGTGATTCTATTCTATTATGTTAATTCTAAAAATATATTATTTCAATATATAAAAATATATATAAATTTTAATTATTTTTCCGCAGAAATAAATTAAATAATAAATCAAAATACTATGTTTGAAGAAGTAATTGCTCAATACATATTTAAAGTTGTAGCAAAAATATAGCTTACGATTCTTTTACAGCTCTTGCCACGCACGTCAGTTTGCGATATGGCTAGTCAGAACACGAAGTGATCGCTTTCTGCATCGAAGCTTCGTGCTTCGACCAACAGAGTAAACCAAAGTCGGTCGATTCGCTCTTTGGTGGTGATCATCGACGGAAAATCGACTTCTATATAATACTATATTGATCATATATCACAAGGCGAATCATAAATCATATATTACAAAGTGAACTGATTAGTTCACTAGAAACAAATATCTAATAAACACTTAAATTTTAAAATTTAAAGAAATAAAGTTAAAAATATAAATATTTGCATGTATATAAATTTGAGAAACAAACGGATACAGAATTGTTATTATTTTTGCAATTCAAATTCAATGATTATTTTTTTATTTCTGGAAAAAATTAGATATTTTCTTATCTGTCATATTATATATATATAATCCTTTAAAGATATATATTAGTAATTAGTAAAATTCACACACAAAAATTATTTTTAACTTCAAATGTGCTTATTTAAAGAGGACATACTTTTATAATATTAAAAATAAGAAAATTCCTTATGCTAATTTATAGTAATTTATTATTTATATTATGTTATATATATTCAAAAATGGAAGATACGGAAAAGCGGAAATCGAGGTCTATTAAACGTAATGTTTAAAATGCTATATAACTATAATTTATTATAAAAAAACCATTGTAGCTATAACATCATATAACGTCTTATAATATTTATATTTTTCTCTTTTTCTAAATACTTATTTCGTTTTTATAAAAATATGTATACGTACGATTAATTATTTATTAAACTTGTAGAACAATCCCATTTCATGGATCTTTCAATAGCCATTTTCCACTTGGAATATCTGAGATCTCTCTCTAAAATGAAACATTTAAAATGTTATTTAAATGTTTTTATTTATTTCGGTTTTTAAATTACTACAGCTGTGTAAAAAAAAGATACGAATATTTACCATTTTCACTAATCACAGGTGAAAATTTGGTCATTTGAGATGCATCCATTTCGTTTATATCAATTAAGTCTGCACCAATAGCAGCTAAAATAGCGGCACCTAGTGCTGTTGTTTCAACCATGTTTGGTCTCGCTATTCAACACATATAATTATTATTTATTTGAAACATTATATTGATTATAAAAAAAGTAATTTATCACTTTGACAATATAGAGGAATCATATTAATATTTACTCACCAACAGTTATCCCTGTTAAATCCGCTTGTAATTGCATTAACAAATTGTTCACAGTCATACCGCCATCAACTTGCAGCATTGTCAGCTTCGTTTCTGAATCTTTCACCATTGCTTCTAACATATCTCTCGTTTGGAAGCAGACTGCTTCTAATGCTGCTCGTATGATATGGTACTGTTCCGTATCTTCAGTAATACCGCAAATCACTCTGATTAAATCGTATAAATGAGACAAAGATATAGCTTGATTAAAAAGAAAAATTTTAAACTTTTATTTAATAAAAAAAAAAAAATGAAAAGTGGAAAAAAATAAAGAACAATACCCGCGCGCATCTTGCTGCCAATAGGGCGCGTACAGCCCTGAGAAAGCTGGCACAAAGTACACATCGCCAGAAGATTTTACACGCTCTGCCATATCCTGCGTTTGCGCTAAATTACCGAGAAGTTGCATATTATCTCGCAGCCAAGTTAAAGCAGCTCCAGCGACAGCGACGGACCCTTCTAGCGCGTAAACAGCTGGAGATCGTGCAATCTTGTAAGCAACAGTGGTTATTAAACCTTGCGTCGAATCGACCTTCTGTAAAGCGGAATTTTTATTTACTTTTCAAGAGCATATTCGTTTTTAATATAAAAAAAGGGAAGTATTTACTTTCCCTCTTTACATTATGTTTTATATTATACATACTATATTTCCTGTATTATAAAGTAGAAAACATCCTGTACCATATGTAGCCTTTGCTTGACCAGGTTTCAAACATAGTTGACCAAGAAGAGCTCCCTGTTGATCGCCCACACACTATAATACAAAGAAAAATATTATAATTATTACATAATGCTACTTCAAGTGTAAACAAGAAATTTTTTTCTCATACTCCTAAAGACACTGAAAAAATATATTTTCCTACATTTTTGCTATAGAATTTTCCTGTACATTGATGAATTAAGTCTATTATGCTATTTAAAAAAATTATAGTTGAAATAATCTTAATAAGAACAAATAAATTAAATTTATAAAATTAATAAAATTTAAATTCAACTGAAATTATTACAAAAGTAAAGTAACTTTTGTCTTAACAAATATATTTCTACATTAAAGGACATATATACATATGCACAAAAATTAATCTAAGTTTATAAGTAAATATAATATAAAATTCTTTATGCATACTTACACCTGCTATAGCTATGCCTGTAAGTACTTCCGGATTTGAAACATGGCCATAGATTTCTGCACTGGATCGTATTTCAGGAAGAATATGCTGCGGTATATTGAAGAAGCGGCATAATAAAGAATCCCATTTTAATGTTTCAATATTCATTAGCATTGTGCGAGATGCGTTTGATACATCCGTAATGTGCAATTGACCCTTTGTAAGATTCTAAACACAAGAAGTATATGATGATAACGTTCAAAATATTTTATTTATTTTTATTTTAGAACTTGATTACTCACCCAAATAAGCCATGTGTCAATTGTTCCAAAAGCACACTTTTTTGCATTCACTGCTTGCTTCACACGTGGAATGTTATCTATCAACCAGCGTATCTTGAGTGCACTAAAATAAGGAGACATTGGTAAACCACATAGAGGTTTCAAATAATTCTTGTTTCTAGTTTTATTAGGAATGTTATCCAATACATCTTCTAAAGTTGTCGTTGTCCTCATATCATGCCATACTGTAAAGTTGATGACAATTTTATTTAATAATATTTAACATGTAAATAGTGAGACAAAATTTCTTGCACAAATAGTCCTTATTAATTTGCATTAAAGTATTAAATGCAATGTATAAAAATTTAGTGAGAAATCTATCATGAAATGTGATGTAAAAATGAGATGTTTTTTATCTGTTTATACCAATTGCATTATGTAAAGGCTCTCCAGTATTCTTGTCCCAAACTACCGTTGTTTCCCTTTGATTAGTAATCCCAATAGCTTTAATATCCGAACTCGATAAGCCCATTTCTTTCATCTTTTTTACAGTCTCTTGTATACATTCCATGACAGCTTGTAATATCTCTTTTGGATCCTGCTCCACCCATCCTTCTTGAGGATATTTCTGTTTGATTTCGATCTGGTGCAAAGCAACTACCTTCCTGCGCAGCACATCAAAGACCTAAAAAAATGTATAAGTAAATTTTACAAAATGCATTAATTTTTAACAATCTCATTAGTTTTTATTTTACAGTTTAATCGAGCGACGATTCTTATTGTCGAGTATCCTTCTCTCATATGACAAGATATATATATGTAGATAAAATTTTATTTCAAATCAATCTTACCAAAAATCTAGCGCTACTTGTTCCCTCATCAATAGCACCTATGTAAGGTCCGGTGGTTTTTTTCACGTTTTCAGGCATATTTTTCTTTCTCGTGTAGCGATTGAAAGTCACTCTCGTGCGTTATTCTCCGTTAATGACATACATTGATATAGGTATATAACCTTTGTCCATCCTGTTACGTAACGGATATAAGAGCTTTATATAAAGAGATATCAACGTACTTACATTTCCAATATTGATATTCCCAATTTCAGAAATAATTACTCTTAAGATGTACCAAGAGAGGTTTCAAGCTCATATCATAATTAAAATCGATAAACATACAATTAAATCCATTCATCTCAGATTTTTGAAAATTTTGACAAACAAATAAATTCGTCATTCAATTTACTTTCTTATGCAAATGTACGAAAAACAAAATTTAAATATACACACACGAAGAGGGAGGGGGATTATGGGTGTTCAAAAATCTACTCGTCGGAGTAGCGTTTGATCGACCAATCAGGAGGAAAGGAATTTTCCTTTGTCCTGATTGGTGGAAAAAACGCTGCTCCATATTTTCGAACGCGACGCTAGAGATATGGTATTTTTTTTTTTTTGATGAATCTGGTAACCTTGAATTTTTCGTCACCTCAAAATTAATTGGAAAAATCGACACGTTTTCTTCCATCAATTTTTAATCTATGGGCAAATCGTGGGCGATGCAGGAAAGAAATATGATGGAGAGGGATAGAAGGCGTGACTCGAGATAAAACTTATCAATCCACGGCGGATCGCGACGTAGATTTGTCAAGAAGACTCCACGAACTGCTTTTAAATAGCGGTTTCAGTAGCCTTGTGTGCGTTGTGACTGTTTGTAGCTCCTCGGCTGCGCCTCTGTTTCTCGTGAAAGTTAATTATCAGGCAGGCGCGATGGAAACTTACGAAAGCGTCCTTCTGGTGAAATCCGAGATTTTCGTCTTCAAAATTCCGCCAAGGTCAACCAACAGGGGTTATCGGTAAACGTAAAACCACGTTTATTATAACGAATGACAT
The DNA here is from genome assembly GCF_030444845.1 of Prenolepis imparis. Taxonomy (NCBI): domain Eukaryota; kingdom Metazoa; phylum Arthropoda; class Insecta; order Hymenoptera; family Formicidae; genus Prenolepis; species Prenolepis imparis. Next base: position 126,241 of record NW_028141175.1, read on the forward strand.
TTGATATAGTTGTTCAATATGTCAGAAGGATGTGTACCTTTTTTTCTCGGTTCCTAACAGCGCTAAACGTTGTTCGCGAATGAGTCTAGTAAAGTAAATTAAAGGACACGTTACCTTTTTTATTTATCTATATGAATCCATATGCAGCTTCATCCGTGATTTCATCACAGGGCGGCTGACTGGAACCTGCAGGAACCTTCGTGGACTGGTCGCATGCGGTTAGTGTCACAGGGAGATAGCATAACGATAAAGCTGGAGGACAAGATTACAGGCGAATTGTTCGCCAAGTGTCCTATCGAGCAGTATCCTGGAATAGCGGTTGAACCGGTTACCGACTCCTCCCGATACTTCGTCCTGAGAATTCAAGATGATAATGGACGGTCAGCCTTCATAGGTGTTGGCTTCTTAGACAGATCTGATAGTTTTGACTTGAATGTCTCTCTTCAAGATCATTTCAAATGGTTAAAGAATCGAGAACAAATTGAGAAAGAGAAGGAGAAGCCGAAACAGGAATTGGATCTCAGATTCAAGGAAGGTGAAACTATCAAGATTAACATGAAGATCACTGTAAGGATATGTTCATCATGTATTTACTTTTTTTTCGATCAATTTTTAAGAACATGTTTTTTGTTAAAACCTAAAAATTTTAATGAAATATTTGAACTTTTTTTTAAATTTACACATGAAGAGAAAATATTTCTTCAAGTCAGATAATCAAATGTGTCAAAATCAGATTAACATATTGTATATCATTTCTGCTAGTTTTTAATAATTGGAAAAAAATGTTTTTTCTTTTATTTTCTAATATTCTGTTTAAAATTTGTGTAAAATTGCATAAATTAATGTGGAACAATTCACAAATTATTTCTTGATATTTAATATTTAATGTTTCAACAAATAATCTTCATGGCATAATCTTGAAACTATTTTTCGACATACTTGTTATTTAGAAAAAAGATGGCAGCGAGGTTTCATCCAAGTCTAAACAACGTACCGGTGCAGCCACGGGTTTGCCACCACCTCCAGGTGGAGTCAAGATTGCTCCACCGCCAGCAAAGACTCCTACTTCCTCACCGGCGCATAAACCGCAACAGAGTCAGAATCAAGATTTCACAAGTTCTGAATGGGGCGAGTTTGCCAGCGCTTCTCAGCCGGCATCAGCATCAGCATCCACACCTACAGTACCCAATGCAAGTTGGGTACAATTCTAACTTTAAAAATGTATGTATAAATATTTTATTATGTATAGGGTAATTTTGAAACAGATGGTCAAATTTTAGAAGCTCCCAATATGTTGTTAAAGTTTGTCTATCTATTTTTGAATCACCATATATATTAAAATAATTAAAATAATCGATTATATATAATAGATATACAAGAAGAGAGCTACTGATTTTAAGAGTGATTGTTGAAAGGATATCTGTATGAATAATAGAAATCTTATATATATATATATATATCAATATGTATGAATGGATGTAAGCATGTGTATGTGCATATGTATGTATGTACTTTAATCTAGTGTGCGATAAAAATTATAGCAGCATCCATGAAACGGAAAACTTATCATAAAAAAATTTTAGTACTTATAAATATCATTCAAACATTTTCGTCTCAATTGCTTTCGGACATCCAATGTATCTCGAGATATAATACAATTTTTATATGTGTAAATGTTGATATTAAAGATGCATTTAGTGCCTTGTATAAACTAGTCCAATAAATTAGAAGCAAATTTGAGCCAGTCTGCAATAATTAACACTATCTGTTTAGTACTTACAGGAGGGAATACATGATACTATTTTCTCAATTTATGACAAATAATTATTGATAAATAATTATTCTCTAGTCTATATTTAATTGTTCAACTTTTGCAAATTATATTAATGCTATGTTGTGTGTGTGTGAAGTCTCTTATAGCAAAGAAAAATCACAAGTTATAAAAAAATATAATAGAAGAGAAAAGAGACTTTAACACTAGAGTTTAACTTTAATGTTAATATAAATTGTAAAAGTCAAATAATTAGAGATACAAAGAACAATTATTTATTAATTAAAACTGGCATTTAAATAGATTGTATAAATTTTATAATAAAATTTAATATATATGATATCCAAATAATTTTTTTTTCGACATTAATATGTTACGTTAAATATCTATAATATTTGGCCTCGGCTGTTAGCTCGCAATGTTTGTAGATACTATAAAGGCCTACTGTGAAAACGAGACCTAATTTTCTCATACACTGGATGTCCATATATAAAATTCTTTATTAAATTTTAAATATATTTGAGGCAAGCCAGGTTTTTATTCACTGAAATAAAGTTGCAAAGTTTTTTTCTATAGATTTCGTTTCTCAAACGTGTTAATAATTATTAATAAATTTTTATAAAGAAATAGAATGCTTAACAATATTACAAAGAAATATTTTATTATTGAGTTTCAAAATATTTGTTTTTTAATCGCGAATACGATTAGAAAATTGATTTTTAGATCTTATATTACATCTTTTTTTGCAAGATAAAATTTTTCTGTCTAGCAAATGAAGAAAGATGTTATCATTTTCTTTATATTTGAAATAATATAAATAAGAAAAATATATATTTGGGTAATGTTTGCTTTTTTTTGATTGAGAAATATATGCAATTATTTTGCACGCGCATTCATGTAAAGATTATGCATATGTATTACTAGAAATGTTTCACATGCCTGTATGTAAAAATTCGGCGTAATGCACAATACTTGCCTCCATGGCAAAAAAATAGAATCTATTATACTATATGTATCTATAACTCGTTGATTAGATCATAAATTGTACAATGTTATTTACATTAAATCAATTAAATTTTAATGTAAAATATAAAATAATCTTGTTAAACATATTGTTAGTGTGAAACTTGTTGAATGAGTGTTTAGATGAAATTTTATCATATACTATTTTCTTCTGCAAGGATTTTCCTTGTAGAAGTCGTTTCAAAAAAAAGTGTGAAGTGACAGCAAAAAAAAAATGTCAAAGTTGTATAAAAATAATAGTAATCAAAGAGAGCTATATAATGTTTAACGTTAAAAATAAACTTTTACATCATATATCTAAGAAACAATGTTTGAATAAAAGTAATAATTAAATAGAAAATGAATATATAATGTATGTATATATGAATGTAAAGGATATTTTTAACGTATATATAGAACGGCCAAGAGAGGAGGGAAGGATAACCTTGCTGATATTAGTTAAAGAATTAGCTAGATAAAATATTTAAAATATGATTATCAAGTTATTCAACATTATAATTAATAAAACAAGTAAAAGCTAGAGGCTAAATTTTATGCGAAATAATTTTTTCAACACTATAACTTTAAAACTTCAACAAATATTTGGAATTACAATATATCAAAAGCAAAAATGAATGCATAGCTAAAGACACAAATAATAGTTGCAATTTATAAACCTTTAAATAACACTTTGATAGAAATTTTTTTTTTGTTTTGATAAAACACTTTTTTAAATAGAAACTCTGCTTCTGTTGTAGAAATTTTTTTGCGTATAGCTTTATAGCTTTGTTTTTACACAATCATAATCTGATATCAAAGATATCAGAGATATCAAATATATCAGAGATATCAAATATATCAAAGATATTATAAATTTTAAGAATAAGATTTTGCTGGTATGTCATATCTTTTTTTGAAACACTTTATAACATCTTAAAGTTAATATTCAGCTCTAATCGTATATTAATATATTATATTACAAAGTGATATAGATGGAAAACAAATTGAAAATATCCCTTGTATCTATTCTAATTTCATGTATGTGGTAATAAAAGAGATTGTTGCAATGTATATCGTATTATATATGTGATAGCAACTAAAGAGAATCATTGTAATTCTGATTTATATATAATATATATGTGCGTATGGGTTTGCGTGATATTGAGTGCGTGTAACATTCCATATTTTTTATTTTCTGTAAACATATTAAGAGAATAAGAATAAATATTGAATGGAAATTAAATTTATCGAATTTACCTTTCGATGAAAGCTCGATCAGAAAGCAGGCATGATTAGATAGCAATACAATTCTTATGTATTCCTTTTATATATTCTCTTTTCCGCGCAGAAATACATAATAAATAGTTAAAGAGTGCATCCCAAGAATTGTTACGAATCGTATTACAAATAATATTTTGCAGGGAGATAAATCGTTATGGCATGAAAAGTTATTCTATCACTTGCACGAACGAGTGATTCGTCAAGTAATGAATCATCATTATCAACAACGTTTGTTACGTGCAACGTTGAGCCGTAAACTACGCATAGCCATAGCACGACTAAAATGTCGTTGTACTGGACGCTGAAGCTGTCCACTGACTAGAGTTGAATCCTCATCACATTCTACACTGCTCAACACAACCAAGAGCACACCAAGTACCTACAATGATAACAAGCAATCATATCAGTAACAATTTCCGGCTTTTAGATACATGAAAAAAAAAACGAGAAAAAAAGGAACTCTAATTAGTTTCGAAAAAATATTAGAAACTTTTATTTATTAGTTGATATAGGCTGAACATAATTTGTATATGCATTCAATTAATTTACGTACCAAACAGATGATAATCAGCAACGTATAGATATGTATACTTGCAGCCGGCAATGACTCGACTTCCTTTAACGCATCGGCAGCGTCAGAAAGATCTGGTTTTAATTCCAGTGCGTGACGCAAATGAACAGCTGCTTCTTGAAAGTGTCCATATGCCTGCAAAATGAATATAAAAGATAAAAATGTGTTTAATAATACTGAATTCTATTCTTCGAAAAATTTAGTGGGAATATAATTATCAATTCTATTTTTAGATTTTCTTTAGCATTAAATGGTTATTTATTGAAATAATAATAGAAAAAGAGATGTACTGAATTACAACTAGAAAAAGAAGTATTAAATTTTGTATAATAGATAAGTAAATATGTAGAAAAAATAAACGATTAAAATTAATTTGTTTACGAGTTTCCAAAAAAACCAGTTGAAATTTAATCAGTTAATTTATATTTTATATAATAATCATTATTTTTTATAATTTCTATATTTCCTTCTTATTATCACTAATTTATCAAATAAATTTTTTATATCAAAGTGATCTCAGTGTTTTGTAATTTCAATACAAATATATCAATACGAATATATTTACAGTTAATTGCTATTAGATTATTGTCTATGTACTTTGAATATTTGTCCAAGTGTAAGATATTGTTCCCATGCATTGCGATCTGGAGGTTGCAATTCTAAGGATCGCCTGGCTAAGTACGTCGCATCATCCAAGTAATGTTGTACTAGTAATACTCTAGCCAAGTTCAAGAGCACTTCTGCATTATGCGGCGACACAGCAAGTGCTCTACGAAAGCATTCAATTGATCTTTGTGCATCGCCTTTAATACGCCAAAAATTTCCTATCTGATTATACAATTGAACAGATTTTGGTTTCTGGAAAAAAAAAACTCATTTTTAAAGATAAATCAAGAAAATTCATGTTAATATATATACATAATAACATTATTATTTCAAAGATATAAATGTTTTTATATTACAATTATATTTCTTGTGAAAATGTTCGATGAAAGAATGAAAATGCAAATTAGGTGCACAGTTTTTCTGCTTTTACTTATTGTTAGAACTGACGCAGATGATATCTGACAAGATTTCTAGATAAGATTTTGAAATAAATACCTCTCGCTTTGCTTTCTTCAAGCGTTTCTCTAGCAAGTCAATATCAACATCGACAGTTTTACCGCCGTTTTTCTTGAACATGAGTGCCACATTAGGTTCTGGTACCAATGGGTGCTTGTTCCTATTTGCCACACCAATCAGATTGTCATAATAGGTAAAATTCACTGGCTTGCCGCAATCCAATATTATGTTGTCACATTGCTGACCAGAGATGCACGTCACTTGCTCGTTTGACACTCGCGAAGACAGAGGAAAGGACTCATTGATATTTTTTGTGTCCTTCAACACGTATGACGAGAGTCGTCTGCGTCAAGGAGACCAAAGTTAGGGCTGTTTTAACACTGAATGAACAGCAAGCCACACACAAAACGCTAACTACAGGAAGAAAAAAAAATTATGTCATACAAATAGTATTGCTCGTGTATAATAAAAAGGGGGGGAAAACAAAATTTCATGCAAATAAATTTATGATTCAAACAAAAAGACCAAGAGAGGTTTCTTGAATCGTCAAAATAATATCTGCTACTTAAGGCTACAAAACGCCATACAATATTTCATACTATCGAAACACAATATCATAATGCAGCAGAAAGGGAGAGGAAAAATTAAAAGAAAATAAAATAAACAATATGCAGCTAAAAAAAAAATACAAAAGGATATAATTTTATAACCTAACTAGGCAACACTTGGCACAATAATGACACAGTTGACTTTACCTTTCCTGACTAGCGAAACCTTTGCACTCCTGACAATATAACTGTACTTTCTCGTGCTTGCCCAATGTCGCGGTCCTGCTCCAGGTTTGGCCATTGCTAATAACAATGCTGTTTGCGAGGATATCAAAAATCGGATCGTCCTCGATCGTGCTCACGAAGTCGGTCGTCTTCACAACTTTGTCGGCGCCGTTTAAGCGCCAGGATGTCCGCGAATTCGTCAATTTTATTTGCAGAATCAGCAAACAAAGCGCGTATCTCCCCTTGATCCACGACAGTCGCATTCTTCTCAATCCTTCCTCCGATTGAATTGTTTACAATCCTACAAACGACAGGAAAATAGAAAAGTGAGAAGGGTCGAGGGGGGGGGGGGGGGAGATAAATATAATGCTAGTCTCCGTTTCTATTATCCATAGATACAGTAAGAATAAAGACAGGTATGTATGTTCATGCTTTGGTGATGAAGCTCAAGTAGAAAAGGAGAGAGAGAAGTCTGATCAAGAGTCTCTTTCTCTCTCGATTCGTGTAATTGGACATGCGATGGCTATTATTAAAAAATGAATATATTACGAGATGTCATATTTTTTGTTACAAACTTATTATTAATAAAATATTGACTGTATCCTTCTCAAACATAAAACAAAAACTTTAATACATTTAAGTTCATGAAAAAATGAAATTTTAAGATTTTTAAATAAAACATATTTATGTATTTATTTTTTTACTAAATTAGTCATTTTATACATAAATATATTCACATATTCAGATAAATTTATAAGAAAAATTAATAATTGTTATATATCTCATAATTAACATGTACATATACATATGATATAACATTTTTAATTTATGTCATTATGTAAATAGTAAAACGAAATAAAAGAACACACATTTTCATTCTGTGCATATGCAGTGAAATAAAAGATTCAAGGGAGATTCCAGAGTAAACTGTAATAAAATTAGTTGTGGAAAGGAAAAAATTGTTAGACTTCACAATAATTTATATTACTTATCAAAAATAATATATATGTTTTTTCATGTTTTAAGTTTTAAGTAAAAGATTATATTTTTATTTCATTTTATTTGAAAATCATCAGCACTTTATATCAGCCTCTTTTTCTTTTTCTGTATATATTTAATACTTATACAATTACATTCTTGATTGTTTCATATTATGTATGTGTGTATATTATCATAAGATTATAGTATTAAAAAAAGAATTTGCTTACTCTTTAAAAGAAATTAAAATTAAAAAATATCATTATTTTTTAAATTAAAAAATATCATGATTAAAAATATTTATAATATTTATAAAATAAAAAATTTTTAAATATTTCACATAGAAACCAAATATATTAGAAAAAATGCATTTTTCCATATCACAATTTAAATAAAAGATTATTAAGCATTTGGGTTTTTTGACATTAATTCCAAATCAGAATCCATCATATCTTTTACAAGTTCCTGTAACATATATATGTATATGTATTATATATATATATATATATATATATATATATATATATAATACATTAATCCTTTGAGTTTTATTACTTTTTTCTCTTTAAGTTGAAGGTGAAAGTGATTAAAAAGTTTAAATAAAATTAAATAGAAACTGATACAATAAATACAATATTATAGAATATTACTGAGAATTATGTAACAGAATTCTAATATAGCATAATTTATATTGAAATCTTGTTTACTAATATTGTATTCAATTTTTACATATTAAAAGGAATATTTTAAAATTATTAGATATATACATTACAAATATACAATACTACATTAAACTCATTACATATCATAAGTAAAAAATATGAAATAAAAAATTATCGAAGAGAGAAAATCATAGCTCAATGTATCAAACTAAATAGTTATACTTAATATAATAAAAATTATTGAAAAATTTTAGTTCTGTATTTAATTATAAGTTTGTTGCTATATATGATTTTTTGGGAGACAAAGGATTAGATATGTAAATGCAATAAATAAATAGAGAAAATTACCTCAAATGTGATTGTTGCTTTCCATCCGAATTTGTTTCTTGCCTTTGATGCATCACCCAAAAGTATATCCTATCCAAAAACAGAACAAAATAAAGAAAAAGATCAAATATATAATTCATGCCACAAAATTTATTTTTCACTTCTCATAATTTATACAACGAATATAATATCTTACCACTTCTGTTGGACGGAAATATTTTGGATTTATGCGAACTAATACTTGACCGGTTTTTGCATCTTGCCCTGTCTCATTTATGCCTTCGCCTTCCCACTTAATTGTACGATCTACGTATTGGAATGCTATTTCTACAAATTCTCTTACACTATGTGTTTCTCCCGTTGCTATGACATAGTCATCCGGTTGTGTTTGTTGAAGCATTAACCACATTGCCTGTACATACAATGCATATTACAAATTATATAGGTTTAGAAATTTTAATTATTTATCATAAAGTGCTACTACTAACTTCTACATAATCCTTGGCATGGCCCCAATCTCGTTTTGCATCTAAGTTTCCTAATTCAAGCACATCTTGTAGACCCAAGTGTATTTTTGCTATCGACCTGGTCACTTTTCTCGTGACAAAGGTCTCACCTCTTCGCGGGCTCTCATGATTGAACAATATGCCATTACATGCAAACATATTATAGGCTTCTCTATAATTTACAACAATCCAGAAGCTATATAACTTTGCGCAAGCTAAAATTTTGAAATATATGAAATATATATAAAAATATTGAAATATATATAGGTATGTGCATATATGTGGATATTCGCATGCTTGTATTTCCATCTTTCAATTACCATATGGAGAACGTGGATAAAATGGTGTTTTTTCGTTTTGCGGAACTTCTATCGCTTTACCATAAAGTTCAGAAGTTGATGCATGATAAAATTTTACAGATTTCTCTAAACCACAAGTACGTATTGCATCTAATAATCGTACAGTTCCTACTGCATCCACTTCTGCAGTATATTCACTCACTTCAAAACTCACCTATAATATATAAATAAATATAAGATAGAAAATATCAAATTCAATTTCAATTTATTGTAAATATGATATATGTATTTGATAAAATATACAAACCATAACATGACTTTGTGCCGCAAGATTATAAATTTCTGTTGGCTGTACCGCACTAATGATTTTAATTAAACTACTGGAATCAGTCATATCGCCATAATGCAACTTCATTTTACCTTGGCGATGGCATTTTGGATCTGCATAAAGATGCTGAATGCGAGCGGTATTGAATGAACTAGCTCTCCTTATAATACCATGCACGTCGTATCCTTTCTCCAGTAAATTTTCTGCCAAATAAGAGCCATCCTGCAATAATAAATTAAAAGTGACTAAAGTAAAACAAAATTTAAATTATACTATTATATATCTCAAAATATAAGGTGATATAAAAGTAGTAATAAATATATTTAGTGAGGAGAACATTTTACATAATTGGAACCTTGTTCTCGCTTCTTTTATTATATAAAATGCAGTATTACATAAAGAATTAGAAAATTGTATGTGTGCTAAATTAAATATATATTTAATCGACTACTTACTTGTCCTGTTATGCCTGTTATTAAAGCGACACGTCGACCATCGCCGGTTGCCATGTCGAATGTCAATATAACCAATAAAAGTTCTCTTTTTATTCACGGTCTACTGCCTCAGACCATGGCCGATACCGATAACGTTTATCGGTTAAAAGAAACTAATACAGATGAAAAACCACAATACTTATCCTATTCTATTCATTTTCCACACACAGACAGGAAGATTAGACAGGCCGTCATTCTATAGTGTCATTAAAATAGTACGCGCGACTACATAGTCGATAGTCGATAGTCGATATATCGATGTCTAATTTAAAAAAAAATGTCAAATTTTTAATTTTTATACATATAGATATTATTTAATACAAAGATCATTTATGTTGATTAAATACATCTTTTAATTAGTTAATATTCATATACATATGCTCTATCGAATGAGAATCATTTTTATTAATATAATTGTTTAAAATAAAAAGTTAGGAGAAATACAAATCAGGCATGAACGAATGATATATTGTATACTAAAGTACAAAATGTATATTACATATAATATAAATTATATGACAATTAAAAAGTACGTTATCTTAATTTAACAAGTCAGAATTGTTTTTTAACAAATAAAATAATAAATATATATGTTTAATTGTTTGCTTATTCCTCTTAAAAATAAAAAGATAGATAAAATAATTTCAGTTAAATTGTACACATTAAGTTTTTATATTTACAAATATAAAAACGAGTTTTTGTTCTTTTCTTCACTTCTTTGAATGAGTTGTCAGCTCTTGCATTATTAGCCCCATAGCTGCTGGGTTGTCGTTCGGAAGCTGCGTAATTAATATTTACACACACATTTAAAATACATTAGATATATAATAATTGCTTTAATTTTGTATTATCTTTACGTTATATTATGTTTTAATTACATTTTTTATTGGAAAATATATATATCTCACGGGATCTGTAATATTATATTAATACATACACACCTCCCACAAAAACAATTAAAATAAATAATTTATTAGGTAAAGGAATTTTAATATTAAAACATGATAATGAAAATTTATGAAAGTGACGATAGATCGAGTAAATGACACACACACACACACACATACCGATTGTATGTGAGCTTAATGTTATTATTGTGTTATTGTCGTATTTTTTTTTAAATTTCACCGTACTGTAAAGCGCGTTTGAAAATTCCCTCCCACTACAACAGTTGGCAGCAGTGACGAACTTGCTAGCATTTACGCGGAGACATTCGTGCGGGAAGGTAGCGGTCGCTTCGTGTGTCGTTTCGTGCATTATTTTCTTTGATAAGTTCCGTATTCTATTATTGCAATTAGCGGCTAAAATGATATAAGCGTATTCATTTCGCGAATCTGAAGCCCGAAACACGGTGGGAGATGGCAATGGTAAATTATTTCGATATTAAAAATTACAGTAATTATTTGTTAAATTCGGCTAAATTTCGCATCTTGCTAATACGAACTTTTTATCGATTTTAATTACATATATTTGCTGGCAATTATTCAAATCATTAATATCGGAACCAGTGTTTACTGTATCTAAATAAAATTATATAGATGATCATCTAGATGAAATTTTGGCGTTATCTTATCTTTATATAGATAATTAAAAAATGTATTATCTATATCTGCATCTTAGATAAAAAAAAAGTGTTATCTTTACTAAATTATCTAAAATAATATTCAGATAATTTGATTTAGAGTTTCATAGCACACGAAAATATTTTAAGTATAGTAGAACTGAGCAGTAAACGATAAAAACTATGAATATATTTTTATATCTCTTTTATAATTTCCATTTTTTTTTATTTTACATTACATTTTTATTTATTTACATTTTTTAACTGTTTACATAAGCGATTTTAAAAATAATATTATCTGGAAGTTATCTAGATGAATCGTCATATAATTTTATCTTTTATCTAGATACATTTAAAACAAAATCATCTTCATCTTATCTAAGATGAATTTACATATTTTTATCTCATCTTTATCTAGCTAATTTTAAAATCATCTAAGCACAACACTGATCGGAACGAACGGTCGTATAAATGTGATACTGTACGTCAGTGCTGGAATTTATTTGCAACTTTCGGCCGAATTTCTTGATTCACGCCTATTGCTCTCCTCTTACTGCTCGCGCCTTAGCAACGCGTCGCCAGACGCTCGTAACCAAGAAGCGCGATATTGTTTTAGGAATGTATGTACGTATCAAAAATATAATAACGAGCGTCTGTACGTCAATTGTTTATTAATAATTAATGAATATTTCGTGAAATTTACGTAAGGGAAATATATATATATATATATCATGCGCGATATAATACTTTATATCGATCATATATCATTATCGATTTTTATAAATATCGATTCACTCGACTCGCTTAATATCGGGTAATTTCAGAGCGAGAGTAGGTGCTTGACGTCACACACGTCAGGCTGGAATTTTTCGATCGTAAACAAAACATCGCGGATGCCGGTACAAAGTATAAATAATACATACAATCGTAATTGTCAACCACGAGTTTTGATGTTTGTCGGCTACGCCATGGTTAATTATACAATAATTCTGCGTGTAAGTTATCATCGTAGTATAAGGTTGCATATTTTGCGAGGTTTATTTGATCGAAATCCGTGGTGAAAACAATCTTAACCTAAATTATACATATTTTCGAGTATCGCGTGATTTTGATTGAATATCATGGGCACATTTGTCTCTTTTAGATTTTAACGTATATCTCTATTCATGTGATAATAGTAACTCTACGATTATAGTTTTCACGTTGTTTTCTTGTCGCAATACTAATGCAATGAAGTGTGTGTCACATGAAGTTAATGTCAGAAGTGCCGCGTAAATTTCGCGATCGCCATATTCCGTTGATTTTAGTAGATGCGCGCGGTCACAATTAATTAACCGATGTGATGAGTGTTATTTTCGCGAGTGAGTGTTGCAACAAAAACTGAACGAAACAAAAAAGGAGGAGAAGCAGACCTGGGGTGGCATCGGGCAACCGCGGAGCAACGTAAGGTTAGCAATTTATAAATCTTTTTTTTTTTTTTCTCTCTATTTGTCTATTTGTCTATTTCTCTATTTAATCTCTATTTGTAAAAATTAATTACTCGTTCATCTCTCTATATACAGGGTGTCCGGTGGTTCGCGTTTCACCTGTCGTGGGCAGATTCCTGGGATCATTCGGAGACGATTTTTCCTCAGCGAAAATGTCGAGGCATCAATAATTTTCGAGTTACAAGCGATTGAAAATAAAGGGTTTTTCACAAACTAAGCCTTGTGGAAATAAAATATTAAGAAAATCACATTCTTCAGTTAATTTCAGATAGAGTTTACTTTAATAGAATTTTAATTTAAGGCTTAGTTACAAAGATACATGATGGCAAAAATTGGGAACATGCAAAAAATGATGACCTCCCTCGACATTTTCGCTGAGGAAAAATCGTCTCTAAATGATCCCAGGAATCTGCCTACGACAGGTGAAACGCGAACCACCGGACACCCTGTATAGAGATGAACGATACAAAATATTTTAATTTTTGTTTTAAAATAATTAAAAAAATTTATAGCTATTTTTAGATCATTATTCTTATATAAAAGTTAGATATTTATTTCTTATATTTTTATATTTTATAAGTTTATATTTAAAAAGATTCTTTTTATTACGTAATTCTGTTTTTATTAAATATCTATTTAGGAGCAAATTTAATTGCATTTAACAATTTTTTTTGTAAAATGTTCGGTATGTAAGGATTATTTTACTGTTTAAACACGATTACTTAAAAAAAAAAAGCGTGCGATACTTTTTTCGAGCCGATTCAATTTCTACATTTCTTGATACTACATAAAATAGATAAATTTTTAAAAATCAGAGAAAAAATACTATCATATATCATTTTTTAAAATATTAATTATATAATATATATATTCTGGATATTATTTAATAATTTAAATACATTTGAATTTTACAGAGAGATCAGTGCTGTGTATTAGAACTCCACCGCTGTGTTTCATCCCGGTGAGTGTTAACTTTTATTTTTATATTTCGATATGAATAAATCTATAATAATATCACACACAATTACAGCAGTAAAGTTTCTTATGTTACTTATTCTATGAATTGTTTATTTGAAAAAAATCTAAATTTATTATTTAATTTTATATAGTTTATTATATTATATAGGTATATTATTATATTGCTACATATTATTTTTAAAAATTTAAAAATTTGAATAACTGTAATTTATTAAATATTTATTAAATATTCGATTCATTAAGTATTTACTAAATATTAGATAATTAAATATGTGTAAATAATTAAATATACAATATTTTATAGATTTATTATTTCGAAATTTATAGTCACAGAAAAATTAACAAAAACAGAAAATATTTTACAGTTACATATTATGATCATTATATTAAAAAATTTATATTATATTTCAATTCGTGTAAATGATTTTAGTAATTGTGAATCCGCTTTTCTTGCATTTTTTATAATCTGTCCATGTTTATCTATAATTTAACTTTATATCATTAGAGATATAAGATAAAATAAAATTCAACGCGCGAAATATTTGTCAAAGCTGAATAAATAATTTTTTGAAATAAACTAATTTTATAATATTAAAGATTATAAAAATATTGATATTGGTATAATTTTGCTTGAAAATAATTTCTAATGTATTATATTAAAAATAATTTTAACATCCAAATAATATAAGTATTAAGACGTTTAATCACTTATAAAAATATTTCCGGAATTATCGTATTATATTATTTGTAATGAATTTATACGTCTCTCAATTAACGTCATCAAATTATGTATACTGCTTTCTATGGACAATGGACATAGAATAACATAACAATCTGTGATAAAATCACTTTGCATTAATGATGAGTGCCACAAAGTGGCATTAAATATATAGAGCACATTTCAATTTAGAATTTTACTTGTTATGAATTAATTTTAAGAATTGCTCGCGGCGATATTACAATAAATACGGAATGGAAAGGGAGAAAGTGACTCGTATGTATGTATACATACCTTATGTCCGGATCTGAGAATCCAGTACATCCTGAAGTTATCTTGAGCTTTGACATAGCCTTCGACGATATCTTCAACAACAAGTGGTTCCCTAATTGTTTCAGTTTTCCAAGTGTCAGCTCCTTTCCATTTTAATTTTTCGAGCCAGGCACCTGTGCCTAAAATATAATAAAATAATCACGAATTATATAAAACTAGTAAGATTATACAAGAAAAGTAAAAAAATAATATTATTCGTAAGAACTCATAGAATATAATATCAGTTAACACAAAATATAGAATGGTTTATTGAAGATGCAATTGGAAAAATGATAATTCTACATGAAAAAAGAACTAAAAAAAAAAATTAAATAACATTTTTTTATGCGAGATTTAATCTTTCACAAAATTGATTCTAAAGAAAAACCGAATTATTAATATCTAAATTTACTTACCCCATATGTCGACCAGTAAATCCATATGTCCATTGATTACGAATACGTTCAAGTTGGTTTCATTAAGCAATAGTTCCACTGAAATATTTGAATTTCGTAAGTTAATTTCGTATTATAATGTATTATAAAATATATAAGACGAAATCATTATTCGAGAAATGATACATCTTGACATTTCGCTAAAAATTCAATTTTAGAGCAAAATGTATGTGTCGCAACAGGTTTAAGTTTGCACACATACATGTATGCAAGCTATCTCTCTCTTATTTTATAAATTCATCAATTTATGAAAATTTATTTAATAGTTTTTCGGAAGTTTACAAATTTCATTTTTGACATCCACTCCACTTGGAAATAGTGGACAATGCATTATTAAGTTACACTAGTTTCTTTTAGTTTTAACAATACATGTATCTGACATATTTGGATGATACCTATATTAATAACAGGCTTCATAAATTCTTCGCGTAAATAATGATAAACTCCATAAGATTGATTGTCATAAGTAACTTCAAGACTGAGTGCTTCTTTTACTGGACCATTCATCAAACTGCTAAGTGAATCATTTTCAGATTGAACAGAATGTCGATGTATAGTATCTGCTATTTGTTAAAAAAAACGATACATACTTGATAAATGTTTATTATGTTAATTATTATCTATTATGTTATATATCATGATTGTATACCTTTATCAAAGGAGGATATACTTTGTGGCGATAAATTGCTCGAATAATTCTTTTTGTTCAAAATATTGTAGAGGTCAACATTGTAGGTTGTATTTAAAATGATATAATATGTAGTAGCATACGAGTAAAAAGCTTTTAACCATTTGCCAGTTTCAACATCATCTTTTGTCTGTTTTGCCGCAGTGCCAATTATTTCAAAACCTCTCGTATCTACTATGCCCTGAGAAAAATGTCCAAAAATTTTATATAGGAATAGATAAATAATGGAGAATAAAATTTTAAATACAATTAATGTAAGAGCTGACGAAAAGAATGTTAAAGGGAGATGGCAGACAAAGCAAGAAAATTTTATTACTGGGGCATATGTTTTTCTCTTTTTTTTTCTAGTAGTATCATATTATTTTTTGATTATTTATTTTTATATAATCTATTATAAAATCGATGCATTTTACAATAGATTGTATACTTTCATGCAAATGCTGCAAAGGCAATGAATAATTAATAAATACCATGTTGAGTAGAAATGGCGCCCAGTTCATTACAGAGTCGATAGGCGAAATCCAAGAACTTCCTAGTGTAATCCCCTTTAGATTACTTTCAATAGTACCATTTTTTTGAGCCTATAAGAAACACAAGTTTGCGTTAGACAGATGCAAATTTCTCTTTAATAAATCGTTACTCTATTGAATACTATTATTTATGACAATTACCAAAACTATTTACAAATATTATAGTTTACTGAAAAAGAAAGAGGGGGGGGGAGAGAACATCTCGTAATTATCTTAAATATATCTGTTGTTCTTTATAATATAGAAATGCGTCTCAGAAAAAGATTGTTTGCTTTAAAGACACACACGCACACAAATTGAACTGCATAATTCCTTTATTTATTATTTTTTTTAATTAGCACATTTGTGTCTTACTCGATCCCAGACAAGCACAAATTCTGCACCCATTTTTCCGCCATATGATTCCGTGGAGATATACGTTGGAACAGACTTAAATTTTGGTAATTGTTTGTAGAATCCGCGTATACATTCTAGAAGATCGCTCGCGATCTCAGCGTTTGTCGTCACGAATTCCGCTGTACCATTAACGTAACTAAAGCCAGTGCCAACAGGATTATCGATGAAGAGTACATTATAATTTTTGACCTATGACACATAAATATATATTAAAGACTATCTAAGACAAGCTTATTTTAATGACTCTAGTCAATAGATTTGAGAAAGCAACAAAGTTTGTTTCCATTTTATTACTCTGCGTTTTTGTTATTAATTTTTTATGAAAGTCATCTTTTTTCTATCTTTTTTCTATTACACTGACAATACCCGATCACTCTATACATTATAATAAATAGTGTCTTAATTATTTATATTAATAATTAATATTAATAATTTATAAGTTATATACACACTATTATAAATATAGATTATACATGATTCCGACAGAATAATATCCTATGCTTTTGTATATCACGCAATAATTAATTACCCAAGTATAATTCCTTGGATTTAAATTCACATCAAGAGGCCCTAGTTCCTCGAAATTTCCAACGCCGGACGAAGACTCCCCTGGTCCACCTTGTAACCAGATGATTAGCGGTTTGTCGTAATATGATTTAACGTCTGCCGTAGTATAGTAAAGCCACCAAAACATATGTGCATCGGGACGTACTTCGACATAGCCCCATTCTTGTTCTCCAGGGCCGAATCCTTTTCTTCCTTTGTTAATTGAAAAACAATTTTTACTATTGATGATTATTAATAAATTTAAAAATTGCGTGTAACAATTATATGTATATATAATCTGTTTCAGTGAAAATCTCAAAATTTATTATATCAAAGATAGAGGTGATTTGGCTGACATAGCTGTGATAATATAGATAATTTGTTTACTTCGTGTCGTGTATACGAAAAGTTATTTTATCATATTTTTGTTTTTATCATATTAATGTTTACAAGAAATACTTAAAATTTTTTCCTTCAATTTTCGTTAAAATTATTTTACAATTTATTTTAACACAGTTACGAATTTCTTCAAAATTTTTTCCTCTGTTCGTATTATATGCATTTTTTTTGCTGTTATAATTCTTGCATAATTTCTTGTATCATTTCTGATTCTTCTAATTTTCTTTGTCCAATAATTCAATTTAAATATTATCTACTAACAATAACTAATACTATTATAAATAAATTTAAGCATTAAAACAAGAGCATAAGTTTTAGTTCGCACAATGCATACGATAAATAAAAGTATGATCAAAAATGCATATTTGTTCAGTTCTTTTATGATTAGAGTAAATTGCGTAAGATATTTGAACATTATAAATTAGAATTTATCATCTTCTACAATCTTCTTTGCATCGCGAGTTCCGGGACGAAATATTTTAGTTACGTGTAATGATTTATGCGTGAAAATCGCACAAGATGAATAATTAAAATAACATATGTTTGACAAGATAGGCTAATTCCCTGCGATCTCTTGTATAATCCGCGCACTTTATTTCGAATATAATCGTGACTTTTCACACATACTTTTTCTTATCTCATAATCAAAATCAATTATACGATATTGTATGATAACAAAATTTATCACGCCAATGTATAATTTATATTTTAACTTACCAATACTCCCAGAAACAAAGCACAATATAGTGAAAATAGAAATAAGTAACTGCTCCATCGTCTTCTAGCTTCTAGTGTTTCTGCGGCAAAATCTTTTGGAAACTAATCGTTGAGATTACATTCCTATACACACAAAGCATATATAAATATGTCCTTCATTATTATTTCGCGTTTGAGATTACATTGTTATATACACAAAGCGTATATAAATATCCTTCAGTGTTTTCTCGTGTTTACGTGGCGAGATCTTGCGAAAATTAATCATTGAAATAACATTGCTAAATAATTGCAATATATATATATATTTTGTATTTCATATTTTTGTAATTCGCGTTCCCTTATTTAAAATGTACTCATGACATCTCGCACATAGTTTCGCTTATTTGCCATATCTAACAGTCAAAATTAACCATTAGTATACAATAATATAGGATAGCAAAATCTATTGCGCAGGCTATTCTTGCAGCATAATCCTCGTCATCGTTTACGCTTATCTTTTGTTTCGCGGAATTTTCACAAAGCAATCATTTTAAGACTAACAAGATTGGATTGTCTTATGTTCTGTTAAATTTCTGCAAATTTCTCGTAGTAAGAGAACTTGTCCATGATGAATTTGTAAATTCCGGCGAGTTTCAGTCGACCTTTCACTGATGAATCGATGGCCATCGTTATTAAAGCGATAAAGAATATGGTTCTCATAATATAGTTTTTTCTTGCAAATTTCGTCAATAATTAATATATTTACAGTGAAGACACTGGGACATTAAATAACATTAAAAAACATTATATGCGTAATATGCAAAGTAAAGTATTCATTGCAAAGTAAAGATAGAGAATTACGATAAAATATGAAGTTACTTTTAAGTAATAGGTTGTATTGAGAATTTGTGTATATGTTATGTGTGTAATCAGTAGTCAGTAACAGACGCGTAAAGTACTATATATTTCTTTCTCTCTCATTTCTATATAAAGTGATAATCAATTAAAGTCAACACTATTATTAAGTGCGTGAATCACACAAATGACAAGATATTTAGTCGGATGTTTTGAAAATGTGGGGTGGGTTTTTCAAAAAATCGCCTTTTGTAAATCAACTTTTGAATTGAATAATATTTATAAAAAGTCAAGCAACAGTCAAAACTTTAAATTTTTAATCTTCGAACTTTGCCCGTTAAGTGAATTCTTCCGATTTATGTGAATTTTCTTTCTATATGTTTAATCATTATTGAATAAAATAATATATGCACGATGGTATATGTATAATAAGAAAAAGAAACGCAAATCAGGTATAAACGAATGATTGATATATCTATATATTAAAGCAAAAACATAAATTCTAATATAATATATTATATATATATTATATATTATAGAGTATAATAATAATAATATATAATATACATGTATAATAAATATAAAATATAAATAATTATAAATAATAAATTTATATTATGTATTATATATGTATAATATTAATTTAACATATGATAATACAGTCGAAATTATTTTCCAACAATTTAATATTTATGATTATTTTTATTGTTTGCTTCTTTTTCTTAAAAGTAAAAAAACGTATAAAATAAATTCAGTAATTTAAGTACGATGCGCGTCACATAAATAATACATAATTTTTTAGAAATTTAAAACTAGTTTTAGCTTTTGTTTACTCGTTTGTGTGGCTTGTTAGGTCCTGTAGTATTAGCTTCATAACTGTTGGATTGTCCCTTGGAACCTGCGTATGTTTCATTATATGTATGTATATTAAAATTGTTTTATTCGATAAAGTACAATACGTTTGTATATTTTATTTAAGTATATTTGTATATGTATGTATTTTAAAATATAATTGTGTAATTGCACAAGATATATTTTTCGATGAACAATTTCATAAATAATAATATATGTATTGATAAAGATAATATAATTAAAGTAATTAAAAATTAAATATTTCATACAAAAATAAAATTAGATCTGCTATATAAAATAAATTTTATATATATTTATTGTATTTGATCTTCAATAATTTTTTATGAAAGATTCTTATTAATTATAAAACGGTATTTTTTTTTCTTCCATGAGCTCTTTTGCATTAAATTTTTTCTATTTTTAATTACTTTAATTATATTATCTTATTGATACGTAGTAGATACTGAGAAATTCTTTATTGAAAAATATATCTTGGAGATTCTATAATTATATTAACATATACACATTTCTCATATAAATACTTATATTAATTAAAATATATAATTTTATGTATATTGGATAAAGCAATTTTAATATTAAAACATGAAAATAAAAGTACGTGAAATTAACATTAGATCGAATAAAGTAGCGATTATCACATCGATTGTGTGTGAAATTTGTATTATTGTCGTATTATTGTCATACTATTGAATTTTGCTTAGAATTATCGATTTAGAATTTTACTTATTACGAATTAATTTTGAGGATTGCTTCTGACGATATTACAACAAATATGAAAGTTGAAAGTTGAATAAAAAAGTGACTCTTATGTGCACATACCATATGTCCAGCTCTATTGACCCAATACATTGCAAAATTATTTGCCGCTTTGACATAGCCCTCGACAACATTGTCTTTAAAAACAAGTGGCTCCCTAATCGAATATTTCCAAGTGTTAGCTCCTTTCCATTTTAATTTTTCGATCCAAAAGAGGGTGCCTAAAATATAATAAAGTAACCACTGATTATGCGAGAAAAATTTCAAAAATAATATGGATAATAACTCATATAGTAAATAGAGTTAGTAAGAGCATTAGCACAAAATATATAGAGTGATTCATTATTGGGGGGGCGATGTATTGGTAAGATAATAATTCTCTACATAAAGAAAAAACTAGAAACTAGAATAACATTTTATCTTATAAAGTTTGATTTTCCACACATCAATTTTGAAAAAAATCGAAAAATTAATATCTTTTAAAACTTGAATAATTTTTAATAAATAGTTGTTGAAATGTGTGTAAATTATCGAAATACGAAGGAAAGAATTCAACAATTTCTATTTACTTGGCTATTTGAGATCTATCCTTAAGATTATTTTGGATTTTAATGGAAATATTTCAATATATTTGTATTATATTTATATTCAAGATTGCTATAATGTTTTTAATATTTTAATTTATTTTACAAAACTTAACAATTTTAACGTTTTAATTTAATTTACAAATATTTTTATTTATGTTAACGCGCGTTATTAGCGTCCTTATTATGTGTTGTAACGCATAGAAGAAAACAAATTAACTTACCTATTGTGGACACAATTAAGTCCATGTTTCCGTTGTATACAAATACTTTGAAGTTGGTTTCATTGAGTAATAGTTCTACTGAAACAAAATATATTTGCATTTAGTCAGTTAATTTCGGGATTTTAATATAATATAAAATATAATGTAAAAAATGCAGTCATTACGAGAAATGAAACATCTTCAATTTCACGAAAGATTCAGTTTCAGAACAAAGTATCTGATTACATGTGTTGTGACAGATTTAAATTTACACAAGCTATTTTCCTCTTTTTATAAATTCTTATAACTCATGAAAATTGACGCAACAGCTTATCGGAAGCTTACAAAAATTCTAGTTTTTATATTCGTTTTACTTGAAAGCAATGCATTATTAAGCTATATTATTTTTGTTATATTAATACGTATATTTGATTAATACTTATATTAGTAACGGGCTTCAGAAAATCTTCTTTTAAATAGTTGAAAACTGTTCTATTTTCGTGAGAAACATGACTGACTTCAAGACCGAGCGTTTTTTTTACTGAGCCATTCATTAAACTATTAAGTGAATTTTGCTGACCTCGAGCAAAAGGTCCATATATAAATAAGTCTGCAAATTGTTAAAAAAATAATACGTGATAATGATTATTATATTAATCAACAATCTATTAATGTTATCTATCATGATTATATACCAGCAATAAAGAACCATACAGTCTCTGGCGATAAACCAAGTTTAAATGGTCTTTTTGCCAGAATATTGTAAAAATCAATATTGTAAGCTGTATTAAAAATTATTTTTTGAGTTTTTCTACAATATTTAATTGCCATTTTCCAATTGCCCATTTCAATTTCTTTTTTTGTGGCATTTGCTGCAGTGTCAATATCTTTAAAATCATGCATATCAATCATACCCTGTAAAATATATCCAAGAATTTTATAACAATGTATTAATAATATTAATGGAAAATTTTGTAAATAAGTTTTGTAAAAGAAAATGACAGAGAAATCCAGTAAATTTTATTATCGGGACTTATATTTTACTCTCTTTTTTGATGATATAATTATTTATTTGTTTTCTTTTTATATAATATTGTATAAAAACACAGCACTTTACAATAGATTTCGTAAAAATGCCACAAAAAAGATGCATAATTAAATACTACCATGTTGAGTAGAAATTGCGCCCATGTCATTATAGAATTGATAGGAGAAATCCAAGCATCCCCAAGTGCAATCCCCTTCAGATTACTTTGAATATTGCCAGCTTTTTGAGCCTAAGAAACACAAGTTTGCGTTGACACATGAAAATTTTTTTAGTAAATCGTCTGTGTTTATTGAATACTATTATTAGTGATAATTACTAAAGTTATTTATAAATATTATAGCTCACAGAAAAAGGAAGAGAGAAAAAAAAGAGAATGAATGTTTCTTGATTATCTTAAATATCTCTGTTGGTTTTTATAATATATATAAAATGCATCTCAGAAAGAAATTGTTTGCTTTAAATATATACATGTGGATATATATATATATATATATATATATATATTTAAATCTTATATAATTGATACATTTTTTTATTTTACTCTCCCTCTCTCCTATATCGAGATTTTGAAATCATTGATATTTTTTTAAATGGAATTGTATAATCGTTTTATTTGTTAATTTTTATAATTAGCACATTTGTGTTTCTTACTCGAGCCCAGACAAGCGCAAACTCTGCGCCCATTTTTCCGCCATACGATTCACCGAAGATATACGTTGGGACAGACTTAAATTTCGGTAATTGATTGTAGAATCCTCGAATACATTCTAGAAGATCGCTCGCAATCTCAGCGTTTGTCGTTACGAATCCCTCTGTACCAGTAACATAACTAAAGCCAGCGCCAACAGGGTTATCGATGAAGAGCACATTGTAATTTTTGACCTATGACACAAAAAAATTAGGAACTATTTACAAGCTTATTTGAATGGTTCACATTTTACAGTCAGTAGATTTAAAAAAGCCATAGTTTTTTCCATCTTATTATTCTGTGTTTTTGTTATTAATTTTTCATAAAAATAGTCTTTTTTTCTACGCTTTTTCTATTATATTGACTATATCGTGTCACTTTTTATATTTTAATAAATTAAGTGTCAATTATTAATAATTTATAAATTATATAGATATGTGAGACAATAAATATAGATTATATGTATGTGATTCCGACAGAATAATATCCTTTGCTTTTGTATATCACGCATATATAATTATAATTATAATTATACCCAAGTGTAATTCCTTGGATTTAAATTCCCATCAAGAGGCCCTAGTAAGCCGAAATTTCCAAACTCGGTCGAAGATGAACCTGGGCCACCTTGTAACCAGATGATTAGCGGTTTGTCGTAATATGATTTAACGTCTGCCGTAGTAAAGTAAAGCCACCAAAACATATGTGCATTAGGACGTACATCGACATAGCCCCATTCTTGTTCTCCAGGGCCGAATCCTTTTCTCCCTTTGTTGATTGAAAGAGGTTTTATTCTTAATAATTATATTAATAAATTTAAAAAATGCAAATAACAATTACGCAACTGGTATCAAAAATCGCAAAATTATGTCAAAGATAGTAATTTTCGTAATAATTATAATATAGATAACTTGGTTATTTCATACGTCCTTTTTGTAAATTTGTTATACATATATGTAACAATCATAATCAGCTGTACGAAATTGTGTGATAACAAAAATCTATTATCCCAATGTAAAATTTATATTTTATCTTACCAATACTCCCAGAAACAAAGCACAATATGGTAAAAATGCAAATAAGTAGTCGCTTCATCGTCTTGTGTTTCTTCGGCGAAATCTTTTTAAACTAATCGTTAAGATTACATTGCTATACACAAAAAGTGTATATAAATATGTCCTTCATTGTCTTCTTGTGTTTGCGCGGTGAGATCTTTCTAAAACTAATAGAGAGTTGACATAATATTGCTACATAAAATATATACATATAAAAATATTTATTATATCTCACACGTCTATATAATTCGCTTATTTGAAATGTACTCCTGATATCTCGCATATAATCTTATAATTACTTATCTGTCATATCTAACAATCAAAATCAATCGTTAATACAACAATATAGAATAGCAAAATCTATCGCGTCGATGTACGATTTGAGTTTGATCTTACCGATGCTTTAATTTCTCCATATCAATAATCTCGCGGGCTTCTGTATCTCTTGAACAAAGACTCGATACCGTCTCGTGCTCCTTTGTTTGTAATTGCCATATTCGAAAATCTCACTGGCGAATAGATTCAATGTCCAATATATAGCTTTTCATTTATTTATAATTATTATCTATCTTTGAGGTTGTCATCGATTTTATCTACAACCTACACTAACAGTAAACAGATATTACTGCGTCATTTTACAGCCAAAAATCTTTAACAAATCATAGAAATTTTATTTTCCGACTGCGGACAAAAATCGCCCTACTTATACATATACGTAATTATACGGCCAAAAAACTATACGAAACAATGCAAATTTTATCGGCCTTGGGGGTAAAAATCGACCAATTTTTAACATACTCCTTTATTAAAGAAACATAATGTGACGCATGAAGGTACATAATGGTTTACATTAATATCTCCTCATCGCTCGAGTGTTGTCGTGTGAATGATAACAAATAGGTCCATCACACACAAACAGTATAATCTATTATAATCTATTATAAGATTCGTCCTCTAATATCTATTAACTTATTTAGTATGAGAGAAAGAAACATTTTTTTTGCCGTGTTAGTTGCTTGCTTATGAAAAGAAATATCTTCGGATCTTTATTGAGACAATTCGAAAATTAGATGATACTTGTTGCATCTTAAGATAATCCCCTAACATATAATCCTAGAAGGATTAAAATTATTAAAATAATGCGCTTATTAAATTGCAATAGCAGGCGTTCTTCGTTTTATCGCATCCATATTAAAAATTGTTTACTTTTTGCCAATGATATATCATATATTAAAGCTACTGCAATAGACTCTGACTGCTATATTATGAATAATACATATATGTATGTATTATATTGTAATATCGAAGATGAGAAATCCTGAAGGTTTTTTTCTTACAAGTTTCAATAATTAATATGTTTACGGTGAAGACATCGGAACGTTAAACATTATGTAATATGTTCATTGCAAAGATAGATAGTTATGATAGAGTTTGAAGAAGTTACGAATAGGTAATAGACTGTATTGAGAATTTGTGTATATGTTGTAGTCAGTACAGACGTGTTGAAAAAATACTATATCTCTCTTTCTCTTTCATTTCTGTATAAAGTGATAATCATTTAAGTTCGACGCTATTATCAAGTACGTGAATTACGCAAATGACAAGATATATTTATAAGTCGGATGTTTTGGTAATGTCCGATGTGAGTTTTTTAAAAGATCGCCTTCGCTAGATTAACTTTGAATAATATTTACAAAAAGTCAAGCAACAGTCAAAATTTAAAATTTTTAATCTTCGAACATTGTCCGTTAAAAAATAATTTTTTTTTTTATTGATGTGGATTTTCTTTCTATATGTTTAATCTTTATTTGAATAAAATAATACATGCACGATATATACGAGAAAGAAACGCAAATCAGATACGAACGAATGATTGATATATAAATATACTGAAGTAAAAACATAAATTTTTTTTCTAATATAATATATAATATATAATATATTATATATTAAATATATATTAGATATTTGATATAATAATAATAATATATATAATATACATATAATAAATATAAAATATGTAATATAAATAATATATATATATATATATATATATATATATAATATATATACTGTATATAATATGTATTGTATATTATATATAATATTAAATATACAACAGTATTAATTTAACATATGATATAATACAGTCGGAATTATTTTCTAACAATAATAGTCATGATTGTAATATTTTGATTGTTTGCTTTTTTTTCTTAAAAGTAAAATAAAACAGTTTCAGTAATTGAGTGTAATGTCGCGTAAATAATACACATTTAGCTTTTTAAAAATTTTAAACTAATTTGTGCTTTTGTTTATTCATTTGTGTGGCTTGTTAGGTCCTGTAGTATTAGCTCCACAGCTGCTGGATTGTTTTTTAGAACCTGTGTAATTAATATTACACATACATTAAAATACATTATAGATACATAAATGATATCTAAATCAATAGATGTGGAGTCGTTTTGATATCAAATACTTAAAAGTAACCATAAATCGATTATAACTAGATAGAAAATTGTCTTTTTAAAAAAGGCACAATCTACACGTCTAAAATGAAATTAATCTTCTTAAAAGGTACAGTCTACGCATTTATAAATTGATTAACAGCGATAATATTATTTAATCATAATTTTTTATTGATTAAATCTGTTATTTCTACTAAAGCGTGATCATAATTTATTCCAATTAAGAAAAAAAATGTCTTAGTATTATAAAATTTAATTTTTTTACATTATTACTGCGGGCATATATTTATTATATGTATATTAAAGTTGTTTTATTCGATAAAATACACTACGTTTGTATATTTTATTTAAGTGTATACATATGTATTTTAAAATATAATTGTGTAATTGCACAAGATATATTTTCCGATAAACAATTTTACAAAGAATAATATGTATCTATAAAGATGATACAATTAAAGTAATTACAAATAAAATATTTCATACAAAAATGAAATTAAATCTGCTGTAAAATGAATTTTATGTATTTTAATTGTATTTTCATCTTCAATAATTCTTTATTAAAAATTCTTATTAATTGTAAAACGGTATTCTTTTTCTTCCATGAGTTCTTTTGAATTAAATTTTTGTAATTATTTTAAGTATATATTATCATACGTATTATGCTTTGAAAAATTCTTTATCAGAAAATACGTTCTTGCGGATTCTATAATTATAGTAATGCATACCTCCCATAAAAATACATTCGTAAAATATATAATTACATGTATTTTGAATAAAGCAATTTTAATATTAAAACATGATAATAAAAGTATATGAAACTACTAATAAGTCGAGTAAAATAGTGATTATCACATTAATTGTGTATGAAATTTGTATTATTGTAATAATATTGTCGTATTATTGAATTTCGCTTAGAATTATTGCTTGATTTAAATTTTACTTATTACGAATTAATCTTGAGGATTGCTCGTGACGAAATTACAATAAATAAGGAGTTTAATAAAAAGTGAAAAAATAACTTCTATGTATGTACATACATTATGTCCGGATCTGCTGATCCAATACATTGCGAAGTTATCTGTAGCTTTGACATAGCCCTCGACGATATCTCCAACGACAAGCGGTTCCCTAATCGAATCATATTTCCAGGTGTCAGCTCCTTTCCATTTTAGTTTTTCGACCCAAAAGAGGGTGCCTAAAATATAATAAAATAACTTATTATGCGAGAAGAATATATAAAATAGTAATATATGTTATAACTCATAGCGAATAATGCCAGTAAGAGCGTTAGCAAGATATAGTAGCAAGATATACAGAGTGATTCATTATTGGCGATGTAATTGGAAAGATGATAATTCTACATAAAGAAAAAACTAGAAAAATAGAATAACATTTTGTTTTGTGAGGTTTGATTTTCCACTGCAATATCAATTTTTAAAAAATCGACAAAATTAATATCTTAAAATTTTCTTATATTAATTCTAATATAAGATTATTCTAATTTCTTCTTATATTAATCTTATAAAAATTGTTCTTTTAATAAATAGTTGTTGAAATGTAATGTACATTATCAAAATACGAAGAAAAGAATTTAAGAATTTCTGTTTACTCGGCTATTTGAGATATATCTATTCTTGATATTATTTTGGATTTTAATTGGAAATATTTTCAATATATTTGTATTATTTATATTTAAAATTGTCATAATGTTTTTAATGTTTTAATCTATTTTATAAAATTTTGTTACAAATTTTTTTATTTATGTTAACGTTACTTTTATTATATATTGTAGCGCATAGGAGAAAACAAATGAACTTACTTCTTGTGGTGACAACTAAGTCCATGTTTCCGTTGTATACAAATACTTTCAAGTTGGTTTCATTAAGTAATAGTTCCACTGAAACAAAATATATTTGCATTTAGTCAGTTAATACATATTTCAGGATTTTAATATCCCTTTCTAAAAAAGGCGTTAAGTCGATTCTCGAAAGTAAAATAAAAGTACATATAAAATTATTTCATAAAACCGGACAATGGTGTAGCGCGCGTTTGTGTTGTCTATTAATATAAAATATATAAATCGTAGTTATTATACGAGAAATGAAATATCGTGATATTTCGCAAAATATTTCGATTCAATTTCAGGGCAAAATATCTAAATGCATATGACAGATTTTTTACACAAGCTATTTTCTCTTTTGCTTTGTGTAAATTCTTATAAAATTAATACAACAGCTTATCGGAAGCTTACAAAACAAATTCTAGTTTTTATTTTTGTTTTATTTGAAAGCAATGATAATGCATTATTAAGTCATATTACTATTTTCGTTTTATTAATACATTTATCTGGCATATTTAGTTGATACCTATATTAGTAACGGGCTTCATAAAATCTTCTCTTAAGTAGCTGATAACTTTTTCACGTTGGTGACCATTACTGACATTAAGACCGAGCGCTTCTTTTACTGGGCCATCTATTAAACTATCAAGTAAAGTAATCTGGTTTTGAATAAGAGGGTCATATACAAAGCCTGCAATTTATTTTAAAAAAATAGTATATATTATATACTGATTATTATATTTAGTACTATTTATTATGTATGTCATCTATAATTGTATACCTCCATTAAGAAATAATATACTTTGTGACAAAAAATAATTAAAATTATATTTCTTTTTTTCTAGAATGTTATAGAAGTCAACGAAAATTATTTCACTAACGACATTTTGAGTAGATTCCCAATATTTAGTTGCCAGTCTCCATTTGCCAGTTTCAACTTTATCTTTTGTAAGTTTTGCGAAATTATCAATATCTTCAAAATCTAGCGACTCAATCATACTCTGTGGAAAATGTCCAAGAATTTTATAACAATGTATGAATAATGGAGTATTTTATACATAAATTTTATAAAAAGAAATGACAGGGAAATCCAGTAAATTTTATAATCGGGGAGAGTATGTTTTACTTGCTTTTTTGATATGATATCATTATTTATCGACTATTTTTATATAAAATTGTATAAAATCAGTATTTTACAATAGATTTCGTAAAAGTACCACAAAGACGATGCATAATTAAATATTACCATGTTGAGTAAAAATGGCGCCCATGATAGTACACAGTCGATAGGAGAAATCCAAGCATCCCCAAGTGCAATCCCCTTCAGATTACTTTGAATATTGCCAGCTTTTTGAGCCTAAGAAATACAAGTTTAAGTTGTTTCATCAAAAATGTTTATTTAGTAAATCACGCGTTTATTGAATGTCATTATATAACAATTACTAAAATTATTTACAAATATTATGGTTCACAGAAAAAGAAGGAGAGAGAGAGAATGCCTCATGATTATCTTAAATATATCTGTCGTTTTTTCTAATATATAAAAATGTGTCTTAGAAAAAATTGTTTGCTTTAAAGATACACACACACATACACTGAACTGCATAATTTTTTTTTTGTTAATTTTTATAATTAGCACGTTTGTATTTCTTACTCGAGTCCAGACAAGTGCAAATTCCGCGCCCATTTTTCCACCATATGATTCAGTGGTGATATATGTTGGGACAAACTTAAATGACGGTAATTGTTTGTAGAATTCTCGCATACATTCTAGAAGATCGTTCGCGATCTGAGCGTTTGTCGTCGCGAATCCAGATGTTGCAGTAGCATAACTAAAGCCAGCGCCAATTGGGTTATCGATGAAGAGTACATTGTAATTTTTAACCTATGACACATATACAATATCAAGGATTGCCTACAAGCTTATTTTAATGAATTTATAGTCAATAGATTTATAAAAGCCACATTTTTAAATTTTTTTATTCTGCGTTTTTATTTTTAATTTTTCATGAAAATTTTTTCTATTATATGTTTTTTCTATTTTATTAATTATACCGTATCAACCTTTTCTATTTTAATAAATAGAGTCTCAATTATTAATAATTTACATATTATACACACACAAAATAATAAATAGATTATACGTGATTCAGACAGAATAATATCCTATGCTTTTGTATATCACGCATAATTAATTACCCAAGTGTCATTCCTTGGATTTAAATTTACATCAAGAGGCCCTAATTGCTCGAAATTTCCATACGAGGTCGAAGATCCGCCTGGTCCACCTTGTAACCAGATGATTAGCGGTTTGTCGTAACATGATTTAACGTCTGCCGTAGTATAGTAAAGCCACCAGAACATATGTGCATTGGGACGTACTTCGACAAAGCCCCATTCTTGTTCTCCAGGACCGAATCCTTTTCTCCCTTTATTGAAAAAAATTTCATTCTCAATAATTTTTAATAAATTTAAAGTTGCGATTAAAAATTACATATGTATAAT
Source organism: Prenolepis imparis (assembly GCF_030444845.1). Classification (NCBI taxonomy): domain Eukaryota; kingdom Metazoa; phylum Arthropoda; class Insecta; order Hymenoptera; family Formicidae; genus Prenolepis; species Prenolepis imparis. The sequence goes on from NW_028141175.1 coordinate 157,933, forward strand.
TTTGGCGAAAATCGTACAATTATTTCAAATTTGTTTAATTTGATTATGTCAAAGATAGAGGTGGTTATATACATAGATGACTTTTTTAGTTGTGTCGTGTATATGAAAAGTTATTTTATCATATTTTTATTGATGTTTACAAGAAATATTTTAAATGTTCTCCTTTAATTTCTGTTAAAATTACTTTACAATTTATTTTAAATTATAGTTGCGAATTTGATAAAAATTCTTTCCTCTGTTCGTGTTATATGTATTTCTTTTACTTGCTGTTGTATTTCCTGTATTACTTCTTGTGTCAGTCATCGATGAAAAAATATTATTTATTATAAAAAATTCTACAGGACTTAAATTAGAACATGGAATGATTTTTGGCTCATCCCATTCTAATCATCTTTGTCCAATAATTTGATTTAAATATTATCTACTAACAATGACTAATACTATTGTAAGTAAATGTTAAACATTGAAACAAATAAATAAACATTTATTTGTTTGCAATGTATAATAATAAAAGTCAAAGACAAACATATTTTTGAGAGTATTTTTTATATGAATAAAATAAATTGCGTAATATTTGAACATTTAAAATTGGAAATTATTACTTTTCTGCATCAAGCTTCGAGACGAAATGTTTTAGGTACGAGTAATGATTCGAAAGTCAAGGGCACAAATATGAGTAATTGAGAAATAGCATATGTTTGCCAAGCGAAGACTTGGATAAAGAGTGCTGCCAAGTCTCTATAAAAAAATTGCCCTTCTTATTTGCACCACTACCTCCAATTCAGTTAAATGATTGTTTAAATGATAGTTTATGATTAGTAGATTAACTCTTAGATTTATTATGTTAAAGCAAGCAAACGATCTTTTATTTCTAAAGAAATAAACGATATCCAAAAAATTCGTTAGCGCAACAGATAACGATACTTAAAATTATCACAAACTCATGGATTTTTAGGTTTCTATCTTTGTTTGAGTTACAACAACGATAAAAACAAATAAACTGTTCTTTCAATACATTCTAATGTATATATTATTTTTTTTGTTCGATTTGTTTTAATTTTAAGTGTTGCCATTTATTGCTAACGGCTTTTTGAATCGCTTATTGACTGCACTATTTGTGAAGTCTTAAAAGAAACCCTAAAGTAAATTTTTGCAATACTTTACGACACACATCGTGCAATATAATCTAGGAATACAATGATTGAATATTATATCGTTTATATTAAATCAAATTCCCAAAATTATGACAAACAAATACGCACGCATAAATGTGTATAATGTAAATAATTTAAATATAATTGCCAATATATTTATAAAACAATAAAATAAAAAAAAAAGAATATTTTACATATAATATGTATATCTTTCTTTAAAGTATATCTTATTAAAAAATTATAATAAATAAATAAATAAATATATATATATATATATATTTATTTATTTATCTAACAGTCATAATTAGCTGTATGATATTGTTTGTGATAACAAAATCTATTATTTCGATACAATTTGTATTTTATCTTACCAATACTTCTAGAAACAAGGCACAATATAATAAAAATGCAAAAAAGTAGTCGCTTCATCGTCTTGTCGTGTCTTGTCGTTTCTTCAGCGAAATCTTTCTAAAATTAATCGTTAAGATTACATTGCTATACACAGAAAGCGTATATAAATATGCCCTTCATTGTCTTGTTATGTTTGCACGGCGAGATCTTTCTAAAATTAATAATTGACATAACATTGTTACATAAAATATACTATAGAATATTTATTCTATTTCACATGTTTATAATTCGCTTCTTTCAAATATACTTTTGATATCTCGCACATAATCTCTGTTTATAACCTGTCATATCTAACATCCAAAATCAATCGTTAATACAATAATATAGAATAGCAAAATCTATCACGTTGATACACGATTTGAGTTTTATTTTACCGATGCTTTAATTTCTCTATATCAATAATCTCACTGGCTTCTGTATTTTTTTAACAAAAACCCGCTACCATCTCGTTCTCTTTTGTCTCTAATATATGTATATTCGATATATTGCCATATTAGAAATCTCACTGGCGAATAGATTCAATGTCCAATAGCTTTGCATACTTACAACAAATAATCCTCGTCATCGTTTACGCTCGTTTTGTCTCGCGAAATCTTCACGAAGCAATCGTTCTAATTGAAAGTCTAAGATTGTTCTTTATATTGTTCTGCCCAATTTCTGTAGGTTCCTCCTAGTAAAGGAATTTGTGATGAACTTGTAAATTCTGGCGAGCTTCAGTCGAGCTTTTGCTGATGAATCGATCGCTATCGCTAATAAAGCGATGCAAGAATATGCATCTCATAATATAGGATTTTGATAGGATAGGCAGTGTTGTGCTTAGATGATTTAAAAATTAGCTAGATAAAGATGAGATAAAAATATGTAAATTCATCTTAGATAAGATAAAGATGATTTTGTTTTAAATGTATCTAGATAAAAGATAAAATTATATGACGATTCATCTAGATAACTTTCAGATAATATTATTTTTAAAATCGCTTATGTAAACAGTTAAAAAATGTAAATAAATAAATATGTAATGTAAAATAAAAAAAATGGAAATTATAAAAGAGATATAAAAATATATTCATAGTTTTTTATTTATATAAGTTTTTATCGTTTACTGCTCAAGTTCTACTATACTTAAAATATTTTCATGTGCTATGAAACTTAAAATCAAATTATCTGAATATTATTTTAGATAATTTAGTAAAGATAACACTTTTTTTATCTAAGATGCAGATATAGATAATACATTTTTTAATTATCTATATAAAGATAAGATAACGCCAAAATTTCATCTAGATGATCATCTATATAATTTTATTTAGATAACAGCAAACACTGAGGATAGGTGATGGTAGACATTGGGCGATCGTTCCGTTAACACACATCTTCGAAACTACGATGTTCGTAAATCCGTACAGATATGTTTCATTATGCACATCCCGTATAACGTTTCATCAGTCAGAAACTGTTTTTTCTGACGTCGAGATCAATCTTACGCATCCTCGAGGAAACGTTGAATTTGATTTTGATAACTACTTGGCTGCATCTTACAATTGATGAATCTTTTGGAAAATGAGAGAGATCATGCAACAAGATTCTTTGTTGATTAAGACACAGACTCTCGATTTTGATATGTATTCAGTTCTTTAACGCAGAGGACGTTTAATTTGACACGAAAATCTAAGAGACAGGTCAATCCCGTCCTCATCGATGCTTTTTCAGGAGACATCCGTTTACGCTGTTCTGTGCAGGCGGTTACTTAGTCCAAGACTGCACTATTTCTTCTATTATTATTTACACATATGCGGTTTTAAAATCCAAGCTGGCAGAAATCGCACTGATATGTAAACAATGCGTTGTGGTAATTATATTGAAACTTTACGATTTCTCACAAGTTTCTTTCTTTTTAACCGATATTGTTTGATGCAGAGACATATAGATACGCGGAAGAGATTAAAAACGTAGCACAAATCATTTATATAATTTAAGATCATTTATTTATTGAGCACATCTTTTAATCAGTTTAATATACACATATACATGCTTTATCAGGTGTGAATTATGTTCAACAATTTGCTTTGAAAAATTTATAAATACGTTGTCGCTATGATACGCTTATAAATTGTTTTTATAAACCGCTATAATTGTAATGATAGGATACGGAATTAGTTAAAGAACATAATGCGACGTGGTTCGCATGAATGAATAATGAAGTGATTCGCATTGCTATCTTCTCGTTCGAATGTCGTCATATGAATAACAAGTAGGTAGACAAACAAGTATAATAAATCTATTATAAGATTCGTCCTCTATTAACTTATCTAGTATAAGAGAAAGAAACATTTTTTTCGCCGTGTTAGTTGCTTGCTTATGAAAATAAATATTTTTGGATCTTTGGGGAAATTCGAAAATTAGATGATACTTGTCGCATCTTAAGATAATCTCCGGACATATAATTCAAGAAGGATTAAAACTATTAGAATAATGCGCTTATTAATTTGCAATAGGTGTTCTTCGATTTATCACATCCGTATTAAAAATTATTTACTTTTTGCCAATGATATATTATACATTAAAGCTGCTGCAATAGACTGACTGCTATATTATGAATAATACATATATGTATATATTATATTGTAATATCGAAGACGAGAAATCCTGAAGGTTTTTTTCTTGCAAGTTTTAATAATTAATATGTTTACGGTGAAGATATCGGAATGTTAAACATTATGTAATATGTTCATTGCAAAGTAAAGATAGATAGTTATGATAGAGTTTGAAGTTACGAATAGGTAATGTATTGAGAATTTGTGTATATGTTGTATAGTCGTGTAGAAAAAGTACTATATCTCTCTTTCTCTTTCATTTCTGTATAAAGTGATAATCATTTAAGTTCGACGCTATTATCAAGTACGTGAATTACGCAAATGACAAGATATTTATAAGTCGGATGTATTGAAAATGTCCATTGTGGGTTATTTAAAAGATCGCCTTCTCTAGATCAACTTTGAATAATATTTACACAAAGTCAAACAACAGTCAAAATTTTAAATTTTCAATCTTTGAATATTGCCCGTTAAAAATGATTTTTTTCAATTTATGTGAATTTTCTTTCTATATGTCTAATCATTATTTGAATAAAATAATACATGCACAACGACATAAGAAAAAGAAACACTAATCAGACACGAACGAATGATTGATATATATACTGAAGTAAAAACAAATTTTAATATAATATACAATGAGAGAATCTTCTCTTAGAGTTTTCCCTAAAAGTCATGGTAATCGTGGGACAATGTGGTATGAAAAGAATTTTATGAGAATTTCTCTGATAAATATTTATGACAATAAAAATAATATCTATCACAATAAAATATAAAACATGTTTGATTAATTTTACTAAACTGCATAGTAAAATTAATCAAATATATTTTATATTTTATTATAATAGATATTATTATTTTTATTGTGATAAATATTAATCAGAGAAATTCTCATAAAATTCTTTCCATACCACATTGTCCCATGATTATCATGATTTTCAGGGTAAATTCTAAGAGAAAATTCTCTCTGTGTATAATATTATATTGTTATACGTCCCTGGATTAATTTGCGATCGAGTCTGCTTGGGAAACTGAGAAACATATTTCGTTGTCAAAGAGTTGTTAAAAAGCAACGGCCGTCATCTTTCGTGTCAGAGTCTGAGTTCCGCTCAGACGTGTCGTTGTATGCAGACGTCCGGCGGGCGATTCCGATTATTATTATAATTACTACGTTTGTTTTCATTTTGGTTATTAAAGTTCTATTTAAGTTCCTTTTTAAAATACGATAAATTATTTCTCGGCGCGAATGTGTGAGTGCCTGCGAATCCCGGCGCGTTTCGATATGTCGCGGCATCGGACCGTGAACGTAACATTTTCAATTAATCCAGGGACATAACAATATATAATATTAGATATTAGATTTTATACATTATAATAATAATATATATAATATATTAATATACATGTAAATATATAAAATAAATATAAAATATGTAATATAAAATAATATATAATATATATATATATATATTATATATATATATATATATATAATATGTATATTATATATAATATGTATATTTTATATAATATGTATATTTTATATAATATGTATATTTTATATAATATATGTATGTTATATATATAATATTGGTCATACAACAGTGTTAATTTGACATATGATTAATACAGTCGGAATTATTTTTTAACAATTTAATATTCTTGATTATTTTGATTGTTTCTTTCTCTTAAAAATAAAAAAAAAACGGATAAAACAATTTCAGTAATTTGAGTGTCACGTAACTAATACACATTTAGTTTTTTAAAAATTTAAAACTAGTTTTGGCTTTTATTCACTCGTTTGTGTGACTTGTTAGGTCCTGTAGTATTAGCTCCATAGCTGCTGGATTGTCTTTTGGAACCTGTGTAATTAATATTACACACACATTAAAATACATTATATTGTAGATACATAAGTGATATTTAAATCAATAGATGTGGTGCTGTGTCGATATCAAATACGTAAAAGTAATCATAAATTGATAATACTAATACTAAATGGATAATACTAAACTAAATGGAAAATTTCTTTTTGAAAAAGGCACAATCTACACATCTAAAAAAGATAATCTTACCTTCTTAAATAGGCACAGTGTCTATAACTTGATTAAAAAAGATAATATTATTTAATCGTATTTGTATATGTATGTATTTTATAATATAATTGTGTAATTGCACAGGATATATTTTCCGATAAACAATTTCACAAAGAATAATATGTATCGATAAAGATGATACAGTTAAAGTAATTACAAATAAAATATTTCATACAAAAATGAAATTAAATCTGCTATAAAATGAATTTTATGTATTTTAATTGTATTTTCATCTTCAATAATTTTTTATTATAAATTCTTATTAATTGTAAAAGGGTATTCTTTTTTCTTCCACGTAGTTCTTTTGAATTAAATTTTTTCTATTTATAATTATTTTAAGTATATTATCATACGTATTATGCTTTGAAAAATTCTTTATCGGATAATATATTTTTGCATTTTATAATTATATTAATACATACATACCTTCCATAAAAATACATACGTAAAATATATAATTACATGTACATCGAATAAGGCAATTTTAATATTAAAACATGATAATAAAAGTATGTGAAATTACTAATATAGATCAAGTAAATTAGTGATTATCACATGAATTGTGTGTGAAATTTGTATCATTGTAGTAGTATTGTCATATTATTGAATTTTGCTTAGAATTATTGTTCCATTAAAAATTTTACTTATTAGGAATTAATATTAAGGATTGCTCGTGACGAAATTATAATAAATAAAAAGTTTAAAAAAAAGAAAAAAAATGACTTCTATGTATGTACATACATTATGTCCGGCTCTGCTGATCCAATACATTGCGAAGTTATCTGTAGTTTTGACATAGCCCTCGACGATATCTCCAACGACAAGTGGCTCCCTAAACGAATCATATTTCCAGGTGTGAGCTCCTTTCCATTTTAGTTTTTCGACCCAAAGGAGGGTGCCTAAAATATAATAAAGTAATCATTCATTATGCGAGAAGAATATATAAAATAGTAATATGTGTTATATAACTCATAGTGAATAGTGCCAGTAAGAGCGTTAGCAAGATATAGTAGCAAGATATACAGAGTGATTCATTATTGACGATGTAATTGGAAAGATGATAATTCTACATAAAGAAAAAACTGGAAAAGTAGAATAACATTTTGTTTTGCGAGGTTTGATTTTCCACAATTTTTAAAAAATCGACAAAATTAATATCTTTTAAAACTTGAATAATTTTTAATAAATAGTTGTTGAAATACAGGGTGTTAAAAAAAAGGGTAAAATATTTTAAGAGGATTTAGTATGCCTAAAAACAAGTCGAAAAGTCTTAATAAACATGGGTCCGCAAATAAACCATTTTTGAGATATTTTTAATTTAATTTTTTTTTATATTTATTTATAATTTTTATTTTTTGTTTAAAATTTTTATTTTTATTATAATTTATGCAGAAAAATAAGTTGGTATTTTACCTTATCTTAAAGAAGATGCTCTAAATAACCTCCTTCCATCTATGCAGATCCTGCATCTTCGCAATATCTCAAAAATGACTTACTTGCGGACCCATGTTTATTAAGACTTTTTAACTTATTTTGAGGCATACTAAATCCCCTTAAAATATTTTACCCTTTTTTTTTAACACCCTGTATATGTACATTATCAAAATACGAAGGAAAGAATTTAAGAATTTCTATTTACTCGGCTATGTGAGATATATCTATTCTTGATGTTATTTTGAATTTTAATTGGAAATATTTCAATATATTTGTATTATTTATATTTAAGATTGTCATAATGTTTTAATATATTTTACGAAATTTTGTTACAAATTTTTTTATTTATATTAACGTTACTTTTATTATGTGTTGTAGCGCATAGGAGAAAACAAATGAACTTACTTCTTGTGGTGACACATAAGTCCAAGTTTCCATTGTACACGAATACTTTCAAGTTGGTTTCATTAAGTAATAGTTCCACTGAAACAAAACATATTTGCATTTAGTCAGTTAATATACATATATTTCAGGATTTTAATATCCCTTTCTAAAAAAGGCGTTAAGTCGATTCTCGAAAATAAAACAAAATTACATAAAATTATTTCAAAAAATTAAACAATGGCGTAGCGCGCGTTTGTGTGTTATCTAGTAATATTTAAATCGTAAAATATTTAAATCGTAGTCATTATACGAGAAATGAAACATTGTGATATATCGCGAACGATTCAATTTTAAAGCAAAATATTTGAATGCATATGGCAGATTTAAATTTACATAAGCTACTTTTCTTTTGCTTTATAAATTCTTATAACACATGAAAATTGATACAACAGCTAACCGGAAACTTATAAATTTTAGTTTTTATATTTGTTTTACTGGAAAGCAATGACAATGCATTATTAAGTAATGCTACTATTTTTGTTTTATTGATACTATATTTGGCTGATACCTATATTAGTGACTGGTTTCATAAAATCTTCTGTTAAATATTTGAAAACTAGTTTAGCTCCGTTACCATGAGTGATTTCAAGACCGAGCGCTTTTTTTACTGGGCCATTCATTAAATCATAAAGTAATTTAGGAGGATTTTGAAGAAGAGGTTGATGTATAGAGTCTGCAATTTGTAAAAAACAATATATACGTTATACTGATTATTATATTTATATTATTACTATCTATTATTTATGTTATCCATCATGATTGTATACCTTCATCAAAGGATAATATGCTTTGTGATAAGAAAAGATTCAAATAATCATATTCCTTTTTTTCCAGAATATTGTAGAAGTCAAGATTAGATGTCATTTTAATGATTTTTTCAGTAAAATCCCAATATTCAGTTGCCATTTTCCACTTGCCAGTTTCAACTACAGTTTTTGTATATTTTGCCATATCATCAATAGCTTCAAAACCTCGCGAATCAATCATACTCTGTGAAAAATATCCAAGAATTTTAAGACAATGCATGAATAATTGAGAATTTTGTAAAGGTTTGGAAAAGCAAATGACACAGAAATTTAATAAATTTTATAATCGAGGCGTGTATGTGTTTTACTCTCTTTTTCGGTGTGCTATCACTATTTATCGATTATTTTATATATTTTTTTAAATCAGCATTTTACAATAGATTTCGTATAGATGTCACAAAAGCGACGAACAATTAATTAATACCGTATTGAGTAGAAATGGCGCCCATGATATTACAGAGTCGATTGGCGAAATCCAAGCATTTCCAAGTGCAATCCCTTTCAGATTACTTTCAATATTGCCAGCTTTTTGAGCCTAAGAAATAGAAAGTTTGAGTTGTTTCATCAAAAATTTTTATTTAGTAAATCACGCGTTTATTGAATATCATTACATAACAATTACCAAAATTATTTACAAATATTATGGCTCACAGAAAAAGAAGGAGAGAGAGAGAGAGTGAGAGGGGGTTGGGGGGAGAGAATGCCTCATGATCACAGAAAAAAAGGTATCCTTAAAAGAAAATTTGCCTTGATGCAAGTATATTTTATCTTTACAAGTGAGTTTGTTTTAATCATATAACGGTTATAAAAACAAGAATACATCTTAAGGATAAAATATACTTCACACAAACTTATTTATTATTGAGGCAAATAAAATTTCTGATTGCAAAGAGCATTTTATGCTTAAATGAATCAAATAGCGTTCAAGAATAAAAATATACTTGAATCAAGGATTCCTTTTTTTCTGTGATTATCTTAAATACATTTGTTGTTTTTTCTAATATATAAAAATGCGTCTCAGAAAAAATTGTTTGCTTTAAGGATACACACACACACACATTCACTGAACTGCATCATTTCTTTAATTATTAATTTTTATAATTAGCACGTTTGTGTTTCTTACTCGAGCCCAGACAAGTGCAAATTCCACGCCCATTTTTCCGCCATACGATTGACCGAAGATATACGTTGGGACAGACTTAAATTTCGGTAATTGATTGTAGAATTCTTGCATAAATTTTAAAAGATCGCTCGCGATCTGAGCGTTTGTCGTCGCAAATCCCGATTTTCTAATAGTAATACTAAAGCCAGCGCCAATAGGATTATCGATGAAGAGTACGTTATAATCTTTGACCTATGAAAAACAAATATATGTCACAATATATATCAAGGACTATCTACAAGTTTATTTTAATGCATTTTTGATCAATAAATTTAAAAAAGCTAAATTTTTTTAGTTTTATTATTCTGTGATTTTATTTTTAATTTTTCATGAAAATCATTATTTGTTTTCCTTTTTTTCTATTATATTGATTACAGCGTAGCACTTTTTATATTTTAATACATCAATAATAATTTATAAATTATATGCACAATAATAAATATAGCTTATATGTTTCGACAGAGTAATATCCTATACTCTTGTTTTTCACGCATAATTCATTACCCAAGTGTAATTCCGTGGATTTAAATATAGATCAAGAGGCCCTAGTCGCTCGAAATTTCCATACGCGGTCGAAGATCCGCCTGGTCCACCTTCCAACCAGATGATTAGCGGTTTGTCGTAATATGATTTAACGTCTGCCGTAGTATAATAAAGCCACCAGAACATGTTTGCATAGGGACGTACTTCGACAAAGCCCCATTCTTGTTCTCCAGGACCAAATCCTTTTCTCCCTTTGTGAATTGAAAGAAGTTTTATTCTCAATAATTGTTAATAAATTTAAAAATTACGGGTAACATTTGTATAATCTGTTTCAACGAAAATCGTAAAATTGATTATGTCAAAGATAGAGGTGATTCTCGTAGTTGTGATGATATTGATGACTTCTTTATTTTGTGTCGTGTATATAGAAAGTTATTTTATCATATTTTTATCGATGTTTACAAGAAATATTTTAAATGTTCTCCTTCAATTTCTGTTAAAATTACTTTACAATCTATTTTAAGTTACAGTTACATATATTTCTTTTATTTGCTGTTGTAATTTATGTATTATTTCTTGTATCATTCATTGATAACGCGCACAAATATGACAAATTATTATTTATTATAAAAAGATTTTATAAGATTTAAATTGAAACATGGAATGAAACTTTTGTCTCATCATACTCTAATTATCTTTATTTAATTGTTTGATTTAAATATTATCTACTTATTATAATGACTAATACTATTATAAGTAAATTTGAAGCGTTGAAGCAAAATGAATAAGATATTTATGTATTTGTTCACAATGCTTAATTATATAAAAGTATTAACAAGTTATCTTTCAAAAATGAGCATATTTTGAGAATATTTCTTCTAAAATTTACGAGAGATTTATTATGTTAAAGCAAGCAAATGTTCCAAAGAAATAAACGACACAAAAATTCGTTAGCTATAGATGTCGTCAGTTAAAATTATCATAAATTCATGGATTTTTAGGTTCCTACGTTTGATTGAGTCAAACAACAAAAACAGAAGAAACTTTTCTTTCAATACATTCTAATATAAGTTATATTTCTTCTTGTTTGATTTGTTTTAATTTTAAGCGTTGCCATCTGCTGCTCTTTTTGAGTCGCTTATTGATCACACTATTTGTGAAATCTTAAAAGAAATTTTAAAGTAAATTTTTGCAAAAGTCCGTGACACACACACACACACTCATATTGTGCAATATAAACTAGGTATGATTGAGCATTATCCCTCATATTAAATCAAATTCGTAAAGTTATGACGAACAAATACTCACGCATAATTACGTACAACATAAATGATTTAAATATAATTGTCAATATAATTATAGAACAAGGAAATTAAAAAGAATATTTTTTTTATAATATGTATATCCTTCTTCAAAGTATTTTATTAAAAACTTATTTTATATATATATATATATATTTATATAAAATAATATATATATGTGTGTATATGTATATGTATATGTAGGATGTGTTTTCTTATCTGTCATATCTATGTATAGTAACAATCAGCTCTACGATATTGTGTGATAACAATATCTATTATTCAGATGCAAAATATGTATTATATCTTACCAGTACTAGCAGAAATAAAGCACAATACAGTAAAAATACAAAAAAGTAGCCGCTCCATCGTCTTGTCGTGTTTTTGCGGTGAAAGCTTTCGGAAACTAATCGTTGAGATTATATCGTTATACATAGAAATCATATATAAATATGTCCTTCATTGTCTTCTCGTATTTGCCCGGCGAGAATCTTTCAAATATTAATCGTTAGAATAACATTTATTACGTGAGATATATATATAAATATAAATATTTATTCTATTTTGCTTGTTTATAATTCGCTTATTTCAAATGTATTCCTGATATCACGTATATAATCTTATCTATCTGTCATATTTAATAGTCAAAATCAGCCATTAGTACAACAATAGAGAATAGCAAAATTTATCACATCGATTTATGATTTGAGTTTTACCGATGCTTTAATTTTTTAAATATTCTTACGGACTTTTGTATCTCTTGAACAAATGTCAGCTACCGCTCCATTCTCCTTTATCTAATAGTAATTGTCATATTCGAATATTATTTTACTGGTCCATGGATCTGCGCCCAATAGCTTTTCTTTCCTACTGCTTGAATTTAGTCATTATTTAATCTCGTCTTGTTTCGCGGAATCCTCACGAAACAATTGTTTTAAGACTAACAATAAGATTTCGACTTATGCTGTTCTATACCACAACTTTGCCGATTCTCCATGTAATAAAAGAACTTGTTCATGATGAATTTATAAATTTTGACGAGCTTCAGTCGACCTTTTGCTGATGAATCGATTGCCATTGCTATTAAAGCGATGTAAAAATATGCATCTCATAATATAGGATTTTGATAGGATAGGTGATGGTAGACATTGGGCGATCCTTCCGTTAATACACAACATCTTCGAAACTACGATGTTCGTAAATCCGTACAGATATGTTTCATTATGCACGTCCCGTAACGTTTCATCAGTCAGAAACATCCACTGTTCTTTCTGACGTCGAGATCAATCTTACGCATCCTCGAGGAAACGTTGAATTTGATTTGGATAACTTCTTGGCTGCATCTTACATTTAGTGAATCCTTTGGAAAATGAGAGAAATCATATGCAATACGATTCTTTGTTGATTAAGACACAGACTCTCGATTTTGATATGTATTCAGTTCGTTAACACGGAGGATGTTTAATTTGACATGAAAATCTAAGAGACAGGGAGAGAGAGACAGGTCAATCCCGCCCTCATCGATGCTTTTCCAGGACACATCCGTTTACGCTGTTCTGAGCAGGCGGTTACCTAGTCCAAGACAGCACTATTTCTTCAATTATTATTTACACATATGCGGTTTTAAAATCCAAGCTGGCAGAAATTGCGCCGATATGTAAACAATGCGTTGTGGTAATTATATCGAAATTTTTCGACGATTTCTCAAAAGTTTCTTTCTTCTTAACCGATATTGTTTGATGCAGACATATAGATACGTGGAAGAGATTAACAACGTGGCACAAATCATTTATATAATTTAAGATTATTTATTTATTGAGCACATCTCTTAATCAGTTTAATATACATATACATGCTTTATCAGGTGTAAATTATTTTCAACAATTTGCCTTGAAAAATTTATAAATACGTTGTCGCTATGATACGCTTATAAATTGTTTTTATAAGCCGCTATAATTGTAATGATAAGATACGCAATTTATTAAACTAGACAACACAAGCGCGCGCTGCGCGCGCGCCATTTCATTGAAAAATTTAATTTAATTTAATTTAATTATGCGGTAATGGGGATGTATATATATAATATGTTGAAAATATTAAAATAATAATATGTTCTAAATAATATATAATATCTTTTATCCGCGATTAATATTTTTTGACAAAAATCAGTTTATAATTGTCAAAAATATTAATCGAATTTTAAATATTATAACATTCCTTTCTAAAAAAGGCATGTTAATTGTAAGTCGATTCTCGCAAGTATTGTTGCATCTTTTCCGCGATGCTGATTGATGCTGTTTCGATTTGCATTGTGCGTTATATTCATAGCATCGAGAGGCTGTCATCGCGAGGGTTAGTAGTTTAACAGTTTGTTCAAAATAAAATAAAATAAAATAATATGTTTTAAATAATATGTTATAATACTTTAAACTCGATTAATATTTTTGACAGTTATCAGCTGATTTCTGTCAAAAAATATTAATCGTGGATAAGGTATATTATAACATATTATTTAAAACTAATATTATTATTTTATTTAATTTTATTTTGAACAAACTGTCAAACTGCTAATCCTCGCGATGACGGCCTCTCGATGCTACGAATATAACGCACAACGCGAATCTTGATAGCTAATGAGCATCGAGGAAAAGAGACAACAATAAACTGGGATATATCGACTTTACATATCTTTTTTAGAAAAGGAGATAGCATAACGCGACGTGGTCCGCATGAATGAATAATGAAGAGATTCACATTGCTATCATCTCGTTCGAGATGTCGTCATGTGAATAATAAGTAGGTCACAAACAAGTATAATAAATCTATTATAAGATTCGTCCTCTACGAATTATCTATTAACTTATCTAGTATAAGAGAAAGAAACATTTTTTTGCTGTGTTAGTTGTTTGATTATAAAAAGAAATATCTTCGGATCTCTTTATTGGGACAATTCGAAAATTAGATGATATTTGTCGCATCTTAAGATAATTCTCGAACATATAATTCAAGAAGGAATAAAACTATTAGAATAATGTACTTATTAAATTGCAATAGGCGTTCTTCGTTTTATCACATCCGTATTAAAAATTATTTACTTTTTGCCAATGATATATAATACATAAAAGCTACTGCAATAGACTCTGACTGCTATATTATGAATAATACATATATATGTATGTATCATATTGTAATATCGAAGACGAGAAATCCTGAAGGTTTTTTTTTACAAGTTTCAATAATTAATATGTTTACGGTGAAGACATCGGAACGTTAAACATTATGTACGAGGGGCGT
This sequence comes from Prenolepis imparis, assembly GCF_030444845.1. Lineage (NCBI taxonomy): Eukaryota > Metazoa > Arthropoda > Insecta > Hymenoptera > Formicidae > Prenolepis > Prenolepis imparis. The sequence continues at coordinate 173,112 of NW_028141175.1, forward strand.
TCAAGTCAAACCGGGACTTTTATCTCCCGAGCATAAGGGAAGGGGTCCCGATTTGACTTGAACGCCCCTCGTAATATGTTCATTGCAAAGATAGATAATTATGATAGAATTTGAAGTTACGATTAGGTAATAGACTGTATTGAGAATTTGTGTATATGTTGTATAGTAAGTACAGATGTGCAGAAAAAGTACTATATCCCTCTTTCTCTTTCATTTCTGTATAAAGTGATAATCATTTAAGTTCGACGCTATTATCAAGTACGTGAATTACGCAAATGACAAGATATATTTATAAGTCGGATGTTTTGGTAATGTCCGATGTGAGTTTTTTAAAAGATCGCCTTCTCTAGATTAACTTTGAATAATATTTACAAAAAGTCAAGCAACAGTCAAAATTTAAAATTTTTAATCTTCGAACATTGTTCGTTAAAAAATAATTTTTTTTGATTGATGTGGATTTTCTTTCTATATGTTTAGTCTTTATTTGAATAAAATAATACATGCACGATATATACGAGAAAGAAACGCAAATCAGACACGAACGAATGATTGATATATAAATATACTGAAGTAAAAACATAAATTTTTTTTCTAATATAATATATAATATATAATATATTATATATTAAATATATATTAAATATTTGATATAATAATAATAATATATATAATATACATATAATAAATATAAAATATGTAATATAAATAATATATATATATATATATATATATATATATATATATATAATATATATACTGTATATAATATGTATTGTATATTATATATAATATTAAATATACAACAGTATTAATTTAACATATGATATAATACAGTCGGAATTATTTTCTAACAATAATAGTCATGATTGTAATATTTTGATTGTTTGCTTTTTTTTCTTAAAAGTAAAATAACGAATAAAACAATTTCAGTAATTGAGTGTAATGTCGCGTAAATAATACACATTTAGCTTTTTAAAAATTTGAAACTAGTTTTGGCTTTTGTTCACTCGTTTGTGTGGCTTGTTAGGTCCTGTAGTATTAGATCCATAGCTGCTGGTTTGTCCTTTGGAACCTGTGTAATTAATATTACACACACATTAAAATACATTATATTGTAGATACATAAGTGATATTTAAATCAATAGATGTGGTGCTGTGTCGATATCAAATACGTAAAAGTAACCATAAATTGAATGAAAAATTTCTTTTTAAAAAAGGCACAATCTACACATGTAAAAAAGAAAATCTTATCTTCTCAAAAAGGCACAGTGTATGCGTCTATAACTTGGTTAAAAAGATAATATTATTTAATCGTATTTGTAAATGTATGTATTTTAAAATATAATTGTGTAATTGCACAGGATATATTTTCCGATAAACAATTTCACAAAGAATAATATGTATCGATAAAGATGATACAATTAAAGTAATTACAAATAAAATATTTCATACAAAAATGAAATTAAATCTGCTATAAAATGAATTTTATGTATTTTAATTGTATTTTCATCTTCAATAATTTTTTATTATAAATTCTTATTAATTGTAAAACGGTATTCTTTTTTCTTCTACGGGTTCTTTTAAATTAAATTTCTTCTATTTATAATTATTTTAAGTATATTATCATACGTATTATGTTTTGAAAAATTCTTTATCGGAAAATATATTCTTGCGGATTCTATAATTATATTAATACATACATACCTCCCATAAAAATACATACGTAAAATATATAATTACACGTACATCGAATAGAGCAATTTTAATATTAAAACTTGATAATAAAAGTATGTGAAATTACTAATATAGATCAAATTAGTGATTATTACATTAATTGTGTGTGAAATTTGTATTATTGTAGTAATATTGTCGTATTATTGAATTTCGCTTAGAATTATTGTTTGATTTAAAATTTTATTTATTACGAATTAATATTGAGGATTGCTCGTGACGAAATTATAATAAATAAAAAGTTTAATAAAAAGAGAAACATGGCTTCTATGTATGTACATACATTATGTCCGGCTCTGCTGATCCAATACATTGCGAAGTTATCTGTAGTTTTGACATAGCCTTCGACGATATCTTCAACAATAAGTGGTTCCCTAATCGAATCATATTTCCAGGTGTGAGCTCCTTTCCATTTTAGTTTTTCGACCCAAAAGAGGGTGCCTAAAATATAATAAAGTACCTTATTATGCGAGAAGAATATATAAAATAGTAATATGTGTTATAACTCATAGTGAACAGTGCCAGTAAGAGTGTTAGCAAGATATAGTAGCAAGATATACAGAGTGATTCATTATTGACGATGTAATTGGAAAGATGGTAATTCGACATAAAGAAAAAACTGGAAAAGTAGAATAACATTTTGTTTTGCAAGGTTTGATTGTCCACAATTTTTAAAAAATTGACAATATTAATATTATTTAAAACTTGAATAATTTTTAATAAATAGTCTTTGAAATGTATGTACATTATCAAAATACGAAGGAAAGATTTTAAGATTCTTTATTTACTAGGCTATTTGAGATATATCTATTCTTGATATTATTTTGGATTTTAATTGGAAATATTTCAATATTTTTATATTATTTATATTTAAGATTGTCATAATGTTTTTAATGTTTTAATCTATATATTTTACAAAATTTTGTTACAAATTTTTCAATTTATGTTAACGTTACTTTTATTATGTGTTGTAGCGTATAGGAGAAAACAAATGAACTTACTTATTGTGGTGACACATAAGTCCAAGTTTCCATTGTATACGAATACTTTCAAGTTGGTTTCATTAAGTAATAGTTCCACTGAAACAAAACATATTTGCATTTAGTCAGTTAATATACATATATTTCAGGATTTTAATATCCCTTTCTAAAAAAGGCGTTAAGTCGATTCTCGAAAATAAAACAAAATTACATAAAATTATTTCAAAAAATCAAACAATGGCGTAGCGCGCGTTTGTGTGTTGTCTAGTAATATTTAAATCGTAAAATATTTAAATTGTAGTCATTATACGAGAAATGAAACAGTGTGATATATCGCGAACGATTCAATTTTAAAGCAAAATATTTGAATGCATATGGCAGATTTAAATTTACATAAGCTACTTTTCTTTTGCTTTATAAATTCTTACAACTCATGAAAATTGATACAACAGCTAACCGGAAGCTTATAAATTTTAGTTTTTATATGCGTTTTACTCGAAAGCAATGACAATGCATTATTAAGTCATGCTACTATTTTTGTTTTATTAATACATATATTTGGCTGATACCTATATTAGTAACTGGTTTCATAAAATCATTTGTTAAATATTTGAAAACTGATCTAGCTCTATAACCATGACTGATTTCAAGACCGAGCGCTTCTTTTACTGGGCCATTCATTAAATCATAAAGTAATTTAGAAGGATTTTGAAGAAGAGGTTGATGTATTAAGTCTGCAATTTGTAAAACAAATAATATATACGTTATACTGATTATTATATTATTACTATCTATTATTTATGTTATCCATCATGATTGTATACCTTCATCAAAGGATAATACGCTTTGTGATAAGGAATGATTAAAATAATTATATTTTTTTTTTTCCAGAATATTGTAGAAGTCAAGATGAGTTGTTATTACAATGATTTTTTCAATAATATCCCAATATTTAGTTGCCATGTTCCATTTGCCAGTTTCAACTTTAGTTTTTGTATATTTTGCGATATTATCAATATATTCAAAACCTTGCGAATCAATCATACTCTGTGAAAAAAATTCAAGAATTTTATAACAATGCATGAATAATTGAGAATTTTGTAAATAAGGTTTGGAAAGGCAAATGACACAGAAATTTAATAAATTTTATAATCGAGGCGTGTATGTGTTTTACTCTCTTTTTCGGTGTTCTATCACTATTTATAGATTATTTTATACAAAATTATATGAAATCAGCATTTTACAATAGATTCCGTATAGATGCCACAAAGGTGACGAATAATTAATTAATACCGTATTGAGTAGAAATGGCGCCCATGATATTACAGAGTCGATAGGAGAAATCCAAGCATTTCCAAGTGCAATCCCTTTCAGATTACTTTGAATTTTGCCAGCTTTTTGAGCCTAAGGAATAGAAAGTGAGTTGTTTTATCAAAAATTTTTATTTAGTAAATCACGCGTTTATTGAATATTAATATATAACAATTACCAAAATTGTTTACAAATATTATGGGCTCACAGAAAAACAAAGAGAATGAGAGATGGGGGGCGAGAGACAATGCCTCATGATTATCTTAAATTTATCTGTTGTTTGTTTTAATACATAAAAATGCGTTGAAGAAAAAATTGTTTGCTTTAAAGATACACACACACACACACATACACTAAACTGCATCATTTTTTTAATTATTAATTTTTATAATTAGCACGTTTGTGTTTCTTACTCGAGCCCAGACAAGTGCAAATTCCACGCCCATTTTTCCACCATATGATTGACTGGTGATATACGTTGGAACATGCTCAAATTTCGGCAATTGTTTGTAGAATCCTTGCATACATTTTAAAAGATCGCTCGCGATTTGAGCGTTTGTCGTCGCGAATCCCGATTCTGGAACAGTAAAACTAAAGCCAGCTCCAATAGGATTATCGATGAAGAGTACGTTATAATTTTTGACCTATGAAAAACAAATATATGTCACAATATTATATATGAAGGACTATCTACAAGTTTATTTTAATGAAATTTTGGTCAATAAATTTAAAAAAACTACATTTTTTTAGTTTTATTATTCTGTGATTTTATTTTAAATTTTTTATGAAAATTATTATTTGTTCTACGCTTTTTCTATTATATTGATTACAGCGTACCACTTTTTATATTTTAATATATCAATAACAATTTATAAGTTATGTACACACATCAATAAATATAGATTATACACACAATAATAAATCTTATATGTTTCGACAGAATAATATCCTAAACTCTTGTTTTTCACGCATAATTAATTACCCAAGTGTAATTCCTTGGATTTAAATATAGATCAAGAGGCCCTAGTAAGCCGAAATTTCCAAACGCGGTCGAAGATCCGCCTGGTCCACCTTGTAACCAGATGATTAGCGGTTTGTCGTAATATGATTTAACGTCTGCCGTAGTATAATAAAGCCACCAGAACATGTTTGCATAGGGACGTACTTCGACATAGCCCCATTCTTGTTCTCCAGGACCAAATCCTTTTTTCCCTTTGTAGATTGAAAGAAGTTTTATTCTCAATTATTGTTAATAAATTTAAAAATTACGGGTAACATTTGTATAACCTGTTTCAACGAAAATCGTAAAATTGATTATGTCAAAGATAGAGGTGATTCTCGTAGTTGTGATGATATTGATGACTTCTTTACTTTGTTTCGTGTATATAGAAAGTTATTTTATCATATTTTTATTGATGTTTACAAGAAATACATATTTTAAATGTTCTCTTTTAATTTTTGTTAAAATTACCTTACAATCTATTTCAAGTTACAGTTACATATATTTTTGTTTTATTTGCTATTGTAATTTATGTATTATTTCTTGTATCATTCATTGATGACGCGCAAATATGACAAATTATTATTTATTATAAAAAGATTTTACAAGATTTAAATTAAAACATGGAATGATTTTTGTCTTATCATATTCTAATTATCTTTATTTAATAGTTTGATTTAAATATTATCTACTTATAATGGCTAATACTATTATAAGTAAATTTGAAGCGTTAAAACAAAATGAATAAGATATTTATGTATTTGTTCGCAATGGATAATTATATAAAAGTACTAACAAGTTATCTTTCAAAAAAGAGCATATTTTGAGAGTATTTCTTCTGAAATTTATGAGAGATTTATTATGTTAAAGCAAGCAATTGTTTCAAAGAAATAAATAATGCAAAAATTTGTTAGTTATAGATTATAGATGACTTCACTTAAAATTTTCATAAATTCATGGATTTTTAGGTTCCTACGTTTGCTTGAGTCAAACGACAAAAACAGAAGAATATTTTCTTTCAATACATTCTAATATAAGTTATATTTCTTCTTGTTTGATTTGTTTTAATTTTAAGTGTTGCAATCTGTTGCTCTTTTTGAGTCGCTTATTGATCACACTATTTGTGAAATCTTAAATGAAATTTTAAAGTAAATTTTTGCAAAAGGCCGTGACACACACACACACACACACACACTCATATTATGCAATATAAACTAGGTATGATTGAGCATTATTATTATTCCTCATATTAAATAAAATTCGTAAAATTATGACAAACAAATACTCACGCATAATTACACGTACAACATAAATGATATAAATATAATTGGCAATATAATTATAAAACAAGGAAATGAAAAAAAGAATATTTTTCATATAATATGTATATCCTTTTTCAAAGTATTTTATTATAAACTTATTTTATATATATGTATATATATATAATGATATATATATATGTGTGTGTATGTATATGGCTATGTTGGATGTGTTTTCGTATCTGTCATATCTATAGTAACAGTCAGCTGTACGATATTTTGTGATAACAAAATCTATTACTCAGATGCAAAATTTGTATTTTATCTTACCAATACTAGCAGAAATAAAGCACAACACAGTAAAAATAGGAAAAAGTAGCCGCTCCATCATCTTATCGTGTTTTTGCGATGAAAGTTTTCGGAAACTAATCATTGAGATTATATTGTTATACATATAGAAATCATATATAAATATGTCCTTCATTGTCTTCTTCTATTTGCGCGGCGAGAATCTTTCAAAAATTAATCGTTAGAATAACATTTATTACGTATAATATTTTTAAATATAAATATTTATTTTATTTTGCTTGTTTATAATTCGCTTGTTTCAAATGTATTTCTGATATTACGATATATAATCTTATCTATCTGCCATATTTAATGGTCAAAATCAGCCATTAGTACAACGATAGAGAATAGCAAAATCTATTACACCGATTTATGATTTGAGTTTCACCGATGCTTTAATTTTTTCATATCAATATTTTTACGGATTTTTGTATCTTTTGAACAAAAGTCCACTACCGCTCCATTCTCCTCTATCTGTAATTGTCATATTCGAATATTTTATTGGTCCATGGATCTGCGCTCAATAGCTTTTCTTTCCTAATACTGCTTTTAGTCATTATTTACTCTCGTCTTGTTTCGCGGAATCTTCACGAAACAATTGTTTTAAGACTAACAATAAGATTTTGACTTATGCTGTTCTATACCAACTCTGCCGATTCTCCTTGTAATAAAAGAATTTGTTCATGATGAATTTATAAATTTTGACGAACGTCAGTCGACGTTTCTGTGATAAATAGATAATCAACCCTGTTAGAGTGATGTAAGAATACGCGGGGCTTTTCGTGATACAGAATGTAACTGATCGCAGATTTTGGAGGAGATTTATAGGGAAGATTAAGAACGTAGCACAAATTATTTATATAATTAATGATCATTTATTTGGATTATCCTCTTTTATCAGTGTAATCAGTTTAATATACATATACATGCTTTATCGAATGTGAAATATTTTCTTCAACAATTTGCTAAAGATGTATAGTTTATAAACGGGATCGCTACGATACGCTTATAAATCATTTTTATTGCTAATTATAATGATAGAATACGGAATTTATTAAAGAACATAATGCGACGTGGTTCGATCTTCTCGCTCGAGTGTCGTCATATGAATGACAAGTCACAAACAAGTATACTAAATCTATTATAAGATTCGTCCTTTATGAATTATCTATTAACTTATCTAATATAAGAGAAAGAAACATTTTTTTCGCCATATCACTTGCTTATTTATGAAAAGAAATATTTTTGGATTTTTGGGACAATTCGAAATTCGGTGACGTCGCTTTTCAGGATAATCTCCGAACATATAATCTAAGAACGAATAATACTATTAAAATAATGCGCTTATTAAATTGCAATAGTGGGCTTGCTTCGAGTCTGTACTAAAAGTTATTTACTTTATGACAATGATGTATCATAAATTAAAGCTACTGCAATAGACTCTGACAGCTATATTATAAGTAATCATATTATAACATCGAAAACAAAAAGTCCCGTAAGTTTTTTCTTGCTAATTTTGTCAGTAATTAATATGTTTACAGGGAAAACAGAGGAACGTTAAAATATTATGTAATATGTGCAGCGCAAAGTAGAGTGTTTCAATAAAGTTTAAATTTATGAACAGGTTGTATTGAAAATTTGTGTATACGTTGTGTATATAGTCAGTACAGACGCGTAGAAAATATACTACATTTTTCTTTCTTTCTTATTTTTGCATAAAGTAATGATCATTTAAGGTAGACATTATTATCACGTGTATGAATCACGCAAATCACAAGATATTTATAAGTTTTGATATTTGGATGTTTTGAGAATGTCCGATGTGAGTTTGTTAAAACATTGTTTTCTGTAGATTAACTTTGAATAATATTACAATAATTCAAGCATCAGTACAAATTTAAACTTTTCAATTTTTGAACATTGCTCATTAAGTAAATTCTTGCAACTTGTGTGGATTTTTCTTTCTATATACATATATATATGTATATATATATATATATATATATATATATATATATATATCTAATCATTATTGAATAAAACGATACATGCACAGAGATATTTAAGAAAAAGAAATGCAAATCAGGCACGAACAAATGATTGATATATACCAGGTGTCCCATTTTAAAGGACCCACTCAAATATCTCATTGTCAGAAACACTGCGTTAAATCGAAAAATGTTTCCTACAAAAGTTGTAGGGTTTCGAGGGGGACATAACATAGTAATATTCATTTGTCCTTGGGCGGGGTCTCCAAGGTTAGTGAAGGTTAACCTTAAGTGAAGGTGAGAATGAATTTTGAAGAAAATAAAAAAGCTTCAGATAAAAGTTGTTCAAATTAATTAGTAGAAAAAGATGTTATAATAAAAAATATGGGTTTCCATTTAAAAAATTTATTCTCACCTTCACTTGACTTTGGAGACGTCGCCCAAGGTCATATGGATATTACTATGTTATGTCCCCCTCGAAACCCTACAACTTTTGTAGGAAACATTTTTTGATTTAACGCAGTGTTTCTGAGATATTTGAGTGGGTCCTTTAAAATGGGACACCCGGTATACTAAAGTAAAATAATTCCAATATAATATATAATATGTTATATATGAAATATTTTAAAGATATTAGATATTAGATATTATATATTATAATAATAGTATATATAATATACATGTATAATAAATATAATATATATAATATAAACAATATACATATATGTAATATGTATATTATATATAATATTAATTATACAATAATATTAATCTAATAGTATTAATTCTAATTATTATCCAATAATTATGATAACAGTCGAAATTATTTTCTAACAATTAAATATTCGTGATTATTTTGATTATTTGCTTCTTTTTCTTAAAAATAAAGAAATAGATAAAATAGTTTCAGTAATTTGAGTAGAACGCCACGTAAATAAACATTTAGTTTTTTAAAAATTTAAAACTAGTTTTTGCTTTCGTTTATGGGGAGTGTTAGATACCGTAGTATTAGCTCCATAGCTGCTGGATTGTCCCTTGGAACCTGCGTAATTAATATTACATACATTAAAATACATTGTAAATACATAAATGATCTAAATTAATAGAAGTGGGGCCCCCCGTTTCGATATTAAATACATAAAAGTAACCATAAATCGATAATAATTATAATTAGATAGAAAATTATCTTTCGTAAAAAAAGGTACAATTTACATGTTTAAAAAAGAAAATTATCTTAAAAAGCATAATCTATGCATTTATAACTTGATTAAAAAAGATAATATTATTAAAACGTAAGTTTATTAATTAAACTTGCTATTTCTACTAAATAAACTCTGACTGCTATATTATGAGTATATAATGCGTGTTGATAATTTAATAAACTCCAATTAAGAATAAAAGAATATGTTTAAGTATTATAAAATTTAGTTCTTTTATATTATTACCGTGGACACATGTTTCATTATATGTATAAAATTGTTTTATTCGATAAAGTTTATATGTTTGTGTCGATAAAGTATATATTTTACTTAAATGTATTTATTGTGTATATTAATTAAGTGTATTTGTATATGTATGTATTTTAAAATATAATTGTGTAATTGTACAAGATATATTTTCTGATCAACAATTCACAAAGAATAATGTATGTGTCGATAAAGATGATATAATTAAAACAATTAAAAATAAAATATTTTATACAAAAATAAAATTAGATCTACTATAAAATAATTTTATTTTAATTATACTTATTTTAATTTTTAAAATAATTTTTTTAAAGGTTCTTAATTAGTTATAAAATGATATCCTTTTTTCCACGAGCTCTTTTGTATTAATTTTTTTCTATTTTTCATTACTTTAATTATATTATCTTATTGATACGTATTATGCTCTGAGAATTTTTCTATTGAAAAAAAACATCTATATAATTATATTAATACGTACGCACCTTCCACAAAAAATACTTAAGTAAAATATATAATTATGTGTATATTGGATAAAGCAATTTTAATATTAAAACATGATAATGAAAGTACGTGAAAGTAATGGTAGATTGATTAAAGTAGCGATAACCACACATCGATTGTGGAAATTTATATTGTTGTCGTATTATTGAATTTCGTTGGCGTATAGCACGCTACCATTTGTGAATAATAGCTCTCTACCACTACAATAGTCGGCGGCGGTAACTAACTTGCTATCATTCACGCGGCGAAAAGGTTTTTCGTGCGTTGCATTATTATATTCATTAAGAAATTCTCTATCCTACCATTAAAATTAGCGACAAAAGACAATTTATAAGATCGTAATAACAACACTTTATCGAAGAAGGTATTTCGCGCGATTCATTTATTTCGCGATTTCGAAACCGAAACACAATAGGGCATAGGGGATGACGATGATAAATTATTCCGATATTTAAAACAGTAATTGCTTGTTTTTCAATGCTTAAATTCGAATATATCTTGCATCTCGCTACAAATTTTTTATCGATTTTAATTACATACATTTGTAGGCAATTATGGAAAGCGCAAAGTAATACGTAGTCATCAGAGCAAACAATATGTGCAAGCATGATATACATATATATATATATATATATATATATATATATATATATCGATAGCTTATTAAAGATTAATAAGTATTTTGTGGAATTTAAGTAACGAAAGTATATCGCGCGAGTAAAAAGAGAAAGTAATATATACGCAATATTTTGTTTTGATCGTCTCATTTTCAAAAGAATAATTTAATTGTTTAATTAATTAACTTTGCTCGACTCGTTTAATATCGCGTAATATCAGAACGAGAAAAAGTTAACGACTCTGGAATTTTTTGCATAAATTTTTTTTTCATAGACAAAATATCGTAGATGTGGGATATAGATTGGTAGAATGTAAGTAATAAATATAGTCGCTGTTAACCATGAGTTTTGATGTTTGAACATACCATAATGTGGTATACATAGGTCTGCGTTCAATTTATCATCACCGCAATATAACGTATCGCGTATTTCGCGAGATTTATTTGATCAAAATCCGTCATAAAAATAATCCTAATTTAATTATACATATTTTTGAATATCGCGATTTTTATCGAATATCGTAGGCACATTTATTTCCTTTCGATTCTTAATTTATACTTTTATTCATTTATGTGATAATCGTAAAATTACTCTATGATCACAATTTTCGTATTATTTTCTTGCCGCGTGAAGAATTTACGCGTCTTTCAATTAATGTCACCAAATTATGTATACTGCTTTGTACACATAGGCAGTGTTGTGCTTAGATGATTTTAAAATTAGCTAGATAAAGATGAGATAAAAATATGTAAATTTATCTTAGATAAGATGAAGATGATTTTGTTTTAAATATATCTAGATAAAAGATAAAATTATATGACGATTCATCTAGATAACTTCCAGATAATATTATTTTTAAAATCGCTTATGTAAACAGTTAAAAAATGTAAATAAATAAAAATGTAATGTAAAATAAAAAAATGGAAATTATAAAAGAGATATAAAAATATATTCATAGTTTTTTATTTATAAGTTTTTATCGTTTACTGCTCAAGTTCTACTACTTAAAATATTTTCATGTGCTATGAAACTCTAAATCAAATTATCTGAATATTATTTTAGATAATTTAGTAAAGATAACACTTTTTTTTATCTAAGATGCAGATATAGATAATACATTTTTTAATTATCTATATAAAGATAAGATAACGCCAAAATTTCATCTAGATGATCATCTATATAATTTTATTTAGATAACAGCAAACACTGCACATAGGACACAATGGTATAATGATAATGTAAAAATCTGTGATGAAATCACTTTCATAATTGATGAGAGTGAATACGAAGCATTTAATATATGTATAAAGAACATGTTTCGATTTGGAATTTTATTTATTACGAATTAATTTTGAGGATCGCTTGCGACAGTATTACAATAAATACGGAAGTTGAATGGAAAAAGAGAAAGTGACTCATATGTATATTTATACATACCATGAGACCGGCCCTGTAGACCCAAAACATTGCGAAGTTGTATGAACTTTTGACATAGGCCTCGACGATACCTTGAACGACGACCGGTTCTCTAATCGAGTCCGTTTTCCAGGCGTCAGCTCCTTTCCATTTTAATTTTTCGACCCAAGAATAGGTGCCTATATATATAAAATATAATAAAATAATTACTAATTATGCGAGGAGAAAAAAATTAATAATGAGTATAATAACTCATAGTGAATAATGTCAGTAAGCATGCGATATACAAAGTGATTCATTATTGGCGATGTATAATTGGAAAGATGAAAATTTTACATAAAGAAAAAACTGAAAAAGTAGAATAACATTTTATCTTATGAAGTTTGATTTTCCGCAATATCAATTTTTAAAAAATCGACAAAATTAATATCTTTTGAAACTTGAATATTTTTTAATAAAATAGTTGAAATGTTGAAATGTGTGTACGTTATCAAAATACAAAGAAAAGAATTCAAGAATTTATGTTTACTTGGTTATTTGAGATATATACCTGATAATATTTTGGATCTTAATGGAAATATTTCAATATATTTGTATTATTTATATTCAAAATAATGTTTTAATTTACTTTACAAAATTTTGTTACAATTTATTAATTTGTATTAACGCTATTAGCGTTACTTACTTGTGTTTAGACGCATAAAAGAAAACAAATGAACTTACCCGGTGCGTCAACCATTAAGTCCAAAAGTCCATTATATACATATACCTCCAAGTCGGTCTCATTAAGCAATAGTTCCACTGAAACAATGTAAAAAATATATATTTGCATTTAATTAGTTAATTTCGGTATTTTAATGTAATATAAAATATATAAGACCCCCCCCCCCCCCCAGTTATTATACAAGAAATGAAATATCTTAACATCTCGCAAAAAATTCAGTTTCAGAGCAAAGCATCTGAATGTATATGTTGTAACAAATTTTTTTTTCTTGCTATTTCCCTCTATTTATATATTTCCTCTATTACTATTCCCCTCTTGATTTATAAATGTATAAAACTCATGAAAATTGATTCAACAGCGCTTTTCGAAAGCTTACAAACTTTAGCTTTTTATATTCGTTTTACTTGAAAGCATTATTGACAATGCATTATTAAGTCAAACTAATCTTTTTGTGTTTTATAATACATGTTAATAATATATATATATATCTGGCATATTTGACTAATATACCTATATTAGTAACAGGCTTCATATAATCTTCTAGTAAGTGATACAAAACACTCCTAGATTGGCTATTATAATTGACTTCAAGACCGAGCGCTTCTTTTACTGCACCATTCATTAAATTATTAAGTGAATAATGATAATAAACGTCGACCTGACGTTCAAAAAAAGATTTATATTCATCTGCAAATTGTTAAAAAAAACAACGTATTAATAATTATTATATTAATTGCAATCTAATATTGCTATTTATCATGGTTTTATACCTTTATAATTGAGCAATGTGCTTTCTGACTTTAAATCAAAGAATGAAAAATTCCTTTTTTCCAAAATATTGTAGAAGTCAATGTTGTAAGTTGTTTTTTTAATCATATTTTGAGTTGAAGCACAATTATCAGTTGCCATTTTCCACTCGCCATTTTTAATATTATTTTCTGTTAATTTTGCTTTAGATTCAATGTTTTCAAAATCATGCGTATCAATCATACCCTGTGAAAAATATCCAAGAATTTTATAACAATGCATAAATAATGGAGAATGAATTTTACATAAAACTAATGAGAGCCAACAAAAAGAAAAGGAACAATATAACAGAGAAATTTTATAAATTTTATTATCGGGGAGTGTGTGAGTTTTTCTTTTCAGTGATATCATTATTTATCAATTATTTTTATATATAATCTATTATAAAATCGGCTCTTTACAATAAATTTACAATAAATTTAGATGCCACAAAGGCGATATAAATATATGTACCATGTTGAGTAGAAAGAGCCCCCATGTCATTACATAGTCGATAGGAGAAATCCAAGCATCCCCAAGTGCAATCCCCTTTAGATTACTTTTAATATTGCGAGCTTTTTGAGCCTAAAGAACATAAGTTTGCGTTAAACACATGAAACATTTTTATTTAGTAAATCATTGTCTGTTTATTTGAATACTATTTTTTATTGGTGATAATTACTAAAGTTATTTACAAATTATAGTTTACAGAAAGAGAAAGAGAAAGAGAGAGAGAGAGAGAGAGAGAGAGAGAGAGAGAGAGAGAGAGAGAGAGAGAGAAAGAGAATGAGAATGAATGTTTCTCGATTATCTTAAATATTTCTGTTAGTTTTTATAATATAAAAATGGATCTCAGAAAAAAATTGTTTTTTTTTTTTGCTTTAAATATACACATCTGCATATTTAAATCTTACATAATTGATACATTTTTTATTTTACTCTCCTTCTCTCCTTTATCGAGATTTTGAACCGATATTTTTTATAATGGTATCGTATAATCGTTTTATTTATTAATTTGTTTAATTAGCATGTTTATGTTCCTTACTCGAGCCCAGACGAGCGCAAACTCTGCGCCCATTTTTCCACCATACGATTCAGAAGTGATATACGTCGGGACAGACTTAAACTTCGGTAATTGTTTGTAGAATCCTCGCATACATTTTAGAAGATCGCTCGCGATCTGAGCGTTCGTCGTCGCGAATTTCGATATATCATTAACGTAACTAAAGCCAGCGCCAACAGGATTATCGATGAAGAGTACATTGTAATTTTTGACCTATGACACAAGAAAATATATTAAGAACTATCTACAAGTTTATTTTAATAGATATATAATCAATGAATTTGAAAAAGTCACAATTCTTTTCTATTTTATTATTTTTTGTTTTTAATTTTTCTAAGAAATTTGTCATCCTTACTTTTATTCTATTACATTGATAATATCGGATCTCTCTTTATATTTTAATAAATAGATTTTTAATTATTAATAATTTATAAGTTATATACACACGACTAAATATAGATTATACATGATTCCGACAGAATAATAATATCCTATACTTTTGTATATCACGCAATAATTAATTACCCAAGTATAATTCCTTGGATTTAAATTCACACCAAGAGGCCCTAGTGTCATGAAATTTCCATACGCGGTCGATGATCCGCCTGGTCCACCTTGTAACCAGATGATTAGCGGTTTGTCGTAATATGATTTAACATCTGCCGTAGTAAAGTAAAGCCACCAAAACATATGTGCATAGGGACGTACTTCGACATAGCCCCATTCTTGTTCTCCAGATTTAAATCCTTTTCTCCCTTTGTAGATTGAAAGTAGTTTTATTCTCAATAATTGTTAATAAATTAAAAAATTACGGGTAACATTTACATGTATAATTGATATCAAAAATTGCAAAATTCATTATGTCAAATATAGAGGTGATTTTCGTAGTTGTGATGATACAGATGATTTGTTTATTTTATTTTGTGTACGAAAAGTTATTCTATCAAATTTCTATTGATGTTTACAAGAAGTACTGTTTTCCTTTAATTTCCGTTAAAATTACCTTACAATTTATATTAACAGAGTTGCGAATTGTTTAAAAATTCTTGACTTTGGTCGTATTTTTTCTACTTGCTGTTGTAATTGTATCATTTCTTATATCATTTCTTATAATCATCGATAACATGAATACGTAAAATTATTATTTATTATAAAAAAATTTTACAAGATTAAAATTGGAATGACCAGTCGACTTATCCCACTGTAATCATCTCTTTTTCTAATAATTTGATTAAAATATTATTTACTAATAATGACTAATATTAGTGTAAGTAATTACTTACAATGATATTTTACAGTATGTATACATAAAGAGGATTATGTTTTAAAGATACACATCTGATAGTGATCTGTTTCCTTGGATACTTTGTATAATTCGCGCATCTTATTTCAAATATAATCGTATAACAACATTTCATACGTACTTTTTCTTATCTGATTCTTATATCTAATAGTTCTAATCAGTTGTACGATATTGTGTGATAACAAAATCTATTATTTCGATGTAGAATTTGTATTTTATCTTACCAATACTCCCAGAAATAAAGCACAATATAGTGAAAATGTAGATAAGTAGCCGCTCCATCGTCTTGTCGTGTTTCTGCTACGAAATCTTTTGGAAACTAATCGTTTGAGATTACATTGCTATACACAGAAAGTGTATATAAATATGCCCTTCCTTGTCTTCTCATGTTTGCGTGGATCTTTCGAATATTAATCGTTAAAATAACATTGCTTGTAAAATATATATAAATATAAATATTTTTTTATTCTATTTTAAATGTTTATTATTCCCTTATTTCAAATGTATTCCCGACATATCGCATATAATCTCACTTATCTGCTATATCTAACAGTCAAAGTTAGATAACAATATAGTATAACAATATAGGATAGCAAAATTTATCGCGTCGATGCACAATTTGAGTTTTATCTTACTGATGCTTTTTTAATTTCTCCATACAAATTAGATCTGTTTTTTTAGCTGAACTGGCTGCACTAATTCAGAATTTATCTTTTTTATTCCGCATTAGAAGGATAAACTCTGAACTATAAATATAAAATAGATAATATAAAACACAGACCTATTATTTCACAGGCTTTTACACCTTCTGAACAAAGGCTCGATATTGTCTCGTTTCTCTTTGTCTTTAATTATCATATTCGAACATTTCATTAACGCATAAATTTAGCCTCCAATAGTTTTCCATTTTTGCATCATTAGCCTTATCATCGTCCAAGTTCATTTTATTTCGCGAAATCTTTACGAAGCAATCATTCCAAGACTAAAATTGTGTCTTATGCTATTCTGCCAACCCTGCCGATTCTCCCTGTGATAAAAGAACTTGTTCATAATAAATTTGTAAATTTCGGCGAATCAATTGAACTTTCGGTGATGAATCGATGATCATCGCTGGTAGATTGATGTAAGAATATAGAAGGTTTTCGTAATACAGAATTTTGTAACTGATCGTTGACCAAGGAGGAAAGATTTGTGGAGAAGATTAAAAACAAAGCAGAAATCATCCATATAAATTTAAGATAATTTATTTAAATTAAATACATCTCTTAATCATTTTAATATTCATGCTTTATCGAATGCGAATTATTTATTTTCATCAACAATTTTCTTAATGTGATGTAAAGTTTATGAATATGTTGTCGCTTTTAAATCATTTTTATCGCTAATTGTAATGGTAGGATACGAAATATAGCAATTTATTAAAGATTATAATGCTATGCACAGAGGTTTGCTTTGCTATTTTCTTCAAGTGTCATTGTGTGAATATTGACGTATAAGTATAAGATCTACCATAAACAAGTATAATAAATTTACGCATTATCTATTAACTTATCTAGTATAAGAAGGTATAAGAAAATATAAGAAACTTTAAATAAGAAAACGGATAAAATAATTTTAATAATTTGAATATGACGTTACCTAAAGCAAATTTAGTTATCTATATTTATAAATTTAAATTTAGATTTTGTTTATATTGTTATGGCTTGTCAAATCCTGTAGTATTTTCTCCATTGCTGCTGGATTGTCTCTCGGAACCTGCGTAATATTACATACATAATAAAATACATTAGATACATAAATAACATCTAAATCAATAGATGCCCTAGTGTTTCGATATCAAATATGTAAAAAATAATGATATATATATATATTTATTAGATAGATTATAGTTATTTTATTAAAAAAGGTACAGTTTACGAAAATCTAAAAATGGTTGAAAATATATTATTTTAATGTAATTTTATTGATCAAACTTTCTATTCCTATATAAGCGTGATGATAAATTGTTCCAGTTAAGAGAAAAAAAATTATGTATTATAAAATTTAATTCTTTTGTATAAAAGCTAAAATAATTTTTTTTAATGTATTTTAATCTTTAATATTTTTTTATTAAACAATTATGCGGATAATTTATGAAGATAATTTTTTAAGATAATTTATTAAGATAATTTATTAAGATAATTTATTGAATAATTATGCAGAAATAAGGAGCCACTTCCGATTTCGATAATTTTGAAATTTGTTATCAAAAGGTTATCACTTTAAGTTAAGTAATGTTGTACAGCTGGGTTTCAGCCAGCCTTCGTAATTTAAAAGTTTATTTTGTTATTAAAAAGTTAATAACAAAATAAATTTAATAAAACAAATTTTTTTCTGACGCTATGTATAATTAAGAAATAATTATATTTGAAATAATTTAGTGTTATGTGTATATTATAAAGTGAAAGTGTTTTAGAGTATCGCGTTTTATTATCGAAATCATAAGGCACATTTATCTCTTTTCGCGATTTTATATATATTATTTGTTTATGCGACAAATTATAGTAAAATTATTCTAAAATCATAATTCTCGTGTCATTATCTTGTTACAATAATAGTGCAATAAAGTTATATATCGTATGAAGTTAATATCAAAAGTATCACGTAAATTTTGCGATTGCCGTATTCTGTTGATTAATAAGCACGCGGTCACACTAATTTAACGCGAATGTTTATACGAGTGAGTAAATAAAACTGCAACAAATTATGAACAAAACAGAAAGAGTAGGAGAAGATGCAGGCCTGACGTGTCATCGGTCAATGGCGGAACAATCGTAAAGTTAACAATTTATAAATCTTATTAAATCTATTAGTAAAATTAATTACCCGTTTATCTTTTTATGTACAATACAAAATATTCTGGTTGTTATTTTAAAATAATTATGAAAATCATATTTTTATATAAAAGACAAATATTTATTTATTATATGTCTATTGTATTTTATTAGCTCATATTTAAAAATATTTCCTTCTCTTTGACAATTAAGTAATTCCTTTTTATTAAATATCTATTTAAAGAAAAATTTAATTGCGCGTGGTAAATATTTTTTAAATAATTTTTTGATAACCAGTATTAAATACATAGAGCACATATTTTGATTTTAAATTTTACTTATTATAAATTAATCTCGAGGACTCTCCGCGACAATACTGAAGTTGAATAAAAAGAGAAAAAATGATTTTTATGTACATACCATATGCCCGGCTCTGTTGATCCAATACATTCCGAAATTGTCAACAGTTTTCAAATAGCCCTCGATATTGTCTTTAATAACAAGCGGTACTCTCACCACGACACGCTTCCAAGTATCAGCTTCTTTCCATTTTAGTTTATCGACCCAAAGAAGGGTGCCTAAAATATTATAAAGTAACTACGGATTATACGAGAACAATAATAATAAAAAAATAAAACAATAAAATATTAGAATAGAATAGAAAGGAAATAATAATACGTATAAAAAAACTCATATAGTGAATAATGTCAGTAAGAGCGTTAGCACAGTATATACATATTAATAACTCTTTATTGATGATGCAATTGAATTAAATTATTATAATATGAAGGAAAGAATTTCTGTTTACTCGACTATTTGAGGTATATCTATTCTTGATATTATTTTGTATTTTAATGGAAATAATGTTTTAATTTATTTCAATATATTTCTGTTATTTGTATTCAAACTTGCCATAATGGTTTTAATGTTTTGATTTATTTTACAAATTTTTGTTACCCATTTTTTTATTTGTGTCAACGCCATTAGCGTTACTCATTACTCATTATATGTTGTACCGCATAGGAGAGAAACAAATTGACTTACCCTGTACGTCGACAATTAAGTCCAAGTGTCCATTGTATACGAATACCTTCAAATTCGTCTCATTAAGCAATGATTCCACTGAAACAAAATATTTGCATTTAGTGAGTGAATTTCGAGATTTTAATATAATATAAAATATATAAATCGAGAGATCGTAATTATCGATAAATCGTTATTATACGCGAAATGATACATCTTGACATTGCGCGAAAAATTCAGTTACAGAGCAAAATATATGTGTCGCGACAGGTTTAAGTTTACACACATACATCTATGTAAGCTTTCCCCTCTTGCTTTATAAATTTATATAAATAATCATTTAAAAATGATTCAACAGCTTTCCAGAAGCTTATAAGTTCTAGTTTTTATATTCGTTTCACTTGAAAGCAATGATAATGCTTCATTAAACCACACTATTCTTTTTGTTTTAATATTAATATTAATTTGGCATATTTGGCTGATACCTATATTAGTAACAGGCTTCATAAAATCTTCTGTTAAGAAGTCGAAAACTTTATCAGATTGGTCGCCATGATAGGCTTCAAGACCGAGCGCTTCTTTTACTGCACCGTTCATTAAAGCATCAAGCGAATGGGTCTTACGTCGAACAAAATGTCGATATATATATTCTGCAATTTGTCGAAAAAACAATATATACGTGATAATAATTATTATACTTATTATTATCTATTACATATGTTATCTATTATGATTGTGTACCTCCATCAAGGGATAATACGCTTTGAGACAAGAAATGATGGCCCAAATATTTCCTTCTTTCCAGAATATTGTAGAAATCAATGTTATAAGTTGTGTCCAAAACGATATTTTGAGTATAAGCCCAATACTTAGTTGCTATTTTCCACTCGCCACTTTCAACTTTAGCTTTTGTCATTTTTGCGGCATCTTCAATTTGTTCAAGACCTTGTGTATCAACCATACCCTGTTAAAAATATCCAGGAATTTTATAACAATGTATAAAGAATGAAGAATTTTGTAAAAGAAAAAAATTACAGAAAAATCCAGTAAATTTTATTACAGGGGCATGTTTTCTCTTTTTCAGTCATATAATTATTTATCGATTATTTTTATATAATATCGTCTAAAATGGACACTTTACAATAGATTTTGTACAGATGCCACAAAGACGAGTAATTAAATACTACCGTGCTAAACAGATATGGCGCCCATGTCATTACAGAGTCGATAGGAGAAATCCAAGCATCCCCAAGTGCAACGCCCTGTAGATTACTTTCAATATTGCCAGCTTTTTGAGCCTATGGAACACAAGTTTGCGTTGACACACATGAAAAGTTTTTATTTAGTAAATCGTTGTTTGTTTATTGAACATTATTATTAGTAACAATTACTAAAGTTATATTTACAAATATTATGACTCATAGAAAAAGAAAGAAAGAGAGAGAGAGAGAGAGAGAGAGGGAAATGTTTTTTTTAATTATCTTAAATATCTCTGTTGTTTTTTATAATATAAAAATGTATCTCAAAAAGAAATTGTTTGCTTTAAATATATACCTATATACTTATATATTTAAATCTGATATAATTGATACTAATTTTTTTAAATGTGTACTCATTGTCAAGATTTTGAAATCATCGATATTTCCTTTAAATAGAACCGTTTAATTGTTTTATTTATTACTTTTTTTAATTAGCACGTTTGTGTTTCTTACTCGATCCCAGACAAGTGCAAACTCCGCGCCCATTTTTCCGCCATATGATTCAGTGGTGATATATGTTGGGACAGACTTAAATTTCGGTAATTGTTTGTAGAATCCTTGCATACATTCTAGAAGATCGCTCGCAATCTGAGCATTTGTTGTCACGAATCCCTTTGAACCAGTAACGTAACTAAAGCCAGATCCAACAGGGTTATCGATGAAGAGCAGATTGTAATTTTTGACCTATGACACAAAAAAGTAATATATTAAGAACTATCTACAAGCTTTATTTTAATAGATTTATAATCAATGGATTTGAAAAAGCTACATTTCTTTAATTTTATTATTCTGTGATTTTATTTTTAATTTTTCATGAAAATTATTATTTGTTCTACGTTTTTTCTATTATATTGATTACGGCGTACTACTTTTTATATTTTAATAAATAGATTCTCAATTATTAATAATTTAAAAGTTATATACACATGACTGTAAATATAAATTATACGTGATTTCGACAGAATAATATCCTATATGTTTTTGTATTTCACACATAATTAATTACCCAAGTGTAATTCCTTGGATTTAAATCTACATCAAGAGGTCCTATTTCCTCGAAATTTCCATACGCCGTCGAAGATGCACCTGGTCCACCTTGTAACCAGATGATTAGTGGTTTGTCGTAATATGATTTAACGTCTGCTGCCGTAGTATAGTAAAGCCACCAAAACATGTTTGCATAAGGACGTACTTGAACATAGCCCCATTCTTGTTCTCCAGGACCGAATCCTTCTTTCCCTTTGTTGATTAAAAAAATTTTATTTTTAATAATTATATTAATAAATTTAAAAATTGTGGCTAACAATTCAATGTATAATTGATATCGGAAATTAATCGCAAAATTATGTCAAAGAGAGAGGTGATTTTCGTAATTGTGATGGTATAGATAACTTGTTTACTTTGTGTCGTGTATACAAAGTCATTTTATCATATTTTTATTAATATTTACGAAAAATACTTCAAATGTTTTCCTTCTGATGTTAAAATTATTTTATTTTAACACAGTTGCGAATTTCTTAAAAACTTTTTTTCCTGTTCGTATATATGCATTTGTTTTACTTCTTGTTGTAATTCTTGTATCAGTTCTTGTATCATTTATTGATGACATTAAATTATGATTTATTATAAAAGAATTGTACAAGATTGATATAAGAATTATACAAGATAAATTGGAATGTAAAATGACCATTTGACTTTTGGTTTATCCCACTGGAATCATGTCTTTTTTTAATAATTTGATTTAAATATTATCAAATAACAATAACTAATATCATTGTATTATAAGTAAATTTAAGTATTACTAGAACAACACAAGCGCGTACTATGCGTGCGCCATTCTTCTATTTTATGTTAAAAAGAATAATATTTTTAAAAAAATAATATAAAGTTTGTTTAAACTCGATTAATATTTTTTCACAGAAATTAGCTGATTAAAGCGTTAATTTGCTAATTAAATTTTAAAATAATAATATGGTAAAAAATTAAAATAGTTATATGTTGTAAATAATATGTTATAATACCTTATTCTCAATTAATATTTTATGACAGAAATCAGCTGATAACTGTCAAAAATATTGACCGTGTTTAAAGTATTATAACATTATTTAAAACATTATTTTAATTTTTATAACATATTATTTTAAAAATTAATTAACAAATTAACGCTTTAATCAGCTGATTTCTATCAAAAAATATTAATAAAGCGAAAATTTGCTAATTAAATATTCTAGCTTACATATTTATATTTATATTGTGTATGTTATAATTTGCTAATTAAATTTTAAAATAATAATATGGTAAAAGTTATAAAATAGTAATATGTTGTAAATAATATATTATAATACCTTATTCTCGATTAATATTTTTTCTTTCTAAAGCTATATTTTTTCGAACGAATCTCCTTCGAGTTTTAATTAATTATTAATATTAAGTCATGTATATAGTATCGCGCGCGCGCTATTAGAGTGAAGTTGCCGATTGTTTGTAGCCTCGGCCATTACCGAAACGCCGCGAGTATCAGGTAGTTCGAGCTGCGTCCCGCTGTGATTAATTAGTAAGCATAATCGTTAGAAACGATTTCTAACCTTTGTATTGTAATATTTATCAATCGCATATCATAATTTCAATGTTAATATGTAGTCGTAATTGTTCGAAACGCATATTTCGCGAAAAATTCGATGCAAAATCTCTTGCCAACATAACCCAACTTAATCTGTTTTCACGCGCGCGAATGTGTTGCAATCTGTCGATATATCTATCGTTAATTCTAGCTTACATATTTATATTGTGTATGTTATAATGCGAAATAATAAGATTATTCTAATATATGTATGTATTTTATTTGTTACAGGTAGCATTGCGATTCACGCGTCGTGTCGGGAGTGCCGTGTAAAGTTTCGCGTGTCGGAAATGTCGTGTAAAGTGTCGGGCAATCGTAATTATTCGTGTTTTCGCGAGTGTCGTGAGTGCTACCATGAACAGTAAGAGAGGAGGAGGAGGCCCTGGAAGGCATCGGGCGACAGCGGGGCAACTGTAAGGTATGCAAAATACCTAAAATACTTTTTTTTTAAACTGCATCGAGATATATTCAACCGTTTCCAGACTTTCAAAACATCCTGTACACACACATACACCCCCCTCCCACACACACATGTATATATACATAATTTGAATATTTTGTTTTCAGATCAATGCTGTGTACTACACTCCGCTATTGCACGTATCGGTGAGTGAGAAATTGTTTATTTCGATCGCGTTGAAAGTATTATAGCATCCCTTTCTAAAAAAGGCATGTTAAGTCGATTCTCGCAAGTATTGTTGCATCTTTTTCGCGATGCTTATTTACTATCTCGATTCGCATTGTACGTTATATTCGTAGCATCGAGAGGCTGTCATCGCGAGAGTTAGTAGTTTGACAGTTTGTTTAAAATAAAATTAAATAAAAAGTAACATGTTATAATACTTTAAACTCGATTAATATTTTTGATAGTTATCAGCTGATTTCTGTCAAAAAACATTAATCGCGGATAAGGTATTATAATATATTATTTACAACATATTACTATTTTAATATTTTTTACATATTATTATTTTAAAATTTAATTAGCAAATTAACGCTTTAATCAGCTGATTTCTGTAAAAAATATTAATGAAGCGTTAATTTGTTAATTAAATTTTAAAATAATAATATGTTAAAAATATTAAAATAGTAATATATTGTAAATAATATGTTATAATACTTTTAATTTGATTAATATTTTTTGACAGAAATCAGCTGATAACTGTCAAAAATATTAATCGAGTTTAAAGTATTGTAACATATTATTTAAAATTGTAACATATTATTATTTTATTTTATTTTATTTTGAACAAACCAGCATACTGCTAACTCTCGCAATGACTTAACATGCCTTTTTTTAGAAAGGGAAAACAAGATGATCATCCTTTGTTCGCACAATGCGCATAATAAATAAAAATACAAATAAGTTATCTTTCAATGAATACTTGAGTACTTCTTTTATGAATAAAATAAATTGCATGAACATATGAAATTAGAAATTATTATTTCTTAGCACCGAGCTTCTAGACAAAATATTACGATAATAATTAGCATAATATTAGCAATAATTCGAAAGTTGATGCGCAAAGACGAGCAGCTGAAATGATATCTGTTTGCTGAACGAAGACTTAGATAAAAAATGCTTATACATAATATACAGCTCTCGTTTTTTAAAAATATCTTATTAAGAAATTATAATAAAAAAAGAAAATATATATGTAGGGTGTGTTTTAAAGATACACATTTGCCTAGTTTCCTGGGATACTTTGTATAATTCGCGCACGTTATTTCAAATATAGATGTGACACTTTCACACGTACTTTTTTATCTGTCATATCTAACAGTCAAAATTAGCTGTACGATAATGTATGATAAAATCTATCGCGTCGATTCTAAATTTGTATTTTATCTTACCAATACTGCCGGAAACCAAGCACAATATAGTGAAAATGCCAATAAGCCACTCCATTGCTTTCTCGTCTTTCTGTTGCGAAATCTTTCATCTAACTAATCGTTGAAACTACTTTGCTATACACAGAAAGCGTATATAAATATGCCCTTTATTGTCTTCTCGTGTTTACGCGACCGTACGAGATCTTTCGAATATTAATCATTGACATAACATTGCTACACAAAACATATATAAATATGAATATTTATTCTATTTATAGTATGTTTATAATCCGCTACTTTATTTCATGTATACTTGTGACATTTTACTTGTGAAATCTCGCCTATATATCTGCCATAATTAACAATTAGAGAGAATTAACCGTTAATACAATATTATAGAATAGCAAAATCTATTGCGCCAATGCAGGATTTGAGTTTTATCTTACCGATACTTTCAGAAACAAAACACAATGTAGCAAAAATGTAAATAAGTAATCCTTTCATCGTCCTTTCGTGTTTCTGCGGCTTTCGAAAACTAATCGTTGAGTTTATTAACGTATGATTTTATGTCCTTTTATCTGTATCTTTTTTTTATCTAATATATTTCAAATAAATATAGATTAGATATACATAATCATCCATCATATAATCTATATCAGTTAAATACGTCGAGATATTTTACGCTCAATATAATACTTTTTCCTTTCTAATTAATTATTGGCTGAAGTTATCCAGCAGATTAATTTTTTTTATCTTCTTAACGCTTGTCTTCATATCTTTAATTTGCGATAGACAATGAACTGATTTCTCTATTTACGATGTCGAACACTAAGTAAACTTTATACAGATTTGCTTTTTGTGTAGCAAGATTTTATTTTTCTAAAATAAAGTATTTTTTTACAATTTATTGCTTGCAAATGTCCGTGTATATGAAATCGAGTATCATTATTATTATATTAATGTTATCGAAATCATATTTTTTTACAATAAAAGATACATGTCGTAAAACTATGTTTGCGACTGTCTGGTAAATTTCTGTAGAATGTTGTCGATGCTAAATGTCATTGTTTTGGCAATGTGCCCTGGAGACTTCGTATATTCGGCTGCGGTAAATTTCACCATGGCGTTTTCTTCATTTATTTCATTAATTTTACTTTGTTGCTGAAGTTTCTCTTGGCATTTTGTCAAGTTGGGTAAAAATTCGGCCTGTAAATTAAATTCATATTTCAGTACCATAAGATTATCATTTCGTGTTATAAAACTGGTATTTTTAATCATTTAAATATATCGATATTATGCATTCGTCAGCCAGAAGCCTAATTTCAAATGTTGAAGAACACATGGCATTTAATATGTATCTCAAACAACTAGAAAGAGAGAAAGAAAGAGAGATTAAAAGAGAGAGACAGAGAGAGAAGATAAGTTAACAATTTTTCAATTATTCATTCAAGTACATACATATTAAACAAAAAAGTTAAGCGATATCGCGCGCAATAATAATATAATCTCGTAAAAGATTAAAATTCTGCATACCGATAATCCCGCGGGCTTCTGCTTGTCTTGAGCAAAGGCTCGCTGCCTTCTCGTTCTTCTTCGTCTGTAATTGCCACATTCGAACATATCAGTGGCAGATGGATCGAGCGTCCAATAACTTCCCTTTCCTGCCGCATGATCCTCGTCATTGTCCAAGCTCGTCTTGTTTCGCGGTATCTTCACGAAACAATCGTTCAAACTAAGATTATGCCTTATGCTGTTCTGCCAACCTTGCCGATTCTCCCTGTAGTAAGGAAACTTGTCCATGATGAACTTGTAAATTCCGGCGAGCGTAAGTCGACGTTTCGGCGACGAATCGATGGCCATCGTTATTAGGGCGATGTAAGAGTACGGGGGTTTCTCGTAATGCGGGATTTTGTAACTGATCGCGGTGGTTGGCCAAGACAAGCTCGGTGTCTGACGCTCGAAGATCGACCCGGAAACGTCGGCGCGAAACATTTCCGGAACGACGACGTTCGTAAATCCGTAGATACGTTTCGCGCACATCTCGTATAACGTTTCGGTCGGAAACATCCACCAGTACTCCTGATATCGACGTAGATCGCACACATGATTTTTCGCATCCTCGAGAAAATGTTGAACTTGACTGGGATAATCACTTGGTTGCATCTTGGTGAATCCTTTCGAGCATCCAGGACGAAAGAAAAAATTAAATCCCGTAGAGTTTGTCTCTTTCTCTTTTAATGACACGCTTCGAAAATTTCACCGGATACAATACCGCAGTTATTATGTTAATAATCGTGAAAATAGTAATTGGTATACAATAAAAAGAAAAATTACTCGGTCAATTCTACAGTATATTTTCTATATATTGCCGTGCTAGAAAGAGCGAATTACACTGATGTAATCGTCAGATCGAGAGAGATCTGCAACACGGTACCCTGCTGATTAGGGCATAGACTCGTTGCGCGTTCGGTGTGCATCCAGTTCTCGTACGAGAAGGATGTTTAATTTGACACGAGAATCTAAAAGTCGGTCCAACCCCGCCCCTGTCGATGCCTTTCCAGGGAACACCCGTTTACGTTCTCGTAGGGAGGCGGTTACCTAGTCCGGGACCGCACTACGTGTTTTATTGCTGTTTACACATATGCCGGTTCAACACCCACGTCGGCAGTAACCGCGACGATATATAAACAGAACGTTGCGGTAATTATATCGAAACCGTATGGTTTCTCGGAAGTTCCTTCCTTCTTAACCGATATTGCGTTTACGATGTAGAGACATATAGATATGGGGAGAAGATTAAAAAAGTAGCAAAACATACACATAGTTTAATACAAAGATTATTTATGTTTAAATTACACGATTAAATACATCTCTCTACTTAATCAGTTTAGTATTTATATATATACATGCTTTATCGGAATTATTTTTATTAATAATTTATTTCAGATAAAAAGTTAAAAGAAATGCAAATCTGGTACGAATGAATTATTGTGTACTAAAGAGTACAAAACAAATTACATATAATATAAATTATACGACAGTTTTAATTTAACACACATATAATAATATAGTCAGAATTATTCTTTAATAATTAAATTATCATAATTATTTTAATTGTCTTCTTCTTTTTCTTAAATAATAAATGTATAAAATAGTTTTAGTAATTTGAGTGTTGCGTCATCTAAATTATATACGTATTTAGTTTTTATATTTACAAATATAAAATCTAAAAGGTTTTACTTTTGTTCACTCTTTTGGGGGGCCTGTCAGGTCCTCTAGTATTATCTTCATAGCTGCTGGATTGTCCTTCGGAACCTGTGTAATTAATATTAAACACACATTAAAATACATTATATACATAAATGTTATTTAAATCAAAATAGGAGGTGACATTTCGATATTAATAACATAAAATAATGATAGATCGATTATCACTAGATAGAAAATTATTTTTTCGGAAGTAAGACAGTCTACTCGTCTAAAAATGGTTAACAAATGATATTATTTAATCATATTTTATTGATTAAATCTACTTTTCTTATAAAAGTGTCATCATAAATTGTTTCAATTGAGAATAAAAAAAAATTATGTATATGTACTGTAAAATTTAAATTTTTATATTATCATGCGCGCTGTTTCAGTATATATTTATTAAAATTGTTTTATTCGATAAAGTATACAATATACAATACGAATGTGTATTTGTATGTACATGTACATATGTATAAGTATGTACTTAAAAATTTTCCGATCAAGAATCTCTTAAAGAATAATATGTATCGATAAAGATGATACAATTTTAGAGTAATTAAAGATAAAAAAATTAATTCAAGAAAAATTATCTCTGCTAAAATAACTAACATGTATTTTAATTCATATGTTAATCTTTAATAATTAATTTTTTATTAAAGATTCTTATTAAACCAAATGGTATTCTTTATCCATAAAGCGAGCGTCATGAACTTTTTTTACATTAAATTTTTTTCTATTTTTAATTACCTTAATTGTATTATCTTTATTGATACGCTATATTATGTTTTGAAAAATTCTTTATCGGAAAATATATATCTCGGTTCTATAATTATATTAATACATATACACCTCCCGCAAAAATACTTAAGTAAAATAAATAATTATATTAGATAAAGCAATTTTAATATTAAAATATGATAATAAAAATATATGAAAGTAATGATAAATCGAGTAAGTGACACATACCTACACACATCGATTGTATGTGAGCTTGATATTATTATTGTATTATGATCATATTATTGTGAATTTTGCCGGCGTATAACGCGCTACCGTTTGTAAATAGCTCCCTATCATTAGGCCACAATAGAGAAAATATTAGGAATAAATATTAAATATTAGGAATAAAAGAATTATTTTAAAATAATAAAATCGAAAAGATTCTAATATAAAAATATTTAATATTTATTCCTAATATTGTTTCTATTGCGCGCAGGGCCTTACAATAGTCGGCGGCGGTGACGAACTTGTTATCATTCACGCGGCGACACTCGAGCGAAAAGGTAGCGGTGAGAGCCGCTTTTCGTGCATTATATTCTTCGATAAATTCCGTATCTTATCGTACAATTAGCGATTAAAATGATTAATAAGCGTATCGAAGCGATAATGTGATCGAGGAAGGCTTTTTGCGCGATTCATTCATTTCGCGAATCCGAATCCGAAACGCGGTAGGGAATAGCGATGATAAATTATTTCGATATTTAAAATTACAGTAATTACTTTTTCTTTAATGTTTAAATTCAGTTATATCTTGCATCTCGCCACGAACTTTTTTCATCGATTCTAATTACATACATTTGCTGGCAATCGAAAACGCGGAGTAATATGTAAATTATCGGAGCAAACGATTCATGTACGTATGTTTGTTAATTTAAATCGATTGTTTATTAATAATTAATCAGGAATTTATATCTCGTACGCAATATTTTATTTCGATGATATTATTTTCGTAAGACGTTTAATTAGTTATATTTACCTAATATCATATAATATCATTAAAGTTATCGATGCCACTCTGAAATTTTTCGCTCATAGACAAAACATCGCGAATGTGGGACAGATCGGTAGAATGTAAACAAGCAAAAATCGGTCGATGTTAGCCACGAGTTTTGCTGTTTATTGACCATACCACGGTGTGGTATGTGTTATACAAGTTAGTTCTGCGTGTAGCATCATCGTAATATAACGTATTTCGCGAGATTTATTTGATCAAAGTCTGTCGTGTAAATAATCCTAATTTAATTACATATATTTTCGAATATCGCGTGAGTTTTATCGAATATCGCGTGCAAATTTATCTCTCTTCCATTTTAACATATATATTTACTTATAAATATTATATAGAGCAAAATTACTCTACGATTATAACTTTCACGTTGTTCTCTCTCGTCACAATAATGCAGTGAAGTGTGTGTCACATGAGGTTAATGTCAGAAGTGCAAACGCAAGTTTTGCGATACATCACACTAATTAATGGCAAGTGTTCGCCTAGTGAATATTATGAAACTGCAATAAAAAATGAATAAGACAGAAAGAGGAGGAGGAGAAGCAGACTTCTGAGGTTGCATTGAGCAACGGCAGAGCAATCATAAAGTTAGCAATTCATAAATCTTATTTAAACTATTTGTAAAATTAATTACTCGTTTATCTCTCTCTAACACGTGTTAATTATTTTAGTAATTTTGTATCACTTATGAGTACGTTTTCATATTCTGATTTTATATAGTCTATCCATGCGCATGTTCGGGAATTTAACTTATATCACTTATGAAAAATAACAAAATAAAATTCAACGAGCGAAATATTTGTTAAAGAATATTTTTTGTATAAATAATTTTTTGAAATAAATCAATTTTATAGTATTATAAATGATAAAAATATAGATATTGATACTTTCGAAATAATTTTTAATGTATTGTATTTAAAATAATTTTAATAGCATCTGAATAATATTTAAGTATTAAAATGTGTTTATTTGCTAAAAAATATTTCACGAATTATCGTATTAATTAATTAATGACGAATTTACATCTCTCTCAATTAACGTCGTCAAATTATATATGTTGTTTTCTACACATAGGACACAATGGTATAATGTAAAAATCTGTGATCATTGAAATCTCTCTCTCTCACTTTGCATAAATATATAAAGGCATATAATTTATAAAGCACATATTTTAATTTAGAATTTTACTTATTACGAATTAATCTTGAGGATCGTTCGCGACGATATTACAATAAATACGGAAGTTGAATGGAAAGAGAGAAAGTGATTAGTATGTATATACATACCATATGACCGGCTCTGAGGACCCAATACATTGAGAAGTTATCTTGACGTTTGTAATAGCCCTCGATAATATTTTCAGCGACGAGTGCTTCTCTAATCGTTTCATTTTTCCAAGTGTCAGCACCTTTCCATTTTAGATTGTCGATCCAGACATTGATACCTAAATGTATAATAAAGTAACCAGGAATTATACGGGAACAGTAAAAAAAACAAAATATTATGCGTAATAACTCATATATGATGATACATGAATAATATCGGCGTTAGCACAGGATATACAGAAATGTTTATTATTGGCGATGCAATATTAGAAAAATGATAATTTTATATGAGAAAAATACTAAAAAAGTAGAATAATATTTTTGCATGCGAGGTTTAGTTTTCCACAAAATTGATTGTGAAAAAAATACAAAAAATTAATATCTTTTAAAACTAGAACAATTTTTAATAAAAAATTGTTAAAATGTACATTATCAAAATATGAAGGAAAGAAGAATTCAGCAAATTTTCTCATCTATTTGAGAAATATCTATGTTTGATGTTATTTTGGATTTTAATGATATTTCAATTTTTGTTTCAAAATTCATATTTTTATCATTTACATTCAAGATTGCTATAATGTTTTAATGTTTTAATTTATTTTATAAATTAACAAGTATTAATTTTATTACAATTGTTTTATTTGTGTTAACGCTATTAGCATTACTCATTATGTGGTGTAGCGTATAGGAAAAAATAAACTAATTTACCTGGGATGCAAACAAGTACGTCCAAATGGCCACCGTATACGAATACGTTTAAGTTGGTTTCATTAAGCAATTGTTCCACTGAAACAAAATATATTTGCATTTAATGAATTAATTTCGAGATTATAATGTACTATAAAATATATAATATATAAATAAGTCGCAGTTATTATACGAGAAATAGTACATCTTGACATTATGCGAAAAATTCAGTTTTAGAGCAAAGCGTCTGAACGTATGTGTTGTGACAGTTTTAAGTTTACACATATATAGAAGCTATCTCTCTCTTTTACTTTATAAATTTAATGATTTATGAAATATTTTTCCGAAAGCTTCTAGCTTTGATATTCGTTTCACATCACGTGGAAACAATGACAATGCATTACTACTTTTTCCTCTTATTTTTATTTTAATAATAATTATATATATTTTAATAATAATATTAAAATATATAATAATATTAAATATATATTTTATATTATATATTTTAATAATAATTATATATAATATAATAATTATATATTGTATATGATATATTTGTCTGATACCTATATTAATAGTAGACTTCATCATTTCTGGTTTTAAGAGCTGGAAAACTGTCTTAGATTGGTTACCATGTCCAATTTCAAGACCGAGCGCTGTTTTTACTGGGCCATTCATCAATTTCTCAAGTGCTTTAGTGTCAGGTATAAAATATCGATGTAAAATCTTGTCTGCAATTTATTTGAAAAAAAGATATATGTATATTTGATAATGATTATTACGTTAAAATTATTATCTATTATTATTATCCATCATGATTATATACCTCCATCATAAGATGATATACTCTGCAAATCGTCCGTCGAAAAATTTTTTTTTTCTATAATATTGTAGAAGTCAATATCGTAAGTTATTAATGTAATTATACCTTGACTGAAACCAAAATACTTTGTTGCCTGTGTCCAGTCGCCAGCATCAACTAACCTTTTTGTCTTTTGTGCTACATCGTTAAGTGTTTCAAAACCTCCTATATCTACTATACCCTGCGAAAAATGTGCAAAAAGTAACAATACATACATAATAAAAAAAAAAGTTTTAAATAAAAGTAATGGGTATAATACCAATGAAAAAAAGGGTGAAAGAAAGATGGCAGAGAAAACAAGTAAATTTTTTTACTGGGATGTCTGTTTTTCTCTTTTTTTTCGGTAGTATCACTACTTATCAATTATTTTTATATTTATATTATCTATTATAAAATCGGTGCATTTTACAATGGATTGCATATTTTCATACACATGCCACAAAAGTAATGAATAATTAATTAATACCGTATTGAGTAGAAATGGCGCCCAGTTTATTACAGAGTCGATAGGCGAAATCCAAGGACTTCCAAGTGTAATTCCCTTTAGATTACTTTCAATAGTGCAATTCTTTTGGGCCTATAAGAAACACAAGTTTTGTTATGTGAGACAGATGTAAATTTCTCTTTATTAAATTGTTACTTTATTTTATTGAATACTGTTATAATTATAAAACCTATTTACAAATATTGTGGTTTTAGAAAAAGAAACACAGAGAGAGAGAGAGAGAGAAAGAGAGAATGTTTTATAATTATTTTAAATAATTCTCTGTTGTTTTTTACAATACAAATACGTGTCTCAGAAAGAAATTGTTTTCTTTAAAGATATACACATATACAAATATATTTAAATCTTATATAATTGATAAATTTTTTTAAAGTTTATACTTTCTCTCTCTCTCTCTCTCTCTCTTATCAAAATTTTTTTAAATCATCAATATTTCTTTAAAGAAAACTGTATAATCGTTTTATTTATTAATATGTTTAATTAACACGTTTGTGTTTCTTACTTGATCCCAGACAAGCGCAAACTCCGCGCCCATTTTTCCACCATACGATTCAGTGGTGATATACGTCGGGACAGGCTTAAATTTCGGTAATTGTTTGTAGAATCCTCGCATACATTCTAGAAGATCACTCGCGATCTGAGCGTTCGTCGTCGCGAATGCCGATGTACCATTAACATAACTAAAGCCAGCGCCAACAGGATTGTCGATGAAGAGTACATTATAATTTTTGACCTATGACACAAATATATATTAAGGATTATTTACAAACTTATTTTAATAAATTTATAGTCAACAGATTTGAAAAAGCCAAGTTTCTTCTAATTTTTATTATTTTTGTTATAAATTTTTATTATTTTTGTTATAAATTTTTCATGAAAATTCTAATTATCTTTTCTATCCTTTTTTTATTATAGATTGACAATACCGAATCACTCTATACATTTTTTTAATAAATGGTGTCTCAATTATTAATACTGTATATAAGTTACATATAGACACGAAATAAATATAGATATAAATCTAGATATTATACGCAATTCCAACAGAAAATACTTTTGTATATCACGCAATAATTAATTACCCAAGTGTAATTCCTTGGATTTAAATCTACATCAAGAGGCCCTAGTTCCATGAAATTTCCAAACGCGGTCGATGATCCGCCTGGTCCACCTTGTAACCAGATGATTAGCGGTTTGTCGTAACATGATTTAACGTCTGCCGTAGTATAGTAAAGCCACCAAAACATATGTGCATTAGGACGTACTTGAACATAGCCCCATTCTTGTTCTCCAGGGCCGAATCCTTTTTTTCCTTTGTTAATTAAAAAATTTTTATTTTTTATAACTATTAATAAATAAAATTTGTAACTGTGCATTCATAATCGGTATTGGAAAACAGTATCGCAAAATTAATATCGAAGATGGAGGTTATTTTGATACAGATGGTTATGATAATAAGTTTGTACTTGTTTACTTTGTGTATACGAAAAGTTATTTTATCATATTTTTATTGATGTTTACAAGAAATAAATGTTTACAAGAATTTTTTAAATATTTTTTTTCAATTTCCGTTAAAATAATTTACATTTTAATTTAATACAATTGCAAAGTTTTTTGGAAATTTCTGCTTCTGTTCGTATTACTTACATTTTTTCTACTTGCTGTTGTAATTCTTGTATATCATTTATCGATGACGCACAAATACATATAAAATTGTGATTTATTATATTATAAAAAAAATGCAGAAGATTTAAATTGAATGTTGAGGAATTAGTCGACTTTTACCTCATCTCACTCTAAATATTTTTCTCTAATAATTTGATTTAAATATTATCCAATAACAATGACTAATATTATTTTAAGTAAATTTAAGAATTAAAGCAAGATGATAATCCTTTGTTTGCATTGTGCATATAATAAATAAAAGTACAAATAAGTTATTATCTCTTAAAGAGGAGCATATTCTTGAAAGTATTTCTTTTATATGAATAAAATAAATTACGTTATATTTAAACATATAAAATGAAAAATTATTGCTTGCACCGAGGTTCGAGACGAAATATTTTAGTTACGAGCAATGATTCGAAAGTCGATGGCGCAAAGACGAGTAGCTGAAATGGCATCTGTTTGCCAAGCGAAGACTTAGGTAAATTTGCCAAGTCTTAAAAGAAATCGTAAAGTAAACTCTCGCAAAGCTCCGCGTCATCGTGTAATAGAAGCTAGGAATGCAATGATTTAGCATTTTATCACCGATATTACATCAAATATGCAAAATTATGATTAACAAAAACTTAATACATACAACGTAAACGATTTTTAACTATAATTGCCAATAGATTTAAAAATGGAGAATAAAAAGAAAAAAATATATATAATATCAAAAATATCTTATTTAAAAATTATAATAAAAAAAGAATATATATATGTGTGTATGTGTTTTAAAGAATCACATCCATTTAGTTTTTTTAGGATACTTTGTTTAATTCGGCTAACGCGCAAAGCATTTATCAAAATGTCCTTCAATGTCTCCTTATATTTGCGCAGCGAAATCTTTTGAAAATTAAAATTGAAATTGTTGAAATAACATTACTACACAAAAAAATATATAAATAGAAATGTTTATTTTATTTTGCATGTTTATAATTCGCGTTCTGTTATTTCAAATATACTCGTGACATTTCGCACGTAATTTCGTTTACCTGCTGTATTTAACAGTCAAAATGAGCCATAATCAATTAATCATAATCAATTACAATACAATATTATATGATAACAAAATGTATCGCGTCAATGCATGATTGGTTTTTATCTTATCAATCTTTGCAGAAATAAAACACAATATAATGAAAATGTAAATAAGTTTCTCTGTACCTTTTCTGGGGCAAAATCTTTCAAGAACTAACCATTGAAATTACTAACACACGATTTTATGCTTTTTTATCTAATCCCAAATGAAAAAAAATTGAGTTTTTTTATTACTCATATTACACATCAAAAAATTGCAAAATTGCAGCAAAATTATAACGAACAAAAACTTAAATACGTACATATAATTATATATAAAAGTAAACGACTTAACTACAATTGCCAATATATTTTAGAAAATAAAAAATAAAAAGGGAATATTATTGTATAATAACTCTCTCACTGAAATATCTCTCTCTTATTAAAAAATTATAACAAAAAAAGAAATATATATATATATATATATAAAGTATGTTTTAAAAATACAAATCTGCCCAATTTTTTTAGATAATCCTATTATCCGTGCATCTTATTTCAAATTTAGTCATGACACATTTCACACGTAATTTTTTTATCTGACATATCTAATTAAATCAGCTGTACGATATTATATAAGAATAAAATCTGCACAATTTGTATTTTATCTTACCAATACTTCCAGAAATAAAGCACAATACAGTAAAACTGCAAATAAGTAGCCGCTCCATCGTTTTGTCGTGTTTCTGCTGCGAAATCTTTTGGAAACTAATCGTTGAGATTACATTGCTAGACACACAAAGCGTACATAAATATGCCCTTCATCGTCTTTTCGCGTTTGCGAAACGACATCTTTCGAAAATTATCGTTGAAATAACATTGCTAGACAAAATATATATAAATATAAATATTTATTTTAGTTCGCGCGTATGTATAATAATTCTCGTTCCCTTGTTTCAAATATATTCGTGATTTTTCGTACGTAATCTCGCCTATCTGCTATATCTAACAGTCAATATTAGTTGTTAGTATAATATTATATAATATTAATATTATGATGAGCACAAAATGTATCGCATTGATGCACGGTTTGAGTTTTATTTTATCGATAATATTTCCAGAAACAAAATACAATATAGCGAAAATTTAAATAACTATTTCTCTTCATTGTCTTCTCGCATTTCTACGAAATTTTTCAGAAATTAATCATTGAAATTACCAATATACGATTTTTATATTCTTTTATCTGCATTTTTTATCTATATCATAAATAAATATAGATTAGATATATACATGTATAACAAAGTTATTCATCATCTAATCTATATCAGTTAAATACGATTGTGATAATTTACGCTCAATATTTTACTTTTTCCTTTCTAATTAATTGGCTAAAGTTATCCAACAGATAATCTGCTTTTTTTTGTGAACACTTGTCTCCATTTTTTTTAATTTACTGTAGACGATGAACTGATTTCTCTATTTACGATATCGAACGTTATGCAAACTTTGTACAGAATTGCTTTTCTTTTATTTCAAATTGTAAATTCTTTGATTAGACTTAAGTCAACTCTTCCTTGATAAAAATGTCGAGTATAGCTCTTAGATTGTAATACATGGAAAATGGCGTTTTGTTTTTTGAAAATTTAACTCTAGAGAAAAAAATGAGTAAAAAATATTCTTCAGTTAAGTTCAACATAGACTTTATTTTTAGAATTAATTTAGACACAGATATATAATATGAAAAAATAAAGAGGTGTGTAATAAATGATATTTCTGATAAAAAGAAAGCAAACTAATTGTAGACATTGTGTAAATTGATTTTCACAAAATACACTTGGAGAACCTGCTCTTAACGTAATGGATTAATAGCAAGATTAATACTTAATTTACCGGGTTAGAACCGCGGTAAGATTTAGCGTTGCGCGTACATATATGTATAGTACATATCAACCGAGAAAAATAGTTACGGAGGAGAAAGTGCGATGAGACGCCGTCATCGTTCAAGCATTTGAGACCGGTGACCGGGAAAAAAAGCAGTCAAAAAATAAACCCCAAAAATGAAGAAAAAAAACTTTCATTCACGCACGTCGATCTGTTACGCCGACGTCGAGAAAAATACCGATGAGATGCGCGTCTTAAACATTGTATACGTTTATTAATTTGACGCCGTTAACGCCATTCATCCGTGAAATCGGGCTTATGAATCGTCGACACACAAATTAAACTTCCGTGCTCGAGCCTGGCAACATCGTCCATCGTTCGGTAAATTATAAAACGGGGAAGCATCGGGAAGTACTTATTTCTCGAGACATTCTCTTCTCGGCTACGGAAACGCTGATAGGTACATCGCTACGTTTAACTCGTAGTATTAGAAAAGCTCGTAATAGCATCGAGTCATGAAACTGTTATGCCATTATGAAAGGATAAGAGAGAGAGAGAGAGAGAGAGAGAGACGGGTAAAATTATCCGCCTACTTGTATAATAACGCTCGAATTCATCATACGCGTATATCGTTATCTTACGCACGTGAAGCTGCGCGCGAAAATAAATCTCTCATTGCAAAATTGCGATGCAGTTTGCCAGAAGAAATTACCGCATGTCTTCACGCGCGCGTCTATGTCAGCACGTTATATTACGTCGCTCATCTGATTGACATTCAACGCAATGTTTCTCGGAAATTCACTTCTTCGATTTGCACAGTATTCCTAACAGGTTTTTCCATCTATTGCTATATATTCCGGAAATTATCCGCGAAGCATGAAAAGGCCGAGCCTGTCGAAATCGAGAACATGCGAATAGTATTCGTCCCTTACAGCCAACAGCCATATTTATTTGGGACAACCGATTTTAACAGCTAGTCGCGTAAAAGTACGCGAATAAAATAAGTATGTCAAGTGCGTACGTGATTTTAAATTTGTCTATAAGGAAGGAATTTATATAAGAATCTTTTTCTCTCTCTCTTTCTCCCTCCTATGTATTCGAGAAAATATGTTCCGGTCCACAAACAAACAAGTCATTAAAATCCGCCAAAAATACATTTGCTCAAACAGCGTGTCTCGTTTACGCGGCTTGCTGTATATATTTGTTTTACGTTTCGAGTATGGAGGAAGGAATCGACCTCGAGGAGATGGAATCTTAGCACGAGAGAAAGAAAGAGAGAGGGAAAGTCAAAACATCTTAATACATTGTAAAATATTCTTGTTCCATGTACTAATGGCCAGTTTCTTCACCTCCGGTTAAACTATATCTTTGTCTCTTTTCAGATACGTTCTTAAAAAGAGACAGAGATATAGTTTAACCGGAGGTTAAAGTTAATCGGAGGTGAAGAAACTGGCCATAAATCGGACGGGTTTTATATTTATATGCACATAGTAAATACGAGAAATGCACAAAGTGGAAAAGAAAATATTCATTTCTCTATCATTATGGTCACTTAAAATTTAATCATACACACACATACAAATAATTAGTCGGTCGAATCTTATTTTGTCCCGCTAACGCGTCGAGAGAATTTTTATACAGAAAATAATTTTAAAAAAGCGCAAAAACACATGTTTTATTATAATACGTCGTTGCATTTTCACGATATGTATTTAGTAGGTACAACTTTCTTTCGCATACGTCATTGCAATTATTCGCGTCGGAAGTGCGGTACGTTTGTATCGCAATCACGAAGTCGATTCACGATCATCTTTCTCGTCATGCTCGCAAATTGTAGCAATCGGTCACAGGTCAAGACAGAAAGTCTAGCCGAGCCTATGTAATCGACAATCTCTTCGCGGTACAATTCGCGTTCTACATGATATAACAAACACATGGAACCTTCGCATTTGTATGTAACGACGCGGACTGTATCGCGATTGTGCAATGTGCCAGCAGAATCGCCCGCAGGAACTGTTAAATGGATTTCACATAATGTAAAACGCTCGTCTCGGACTTCCTGGTGAGAGAGGAGAAGTCTAGTCTCTTTGTAAGTGAACGGCACAATTTATCATTGTACTCGTATACATGAATCTCTCGCAGGAAGTCAAATTAAGTCTGTAAAATTTAAAAAAAAAATTGGTCGCCATTGATGATCAATTTAATATTGATAAAATATATATGGTACCGATAATGTAGAGAAATTTGTCAAAAGTTTTTGTATAAATATAATAATAATGTTTTACGCTTTTTATACACAGAATAATCTGAAAAAAAAAAAAATTTCTAAAACGTGTTCTCTCTCTCTCCAGGATGGTCTTTTCGTTGTGAAAATTTCTTTACGGACGCCCCGAAAGTAAATTTTAATTGCTAGAAGTCTGTTTCTATCTCATCCGTATAATGTTGAATTCAACCTTATATTATATCTTCTCTCTACCGTGCAAATGACTTGCAATGATTACCACCGTGTACAAATGCGGAAAGAAAGCGAACCTTCCGTGACGCCAACTTTATAGATCTTCCTACGTATAACGTTGCGTGTCTATGTGTATCGTGCAGTTATGAGGAAACTAATTCTCAACAGTTGTTTAATAATATTACTCGTACAAGTGACTCTTCTATATCTATTTGGTGCATCTTTTTTTTTTTTATATTTTCTTTCAAGTTCTTTTAAATTGGATTGATTATGTTGCAACTTAGCTGTTACAAGAGCCCCCGTTCGATATTTATACTTGTCTATCATTTGTCCACACCTTTCGCCTACTTTAACGAGCCGTCGGGCAAATTCGATAACTTGTACTTGAGATTTGCATCTTTGTACGATGGTGCGTTAGCGGCAGAAATCGTGTATCATTCCCGAGGCATAGGTGAAAGTAACCAATTCGATTATCTGCGTGAAGACAAAAAAAGAATCGAAAGGACAGCTGTGCGCTTCAGACGTCGCATCATATCGAAAGAAAGTCAAAGTAATTCCCCATCGTGCGGGGTCCGGATAATGACTCTCTCAGTTTGTCGTTTCCTCGTCGCCACGCGTATGAAAATTGAGAGAGATTCCGCGTGCGGGTTTAAATTCAAATTAGTTTGAGACGAAATAAACATGGAGGATGGTTCAACCGATTTTCCAATCTTCGAGATTGTGGCTTTCTCGAAAAAAAAAAAATATATATATATAAAAAATAGAATCTCGAAAACAAAATTTACATATTCTCAGCTCATCTCCTTATATGGAATTCTCAGCCTTCTGGTCTCTGTA
The DNA here is from genome assembly GCF_030444845.1 of Prenolepis imparis. NCBI lineage: Eukaryota > Metazoa > Arthropoda > Insecta > Hymenoptera > Formicidae > Prenolepis > Prenolepis imparis. The sequence continues at coordinate 215,467 of NW_028141175.1, forward strand.
ATCTCTCGAGTCGTTATATAGGACATGGAAGAAAGGACAAAAGCCCATGATAAATTAAGTCTGATCATCTAACGCGGGTGCAACCCGGTGCGTCTGCCGACAGACATACCGTCGGTGAAAGGCAACCGCGATGCACTTTTCAGGAACGACAATAACCCTGGGGAAGAAAGTCAGAGTGAGATTCCGCAGGTGGCGATGATGCACCGGTTGCGATGCAAGCGAAAATTATTCTCTCACGTGCATTACGAAATGCGCTTTTCCGTATTGCTGCTATATCGTGGGATGTATCGTGTGCCAGTAAGGCGAGAAAGGCATTTCTTCTGTAATACCCAAGATCTGGGAACAAGATTCTGTATGTAATTTACAGGGACGTGTTAATTTACTTCAATACAAGCGCCGGCAATTCTGCTGTTTTGTTCATCAAATCAATGCGAGCAAAATATAATGAGAGAAAGAGAGAAAAGAAAAGAAAGTAAATTTATTATGTAAATTACATCTCAAATATATATTAATGCCAGAATCATTAAATATGAATATATAATAGTTCTTATTATTGTTATGTCGGCAGAACGCGATCTATTTTTGAAGGAAGATTTTTTATAACAAAAAGTCATATTTTATTTATGGGTATATATTAAACTAATAAAATAATAAATATGGTCGTAAATCTGTACGCGTCTTTTCTAAAACTACAATATTATGGTCAACGATGTAAGATGTAGTAGAAAGTCCAATCCCCTTTAGCGGTAATATAATCATTTAAAAGACTTTGCTAATAATTAGCGAGAAAGTGATCGCTAGTTGTGTATCGTGTATGTTGCATGTCATTGAACATTGGTTGGTTACACATCAGCCTTTACATTTTACATCCGTTATACACGTCGACATTAGATTTACTAATTTGATAATTTTTTTTATCTAGCTCTTGTAATCTTTTTTCTAATCATAGGTTTAAAAATATGACAATTTAATCCTCAATCTTGCTAGACAATTTTTAAAAAATTATATAAGCATTTTTCTTTCACAAAGATTAATTAAATTGTTTTTTTAGACTTATTTCTTTTATATAAATTTCTTTTATATAATTCTATTAATCATATATTTGCATCGTATATTTTATGTTAATTATGCGACTATGAGTTTATAAATTTTTGTGTATAAATATAGGTATAAATATAGGTATAAATATAGGTATACTGTTTTCTCTACAGGTTCTCTCTCTCACTTTCTAGATATAAATTATATTTACAATTCGTGCCACGCAATGAAAAATTTAAATTATTTTTACTGCGAGAGAAGCAAAGGGCAGTTTTTACATCCGTCAAAGAGATATTAAAAATTTGCTTGACCATTTGCATTAAAAAATTCAGTGAATTATATTACGTTTTCATGCTGCCTCCTCGCCTCGAGGCCTCGCATTCACGGTGAAGCATGAACTAGGAAATCCCCTCTTAAGTGAAGATGTGCACGAAGAGTCGAGACCCCCGTATGGCACCGTGGCACTCTTTGTACCCCTCCTCAAATTACCTGCGTGTCTAGAGTATCTAGGTGTCTAGACAGAGGAGCACTCGCTATAAAAGCCTCGAATGTCATGATGAATTCGTCAGAAGAGTGACGAACCGTAAAAAAAGACGGCGGTCGTTGCCATCTTTTTCACATACGGCGGGCCACACATGGTACCCCTTCGAGGAAACATGCAGTTTATTCTGGTCAGTGTTCATCTCTCTCGCCGTGCTTTCATTTTTTCCATTTTATTTAACCCTGTGTCAGTGCGCCTGTGATATATGTGAGATATTTTTCAAACGGCAAGTGACGACGTTATACGTAATCGTGGAACGATTGTTCGATAGGTCGATTTAGATTCTGCCGATGAACGAGCGGTGCGATGCATGATACATCTTGTGCGCGAGATATGTTTTTTTTTTTTCCCATCAAAATTAAGACATTTATTAAATTTCTATGTCGCTCTTTCTCTCTCTGCTCTTATTTTGATTTTATTTGCTCTTATATCTAATAATAATATTTTTCTAACATTATATGTGAAGCAATTTTAAGATAAAAGTTAATTTTCTGACAAAATATAAATAACATACTTCTTTAAATAATATTATAGGTAAAAAATATTTACAACATGTTATTTTGAGTTAAACAAGCAATCTGAAGATTACATTGTAAAAGTAAAAAATTAATATATCGGATTACTATCTCTATAGAAAACTCTCTATATTTCGTGAAAGCAATTTATTGATTAATGCGAAATTCTGCTCCATTTTTACACCAGTAACAAAGAATAATACGTAATATTCGACACAATGACTTTAAAGTAACGAAACAGTAGCGTTATATATTAACATAAATGATCATAAACGAACCGGTAAATCACTGCCATTTTCTAACGGCAATTGCTATAAGCATTCTTGTCACTTTTCACTCGCTGCGAAATGGAAAGTCGTGCAAGCGGGAGATACATACTTGAAAGATACACTGCAATTGCATTAAATGTCGTGTGTGAAATTTGACAATCGAAGCAATAGAAGTTACTGGGGGTGGAGGGGAAGAGGGGAAAAGAAGGGTAGTAAAATCAAAGACATCTCAACATGCTACATTTAAAATGTTATCGCCTAATCTCTTCATATATTTCGCTGCTCTGATACTGGAGATAGGTATCCTATATGTATATCTAGAATTGTGAAAATATTTTTAACATTTATGCAAAATGATATTTCCCAGATAACATAGTACTAGTGATGTGACAGATTTTTTAAAAGCTATACGTTTTTACTTTTTTTTTTTTTTTTTTGACATAAACATTTACATTTTGCTTATTACTGAATAAAACTCGAATGTGTAATATTTCAAATCTCGTTAAAACCTCGTTAAAAGGTATCGCAGTATTTAATTAAAACAATTATATACAAATTATTCTTATTTCAATTCTCTCACAGAGAATCGGAAATATCTATAGCGTATATTATTAGCTAGATAGAACGATGATTATAAGACGAATTAATCATCAGATAATTTTTGCTTGTCAATGTCAACATAAAACGGAATAATTGTAGGAATATTAAGTGATCGTCGTATTAAAACGAAAGTAAGCCGAGGCCATTATTAATATGTAGATAATATGCAAACAATTATTATTGTTATGTTAATCTGAGAAGAGGTTTTAAATCTATGCCATTTGATCAGTATAATGACGTGTAATTACTGAAATTTCTGTTGGTGTTACTGCAATACCCGGCGCAACGGAAGAAAGCGTTTCCGCAGAGTCTCGAGATTTTTTTATATCGCTTTTAATCGCTTGAATATATTAAAATATTTGAACAATATTCTGAATATCCGGCTTAATAACTATATTCTATAAATAGATACGGAAATATATGTAGCCACGATGATGATCACGAACTTTATTTTATTTTATATTTAATTGTTAATTCATAAACAATCAAATACCCAAATATTTGAACTGCTCTAATAATTTTGATTATAATTAAGTCCAAATATCTCAACTGCTCTAATAATTACGACCATTTTTAAGTTCTTTCACTTCAATCGTATTTTTTATTTATAAATTTTTTGATTTACTCAAAACTGATTTCTTTTGCAGAAAATGTCGAACGAAATTGTTACATTTGTCGCAATCTTCTGTAATTTTCTACGATAAATATCTTTGTATAATTGATTCTCAAATTTGTTCAAATGTTAAAAATCCTCTTAGAACTTAATATTGCTGCTTAACTTTTACTGCAGCGCGTTTTGAAGTTTGATTCTCCTTATTTTCCATTATTTATAACTTAAGAATCAATATTCATAGTATTTCAGTATTTCAATATTTATATTAAGAAAGATTCGACTCCAAATGTTTCTAAATATCCGTATAGCGGCAAGGTGTAACACTTTATGTATCTAAATATACTTAAATGATAAATATTCAAACGCGGTCCCAAAATGATTCTCACGAGAGAGAAGAGAGAGAAAGAGAGAAGTAGGACATCTAAAATACGATATTAAAATAAACGACATCGCATCGCCGCGAGGTTGGATGTCACGACAGGTACCGCCTAAGGGTAATACTTTGCGGAAAAAAAAAAAAAAAAAAAAAAGAATCTCGATGGGGCCCACTTTCCAGCCGGTACAAATTTCACGGTCCCCCGATGACCCCTTCTGGAAGCGTGAAGAAAAAAGAGTGGAAGGGGGTCGACCTAATTCGCGCCGGTGTTTACGTCGTCCGCGTCGACCAATACTTTCGTTTTTGAGAGACGCGTTTGTAAGTCGCGTGAACGCGTAGAAATTCGCAGATTTCCGTCACTCGAAGAATCGAGTTAGTGAAAAGAGAGAGATTGATGGCCGGCGATCGTGCGAATGCGATAATTATAAAGCCGCGCGATACGCTTGAGAAAAAGAGCTATTAATGCGGCGAGGGTGTTGTTTTCTTTCGCATGGTTAATCGCATAATCAGCGTTCATCTGCATTTTTTCACATGTAGATACGTTCGAGATAACGATCATTTTCAGCAGTTTATATTGTAGTCAATCACCACCATCGTCATCATCATCATCATCATCATCATCATCATCATTATTCATTTCATTATTATTCTATTATTACTTGACAATAAACTGGAGTACATTTGTTATACAAAAGTATTTTATAATTAATAAAAAAAAATTCTTTCAGACAATATTATATGGCCTCTTTATTATCTCCGCGTTTGGGGATCCGATTAGAACAAAACGAGAGTGAGTATATAAATAACTGGATATATCTATATGAAATATTTTTAAAAATATATTTTTTCCATATGATTACATACAAAAAAATAAAAAATTAATAAAGTAAACTTAAGATGTTATAAAACTAATGGTATAGACTTAATACTGATTGTTTTTATTTACAAAATAAAAGAAGAATTAAAAAAATTTTGAACAAGGCAAGTAAAAATATTTGATATTTACTGAGATTAAAAGCATTTCATCATTGAATCATAACGGCGGGTAATAACACCCTGTACAAATCTCTTCCACTCTAATGGAAGAAATACTGTAGGCCACCCATAAGCTCGCAATATGGCGCACCACCAGCGACGTCCTATGGGTTACCGAACGTAGGGCCGTCTGATTCTTACGGCCCACCATCAAATTCTTACGGACCACCGTCCAATTCGTATGGTGCACCACCTCCGCCACCATCGTCATCTTATGGTGCCCCACCATCGTCATCTTATGGTGCGCCACCTTCGTCGTCTTACGGTGCACCATCCGGGCCTTCATCGTCTTACGGTGCACCATCCGCGCCTTCGTCGTCTTACGGTGCGCCTTCCCAGAGTTATGGCGCACCGTCCGGGGATCATGGTTCCTTCGGCGGCGCAGGATCCTATGATTCTCACGGCGGTGATCACGGCGGAGGATCCCTCGGCGGTGATCACGGCGGAGGATCCCTCGGCGGTGATCACGGCGGAGGATCCCTCGGCGGTGATCACGGCGGAGGATCTCTCGGCGGTGATTATGGAGGAGGATCCTTCGGCGGTGGTCATGGATCCTTCGGTGATGATCACGGAGGAGGGGGAGGAGGAGGAGGAGGTGGAGGAGGAGGTGATTCATTCGGTGATCATCATGGATCGAGCGGTTATGGCGGTAGCAGCGATTTCGGATCTTCCGGACCTTCCGGATCCTACGGACCGCCTTCGGACTCTTATGGACCACCGGCGCATGATCATCAGCCGAAAGGTGTATGGAAGAAGAAATTAGTATGGAAACCCGAATGGAAGCAGATCTGGAAGACTGAGTCTAAAATGACTTGGAAGCAAGTATGGAAAAAAGTGCAGGTGCCGGTTTGGAAGGAAGTTCAAGTACCTGCCTGGAAGGAAATCAAAGTACCCGCCTGGAAGAAGGTCCAGAAACCTGTTTGGAAGGAGATACAAGTACCGATTTGGAAAGAGGTCCAGGTACCAGCTTGGAAGAAAGTCTGGAAACCTGTTTGGAAGGAAGTCCAAGTTCCTGTGTGGAAGGAAGTCCAAGTACCTGACTGGAAAAAGATCTGGGTGCCGGAATGGGTTAAGGTTGGTATACCGGGCGAGCAGTACGTGGGTAAAGATCATCACGGCTGGGAATACACCAGCCACAGTCTCTGGAAGAAGAAATTGATATGGAAGCCGATTTGGAAGAAGATCTGGAGAACGGAGAAGAAGCAGATATGGGTGAGTGACAAGAAACTGGAATGGAAGGCTGAGTGGAAGCAAATCTGGAAAACGGAAAAGAAACAAGCCTGGGTGACGGATAAGAAGCTGATCTGGAAAGAGGAGTCAGTACAAGTGTGGGTACCACAAAAGAAACAGATCTGGGTCACGCAAAAGAAACAGGTGTGGAAAGACGAATGGAAAAGCAAGTGGGTTCCGGTTTGGAAAGACGTGCAGGTACCGGCTTGGAAGAAGATCTGGAAGCCTGTCTGGGAGAAAGTATGGGTTCCGATTGAACCCCACCATGACGAAGGTCATCATGGTTACAAGTAGAGGGTCATGTTCGGCCGGCTCAATCTTCCTTTTCGCAACTATCTCGTGACGTGCAGAGATCGAAAGGTCGACTCGGAAAATTATTTAGGAATTGTCGGCGCTAAGAAAGTCGGTCGAACTTTATAGTCTTGTGATAATGAATTACTTGCCGATAGATATATACATATATAAAGAGAGAAGGAAAAGGAATCGTCAATAAATTTATACGGCGAGGAGAAAAGTAAAGCCAGTTGTTCAGTTAACAAGTTAGAAAGCATCGTGACGCGAGGTGAAATATGCACAGAAATAAACAGTACAAATTTGCAATCGGTTATTTCGATGATAATGCAACGAAATTGCATATCTTCCGATTTTGTATAAAATATCGCACGAAAAATCAGTATAATCGGTATCGAATAATCATCGAGATGTCATTGTAACAGATATGAGAATATTATTTTTTAACATTACCTGTACTTTATATCTCGAAAAAGCAAAGCATATATATACTAATAACCAATCTTTATCAAATAAATTTATAGCGATAAGATTAAATTTTTAAAAATAAATTAAAATTATATTTGTAATTTTAATTTATAAAATAAGTTTTAAAACAAATTGTGATAAAGTTATATTTATCAATTATTTATCACAAAAAACTATTTGTGAAATTGTTATATTATTTACATTGGAGAGAAAATATTTATCTCTTAAACTTATTTTTGTTTTATTCCGGTAAGTCAATCTCAAATTAAATCACAGAGAATAAAAGTTACAGGGAGAGTAAGATTACTTTCTTGTCCATTTTTTGCCAGAGTGGATCGACAGCGAATATCGGTCAACATTTTATGTCTATAGATGAGGCTTCTTATGACTACGTGCATATATTGATATATTATATGTAATTAATTCGTTAATTTGTATATATTGTTTGATTACTGGGATGCATGCATGTTTTAATACTTTTTTATACGTTAATAAATATTATTTTACACTACCCCATAGGTTAATATAATCTCCATGTTTCGATGATTTATTTCCTTTTTATTGTCTGCAACATTGAAATCAATTTTTTAGAACGAAGAGTCTTCGTGAAAACATTATAGAAATGTAATAATTTCTTTTGGCAATTTAAACACATGTAACAATTTATATCTATTTAATGTTAATTAAGATAATCTAAGTTTTTCATTTTAAAAAACTTTTGTAAAACTGTCTAGATAAATTCAATAAAATAATGCACTAATTATATTTAATTCGTAAAGGTTTATTAGTCAAAAATACATAGAAATTTTTATTTTAGATAAAGCTTTGTTTAATTAGTATAATTAGTAAAATAAAGTAAAAATATATACATATCTATTTTGTTTGCAAAAAGGTAAAAAGAGTAATTTATATTTTTTTCGAACATAATCGATTATAACTTGTTGTTTTTGAAAATGAATTTAATATTATGAAATATTATTTAATACAAATTACGAATTTATGAAATATGTAATATTTTAGAAATATGAAGTATCAATTAGAAATATTAATATCAAAGTTAAGCTGTAACAACAAGCTTAGCTTGCAGCAGCTGCACATATATATAAAATCAATCAACATGCTATTTATTGATATTTTATTTAAGAGAGCATAATATAATTATGTTTACTAAATCGTCACAGTTTTCTCGAAAAGAGTTGACTAATTTTGAATTAATTTTTTCTTTTCATCTGTCTAATAAAAATCTGGCATAAATTTAAGATTTCCGTAGAACGCAAAGGAGACGGGATTTACTTTTAGCTTAATAATTGAAACAATGTATAAATTCTATCATCTTTAATTTCTATCTGATATAGCCTAAGACACACTTTTGAAAAAATCTAACTTTATAATTTTTTAAAAATGACTGTGACGATCATCAATCGTGATAATCGTGCGTTTGAAAGTGTCCATTCGTGTTTTCCGGTACATTTATCGAGATGTCGTGAATGTGAGTCACTCGTTCGTGCAACCATTAATTCGCATTAGATGAAAGTACGATGGCTTTCATACGAAGATGCGCTGCGCAACATTGGGAAGGGAAACAGAAAGATGACGGAGGGGCGGAGAGGAAAAAGAGACAACGATGCTTTCTAAGGATAAGACGAGAATTGAGTGAGCAAGCGTGTCTCAGGGTCTTCAGGGTCGCGAGACGAACTCACGACCTTTACTTTCTCCATGATCGTGCCGTAACAAGTGTGGGGGCGATACGTGAAGCTGCAAAAAAAAAAAAAAAGAAAAGAGAATATCAGAATGGAAGGGAAGGAAAGACACACACATCGACCGGAAGTCGGTTGGTAAATCTCCCATGACAGTTTAATTAAGATTTGTGTAAACTCGAAAGCCACTCGACGCCAAAAGTACTTTCGAGACAAAGGATAATCAATCGATCGGCTACGCTTTTCTCTTTTGGCGACTTTCGATTTTTTAGATTAGATCGCCCGAAACTATTCGTTGAGAAATTATAGGCAATATGTAATCATTATCTTGGCAACTTGGTAATTTAGCAGTTATTTTCAATTACTTTCTTGCAATAAGAAACAATGCAAGAGACTTCAGTCTGCGATAATTTTTATTTCTCAAATTATAAATTTAGTTCTATTTAATGTGTTAGTTAAATAACAATCTAAATTTTTTATTTTAAAGATCTTTTTTTATAAAACTGTCTAGATAAATTCAATAAAATAATGCACTAATTATATTTAATTCGTAAAGTTTTATTAGTCAAAAATATATATAAATTCTTATTCTAGATAATGCTTTGTTTAATAATAAAAATAAGTCATATTTTATATAGTTATAGAGAATAATGGACTGTATAACTTGTTGTTTTCGAAAATAAATTTAATATTATGAAATATTATTTTATATTATACAAATTATGAAATATATTCTAGAAAGATAAAGTATTAATTAGAGATATTATTAAGTATCTGATCAAAAATACGAAATTTTCGTACAAAAATATTTCTGTCGTTGAAGTTAAATTAAGTGAAATTTAAAATCTGAAATCTGAAATTATATTTAAATTATTATTATCTACAAAGTTTAAAAAATCTCATATAATGTATAAAAAATATACTGCAACAAGCAATACATATATAAGCGTATTTAAAAAAAAAAAGGAAACCATGTAAAAATTGTAATGAATGATGAGCTTTCTCGACGAATTTCGCTTATAAGGACAACCGTGTGCCTTTGCGAAAAAAAGGACACTTATTTTTCGGCCATCTAGCGAAAGTGTTGTCGTCTAATAAAAAGTAAAAGCGAGAGAGGAGTTTTTATAGCGGAGTTACGCCGAGAGACAATGTCGAAATCGGTCGTACGGGGATGCGTACGGTTCTCGCGCAGGTGATCTTACCTTCCTCATTACCTCGACCTTAATTACAAACGTTCCGGCAGGTCTCTCTCTCTCTCTTCCTTCCTCGTCGGGGCATATAAACTCGCTTTCGTGCCTTTCGCCCGTAGCTGCCGGCAAAAGCAGAATCCTCGAGCGGATTCTCACTAGCCGAGGCTCCTCTCCATTTGCATATAATGACGCGAATGTTAAGCTTGAGGAAAAGCTCCGGTTAACAGATTCATAAGATCTTGTCCGGAGAGTGAAAGTAATCGTGCGAGTGAGATATCGCACAGGTTACACCACGTATAGCAGAACAAGTCTATGATACATCGACGTACAAAAGGAAATATTGACATGCCGAGAGAGAGAGATGGGAGGAAGATAAACGGAACATTAATCTTTTCAACATATTTTTGGAGAAAACATTGAAATATCTCGCACTCGTCACACTTGAATTAAAAAAAATCTAGATAGCGTGGGGAAAATGCTATTTAATTAGTCGGATAATGAACTCTGAGCTTGGTAAATTCTTCAGGTCTGTCCAATTGATTATACGCTGATCATGCTAGACGTAACAGTGCATAAATCAGTCGTCAACGAAGAAAATTGAATTGTAAATTTGTCAATAAATGCAGGAAGTGACAATCTTTTAATTAAGATTCTTCACAGCTCATAAAACGACAATGATACGCCCATAGTAAGACAACCAGTAGTTTCACACTACGACCTCCGGGAAGACATATCATTTTGATAGGCTCATCAATTCGATCACATTAAAACCGATGTACCTGTATTAATTTTTTTTGCATGTGGGGACACGTAGTAAATCAAACTGATATCAAGAAATGCAGAACAGCATGTTGTTCCTACTTAATTAGGACGATCCGATAAGAGTTATCTGGGTAATTTACTTTAAGTGGCATCTTGTCGACCTTGATATATTAACCTTGACCCTGTTTTAATTCGCGCGCTCCCCATGTGTGCATTAGTACTTATCAACATTGCAAATGAGATTAATTCTACCTATAAAATATGACATAAATCGAACGCTTTCGCGCGCGCATAACAGATGATTGCGAAGCACCCCTGTAACTACATTTCCGAGAAGAGATCTGATTAAATATGTTTATAATTATCTAATCATAAATATATAATACATAATTAAAAATACATATGTATATAATAATTATATAAAATGAATATTTAATATATAAAATATTTTTGATTATTTAATATAAAATAAATATTAAATTATAAATAAATTTAATTAAATATATTTAATTATAAATTAATGAAATAGAATTAGATAAAAATTTATTTTACATTTCAAATTTATTCTCCTTAATTATATATTATTGTTATTAATTCTTTTTTACTTTAAGATTTTAATATTAAACATTAATTTTAAAAGTAAATTATAATAATTATTTAGATATATATAATAGATTATTAATTACAATTAATAATTTATATATAATTAAATATATACATATATATCTTCGCGCGTTTGGAAAGTGTTCAAATCGCAGCGACCGGCGAAGCCTTATCTAATTGTAAGTGAAATTACACGTCTAATGATCAATGTCATAAGCAATTATTATCTCGTATGTCGATTCTGTCATTCATAATATTGATGTTGTATTAACGCGGTACAGGTATTACGATACAGGTATATTTACGCGTCTTGCAAACCATCAAAGAAGTTATTCATGATTGGAATTTTTATAGATAATAGCGTAGAACCTGTATAAAGAAAACAGATGTTTATTAAAAATTTATCGCAAAGCAACGCTCTTTGCTATATACCTATCTCTTTTATGCTTCGCAGCGCATAACGTCTTATAAAATAAAACGATCAGATGTCTCTCTTTCAGGAAACTGTTACTTTGGAGAGATTTGTCCTTTTTTTAATTACATTAATTTTTTCAAAAATTACTAATTTTGAAAAATCTTTTTAAGAATGCATTTGCTTCTGTATTTACCATGTTTTATTCACAATCACATGCAATTTTATTTTATTTTAGATGTTTGTTTTATTCAATTATAAGGAAGTTTTATTCAATTATAAGGATAAAAAGCACAAAACTTATATATATAATTAAAACTTAGTTCCTTGAATCCAAATTTTTCTTTTTGTTGATTATACTTACATTACTAATTTAAACTTATATTACTACTAATTTAAACAAATTAGAAGAAAGCAATCTCGGAATGAAGAAAAGATTTGTGAATGAAGTTAATGACATGCTTTTGTGAAGCGCTCTTGAGGATCTAGAAAATTGAAGTATTACCGAACCAGTGCACGTATTTGATTAAATTTTACAGAATAAAGAGAAATTTAATGAAATAGAGTTTGAATTATTTAAAAAATAAAATAAAAAATAAAAAAAAACAAAATATAAATCATTTCATAAAATATTGATATTTGTCTTTATATTTTTGCTATTATTTTAACAATGACAAGTAAAAAAATATATATATATAATGTATGTATATATTATAGAAAGTAAGATGAAGAAACAGAATAATTTTCTGCGTACTTAATTCGAAAATCGGTCAAAGCTGAATTTTACCTTATCTGTATATTTTTAGCGCTTGAATTGATGCACAAAAAGCTACACTTCGCGGATCGGTCGAGCAAATATTCACACAGATTTCACCTAGATAGGGCGCATCGCTGATCACAGTGTCAGGACAAGTTTCACTTTCGAATCAAGCTCGTCTCGAATGCATCGCTCGAGCGAGCGATGCACCCATATAACTCTCTACTCATCCGTTAAGTACCGCGGAAGGTCGTTTGCGGGTCGGAAACTGCTCTTGCGGCACGTTTCTCTATTTCGTCAGAGACGGGAACCGCGAATTTTCGCGACAGGTGCATTTGACTTCGTTTTGCGTTCAACGAGGATACATCGTTTCCTCAACTGTCACGCGTAAAAAAACAAAAAAACAAATTTCCTTAAATTCACATCTCTATTAATGATATTTATACAAATTATAGGAATAAAAATTATAATTAAACAATTTAAATTATTATATATAATACAATTATTTTATACAATCGATATAATTGTACGCAACAGCATCGTACCATTGCGATATCATATGTATTTCTGAACACATCCATTTTTCTGTTGGAAAATCGCTATGTGCTGTTATTTATTTTGTTTCGCGATGACTGTTCCGTCGAACGGAGATATTATTTATTGCGAGTAAAGCGAAAATATGTACGTTTATCATCCTAACTCGACTACTTTCCCGTCATAGAAACGTGCAACGCATCATGGATTGCGGAGAGATTGTACGAAATAGATTTTCCCAATATGGAAAACAAATTCTGATAAAATTAGCGGAAAAATCGGACAATCTCAATGCAACAAAGTCTTCGTCTTCGAGAGCAAATCTCTTGAAGAATAAAATAAAATTATATATAAGAATCTCTATAAAACCTCTTTCTCTCTCTTTTTCTCTTTAAAGAGAAACGAATAATAAAAAATACTACAGCAAGCATAAATATTTTTTATATACAGATAAACAGTATAGCTCAGGTTACAATAATTCGTGACATCTGACGAATAAAATTAAAAAGTTATTCGTGAGAGAGTAGCAGCCGAAAATTTATTTGTCACTGAAAATTAAAATCGCGAATTGCGAAACACACTTTCTATGCAGTCATTCCATTACTTTTAATCACAACGCTTGTCGTGCAGCGTTCAAATACGCGAATTTATCGAGTGAATTAAATTGAAATTCAAAAGAGTAATTTATGTCACATTTCTCTTTAACGAGCGAATAAGCCGGTGTCATTTTTTTTTATCGACGCATATATATAGTTGTAACTGATCAAAACGAATACGCGCGATGTGAAATGCAAATATGAAAATATAATTGGATGCGTATCTATAAATCGAGTATCCGGTCATTTGAGATGTGGGCGTAGGAAAGTTTGGTGAAAGTGCTAAACGACCGACTATGTGTGATGTAAGAGCCTGGACTTTGCATTTCAGTACGATATGACTAGTCATTGTCGTGTGCTCCATTTCATGTTCGAGCTAAGCTTTCCGGATATTTAATGAGTTATATATTATTATAATCGCAAAAAAATATTTTCATATTTTATTTATAATCGTACTGTGATATTTAAAATTTGTATTGTGTATTTCTATTGTATTGTGCAAATATTGATTTCTCAATTAAAAATAGCTGTGCAGAAAAATATGATAATTGTGAAAGAATTTCAGTGATATAATATCTTCAGTTTATACATACAAGATATTAATAATGTTTCTATTCATCACTATTTATTTTTTGCGTTATGTATGTATCATATATACTCATCAAAAAAATTATCGCAACACGTAATTAATATCAAAATTTAGCATAAATTCAAATAAGCGTATCTCCGCGAAAAATTGTCGTATTTCAAAAATTTTTTTTTTGTTTTAAAGGGTAAAGTCTCTACTTTAAGGAACTTTCGTTCGATTTTGATTTTATTCTCTCCCCCTTTCTCCAACCCTTTAAAAGGAGGGACGTGTTTTTTTTTTTTAAATTGCATAGTTTGACGAGTTCTACGAAGTATACTAAATTTTTTTCGCAAATACCATTATAACTATCGTAAAATATGGACTTTTCTCTACAAATTTTAAAAAAAATTGAATACCGTACGATTTTTTTTCGCGAAGTTACAGCATATCAAAGTTACCTATGTATTTTTGCCTATGTATATTCAATTACCGCCAACATTAGCATTATCCGATGGGCACTACGGGGAAGTTGCTGGTCGGATTTTGCCCATCGCGTGTGTGTGTGTGTGTGTGTTGGGGCAGGGATATATGTTCGTATTTAAAATTGTGTATTTCTGCCTCGTCTTCGGATGACCTTTTATGGGAAGATGGCTGCATGATTTTGAAAGACTACCAACCAATTTCCAGCAATTGGAAGCAGCCCTACATCGAATATGTTTCGAAATTCTGCAAGCCACAATTAGAGCCTGCATTAATATGCGTGAGCGCCTGCAAGAGGTCATCCGAAGACGAGGCAGAAATATACAATTTTAAATACGAACACATATATCCCTGCCCTAACACACACACACACACCTGATGGGCAAAATCCGACCAGCAACCTCCCCGTAGTGCCCATCGGGTAATGCTAATGTTGGCGGTAATTAAATATATAGGCAAAAATGCATTGGTAACTTTGATATGCTGTAACTTCGCGAAAAAAAATCGTACGATATTCAATTTTTTTTTAAATTTGTAGAGAAAAGTCCATATTTTACGATAGTTATGATGATATTTGCGAAAAAAATGTAGTACACTCCGCAGAACACGTCAAACTATGCAATTTTTTGAAAAAAAAAACACGTTTCTCTTTTAAAGGGATGGAGAAAGGGGGAGAGAATAAAATCAAAATCGAACGAAAGTTCCTTAAAGTAGAGACTTTACCCTTTAAAACAAAAAAAAAAAATTTTGAAATACGACAATTTTTCGCGGAGATACGCTTATTTAAATTTATGCTAAATTTTGATATTAATTACGTGTTGCGATAATTTTTTTGACGAGTGTATAATGAAACATTTTATCGCAATAAAATTACATTTATCTGTATAATATGATGTAAACTACTCAAAGAAAAGGAATTTCAAAGGTCTTGCTAATAACAAAAATATTTTCATGTTTTTCGCAGCAGAATATATTTCCGACAGCAAATTAGAAGTCATCATAGCGTAGAACATAAAAAAAAAAAACGATTGCGTGACTCTTTGAGAGATGATTGCATCGATTCAGAGAACTTGCTTTAAATACCGGAACAAATTGTAAAGCGTAAATCGGAATTATCTCGTTGATTCACAATTTTTTCGGTTTGTAAAGCAAATTCTCCTCCCAAATTGGTGTATATATGTCCTGTACAGATATATACACTCATGTTTTTTTCCGGATCAGTAGAGATACATTTGCATTAGAAAATTCTGTTCGATTCCCCGCAAATAATTCGCGTTGTGAAATAATCATGAAAATATATATGAGTAGATGTACACATATACAGATATATATAGATTACTTTATTAAAGAAGGCTAAGTGGTACACAGAGAGAATTTTCTCTTAAGGCTCCTGGCTCCTTGTCGACCATGTCGAAATCGTGACGTCAGAGGCGAGAAAACACACGCTAAAATTTCTTAGATGCCATTTCGAAATAAAAATATATTTCGATGAAACAGCACTTCAGATGGCTTTAGCACACTCTTAAAAAACCCCGAAAACTATCCTTTCCCCTTTATAATCAATCAACAGCTGTAAAATGTAATATTATGAAGCCCAGTCCGTCTGGTCTTTGCACATGCGCAGTCATTCCGCATGTCAAAGTCTGATATCTCGATCATTTTACAGCTGTTGATTGATTATAAAGGGAAAAGGATAGTTTTCGGGGTTTTTTAAAAGTGTGCTAAAGCCATCTGAAGTGCTGTTTAATTGAAATATCTTTTCATTAAAAAATGGCATCTAAGAATTTTCAGCGTGTGCTTTCTCGCTTCTGACGTCACAATCCAATATGGCCGCGGTGAACACCCAGGAGCCTTAAAATTTACCCTGAAAATCATGGTAATCGTAGAACAATATGGTACGAAAAGAATAATATCGATCACAATAAAATATAAAACATGTTTGATTAATTTTACTAAACTGCATGGTAAAATTACTCAAACATGTTTTATATTTTAACGTGTAGATATTATTATGTTTATTGTGATAAATATTAATCAGAGAAATTCTCATAAAATTCTTTCCATACCATATTGTCCCACGATTACCATGATTTTGAGGGTAAATTCTAAGAGAAAATTTTCTCCGCCTACGGACTGACCTGGGTATCGCTAGAATCGTTGGGAATACGCTTGACATCTTAAATAATAATGAGCAAAGACCAGCAACGATTACGTAACGAGTCTTTTTTATAGTCAGGACGCAACGACATTATGAATGCTCGACGTCACTCGCAGTTCCGGAGTGTCATCACAATATGACTCTTCACTCACGAAATATATTCCGCTTTGCCCGTCGCAAAATTCTTCCTTTAGTTTTATGCAACCAAAATGACATTAGAATTTAAAGGGACAGGATAAAAATAATTTGTATACTCTTGCACTTATTTCTTGAGTTTTTTTAGCAACAAATTGTTGCGGATAAATAGTGTAATTATAAATTAAAAAGAACATTCCAATTTTTAAGAATTATTCGAAGTGTCAGTCTCTTTGATATTTTAAGCGTATATTTCTCATACGATAATCTCGAAAGATTCTTTCATAAACTTTCCTTACTGGTATTTGCAATAGATCGCTATCAAATATTTCAAATTCATAGCGATACGTAAATCGATAAGAGCGGCGGAAATATAATGGCCGAGCCATAAAGCTAACAGCGGAAAAGGAACAGGAATTTAAGAGAGGCTGTAAGTGTAAAACGCGTTATAAAAACTTGTTCCGAGTAAAATATCGGGTCTTTGGTTGATTTAGATCGCAATAGTCGAACCTGAAAAATCGTGTGAGAAAATTATAAAACTCGCGATTAAGACGCAGTAAAAAACTATTATTTTTAATTTTTAAATCAAACGAAAAAACATGAAGTAATGATATAAAAAATTAATGTTTATCCTCCTGAATGGAACATTCATCTAAAACGTTGATATAAGTATAAACGGATTATATATGTACATATATACAAAAAACACTGAATATTGTAATGAGCCATTGACGTCATGTAGCGGTCTCTTTCAACTTCGAGAGAAGTCACCTCTTTATAGCGTACAACCACGTTTTCGGAGTAAATGATGTTTGAAAAATATCCTAAGAGGTGTGAGTGCAAATAGAAAACTGGAGCCGTTAGAAATCTCCGTTTACATTTATACAGCTTGACATATCGGATGATACGTACATTTTTTTGCTTTCTAAATATTTCGTCCCTCGAGATACCGGAGATACTGGAGAGATATGCCTTTCGAAACATCCTCTCATCGATATATGGGTTATTCGTATGAGTATTTCATACTTCCTGTATAGTCTTCATGGTTATATAATGTCGTTTTATCTTCTCTCCGACTTGGGTTTCATTATTCTTGAATTCCTATTGCACTCTTACTAGATTAGGAAAAGTAAAAGATTAGAAAAAAAGTATTGAGGCTTTTATAACAGTCTTGAATTTTTCCTCAATACTCCAGATACTTTAGAATACAAAATTTAAGAGGACGGAAACATCTCATCTAGTTGCATACAAATATAAGCTAATAACATTTTAGCTCTCTCTCTCTCTCTAATAATGTCTTAATTATTACGTGGTTACTCTAGTTTTGAAAATAAACGCAAATATTTGAGATAATTTAAGAGTTTAAGAAAGTCTCGAGATTTCCTAGAGATTTCTAATTTTTTTTTTTTGCAATACAATTTAGAGTCGATTTCTTTCAACATCCAGCTACCGGCGAAAATGCGTATCAGATCGAAAGCGGATATCCTAGGCGCGATGTGAAGCGTTTCCGATGCTCTGGGATCGCTTTCGTGCGTCTGGATTCGAAAATCTGGAGCAACAGTTGCCGTGTGAGTGACCGTGAGTGATTTACGAACTGGACGAGCGAGAATACGCCATATACCTCGCGGGTTTCGTGCAAGAACTCTCTAGCGGTCGACGAGGTACGCACGAAGGGGAATTCACTTTCATCCGCGAGTCGAGAGACCCGACGTGTTAAACGGATATACGCATTAACGCGGTTTAACGCCTATCGTTGACTTCGCTACTCATAAAGGCTGTTCGCCTTCGGGCGAGAAGTCCTCGACAGTCTCTGCTTTTCCGCAAGCGATATCTCGCTCTCCGCGGGAGATACAGTTTTTTTTTTCCCCCGGAAATGGGAAAAGAAGAAGAGCCGTTTTGCCGGCGCTTTCGCTATCGCTTGCTCGCTGGTGGAATCTCGCGAATGGTACCTCGTTAAATCTAATTTTCTCGGCTCGGACGATTGTCTCGGCGATAAAAAGCGGAAACTACACTTGCACAGTCGTATGTGCGCGAAACCGTTCCTCCTCGATACGCTTTCTCCGAACGTCATTGGAAAGAAGAAGTGAGCTTCGCGCAAAACAGAGCGATCAAGTACAGTCAAGGGCTTCAAGAGTAAAGGTCCCGTTACTCTTGCCTTATTACAGGATCTGACTCTTCTTCAAATGACCGCGATTTTATGTGACTCTTCTTGATCTGTTTCAAACGATTTCATTGTGATTCATAGCATCAGATTTATTTCCTTTCGTTTTTAAGATTATCAAGTTACACGATTAGAACTTGATATCAAAGATTTTGAAACTTTTTCAAATTCTTTTCTTTTTTTATCAAATTAATGTTTGATATTAACGTCTCGGTGGCTCTTTACATTTTTGGATACGAAAAGGGAAATTTTTAAACCTACTTGGATCGCGGATTCTAATTGTCTAGGATTTGAAAGTTCGCGTATCAAATTAAACGTATTATTATACGGAATATTAATATACAGAGGTATAATATCAAATTACCATGAATAATTTACTGCGTTTCCATTTATATATATATATATATATATATATATATATATCGTTTCTAGTAAAAAATATATCAACAGGAAACGAACAGCGCAACTTTCGCGCGGCAAATCTATAATGATGAGGGGCAGCGACCGGGTCAGGTTCAATAAAACCGAGAAACTTGATTCCAAGATATTCGACGAAAGGCAATCAAACGAGACACAAATTTGCTCTTTTTCTCCCTCTCTCTTTCTGGGCCATTGGTACTATAATCCAGAGCGCGTGATCGATGTAACCTTGTCGCGAGTAACCTTGCGAGAGCTTGAACTTCACCGTAAAGAGGGACGCGCTCGAATAAAACGGGGGTCGTTCTGCTCGCTCGACCGGATCGTGCTCTCGATCACTTTCTCCGACGATACGGCTCGCCTCGACGGAGGTCCGGTCGCCGCCGCGTACCGGAAGTGGGGGCGAAGGAGAGAAAGAACTCCAGGAAGAGGTGAAGGGGAGGGAAAGGTCTTATCCGCGAGGGGGGCCCGGGGGCCCAAATCGTACGACGACGTGGTGTTGGCGCTATTACCACCTTCCCCGATGGAATTCCCCGATTTCCACCACTCAAGGCCGATGGACCACCTCCATCG
The DNA here is from genome assembly GCF_030444845.1 of Prenolepis imparis. Lineage (NCBI taxonomy): Eukaryota > Metazoa > Arthropoda > Insecta > Hymenoptera > Formicidae > Prenolepis > Prenolepis imparis. The sequence continues at coordinate 235,486 of NW_028141175.1, forward strand.
GCCACCATCACCACCAGCCGTTCGCGGCTTCCTCGCCCGCTTCAAGCGACTGCCGGTGATATGTCTTCGGGGGAGGATACGCGCCTATATAACTACGGCGTTCCGGTGATTGAACGAAGTAAGCTAAGTTTTCCTGAGCCCAGGATACAGGTGGTACGGCGGCCCGAGCCCAACGGGCGGGATATTGCGAGAAATATGAGGATTCGCCCGGGATGCGCGGTCAGTTGGTCTTACACTTCATTCTCTCATTTCTTATCGCAATTTTATACAATGTACCCGGTTGTGTTTTTTTTTTTTCGCGCACAAAAATCGTCCAGCTTGCTCTCTCGCGCGTGAATATCTTTTGATCGATTTAAAAGAAAATAAGACAAAAAAAAGAATACAATCCAGAAGCTCTAATAATGCGTTATTGAAAGATTTTTTTGAGAGTGCTCTAGTTCGTTTCCAAACGAGAGTTTATAGAGTCGTGTCTATTTCACAAAACGCTCCTTGAGTTCTTCTTATGTGAATTGTGAATGGACTACTAGTGTGTCTCTGGCGAACGTCAGTTCGTTTTTAACCGGATATGTCGATTTTTTTTTAAATTACACGCTACGAATCGCTACGATCAAACAAAGAGATATTTGTCTATAAACATGCGTCGATACTTTGATTATACTTCTTTGAATTTATCACTTTGTAAACTTTATTTATAGGCTGTATTAGCGCTGCTACTACAGGCCGCTCTTGTGGCGAGCAAAGCTGTAGATCAAACGCAGCTTCCACGACATCAGACTCCGTACGTATATGATGAGTTATTTTAATAATAAAAGAATAACAATAATTTACTTCGAGCATTATACTAGGTTTGATAATTATATATTTTTTTGTTCTTGCATTTATTCTATATTTTATTGATATTTTATATTTTATCTGGATCTTTATATTTTATTTCAATAATTATTGGAGTAATATAGAGAAATTTAAATATCCACAATGTAATTATTGTACATTTTTACTCGTTAGTAATTCCAAGAAACTTTTCTGCATATTATAAAGAAAATTGAAAAAAGATTCCAAATATATATTTTATATAGATTTATTCTATTCAAGCATGCAAATCATTGATTGTCATAGATACGTTAAAGAGGCACAAAAACGGGGCGATTTCGGTGGCAATTTTGGGGGTGGTGACCACTTTGGTGGTGGCGACGCTGGCGGCCACTTTGGTGGTGGTGATGCTGGCGGCCACTTTGGTGGTGGTGATGCTGGCGGCCACTTTGGTGGCGGTGATGTTGGAGGCCACTTTGGTGGCGGTGATGCTGGAGGTCACTTTGGTGGCGGTAATGCTGGAGGTCACTTTGGCGGCGGTGATGCTGGAGGTTACTTTGGCGGCGGTGATGCTGGAGGTCACGATGCCGGCGGTCATCTCGGGGGTGGCGGTGACCTTGGAGGTCACTTAGGCGGTGATATCGGCGGAGGTGATATTGGTGGTCATCCAAGTGGCGGCGGCGGTGACATCGGCGGAGGAATCGAGGGGCATCACGGAGGCGACCATCATCATCACGATGAAGGCTACTGGAAAAAGAAATTAGTGTGGAAGCCGGGTTGGAAGAAAATCTGGAAACCGGCGAAGAAGCAGATCTGGAAGCCCGCGTGGAAGAAGATCTGGAAGCCTATTTGGGTGCCGACGCAAAAAGCGGTGTGGAAGGAGATTCAAGTACCAGCCTGGAAGAAGATCTGGAAGCCCGTGTGGAAAGAGATTCAAGTGCCGGTGTGGAAGGAGATAAAAGTGCCAGCCTGGAAGCAAATTTGGAAGCCGATCTGGCAACCGATCAAGGTACCCGCTTGGAAGGAGATTCAAGTACCGGCGTGGAAAAAGATCTGGAAGCCAGTTTGGCGAGAGATTCAGGTACCGGCGTGGAAGGAGATTCAAGTACCCGCTTGGAAGAAACTTTGGGTCCCCGAATGGGTAAAAGTTGGTATACCGGGTAATCATTATCACGGTACGGATCATCATGGATGGCAGTATACTAGCCACGATCTTTGGAAGAAGAAGTTGATTTGGAAGCCGGTATGGAAGAAATACTGGAAAACGGCGAAAAAGCAGATTTGGGTATCGGATAAGAAACTCGAGTGGAAAGAGGCCTGGAAGCAGGTTTGGAAATCAGCGAAGAAGCAGATCTGGGTAGAAGATAAGAAGCTGACTTGGAAGCCGGAGTGGATACAAATCTGGAAACCAGGCAAGAAACTCATCTGGGTACCTGACAAGAAGCTCGAGTGGAAGGAAGCTTGGAAACAGATCTGGAAAACAGACAAGAAACTTGAATGGATACCTGACAAGAAACTCGCCTGGAAGGAAGCGTGGAAGCAGATCTGGGTGCCAGCTTGGAAGGAAATCTGGGTACCGGCATGGAAGAAGATTTGGAAACCGGTCTGGATATCTGAATGGTTCCCCAACGAGGACCACCATCATCACCACGGCTGGGATCGCAAGGACTCGCAGGCGCAGAATACGCAACTTGTACCTTACAGCCCGGAAGCCGCTCTACAGAAGAGGCAATCGCAGCAGCCACAACAACAACAGCAACAGCCAGTGCAGCAACAGACGGACACAAACAAAATCAGTTGGGACAGATCTTTTCAAGCAAATCCGACGGTCTCGCAGCACCTGGTACCACCGCCGGCTAACCAAAACGGAGTTCAAGCCGGCCTCGCGTTCCCCGGCCGCTGAGATGAAGCTGGATTGAGCTCCATGTAAAATAATCTCGCACTGTAATCCCTGAAAATGCTTGTACAAACGTTTCTACGAGAGAGTGCTGTAACATAAGCCGCTGTATATATTACGTTTTAGGAGAGATTAAGATAAGTAGCGTATAAAACATTAAGTTACCCGAAATTGTTCGACTGATTTGCGTACTCGCTACTTTTCGGGAGTACCACTTTTTTATGCGTTATAACCCTTATTTTTTCCCTTTCCTTGTTTTCTTTTTATACTCACGTTGTTGTCATCCCAATTGTTAATTCTAATACTGTTACGAATAAAATTTATAAATATTTTGTTAATTTTTTTGGCTACCATTACCTCACATTTTCAGCCCTCGTATTATTTATGCACGTGCAAGATTTATAATATACTTTTTATTTGATTATTTATTTGACTTGATAATAAGAACAGATTATTAAGTTAAATATACAGAGTATTGTAAATTATTTTTTATATATTTATGAATTTTGTTGAATTAAAAATCGATTTGTTTTTGGCGAAAGTGTCAAAAAGAAAGTCAGTTATCGTTAATCTTCAATCTTAAACGGAAAATTGAACGTTTTCTCAACAGAGAAAATTTTTGAGATGCTCATCGCGTTTAGTAAATATACAGTTGCATATTCGTGTAGCAAGCGTATATGATTAGTATACGCTAGCTCTGTTAGATCTAAACGAATTACGTTCACTTTCTAAAAGTCGATTGCTCAATCATTTTGTTCGTTGAAAACACTTAAAATGAACAATAAGAATTATTTGTGCAAACAGTTTATCATTGTCATCAATTATACAATTAAAAATTTATAATATTTCTCTAAATCTGTGAAAAAAATGCACAATCCATTATTAAACTAAAGGAAACATTGATAAATGGATCTTGTCATTTTATATAATTCTATTATTTTTATTTAAAAAAAAAAAAAAGACTGAATCTTTTCAAGCAAGAATGATGGATAGAGTCGTAAAGAGCAAATTTAGAAATATTTTACTTGGAAGAAAACAAAATTAATATATACATCTGTTATAAATTATGTATAGTTTATGAGCTAAGGAGAGAAAGAAAGAGAATCGAAATAATGGTAATCTAACTTTGAAATGTCAATACATTTATACATATGTGACACATTTATCATGCAAATTCTATTTACAAAAGAAACATAAGAACAAGATGATAGATTAATCTATTATTTTTGATGTATATATTTAAGATTTAATTATCTTAATTATAATCATAATTGATCTAAAAAATATTCATCTTTTTACGATGGATTGTTTTTTACTCTAGTTCTTTTTTTTCAGTACTATCTATCGGAGAGGATGAGGATAAACGCTATTCAACGCTCGTACTGTTTCAATGTTGTAACAACTGTTTCTGAAAAATAGACACGTGTGTTTCGGTAAAAGACGGCATTGTCAAAATGGTACGTCTAATTTAAAAATGAATCGCCGTCACATCCAGAACCTTACCGCGAAGATGATGCAACGCGAATACGCGCACGTATTCCCTGCGAAATTGGAGAAAGTGGAGTCTGTTATGGAAGGCAGGTGACCAGCATGTAGAGGACCTCGACCGTGGAGAAAGTATCGGTGCACCCACACAGCAACATAAATTAATCCATGCCACTGTACTGTCCGTCTCGATAGGCTACATCGAGTATTGCGCATCGCAGACTCCCGTTCAACGATTGATGACGGCGAAGACGACGACGAGATTTCACTGGCGCCAATTACGGAAGAATGGATTTTTCTCCGTAAGCATTCTATCGTAGGTAGAAAAAAAAAAGAATCAGAGAAATCATGATACGCATGTTTTTTTTTCTGATACGACACACGAGACCGGAATACAGGAAACATTTTCACTTTTGTCTCGCGTTTACTTTCATTTACTTAATTGCGCGCGGATGAGTTTTATCCGAAAAGTCGTTTATGCCTTCCGTCATCTTTCATCATTTTAATTAATTTAATTTTATGTCTCTTGCAAAGTCTTTTCTTAAAAAAATATTCAAACTTATACAATCGATATTATTATATATATCGATATTATTATATATATATATATATATTTTTTTTTTTTTTAATCTGTAGCTGATCTCTTTTGTTATAATTTACTACGACTTTTCTTGCCTAATTTTTCTCAAAAACGATTACGGGTAACAAATAGCTAGACAAACACAAGTAATTCATTTCAAGGTGATTCTACCTAGGAAATTTCTTTTCTACGTCGCTTTTGCGTCAAAGATAGCGCATTCGTGTGTAAATTGTGATCTGTGAGCTGTGACCGATTATCGTGATAATAGTAATTTTACAACACAATAGAAGATTTCTAGACGTCTCTTTTTCGCATGTGTTTTTCACGATGGAAAGCAATATATCACTTTAATTTTCGCTTGAAATGACGATTAATTGTGAGATTTTTTCGGCGATGTAATTTAATAATTATTTATAACTATTTATTTGTAACAAAAATTAATGGAAAAAGAATTTGATATTCGATATTCTTAATTTAATAAATGCAATAACATTTTTTAAATCTTGTCTTTTCTTGATACAATTGTTAGAAAAAAATGACAATAATTAATATTTTTAATTTCTAATTAATATTCAAATAATTAAATTTTTAATATTATTTTTTTATCTTATACGTCTTGTTAAAAAAAAATAACATTTTGCGTTTATGTATATGTGTAATATAGTATGAGAATTATAGATTCTCACGATTTCGTTTAATTTCGGAAGAAAAATTATTGTACAAATAAGTATCCCTTGAAAAATCACAGTTTTGCGACTACATATATTTCTTATTAGCATTAATCTTTTCATCAAACAATGATGAACGCGTCGAATTTTAATTAAAACGTAAAAAAAAAGGAATGATTCACATGTTATACATCGTATATAACAGCCTCCAAGTAACAGCATGTGTTTAGAAATGTTTCAATCGAACGTAAAGATATTTTTGTTCGTGGGGGCCATAGGGTCTTAAATGATAAAATCAGTAACACACTAGTTTCGTTTTTGTCACCGTACACATATATATATATATACACGAATACATATACGCATATGTATCGTTTGCCTATATATAGCACACGCTCGTATAAGCACGGCCAGAAGATACAAAGTCGTCAGTATATTTGAAGATGTTATACTTAACGATCTTACTTCTTTTTCTTCTTACGTTCGTTTGCCTCTATTGTCTCTACGATTGTGTCAAGCCAAAAAATTATCCACCTGGTAGGTACAAAGCTCGATGGTGACAAACTCATCAGAAAGATTTAATTCCTCGAAAACCCCGATATCTTGAAATATTTAATTTAGATGGTGTTAATATGATTTTTATGAACTATTTACATAATTTTAATGTGTCTGTAGATTTATCGTATGTTTGCTATACTTCACATTCTTATAAATACTGATGTATATCGTATACAGGGTGTATCAGACCATCCGTCCACTTCTTTTATTTTGGAAACGGCTCAAAATTATAAAAAACCGCGAAATACGCGTTTGATTATTTCGAGAGGCTACTCTTTTAAGGGGGTTTTGATGATTGTCCCCCGAAGAAGGTGGGGAGACTCAAAAATTTTAAATGGAATCACTTATATTGTAGTATATCGTTTGAAAGGGCATAAAAAAAGAAAATTTTTAGCGCAAACCGGAAGTTGATACGTTGACCCGTTCAGAAATTATTTCGGATCAAAGTTCAACAAAAGCCAATTTCAAAAAATCATTACTACCATTTGGAAAAGCCTAAAAAAACGTTTGAGGTGTAAATGTATTTGTTTTTTCAAGTCCTTTCCATAAAAAATTCAGATTTGATCTTGAAGGTTTTTTTCAATTTGAAAAAGAAATCCAAGCAAGACATGAATTTAAACTTGTTGATTGAATTTCTTTTTTGAACTGAAAAAACATCAAGGTCAAATCTGAATTTTCTTATGGAAAAGACTTAAAAAGACGAACACGTTCACACCTCAAACGTTTTTTTAAGATTTTCCTAATGATAGTAATGATTTTTTTGAAATTGGCCTTTTTTGAACTTTGATTCTAAATAACTTCTAAACAGGTCAACGTATCAATCTCCGATTTGCGCCAAAATTTTTCTTTTTTTATGCCCTTTCAAACAATATACTACACAAAATGGGTGATTCCATTTAAAATTTTTGAATTGGAGTCCCCCTGGGGCACCTTCTTGCGGGGACAACCATCAAAACCTCCTTTAAAGAATAGTCTCTCGAAATAATCAAATACGTATTTCGCGATTTTTCATAATTTTGAGCCGTTTCCAAAATAAAAGGGGTGGACGGGTGGTCTGATACACCCTGTATATGTATAGACTGAAGCAAGGCTTACATTCACCATATATATATATATATATATATATATATATAGCTCCTGTAATTATTATTTATTAATATAATATAAATTTATTAATAAATTATTAATATATATTTAATTTATTAATTATGCAGGTCCGTCATGGCTACCATTGTTAGGATGTTTGCCGACATTTGCGCAATTACGTTCGAAATGTGGATACATCTACCTGGCTGTGCAAGAACTGGCACGTATATATGGACCGATAATGGGATTAAAACTTGGAAATCAAAAAGTGGTGATAATCTCGACGTACGATCTGGTGCAGAAAGCTATTCTCCGCGATGAGTTTAATGGCCGACCGGACGGATTTTTCTTCAGGGTACGATCGTTTGGGAAGAGAAAAGGTGCGTGCGACTGTGTGCACGTTATTTTAACGAAATTCGAAAAAATTAATTCCCACCGTTTCGATTAGCATATAAACGATTCCGCGAAACCTATATTCTTACGCGCTCTTTTATTCTTTCCGTAGTGAATAAAATTTTTTCGTATCTCTCGTTCTCGCGCAGGCCTTTTGTTCACCGAGGGTAACACATGGTCGCAATGTCGTCGATTTACGGAGCAACACCTGCGAATGTTCGGCTTGGGTCGGTTGCCTATGAAAGAGCAATTGGTCATCGAGGCTCAAGAGCTCCTTCATCATCTGCAGAAGCTGAGCGAGCATGGCCCGGTGCCGATGCATACTGCATTCGACGTTGCGGTGCTCAATTCGTTATGGTTGATGATTGCCGGACACAGATTCCGCTACGAGGATCAAAAGCTGCAAGAAGCGCTCCAAGTCGTTCACGAAGCCTTCAGGTAATGGCTGATGAGAATCTCGCAATAGAGAGTTTAATAAAATAATAAAATATATAAAATTATTATACAATGAATTCGTTTGGATATACAATATATATATTATATTATGAAATATTATATTATATATAATACGTATAATGTAATATATGTATACTACAATATATGATATTAAATTAATATTTATTTTTTTCTACTTACATAACGAAATATATTTGGTGTTACATAGATTAATGGACCCCCTGGGTGGAGTGATATCGCAGATGCCTTTTTTACGTTTCGTTATCCCAGAACTATCGGGATATAATGAACTGATGAGGATACTCGAAAAACTATGGGGCTTTCTCGACGAGGAAATCAAGATGCACGAGAGCGAGTCACCCGATGAGCCGCGCGATTTGATTGACGCGTTTCTCTCGGAGATGTCAAAGAAGAATGGCGATGAAGATACTATTTTTGATCGTGAGTAATTGTAAAATTTTTCCAATTAAAAATGTACCATTTGATTGATCGATTATGATTTCAAATTGCGTCAGAAATCATTCCACGTACGATTCGCTCGGAATCGTATCTATTTTTACAAGATTTGTTGGAGAAATGCATTCATAAAATTATCGATAATCAAGATTTTAGATTTATATCGAGCATATATACATATATGTGCGATCGGAGATTAAATATAACATCTTAAATATAATTTCTTTTCCTGGGTCGAATTAAAAGTTTGATTTATGTAATTGTGATCTGTGCATTTTACCTCGCAGGTGAGAATTTAATGATATTGTGCCTTGATCTCTTCATGGCCGGATCGAAGACGACCACCGACACCTTAGCGACCACGTTTCTCTTTCTGTCGGTACACCCTGAATGGTTGAAGTTACTTCAAACTGAATTGGACAACGTCGTCGGAAGATCGAGAGCTCCTGTCGAGGACGATTTGAAGTGCTTGCCAATGATAGAAGCTTTCTTAGCCGAGGTAATTGATGGATACGTAGCTGATAAACTGATGAGATAAAAAAATATGCGATTATCGCACAAATGAAGAGAACCGAGTAATAAACTTAATAAAATTAATAAAAGAAAAACTTAATAAAAGTAAGTGAAAAAGTATATAACATATATATACAACGATATTGATATCTTTTATATATAGTTAATAGTTACGATGTGTGTAAATAGCATAAGTGTGTGTGTGTGTGTGTGTATATATATATCATATATATATATATATATATATATATATATATATCATATATATAAGATATATAATAAATATATATACATATGTATATAATATACACTGAGATAATTTTCTCTTAGAATTTACCCTGAAAATCATGGTAATCGTGGGACGATATGGTATATGAAAAGAATTTTATGAGAATTTCTCTGATTAATATTTATCACAATAAAAATAATAATATCTATCACAATAAAATATAAAATATGTTTGATTAATTTTATTCTCTATGCAGTTTAGTAAAATTAAACATGTTTTATATTTTATTATATGATAGATATTATTATTTTTATTATGATAAGTATTAATCAGAGAAATTCTCATAAAATTTCTTTCCATACCATATTGCCCTATGATTACCATGATTTTCAGGATAAATTCTAAGAGAAATTCTCTCTGTATAGGTACAAAGGTATTTGATTTTGGCACCACTCGGCGTACCTCACAGAGCCTCAAAGGATGTTTCTCTAGACGGATATCAAATACCTAAGGTAATGAATTGTAATTGTTTGTAAATAATCGATACAATCATACACAACGCGAATTAATATTTCTAATCTGATTCCTTGTCGTTCATTTCTAAAATCAACTATACACAATTTTATTTAATTTTATGTAAAATTAATTTCTTACCGATTTTTTATTGAACACATATGGGGATATGAAAAATATTAGAATCGGATTAGAAATATTTATATTTATTACATTCGTATATATAACATCGAATAATTATTAATACGAGTTTATATCGCTCCTAAATTGCATTCTATAAAAAAAATATTGTTTTGCAGGATACGATTGTGCTTTTTGACTTTCATAGCGTTCACAATGACAAGGCGTACTGGAAGGAACCGGACGTGTTCCGTCCGCAACGTTTTCTAGACGAACAGGGCCAATTTCGTCGCAAGAACTCCAGCTTACCTTTCGGCTTAGGTAAGTTTGAGGGGACGCGAAATCGCGAGTATTTTCGCCATTGTCTTCCTGTATCATGAGCAAATTTCACGCTTTGCGAAGGTGTGCGTAAAGCAAATCAACGCGTGTCTCGCGCATTGCATTCTCATAATTATATACTAATTGCGAGAACAATTGCGAATGATATTATTTCGTGTTTCAAGGCAAGAGACGCTGTCCGGGTAAACTGCTGGCGCGTTCCTCATTGTTTCTGCTCTTCACCAACGTCGTGCATTACTTCGACATGGAAATCTCGGCCGAGCACGGCAAACCAGATTTGAACGCCTACGACGGCTTCACCTTGTCGCCGAAGCCGTATTATCTCAAACTCACGAGGAGATCCGACTGAAGTCTGGACGACCGGGACCGCCGTGAATCTTATGACGATACATTTGGACTTCTGCGAAGCGCGGAATCGGTTTCGTCGAAGTCGTAAAACGAGGCGTAAAAGACGTACCAAGACTTTCGCGCGGCGGTAAAACCAATAAACGTCATTTGCAAACATTTCGCCTCTGGATCTGTAACGACTACGAATGTTTTTGTCAAACACAGCTCGCATAACGCATTTAACACATAATATATACATGTCAATTAGAAATGATTACTTAGTACATTTGGTTTAAAAAGTAATTACATAATTATATTTCTAGCTAAGGCGAATGCCTTACTAGATACGAAAAAAATTGTTTTCAATAATTTCTCGTTAACAATCGACCTTTTTAAAGAAAATATTTAAAATTACATAATAATCGCGGTAAAAACATTTTTATTAATTAAAAAAAAACAGATGTCGCATGTCCTTTCTCTCTCTTAATTGTTTTCTTAATAATTTTTATTAACAAATATAAAATGATATATTTTTATTTCCATCCCATCATACTATACTCTGAAGTACTTTGTAACAAATTTAATCACAGATAAATATTTTGATATCTGCTTATATAATTTAATATGTTTTACAAATATAAAAGATAGTATAAAAAATGAGATAAATATAAAAAAAGGAAAGGGAGAGAAGGGAGAAAATCTATTTTCTTTTTTTTATGATAATTTTATAATTTCTCTAAGATACTTTTTTGGAGAATGTGGATTTAGAGAGTACCTATATATATATACGCCTTGAAATATATAAATAAGTTTCAATAATATCAACAAGAGGTGGTCCCTATACTGAACATTTATCATTAATGTAGTATGTAATTTATTATTATATAAAATTAAATAATAGAGAAAAATATTCACACACAAAGCATAGTAAGCTTGTGTGCTTGTAATCTTTTTCTATATATTGTTTATTATATATCTTGTCTAAAATAAATCAACATTTTTGAACCGAATATAATACATTAACTTACATAAATCTTCTGAGTTTCTTAAAATGTTATAACACGCACTCTCAATCATTCATTTCCGAGTTTCAATTAGAAATAACTCTCGAGATATTTTACAAGCACATGCACAGTTATATTCGCAATCACTTAACAAGCATACTTTACACCATATAAGAGTATTAGACATACACACACACACACGCACATCTATTTTTATTATGATCAGCATTAAATTATCTAAAATGTTACGCGCGTGCATATATATGTTATATAATTGATTATTACGCTTAAAGTTTTATAAGGAGTAATTAAACGTATAAATGGACTGTGGCAATCTTAGACATGCCATTAAAACCACTCGCAAATTGGAGCTTACACTTATAATTAACACAATTAGTAGAATCCAATTGATAAGACACGTTTCCAATTCTTGATATATATCACCAATATTATGATGCTATTTTTTGGACTTGTAAAGCAAGATTAGATAGGAACGTCGCTAAGAATTTTATCAGCCTAATATCCTGCAACTGTATGTTCACAGACAGCAGTCTTTTATAACGCTATACTCCATGCTGTACACTGTTTATTTTATATATATATATATATATATATATATATATATGTGTGTGTATTATATATATTTATATTTAGCTTTGCCAAACTATGATTCCAATCAAAATTGCCAATACGACTGCTGCTATCACTACGAGAATACATTTCTTTTTACGCAATTTAGTTTGATAGATACTCGCTTGCCTTACTTGAGAAGCACCTTCGCTGACAGATACTTCAGTTCTTTCGACCGAAGCTTCTATAGAATCGATAACCTCTCCTTGATCATATACCAAAGCTCCAAGATCTTTGAATATTTGATTAATATCGCTAATGTTACTCTATATAAAAAACAAATAACATTATTATATTTGCATATATATTTGTTGAGAAAATATTTACTGAAAAATATTTACCTCCAACTGTCTTATACTAGCCTCTTGCTCTTCCAACATTCGTAAATTCATTTGTTCCTGTAGTTGATCCTGTTGCAGTTTTTGATGATCATTTGTATAAGTTCTACTGTCTTGTAATTCTATAAGTGTTTCTTGCTTCTTTTCTCCAAATGGCGCAATGCCTGCGCTAGCCTTAGCCTTTCTGACCATTTCTTTTTCCTTTGAAGCAGCCAACCTTTGTACAGCCTAAATTTACATAAATAATAATTATTAGTAATATATTATAAATATTAAAATGTATATACGTATATCAATATTTACTTGGAAAGAATTCAAAGCACTTGTAAATTCATCTTGAAGGCGTTCTCTTTGCATCTTTCGCTGTCTTTGTTCTCCAGGACTCGTAGAGCCAGAGTTATTCGCTAATACAGCTAAATCTCGAAGATGGACGCTAGTATCCTTTGCCAATTGCTGTGTATAGTGCTGTATCTGATGCCTGTAAAGCAATAAAATTTTATTTGCTATTGACCTTAGTTTTCTCAAGTACATTGCAACTTACAGCTGATTCCTGAGTTCTTGAGAATCAGTGGAGCTACCCAACTGATTGACCATCTTCTGCATGGAAGACACTGCGAAAGAATCATCGATGTAAGTATCCCAGTAACAGAATTTTCAAGTCGAATTTTCTGGTTGGTTCAATACTCACCATTCTGCGATATCTTTAATATCGAAGTACCAATAGTTTGGGACAGCTTGCCAAAATCTTGCTCTCGAGCAGGACCACCATTGTGATACGATGAGAATCCAGCATCCATTTTGACGTTATTATCTAGGTTATACAAACAAATTTAACTAATTATACAATATATTGGCATAAATATCTGTAAACAAGTCAAGCTTTAATTTAAAGCAAGGATCCAGAATCCGTAAACGAAAATGTGACAGTTCTGATAAAAACGAATTTTCTCATACGTACGATATTAGATATTCCAACTAACCAATTTTCTGCCAACGAACAAGGGTATCAGCTGATCTTCAACACACTCGACGAAACTCTGACGTTGATAAAACTCGCATGAAATGCACTTTGCAGCGATACACGATGAACGGCAGACAATCGCTGCGTATCACTGATACGTGAGCCTCTTCCTGTGTTTTACTTGTCAACAAAACGACCAATGACGGCTAGTGGGTCGATACGATTTGCGCGATGACTCACGAAATCGTCATGCCGAGGAATTCCACCTCTCGATCTTTTACATATATATGTATGTACACGTACATATGTAGTCGCTGCGCATTTAAAGGGTTCTTCCGAAATCGTGTTCTGCTGGTGAAACGCCTACAAAAATTCTCCAGTTGATCAATAACGCGTCGCCAAGATAGACTGAACCTTCTTGTCGCCGCAAACGTATTGAATTGTAGATTCCGTCTCGAGTAACGGAATGGACAAGATTTCTGTCGTAAATAAATTTATTTGTCTAACGAGCATATATTTCAACCGGTATCTAATATGCATAAAACATGATCTTTTTTTCTTGTTTTATATCGAGGACACAGTCCACTTGGCGCTACAAGTAGCGTTCGATTGACCAATCGGGATAGAGAAACCCATCTTTCAACGTGGATTGCATCCCGAGAGAGAGAGAGAGAGAGGGAGAGAGAGAGGGGGAGAGAGAGAGAGAGAGAGAGACAGAAAGAACAAAAGTGAGAGAGAAAGACTCTATAATTCGATTACATACCTTTTGACCTAATCTACGCCACGAAACCATGAACATAAAATTTATATACTAGTATATCTATATCATAATACATATACAAAATATTAAATATAATATACAAAATATTTAAGCGGCCACAAATCTTTTTTCTACAATAATACATTGCATATTTCCTCTTTTTGCAATTTTTTTTAAAGTCATTTAATACAGTTGATGTATAGATCCTATTGAGATAAGAAGTATACGAATAAGATTGATTAAGATTAAGCGATAGCTCTATTTAAAATCGTCTAAATTGCTTTTTAAATCTCTCGTAATGATAATCATCCGTCGCCTTTTCTCCATCTTTTCGCTTTCCTCGAACATCTTCTTTGGTAGTACTTTTTTTCTTGTCATTAGATTCTTGCTGTGATTTCTGGAAATCCGAGTCTTCTATGTTAACTGAAATTAAAGTTAATATATATTACTTACAATTCTATATTTAATATGAAAAATTAAAACATCGGATAATGAAACATTACAATAATTGTTTGATTATTAATTTAAAGATATATGTCACTTTATATATACAAAAAGTTCGTTTTTTCACACTTTACAGTAGATCATTATTGCATCTTTTAATAAACAATCTTATTCCTAATATCTGTGAATTCTACAATAAGGCCGGTATTTATAGTCCGATCTTATATTTGAGATTGTCTTAAGTCCGAGCTTGAGATGCTACATAGCCATTTGATTGGTTGAATGGAATCTTAAGTCAACCTCTGACCAGACTTAAGATGATCTTAAATATAAGATCGGACTATGAATACCGGCCCAAGTTATATAATTAGACCAGAAAGAACAGGTCAAAATATTTTAAACAAAAAAAAAACTTTGTCTCAATTAACTGTTATTAACTTTTTTTATAACGATTTAAAAAATTTGTTGACTGATTTGCAAATAACTTGTGTTCTTTCTAAAACAATTTTCAATTAGAAAAATAGAGAGAGTCACATACATCTGTTATGCTGTACAAAATTTACAGCCATATTAGTAGGAACAAACTGCGATGGCCCATCTTTCTTTCTATGTCTGTCCCAAAGTAGTTTTAACTTTGCCTCTTCTGTAGCTTCAATATTGCGAATTTTAGCTCTAAAAGTTAATTAAAAATAAAACGTGTATTACTGAAAATTCTCTTTTTCTCTTCTTTCTAATATAAATAAATTTGCTGAAAAGATTTTCTTTTTAGGAAAACTAACTTAGCAAAATAACAAAATAACAAATTTATATATATATATATATATATAGTTTTTCAGAATAATTTTTAAAATTCTATCATTTAAAATACTATGATATGCAAGCAATAATTTATAATTTTATTCAAACAGATTCTTTAAGTATGTACTATCAAAACATTTTCCATCTTAATTAACTGACATCTATTAAAAATTTTCGATATTCGTTCTTTAATGCTAATTCTATTGTTATTGTTTCAGGTTTCAACAAGAATTATTATTTCATTTTTGTGCCTAAATTATGAAGAAATTCTTACTCTATGCCAAGATCAACTTCTGGAATACCAGACAGCATTTGATTTGAAAGCATTTCCTCGCTACGATTGGTTGAACTTTGTCTCAAGTGTCCTGGTACTGCACGTAACGCTGCTTCTTCAGGTGAGCAATACGATCCTTTTTCATTATACGCACTATTTGTCATATCAGTATTATTTTTACTTTTCCTTTTTGATAATTCCTCTTCAATGTATTTAACCCTAATAAAAGAATTTATATTAGCTTTTAATATATCTGTATAAATTCTTTTTCAATAGCACAATATATAATAGAAGTAAATATACACATATACATACATTTCTTCATCTTCATCCCGTTTATTAGTCTCTGCGTTAAATTGTGTTCCAATGCCGGTTTCATATGCATCGTTTTGCCTATGTTTTGTATTTTTTAATGCAGCCATATTTACCATTCCTCCACTCTTCATGTTGAAGGGGTCGGACTAAATTAACATAAACTTAATTAATTTTTATATCACATATTTTCTCTTATATATATGTTTTAATTGCACTACATATCCCACGTACTGTTACATCGGATGCGACATTTTCTCCAAGAGCTAAACCAACGACATTGATACCTGCTGGTCTTTCACGAAGCTTCTGAATAATCTTCATCTCTTCGACTTTTTCTCTAAAATAATCAGATTAATTTCTAAACTCTACTGATATCTAATTAATATATAGTATATGTAATATATATATACATGTACCTGACAGATACTTTTTCACCCTCGCTGTCATTGTCATCTGACAAAACTTCACGTTTCCTTAACGACTTTCTTGTCTTCTTCTTGAATTGAATATTATGCGATTCTTCGTCACTGTTACCCATATTTCCTCAAGTCAAACACTTGCAATACTGAGAGAAACTTGTATTGCTACATATATTTTTCATTCACTTTGTAGGTTAGAATATCATTTCATCGACCAATCGGGACGAAGGAACCTTCGCCTCTTATCTTCGCACAAAAAGCAATATATATTCACCATGGAGGTAAGAAATAATAGGAGGGAGGATATACCCCCCTTGCCTGGCAAGCAGACGTAAGGGGGGAACACTAAGCACCATATTGGTGTGGCTTATCGAAGCGCGACATTTGAAATAGTGATGAAAGCACACACAAAAAAAGGAAAAATTCATAAATAATATTTATAAATATGATATATATATATATATATATATTGTATGTACAATAGTAATATATATATTGTGCTATACCATATAAGGCTTGTTTTCTATTCCTGCACTGGCTGAACTGTGCACACTGGTGCAATAAGTTAGAGTGAGACAAAATATACTTTATTGTCTCATTCTAACTTATTGCATCAGTTCAGGAATAGAAAACAAGCCTATTGTAAGCGAATCTGTATGTATTTAGTAGCATGGGCATTTTATTTTATAATATTTTATAACTTTTATATCTTTTTAAAACAAAATTAATGTGAGATCCGATTTATTCGCCAAACGTGTTTCTCACTTACAGTGGGTCCACAATAGGTGATTTAAGCCCTAAGCCTTAAGAAATTGACCAATCACAGTCGAGTTTTCTCCTCATACTTGACTGCGATTGATCAATTTCTTAAGGCTTAGGGCTTAAATCATCTATTGTGGACCCAGCGTTACTTGGTTCAGTTACAGTGGGTCCACAATAGATGATTTAAGCCCTAAGCCTTAAGAAATTGACCAATCACAGTCGAGTTTTCTCCTCATACTTGACTGCGATTGATCAATTTCTTAAGGCTTAGGGCTTAAATCATCTATTGTGGACCCAGCGTTAGGTTAGATAAAATGAAAAAAAAATACAAAACGCCATATTACTGTGGCCAATCAATCACATTTGGTGTTGTTACCCCCCCCCCTACTTAAAAGGCTTTACACTCCCTCCTGTTATTTCTTACCTCCATGATATTCACAGTAAAATATATATATTTCAAAGAAATACATATATTTACAGGTAATGAGTTTTTTATTTCTTAAAAATCAAGCCTTTTAAGGCCCTTGCACAATGCTAGGCGATAGCGATAGGAATAGCGATAGCGATAGAATAGTATCTAACCTCTGTTCCTATTGGTAAATATTTTTTATTCCACCAATAAGAACAGAGAATAGATATTTTTCTATCGTTAGCGCTATTCCTATCGCTATCGCTTAGCATTGTGCAAGGAGCTTAACCTTTTATTTTTAAATATGGCGGTCAGTTCCGCCATAGTTGGTCTTCCATTGAGCTCTACAAGTATGTTCGTAAATCCTACCCTTAAATTCGATCGACCAATCGGAACGAAGAAATCTCTGCTCCTTTCGTCCCGATTGGTCAATTGAAATGCTGCTTTACCCTAAAAGTAGGATTTTCGAACGCATTCTAGCTCCGATATACCGCAGAACTCACTGGGACCTCGAAGAAAAACGCCGGGATGACCTCTCTCAGGCTTCTCTCTGATACTGTGATTGTACATAATTGTCAATTGTACAAGTGCGTAAAATTGCGTCTGACACTGTGTTATTACGTCAACGCGTAATCATGAGTTGTGGATTCGTTACTTGCGGCCCAAATGAGGCACTTGTGGTTTCAGGTAAATCTGCGACAAGACGGTTCATCGTTATAAGAAATTATTTATTCTTTTTTTTTTTTGCATCTATGCTGATTAATCATTCGTGAAAAAAGAAGAGAAAGGGAGGAGCGCTCCTCCTGTGCTGCGAGATAATTGATTCGCAGAATGATACAGCGGTGGGGAAACGCGGGATCGATCAGGAATAATTACGCCTGATCTATTTTAATCATGTCAGATTATATATATATATATATATATATATATATATATATATATATATGTATATATAATTTGGAAATGTTTATTATGTTGATTTAAATCTTGATTGCCGAAAGATGCTACTTTTTCTGGATTTTTTTGTAATTTTATATTGCCGCTTTGCATTTATATAATTTTAAACTTTTTTTAATTTTTGCGTCAAGGATGTTGCTACAGCAAACCTCTTTTGGTACCTGGAGGACGAGTATTTGTTTGGCCATTCGTTCAACAAGTGCAAAAGTAAGTGTTACAGAAGTACTATCACAGTATAGTAGTATCGTAAATTCATTAGTTTTATGTATATGTATCTTACTCTCTATAGAATCTCTTTGAATACAATGACTTTACAAGTTGAGAGTCCCACAGTGTATACTTGTCAAGGAGTACCAATATCTGTAACAGGCATAGCACAGGTAATATACTGTAATAAAAAAAAAAATTAATTTTTTCTATATATGATGTTATCTATAATTATTATAGTTGCATATATTAATATAGTTGTATTAATTAATCTTATTGTAAATTGGATATGTAAATTTACTTACTTTAAAATATATAGTATATATTTATTATTTATAAAATTTTGAAAAAGTATTTTCTGCAAATGTAAAAACTTTCATTAGCTTAATCAGAGATTAAGAGAGATTAATAGTTAAAAAAACTTTCATTAGCTTAATAGAGATATATGTCAAATACAATTATGTTGGTATCAGGTAAAAATTCAAGGACAAAATGAGGAAATGCTATCTACGGCATGTGAACAGTTTCTTGGAAAAAATGAAGACGAAATACACAACATAGCTCTTGTCACTTTAGAAGGACATCAACGGGCTATAATGGGCAGTATGACTGTAGAAGTGAGTTAAATTGCAGCACCAAAAAAATTATTAAATGTTTTTATGATAGTTTGTTTTTATATAAAAAAGAACAAAAATATTTTTAAAACTAATATTTATGGAGATATTGACAATTTTTCTTGTTATATTTACAGTGGATGCTTTTAAATTATTAATAATTAAAAAAGCCATAGCTGGATGCTTGACTTTGTTTTCTCTTTTTCACAGGAAATTTACAAAGATCGTAAAAAATTTAGCAAGGAAGTGTTTGAGGTTGCAAGTAGTGATTTAGTCAATATGGGCATTACTGTTGTGTCATATACATTAAAAGATATTCGAGACGAAGAAGTAAGTTTATTGCACAATTCTAATAAACAAAAAATTTACAAATATATAAATTACTAAAATATATGACACACAAATGACAAAAGTATAAAATTCAAATATATAAATATTCAAAAATTTAACTATGAAAGAAAAATAATATCAATGACATATAAATTTAATGCATTGTATTGCATACATCTCCAAATTATAATTGAATTGCTAAAGTGTACATAAAAAAACAAAGATATTTAAAAGACCCCCTT
Source organism: Prenolepis imparis (assembly GCF_030444845.1). Lineage (NCBI taxonomy): Eukaryota > Metazoa > Arthropoda > Insecta > Hymenoptera > Formicidae > Prenolepis > Prenolepis imparis. The sequence continues at coordinate 255,380 of NW_028141175.1, forward strand.
TAAATAAATAATGTTTCTCATTAAGAAGAATATGTAGGTTTTTAATAATTAATATAGTAAGATCCATTTGTATATTGTAAATATTGAATACATTTTTGTTTTGCTACTTGCAGGGGGCAAAGGTATGTTTAAATTTTATTTTACCACTATTGTATTCACTATTGTGTCTTGGCACACACTGCTACGTCTTCTAACATTATTACTACAAATTCTTCAGTTATTGGGAAACAGAATTTTACAGCATATTCTCATCGCTTTTTATAGCAATAGCACAATTGTGCGCACTTGCAATATTTTGTTTACAAAGTACACATCATTACATTTAATTGATTATTGAGATATTTTTAAATAACGCATTTTGAAGAACATATTATTCATTTAAATTTAAATTTGTTCTTTTAATTTTTTCTTTTAATTAAGATTTGTGATGTTGACAAAAAAATAAGAAATATAGTTTTTTAAAAATGTCTCAGTATGCATTATTTAGAAAAAATATTTAAAATACTAATATTATTAGAACGCTAATTAAAGATTAAATTCAATATTATATTGCAGTACAGTGATAAATATAGTCTTTTATGTCACTCACAGTGATACATGTAGCCTTTATATGTAATTCACAGGCATTGCTTATTCAAATGGTGGAATTGGCTGGTCTCATTGTATATCATAAATTCCATTACATAGTATTTTATGAAGATATATTATTTATAGGGTTATTTGCAAGCACTCGGTATGGCACGTACGGCAGAAGTAAAGAGAGACGCCAGAATAGGCGAGGCTGAGGCTCGCAGAGATGCTCAGATTAGAGAAGCTATTGCCGAAGAGCAAAGGATGGCCGCTCGTTTCTTGAATGACACGGATATTGCAAAAGCACAACGTGATTTCGAATTGAAAAAAGCCGCTTACGACGTCGAGGTTCAAACAAAAGTGAGCAAATTTTTATTCGCTTTCTATGATTCTGTAGACAAGTTACAAATGTAAAAATATTACTCGCAGAAAGCCGAAGCAGAAATGGCCTTTGAACTTCAAGCGGCGAAAACCAAACAGAGGATTATGGAGGAGCAAATGCAAGTAAAGGTTGTAGAACGTAGTCAGGAGATAGCCGTACAGGAGCAGGAAATGCTAAGACGCGAAAGAGAATTGGACGCCACTATACGACGTCCTGCTGATGCGGAAAAATACAGGTATTCGACTCGCGTATTTAAAAGTCGAGTTTTCGTTATAAATCCAAGATTTGGCCTCCAGGTTAGAGAAAATGGCTGAAGCGAACAAATTGCGCCTTGTTATGGAGGCTGAAGCTGAATCTGAGGCTATCAAAATTCGCGGTGAAGCGGAAGCTTTTGCCATCGAAGCGAAAGCTAAGGCAGAGGCAGAACAAATGGCGAAGAAAGCCGCCGCATGGAACGAGTACAAGAGCGCAGCCATGATAGATATGATGCTTGATGCACTTCCAAAGGTATACAATCTTTATATTCCTAAGATTCCTATTTTTAACATTTTTAATTTATTTCTCTTATTCTTCTCCGTTTCACTTTTTATCTTTATCTGTATCAGTTATTCATCATATATTTGTTATATGATATATGTATGTATGTATGATTAATTAATAATTAATGATATATATATGATTATTAATTAATCATACATACATGCAATGAAAATGTCATTTTGAGCATTATTGAATTAAAATTTCTGTGCATATGAATAGAAGAAAGTATTAATAGGAAAGTTTGATAATCTTTATAGTATCTCAATGTGTTCAAGAGAATGCTCGAATAAAATCGGGAAGATATTCTGATTTTTCGATTTATTTTATAGGTTGCCGCCGAAGTAGCCGCCCCTCTTTCCCAAACGAAAAAGATAACTATGGTCGCGAGTGGTAATGGTACTATTGGCGCGGAAAAATTAGCCGAAGAAGTATTCAATATTGTACAGCGTGTTCCGGATCTTGTTAAAAATTTGACAGGCGTGGACATTACAAAGGTACGCACAAAGCTTGTGACTGTCTACGGTTAAGGAAAAATGTAAGGTAAACTTATCATCTATAAACTTTTCTTTTCAGTCTGTTCACGCTGCGTAAACGTGCAATGTCAAGAACATTCGAATTTCCTTGATCCTTACAATGTATCGTTCTTCAATGTATATTTACAAAGACATATTTAATGGATTTTTTTATACATACATTTACTTTAAATACATTTTGTCCTATAATACAGATCAAGTATAATTTATAATATGGAAAGTCTTCTATTAGAGAAGGAAGAACACACTTTTGCTGTGCCATTTATCTGAAACGCACGTGTGTATTACTAGTAATTTCTGAATGACATATTACTTTCAATGTCGAAAATTAGGAATAATTAGTACCAATTTAAATAAGCGATCTATTTTAACTACAGTTTTAAGAGTATATTCGCAAAAACAAGAAATCTCGCTAGTCATCCATTTCGAGCTTTTATTCATTCCGACAGTGAAAGTGTGGTATAACATTAACATGATATTATTGATATTACGTATGTGTATATTATGTGTATTAATCGTTCTTCAATGAACACGTTTTACTAACTGTTTAAAATATTTTATCAATTTAACGCATATTTGTTAATAAAAAAAAAAAAGTGTGCGTTCTGTCGAATCTCTTAAGAGCCGATCGTAATGGTTCATGTTTATCTATGTATAATTCTATGCCAAAACGTGCCGAATGCCATTCTCCCAAATATATTCTATATATTACATGTACCTTTTAAATATAAATTATCAAATGACTCTCTTTCTAGAGAATTGAAAGTATATTTAATGTTTCTTAAACATCACTTATAAAATATCGTTCAATATGAGAAAAGATCCTCTTAGTTTTTGAAATAAATTTATAAGGTGACTGCGCAAGCGTTCTATTTTCTGTATTCGCAAGATGCGTGTGAAGAAAAACAGTAATATATTTTATCGTGTTTATAAATATATATAAAAGCTACAGAGAATCTAAATCATTTATATGAATGATTATAGCGTAACCTTTCAATAAGCTTCGAATTATATTTATATGACCAATATATATATATACATATAAAGCTTTATAAACGGATAAATATGTATGCGATTTTGTGTAAAGCAATAACGCAAGTAAATGTTACAAGCACATTTTTCAGTGTGTCTTGCTTATTTTTATTTGTTCTACGACTCTCTCGCGACCACATGGTTGTAGATTTTTCACTATTTATTAGGTTTTCAAGAAGGTGAATGGTAAAACAAACGACTCGCGGTATAGTAGATCTTGTTACGCTTCACTCTTTTTTTTTTGACAGATAATGCAAAAATGTACATATATAGGAATCCGTGTGACATAAGAATGTGCGGATGTTAATCTCTTGAAAATATCGCAGAAGTATATTTCGAATAGAGAAGAAATGGACGTATACAGATCTTTTTTAGTGGACTTTCTAGCCGGCGGTCTATCCGCAGCAATTGCGAAGACCGCGGTTGCTCCTTTAGAGAGAGTGAAATTGTTGTTGCAAGTGCAGCACACCTCGAAACAGATCAAACCTGAAGAACATTACAAGGGTATAATTTTAATTATATAATTTTTATATATATATATATATATATATATATATATATATATATATATATCGCATTCTCATATATGTTACACATTAGATTCGTTAATAATAAAAATTTCATTTCAGGTATGCTAGACGCGTTTGTACGTATACCTAAAGAGACGGGATTTCTCAGCTTCTGGAGAGGCAATTTCGCTAACGTGATCCGATATTTCCCGACTCAAGCGCTCAATTTCGCGTTCAAGGATAAGTTCAAGACTCTGTTCCTGGGGGACGTGCCGGAGGACGCGTTTTGGCGACAGTTTGCTGGAAATTTAGCAGCTGGCGGTGCCGCGGGCGCGACGTCGCTCTTATTCGTCTATCCGCTTGACTTTGCCCGTACCAGGTACACATTTTGTACATCTAATGTATATCTTGCCTCGTTTTATTATATTTGTACGAGACGATAGTGTGGTTTGAATCGATTTTAGATTGGCCGCCGATATCGGAAAAGCCGACAAACGGGAATTCAAGGGTATAAGTGACTGTATATTAAAGATATTCAAATCAGATGGACTTCTCGGACTGTATCGTGGTTTCAATGTCAGCGTGCAAGGAATTATTATATATCGGGCAACGTACTTTGGATTTTATGATACCGTGAAGGGTACATTGCCCGATCCGAAGAATACACCGTTGTACGTGAATTTTATAATTGCCGAGGTATCTTTTTCTCTTTTTATAATGACGAAGCAGCGAAAATATAATAAATAAATGTCTTTGTTACGAATCTGTCTCTCATACCTTACTTTTCTTACAGGTAGTAACAACGATAGCGGGCATCGTATCTTATCCCTTCGATACAGTCAGGAGACGAATGATGATGCAATCAGGTCGAAGCAAGACCGATATAATGTACAAAAATACATTAGATTGTTGGATAAAGACAACAAGGCTCGAAGGATTCGGAGCTTTCTTTAAAGGCGCATTCTCTAACATTCTTCGTGGCACCGGTGGTGCTCTTGTTTTGACATTGTACGACACGGTCAAGGAATCGATCGAAAGAGCAATTTTGAAAAATTTGTGAAATTTTAGGAATTTCATAAATTTTATTGTGATATATAAGAGATCGCCTTATAAATGTGTACCATTAAGAATCATGTTAAGTTTACATATATGCATATAGTGAAATCTATATCTTTGTATAAAGTTATAAATATATAGATGAAAAGCATTCTAAGATATCACATTCAAAAAATAACTTTCAGTTTTCGTCATTTTCTATATTAAAACCGTTTTTAAATTAGTCTTATGGGGCCAAAGTTATTGAAATATGTTCACGAATTAACTAACAAATGATATATAATCAAATTTTTGTAGATAAGTATTAAGTTTGTGTGATTTATTCATAAATATTTTTGATAAAAAATACATGTACATCACAATGCGAGCGATTAATATGTATTTTAATAATTTATTGTTTAATATACAGTAAAATCACACAAAATTATATACAAATTATATATAACATTTTTGCATATAGTTTAACATTAACATAACAGCTATAACACGTCAGCCAATTCCATGAAAATGAGTAATCTGCTGATCTTTAATAATACTCTCTTTACTACTGCAATATATTTTTATCAATACAAATTTTTGTAGAAAACTTCTCAAAATATTGCAAAAAATCATTGTCGCAACTAAAGCTTCTATATTTTAGATATTTTATATTTCTAACAAAATATGTAATTCTTAATTCAGCATAGTATGACGATCATAAATGTTCCGCCTTTGTTCACGAACTTGTCGCTTCCATTTGTCTTGCTGATGTCCAACACGATTCAAAACATTGCCCCTTTCTCCCATCGGGTGAGAAGTTCCAGGTGCAAGAGATGAATCATCCTTTGAAAGAAAATTATCGATAAATTAATTTAATTAACGAAATAATTGTTAAATTTACTTATTAACAGTACATCTATTATGTTTCTACATAATAGATAATAAGTAAATTTAACAATTATGAAGAACATGAGAATACTGAGAAAAATTGTATAAAGAATTTTCTTCCATACTTACATCTTCATTATTATGTTCATGATAACCAATATTTGCGGAAGCTTTATGTATCCGCTTATTAAGTAATGGATCCAAACAAATTAAGAACAACATATATATCACTAATAGTGATATAACCCATATAACTATTATCACTACAATCTGTAACAAAATTAACATTTCCATCGCATCGGCAGATTACACAATAATATTATATTTATTTATTTATTTGAAAAGTTTATATGTACCTTAATAATAGTTGTGTTTCTATTTTCATATTTGCAGTCGCATCTTGGGCAAAATATTTCTTCTTTCCCTTTTATCTGATCTCCAAGTTTTGGTAGAACCACGCTTTCACATTTACTATAAATTTGACATGTATTTCAATATATTGATGACTCACATAGTGTATAAGATTACAAATTGTGATAGATATGCAATACATGGCTTTTTATATCAATTTGTTTGAAACTCACATATATATGCATTTTGACATTTATACATAAAATTGCCTTTAACCGCAAATAAAGAGAAAAAAATGTTTTCTTAAAATAAAACTAAGGGAAACTATATATTGCATGTTTACGCCAATTATAAAATTACCATTGTAATGGTGGAACGTTTATGATATATGTGAGACGATCTGTAGACGACTGCGTTGTATTTATAACGGAAGAGAGACTCGGACAGATACACTTGCATCTCTTGTCGTCGTATTGCGCCTGGAATTTCATTTGTAATTGAACGTGTTTGTAATCGTCTAATTATTAATTTTGAACAATTAATTAATTAAACCTTAAAGCTACGGAAAAGGCATCCTAACCTCAGACTGTGACAGGCAGGTTAAAATAACTATCGTGACAAGAGAAATGTACTTTAACATTGTGTCCTTAGCATTAAGAAAAACGTAGAGTTTGCCAATTTTCAACGTAATCGCGCACAAAATCACGCATGAGGATAATAATTACAACTGTACACGATGCCTGTCCAAATCATAACGCAAGAAATTGATATACTGACTTTGACGTTTGACGCGCATACGCGACGACAGTGTTGCCAATTTCAGATCGCGCAACCATAGAATAATATATAATATTAGAGCGCGTGTCGATGTGCGCGACGCGTTCGACTTTTAACCTTCAAGTGGCGCCGGCACCGCGTCGCGCGGTCGCGCAGGCATTGGAATTCGGTGCGAGGAGTGGGGGTGTGGTGGGGGCCGGTGCGCTGCGCGCGCCTCCCCCCACCACTCAGCCCAGCCGCCCAGCCCCCACCACACCCCCACTCCTCGCACCGAATTCCTGCGCGACCGCGTGACGCGGTGACGCGGCGCCACTTGAAGGTTAAAAGTCGAACGCGCCGCGCACATCGACACGCGCTCTAATTTATGTATTATATATTCTATGGTTGCGGACGTCACATGATCACGTGATTCGACCTAGGGAGATTCTATTTTATTTCATTTTCCTAGGTTGGTAGTGGAGCACAGCAAAGCCATCGTTTTTAGTATTTTCTGATGCAATCCTCTCAGATCCTTGCCGATCCTCTCGACGAGGTGAGTTTGAAGTTTTTCGGAACCAATAAAAAAGAGAAAGAAGAAGACTTCGAGATTTTTCATTCGAACAAGAAGGATCTACACGCGGAAAAATGACGGAAGAGGATTCGGTACTTAAAATATACTTCCGACATATCACTCCATTCAATGTGATTGGCAAATATTTGCCGTTTTATTTAAATTTTTTCTATGGAATGAATATTCGAAAAATTTCCCTTTTTTTTTTTACATAGGACTTTCTTACGAAGTGTTAATTGATGCCTAGAGTATCGCTTAAAAATATCACGTTATTACTATCGATATGTAAAATTTCCGCATGGTGTGCTTCATCCGATTTCAACGTCTTTTGACAATAAATATAATTTTGTTTATGTATTTATAATTATTTTTTAGTTGTTTTATTATCTCTTTACATAATTATAATATCTTTTTTCTTTAAAGCACGTAAATTTTACATACGATAATGATCTAAGGTTAATAACCTCAAAACCTTGTTACGCTAATGTTTCTCATTTCATGTCATCGATGTCTTGTAATATCATCTTTTGAATTGTTGCTAAAATATTTTTATGAAAAACTCAATATGTTTACAAATTTATTCTCTGTTACAGTTTTTATTATATTTTTGTCAATTTTATTAATAGTTTTTTATTTGCATTTATACTTGTACATATGTATAATCGCAGAACTATAAGAATAATAAACAGTATAACTTATTTTGATTCTATATTTTTTTTAGGTATTTGATCCAACTTTGAAAAAGAAGAAGAAAAAGAAGAAGACTACCTTTGATATTGATGCAGCTTTTAATGAAGGAGGTAGTAGCGGTGATGCAACCGAGAGCACCGTTGACAAAGAGAATCAGGAGCCAGAACCTGCAGTTGTCGAAGACGACGAGGCATTGGACCTGGAAAATTTCGGTAAAAAAAAGAAAAAGAAGAAAAAGGCTTTTAACTTAGATGAGTTAGAAGTAGCTTTACCCGATACGAAAAAAGAGGTAAGAATTTTTTGTGAAAGAGATAAGAAATTCTGTGGAAGCATATATTTTTATACTGGTTATCTTTATTGATTTTAGTATCTTTTCTTTATTGTCATCTGTTATCTGTATAATCAATTTTTATTAATTTTTGATTGTTTTCTGCTGACTAATATTTTGACAAATTTACAAAAAATAATATTGTGTAAAATATTAAATAGGAAAGGACATACATATATATATATATATATATATATATATATATATATATTAAATAAAAAAATTGATTTAACTCTTATTGATAATTTAATTGTACAAATTAAAAAATTGAACAAGTTTTTTTTTATTATTAGTAATAAGACTTAATAAAGCTATGCTTTAAATTTTCTGAAATTTTGTTATTTATTAAACAGGAACCTATAGAGCAACAAGTCGAAGAAATTATAATGGATGATGACTTTGACTTAGATATGGACTTCTCAAAGACAAAGAAAAAGAAAAAGAAGAAAAAGGATCTTGATGAGTTGGTAGCCGAAGAGGAACGCAAGGAAATTGAAGATAAGGAGAATGGTATGTATCATAAGAAATGATTTGTGCCAACATCTTTTTGCGTCTAGTTGTTTATGTTACTCATTATTTGTTAACATGCTGCACTGAATCTGAGCGAAGTGCAGAGTATGGTAAGACATGCTTTGTGTTTTCTAATTACAATCAATCCTGCACTCAATTATTCTCTGCTTATTCCCGCATGAATTTCACAATAAAATCATATTTACACATTTCTTAAATTAGATTTTATCGTCTAAAAGCCTTAATTTTTATTTTGAATGCATGCATTGTGTACATATATGTCACACATATAACAACAAAACATTACTTTAGTATTTTGAGCATTATATGTCTTTTAAATATAAAAGTATGTTACTTATTAATATTAATTAAACTTACACTAATTTTATAATTTTAATAAGGAATTTTAAAAGCAATGGTTCTCAATTTTAATAAACTATTGCAAAAACAATTTGACAATTTGAATATACTTGCATGCATGTCGTGTGTGTGTGTGTGTGTGTGTGTGTGTGTGTGTAATATTCATGATTAAATATTTTGAATATTCTTTAATTAGATTTAATCGGTGAATTTTCTTTAATAATTTGTATAATGAGGGGAAAGGACAGTCTAACATAAAATACATATTTAATAAAAATTATAAAGAAGAGTTATATTTAAATATCAATGTTTATTCTTTACAATATATTTATATATATATTTATAATATATTTAATTATTCTTTACAATATATACTCTTAAAAGTTTTTGTTTTTTTTTTACAGACGCACTCTTAAAGACATTGTGTATTATTAAAACTAATATAGAGATATTTCAAACATAAATACTATTATGTGCTTTGTAACTTATCTTTTGAAATACTTCTCTTTTGTCAAAACAAATTTAGGAACCTTAAAACATTCTTTCTTTATGTTTGCTACTTATATCTGTGATTTGAGAAAAGCGTTTCATATATTTAAAATATGTTTATTATGTATTTTATAAATCTTATATATTTCCATGTGCAATATAGTTCACACTACATATTTATCAATTAAATTATTTTCAACTGTTAACAACTCCATAAATATAAATATATGTACATAATTTTTATTTGCACTCATATTTTTTCAATTGTAATATTTTCATATGTGAGTTTGAAAAATAAATTTATGTTTTTGATTTATCTAATTAATGTTAGATAAGTCAAAAACATCTGTTATGATCTATCTAGTTAATGCTAGATAAAAATTTGTTTATTCTTTTTTCTTAGTGGAGGAACCGAGCTTGTGGGTGGGCTCGGACAGAGATTATACGTATGACGAGTTATTAGTTAGAGTATTTAATATCATGCGAGAGAAGAATCCTGACATGGTAGCTGGCAAGAAACAGAAATTCGTCATGCGTCCGCCACAAGTAGTGCGAATTGGAACGAAGAAAACGTCATTCGCCAATTTCACCGAGGTATGCGTTCTTTTGATTACTAGTTATTAATTGAAGTTTATAATATATCTCTTTTCTTTGTCTTTCTAATATATCTGCGAGATGTAAGACAAAGGCTGCGAATTTTTATCTTACAAATATCTGTGCAGATTTGTAAAACATTGCACAGGCAACCAAAACATTTACTGGATTTTTTGTTGGCTGAGTTGGGTACGAGCGGCTCGGTTGACGGTAACAGTCAATTGATTATCAAAGGTCGCTTCCAACAAAAGCAAATAGAGAACGTTCTTAGGAGATATATTAAGGAGTATGTCACGTGTCATACATGTCGTTCGCCGGATACGATCCTTCAAAAAGATACCCGGCTTTTCTTTTTACAATGCGAGACATGTGGTTCGAGATGCTCCGTCGCTAGCATAAAGTCTGGATTCCAGGTAAGTTATTCATTAAGGTGATACAATGATTATATTGCAAGATATATTCATTGTATAGCTCTATTACGTTTGTAGATAATAATTAAGATTGGAAATTAATAATGCACGTTCTCCACATAATAGTATTATATAAATATAATAATATACAAGTAAAAAGATAATTATTACTTTATAAATAAGATTTTTCTATATCTATTTTACAGGCTGTCACAGGAAAACGCGCTGCTATTCGTGCGAAAACTGCCTAAGCAATTTTCTCTATTTAAGAAAACGCTAGTGCAAATAAAATATTATGAAATATAAATAAATGATACAAATTTACTGTTTGCATTTCAAATTAATTTGAATACAATTAAATTTTTATTAATTATTTATTTGAAAACTTTTGGATTTTATATAAAAAATTATACAATTTACATTCTAGAATATGATAATATATAATTTTTGAAAATTTACACAAGTATCTTTAATAAATTTTACATTTTTTAATATTATTTTAACTATTGTTGATATTTTTTTTCTATACACAAGTTTTAATTACAACAATTAAATTTCAATTTGAGTACAAGACTGTACATAGCATTATTCGTATATTCAATCTTTATTGTAAAAAAAAAGATGACTGTTCTTCTCTTAACAATTTTAACTAAAATCTTTTTGCTTTATGTTCTATTAATTGTTACAATTTCAAATATTTCTCAGAATATTTCAATTCTTTGAATTTGGCAATTCTTAGATTATAATACTTCTGAGAAATAAAGTAATTGTAATTTTTTTTATTCTCAGCAAGTTTCAGATTTTTGTAAAATATCGACAATGGTCAAAATAATAATTATTTAATTTCCTATTTCTAGTTTTTTTGTCATTTATTAATATAATCTAAATAAAACCTATAAAAACTAAAAATTACATTTATTGCAACATTATTTACTTGTTTATTTAAGCACTGTACAAAAAAACTTTCTTCAGATTAAATGATGAATAATATTGGATTGTTGTTAACAATAAATTTAAGTAACAATTTATTGTATTTTTTGTACATACAAGAATCATAGATTCGAATAAACTTTTGTAAGATTAATAACAAATTCGTGAAATTGTGCAAGCATAAAAATCTCCTTAAAACATTTTTGATTATATATATATATATATATAGAGTAGTTTTTTAAATAATTTATTTAATTACATTTTTACTATAATAAATTTTCAAACTGTTTCATGTTTCTTCGAATATCTTTGAAGAATTTGACTAAAAATTTTTTAACAAATGTGTATAATAAATCTAATAAATAACTAATCAATATGGAAATACTTTATTTGAAGTATATACATCTTTATTTTATACAACACTCTGATAACATTCTTCAGTTTAAATATCTAAGGATGATTATTATTTAATTAATTATCCAACGCATAATAACATTACAAACTTGCGAAAGAATGTTTATTTGTCTTAAAAAATATATATTTGTGCATAATAAATAAATACCATACATATATGTTGCATATTTGTGAAGAAAATCTCAGAAATTAATAAACTAAAAATTTTAAATATCTTTTGTAGTAACTATGTTTCAATTTTATATTAAAGCAAATAAAATGTATTTATAAATTCAGTCTTTTTACAAAAAGTGGACCTATTCGGCATTTGAAAAATGCGCTGTTTTTTTTTTTTAAGTTGGCAGTCTGCTTTTCACGTGCCTGCGCATGCGCGTCAAAGTATTGTACTTATCGTTAGTTCGACCAATAAAAGGACGTATGTATGTTCAATTTTCTTTCAAATTATCTAATTTCTGATTTATTAAATAGTTTCTTTCACGTAACATTTAGATTCATATTACGCAAATTGAGTAATAAGTTATTTATTTACTTTGGTACTTGTGTATATTTCTTACACATATATATACATATGTCTGTATGCGTGTGCACACATCAGTAGTCCGACTAACCGTTATGGGATCGAGAGAGGCACGTTTAGTATATGTATATACGCGAAGAAACGTGATAAGAAAAAAAAGATCGAGAGTTCAACGCGCGGAGGAAGGAGAGATGGACAGAGAGAGAGAGAGAGAGAGAGAGAGAGAGAGATAAGTATAACTACGCATCAGCGGAGCAGTCAGCTGATTCGTGATCGCCAGCATCCCGGCGCGATATATAGCGATTGTTGCATCGGTTACGACATTATTTGGCTTTGTTTGGCGATGCTAGATTGAATACGTATACGTCCAACTATTCATCGCCCTTGAGATGCTGAGATTCCGAAAATTATTCCCAAAACCTTGCTCAATTATAGCAATGGTGCACGTGGGAGCACTTCCTGGTACATAAACTTCTCTCTATATTTAGCGCGCGTAATGCGCAATTGATTTTGAAACGCGTAATAATTATTATAAACTCAGTCATATATAAAATTAAATCTATCTAATCGCTTTAAATATGATTAATAGTCGGCAAATTTATTTCTCTTTTTCTCTTCCCTTTTTTTCTCCGCGATATTCTTGAAGATTATTAGAAATATTTTAATATTTTAATTTTTGAAAAAGAAATGGGTGAATCTGTGTATTCATTTAGGAACACCAAAGTACAAAGGCTGCATCGAGAAGATCGTGGAAAACGCGGTGAAGGAGGCATCGATGTATGCGAAATATTACGTGGTAATTCTTCTAATATTATTAATATTGTTTTATATATGAAGTATTCAAGATTTATTTCGAGTTTTTCTGTTGAATGTATTTATGGATTTCTCACAAATTGAATTTTTTTAAATTTATAAAACAATCGAAGATTAATAATAAGCCAATTGAGGATCGAGATAAAAGCAATTCAAAGTACGAAGTTTTAAATTTTAAGTTCAAATAAATTAATAAAAAATCAAATCTTCATTTAATTAATATTTAAATGGATTTTATTTTGACAGATTTATAATTTGAAAATTAAAACTGCAAAAATGTTTAATATTAATTTATAGAAAATTGGCAATTTAATATATAAATAATAAATAAAGTATAAATCTTTGCAATATTATATTTTGATTTCTGGTTATAAATATATATATATATATACAAAATTCTGCGAAAACGCATCCTGCGATCGATCTTGAATGCTTATATATTTTCCAGGATGGTATACTGATCGAAAATATGCACGATATTCCCTACGTCAGGCAGAAAGATCTATCACCGGAGATCGTAACTATGATGACAAGAATTTGTTTAGAAGTTAGGAAAGTTGTGCCGCAAAGTATCGCATGTGGTGTTCAGGTAAAAAAAAATTTGACATACGCACATATATAATATTCTTTTTTCTCTCTCTTGTATTTATATTCGAATTCATCAATTTATAAACGCTTCGTTATCCAAATGATAAAATTATTGACATCAAACTGCTGTCGAATTATATCGATTTTATATTTAGTTAATTATATTAAAATTATATGGAATTTATGATTTAATTATATATAATATCAATATGTCACGTGTGGAATGTCTATATATTAGATGTATTGATTTATTTAATTTTATTGATTAATTTTATTGATTAATTAATATTAAATTTACTAAATTAATTTGATATCAAGTTACTGATTTATTGATATCAATTTAATTTTTTCTAATATCGTCTGTTAATGTTAAATTTTTGACGCACATTAATTAATATATTCTATATAATTTCATTATATCTTATTTAATATATTGTATCCTATATTTTATTTAATATATTGCACCCTATATTTAATATTTACAATCACTTGTTACAAATTTTTTTAAATTATCGAATGTTGCTTTGATAGATTCTCGCAGGGTGTAACAAGGAAGCGATCGCGGTTGCCAAGGCTGCGGGATTACAATTTATTAGAGCCGAAGGATTCGTCTTCTCCCACATGGCCGATGAAGGCTTTATTGATGCAAACGCCGGAACTTTATTGAGATACAGAAGACAGATTGACGCAGACGACGTTCTCGTGTTTGCCGATGTCAAGAAAAAACACAGGTGAGATCATTCAAGCTAATTTAAAATGGATAAAAGGATATCTTTATAATTAAAAAAAAAATCACTAATAATAACAAAAGGAAAATCTTCTCGGAACTTCTCTGGTTAAGAGTGTTAATTATACAAGAAATAATTATACGCTCTCTGACGCTATACGCCCCCCCCCCCCCCGCAATTTTATGTCGCGAAAATAGAGCTTTGCGTAAACATTCTATTTTTCGTCATCTTTCTCTTTGATATTTTTACAGCTCGCACGCGATTACTTCCGACGTGAGCCTGTCGGAGACGGTAAAAGCTGCGGAATTTTTTTTAGCCGACGGTGTTATATTAACCGGTAACGCAACTGGAGAGGAAGTAAGCGTAAGGGATCTTTCAGGTATCTTTTTTATTCTTAAACTTTTTTCTTAGAATCTCCATATAACATAAATGCGACTCCAAAAAAAAGAGTCAAAAATTTTCATAGAAGATATATTTATATATACAAATATTATATCAGGTATTTATATATATACAAATATTATCTGAGATCCTAAAATGATGAAATCTTTATTAGTTTTTATCTATATTAATCTTTTACAAATAAAAAATTGATAAACGGTTGAATCTTATTCTTTTAGTACTTCCGTATTCTTCATCATTTCTCGCGTTGTTTTTCTATTGTCTCGTATTTGTCACGTATGCGTAGAATTGAAATTTAGCACTTAATTAGAAATTTTTATTTTACGTTCTATACAAATAAAATAAAATAAATTGTGAAGAGTATGAATTTCAAATATAAAGATATATCAATAACTGTATATACTGTTAATACTATTGATATCAGCGGGGTATCACATTAGCTACAGGCTTTGTTAAACTGATAAGGACCAAAAAAGAAAAAGAAATCAATGTCTATTGACGAGATCGCGACGGTGTTATGTGACGAGGATTTGAATTCGATTCCGTGAAACGGGATACGTGAGAACGAGAGACGCCGTATATGCATGTACATTTATACATATTACACCTTGCAGAAGTGCAGGAGCGCATCGCGGAGAGGCTGCCGTTGCTGATCGGCTCGGGCGTGACGTTGGACAACGTAGACAATTACGCGAACGCGGCGGACGCGCTGATTGTGGGCTCGC
The DNA here is from genome assembly GCF_030444845.1 of Prenolepis imparis. Classification (NCBI taxonomy): domain Eukaryota; kingdom Metazoa; phylum Arthropoda; class Insecta; order Hymenoptera; family Formicidae; genus Prenolepis; species Prenolepis imparis. The sequence continues at coordinate 271,045 of NW_028141175.1, forward strand.
ATCTGAAGACGGCCGGCCGATGGGAGAACGCGCCCGATCCGGAGAGAGTCCAGGCCTTTGTCGGACATTTAAAAGGCCAGCAGCAGCGCCTATGACGACACGCGATTCTGTCGAGCCAGCGCGCGCAGGAGCCAGCCAGAAACCCGGCAGCTGTTCGACCAGCTGAGCGAGCTTCCACCTTCGATTGGCTCCGTCGCCGTCAGGGCTGAATATCGAAGCTGGCCCTTCGTGTATCTTCGAAAATCGCACGGTACGAAGAAAATATCGATCTAATAAGAAAACTCATCGCTTCCTTCTGCATGCAATAGAAGGAATACGGCTGAGAAATTTTGAGGAACGTAAATGAGAGCATCTAATTGTAAGTCTGTATATTGTAGCAGTAGAGGAGGTATGTTTCGGAAAAGAGCTGCTCTCTTCTAAAACATAGATTTCATTGATCCGTCATTGCTAACGCCGTGCTCTGTAAAGCTGATGAAGCTTTAACGTGACAAAATTTTGGGAAAGATAGATGAGACAAATGATCTGCAAAGGAGTTGCGAAACGAGAAAATGCAATATGACGTTAAACCGAGTTACACAGATAATAGAAATATAAATATTATTTGAGGATTTAATGATTTGAGAATTTTTTAAGGAAGCCAAGAGAAATATTTAGAGTAATCGTGAAATTTTTTTATTTTAAAATCTCGGAATTTATAAGATAAGAATAATCTTAAAAATTCTTATAAATTAAGAATAATCTTATCTTTAAGTTTCTTAATACAAAAACATTGTAAATGTCAGAATTATTAGATATACACATTGAGAGAATATATGTATTTACGTTCTTAGATAAAGTCAAAATATATATATACTCACAGATAGAGTTTATAAACATAAACAATCTCCAATATTTTGCCACAAGCATTCAAGATCATAAATATGAAAAATACCAGATAGACTTTTATGTTATTAAAATCAAATTTAAAATATAGATAACTTTTTTTCTCTACCTCAAAATACAAATGAATTTCGAGCGGATCATTTATCCTTCTCTCATTCCTCAAATTTCGTCATTTTTAAAAATATATAGATCCTTATTAAATCAAAACAAACAGATGGTCGATACGAGTATAATAATTCTTACAAAAATTTAATTGCAAAACATCCGATATGAAATAAAATCAAAAGGCTATCTCTTTCATAGTTTAATCCACGAACCATTGGAATCAGCATTTTTAGGAGGGGAGGGACGGGAAGGAGAGAGAGGGCAAAAAAAATCATTATTCTAACGCAACGTATCGACTCCGCGGATCTATACCAAGCACACACGTCAAAATACACCCCTGGCATCGCTCTATGGAGCACCCCACCCCACCCCACTCTCTTTCCCCCCCTCCTCCCCTCCCACATCCCATACATCGACATTGTCTTTCCCCCTACGCTATAAAATAAAACCCTCGTCCTCGTCATTCCCTCGGCTGACTCGGATGACGATGAGATGAAGGGGAGCTGGGGGGGAGGAAAGGCTCCCCCTCCACATCTCGTTTTCCCCGTTCCTAAAATCCCTTCTTCATCCAGGCAACTCATTTCTGTTCGACTCTGCTGCGTCTAACTGCCTCTCCTCTCCCCCTTCCCTCTCCTTGCCCCGCTACCGGAAACTATAATCCCCCTTCGTTCCCCACCGTTCCTCGCTAACTCCGCCTCTCACCCCCGCACAGTGCCTCGTAATCGGTTGCCTAGCCAGCCAGCCAGCCAGCCAACAGTCGAAATCAGCTGACGGCGAGCAGTTGCTACCACGGCTCCTCAAACGCGATACTATTCAGGCGAGTCGATCGTTTCGCAAGCTCTTTTCCGTGCCATCCTCTCTCTCCGATGGTTTTTGTTTTATTATTATTTTTTTGTTGTGTACACCTCTCTCTCTCTCTCTCCCTCTCCCCCCCTCTCTCTCTCTCTCTCTCCATTCTCTCCTTTCCTTCTAACGTAGCGGTAAACTATGTATGTCGCTTTTCCGCTTTCCGTAGCATTGTGTAGCGTCTTATAACAGCGATGACGGTATACATCGAATTGACGTACTTTGACGTGATCAGAAGACATCCGACGACGACGACGACGACGTCGACGACAATGAACGATGACAGTTCTTCTGTGTATATTGTCATTCGCATTCTGTCATACGGTTTTGGAGATTATTGATTGACGCGCTTGGATCAAGTGTGAGAGAGATTTCAGAGAGAAGAGAGGAAAACTACGAGAATAAAAGTCCTAAAAAGACACAAGTCCTGGTCCGAATGATGATTTTCGCGATTGTGTTGTTGTTGTGCAGTTGTTGAAGCTAAGCCACCATACGATGGGTGTTTTATGGTACGAGAAAGTGAGGGAAATTCGGGAAAGGAAGGAAAATGAGGCGTTCACGCGCGAGGGCAAGTGGGACGATAGCGAAATGGCCTGACGTCGAATTTATTTACTTTCTTTATCGTGTAGCTAACTCTTTTACACGGCCAAGCTGTGTGCTTCTCTGGATGTGTGCGTGTGTATCTATGTGTATGTGAGGAAAATTCGAAAACGGAGTAAAATGGCAAATTGAAGTATCGATCGTTAAAGAGGCCGATCACACAGAGCCATTTTCACGAATTTTCATGATTTAATTGTTTAATTTCGTCGATAAATCATTTATTTCGATTCTATAAGCATGAAATTCGTGAAACGAGAAGAATAAATTTCTGATAAAAATGTACATCTTATTTATATTTTATAGGGAAATGCGAAAACAATCGAGAAAATCAATCGATGCGACTAATATGAAGAGAGTTACTTCGAAATGCCTTGTTAACGAATTTTCTCATTTTGTAATTGTGTAAATCTTTTTCTATAATTTTTTGTATAATTTATTGCGCGTGGAAATAAACATAAATATAGGAAAAAGTTTAGAAAAACATTAAGGACGAGATGGCTCTGAGTTTAGGACGCCAAGTTGTGATTACTGAAAGAGAGAGAGGGGAGGTGAAAGAAGAAGAAGAGAGAAGGGATGATGCGAGGGGGGGAGAAGGGAGAAAGTTATGTGAATGTGTCTTTGTGTTATATATCTTATTGTTGCATTATATCTTTCAAGATAAGATTTTTCCATAAAAAATATGCTAATTAGAGATGGATTAGCAGTACGATGGAAAGGCGACTTCAGGGTCGATTATACTTTGTTATATGTTGTTATTATTGTACGATTCATTTAACATCATTTTTGCGTTAATTGAATGTTTGCATAACGAACAGAGAAAAACAGAGGGAGATTAACTATACTTTAATCTTTCCGATATTAGTATATCGCGCTAGTCGGGTAATAGCTCGGATTCTAGAATGACGTGAGTCATTCAGCCAATTGTGAAATAAGTCAGGATGATGAGAGATATTACAGGAATAAATTATACAATCTATGTATTTTTACATGCACAATCACGCACACATACAAATATGATTATTTTATTAGAGTTAGATTATTATCATTAAGAAAAAAATCGTTTATGCGATGATTCGATATGCAGAAGAATTCTAAGCTTGTTACATTTGCATTTTAATCGTAAATTCTTTCAAATAAATTTACAGATGCTAACTGTAAATTTATTTGAAAGAATTTACGATTAAAATGCAAATGTAACAAGATGTCTATATTAAAAAAATCTAATTTCTATTTTTAGTCTGCTTGATTATTGCAAATTTATCATTTTAACATTTATATTTTTATATAATAATTATATTATTTTTTATATTATTTTTAATATATTATTATTTTTAAAAATTTATATTTTTCATTATAATTATATTTTTTAGCATTTATTATTGTATTTGTTTTATCGCAGTAATTATTTTATTACGTGAATTTTCTTCGAAAATTCGAATACATTAGTATTTAATTTTGAATTGCAATTAACAAAAAAATATCTTTTCAGTCAATTAAACAGAAGGCGGAAACACACATTTATACGTTATCTCTTCCAAAAAAAATTAGGAAGATTATCAAAAGACGATAAAATTTTCAATGATTATTGATCACATTGCATCTGCCTGTCTGTCTGCTGATGTGTCTACTTATCTGTTTGTCTCTGTATGTGTGTTGTGTAATGCAGAAGTAAAAATATATTTTTGCAATATTTTTTCGAAAGGATCACATCAAAAGAATCTTTGAAGCTAATTTTATACTACTTAATTTTATCCAAGCGCGCATATGTATATCGAATTAATGAAACTTGTCTAAACATACATATATCACAATGGGCTATTACGTACATTTGTGCATTATTGAATGTGTATGCAAGCTTTATAACAGGACTAATAATAAGTCTCTGAAAGAGGACTTACGCCACTTGGATTAAGATAACATCGGGAAATGAGTTATAAGCGTGTACATTTGTGTCAGTTCGTATACTTATAATTATATAATTGGCACGTGGTATATGTAACGAGGAAAACTACTGGCTGAGAGAGGACTCGTTGCCCTTCTAACCAGAGAGAAGCAAATTCGAGATCAAGGTCGTCGTGATCGCTTCGCTCGCGCGCCCACGAAAACGCGTCGAGATTATACAACAGAATGAATGAGAGGGAAAGAGAGAGAGAGAGAAGGTGGAGAAGAGAAATAGAGTTAGAGTCAAAATGCAGGGATCCAAGAATCCGTTTTATAATCTTAGAAGTCTCGGTATCTAAGAATACGATTTTCTACCTTGTCTTCTCCCCCTCTTCCTTCCTCTTTTCCAGTGTGGGATAAACAGTACGATTCTTCAATCAAAGGATGAGATGAGAGTTGTTGAAAAATATCACTGTTCGGAAAAGCGACATTAAGATATTAATTTTAAACAAATAATACGAGGAAATCAACATTGAAATTTGTGCATAACATTTATTCATATTTTTTTATTTAAAAAACAATTTCTTTTGTTTGTGTTGCTTGCAAGTATGCCAATTAAAAAAAATATTTGATAGAAATATATCATGTATAATATTGATATCAAAGTATTAAGCTGAAATTATAAAGTAATAAAGTTCATATATGATATTTCAAAATTTAATTTTACTATTTATATTAAAATAATAACTTTAAATACTAGTTTAAAAAATAATAATTTGATGAGTAATAAATAAATAGTTTGAAATAAATTATTTTATTTGAATGATATTTATACAAATAAATATATATGTATATGTTTATGTATAAACAATATTATTGATATAGAATTATTATTATTACAGACGTTGGACGATCAGGATGTTGGGTAATTTTGTCGGTTACTTGTTCGGAAATAATTATTCCGGCACACAAGATTCGCTCGAAGAGGATCCTCGAACCCGAGGGATAATGCGGAGATTCAGGCAAGTGGAGGTCGAGGACGATGAATGGATCCTCATTGACCGAACTGGTACATAATTTATTGTTTTTTGGTAATTACTATAAACAATGTATGTTGAGAGAGAAAGAGGGGGAGAGAAAGATTATTATAATACATATATTCTAATTTATAATTTCAATCGGGATTTTCTTAGAAATATTTACGTGTGATAAAGAGATAGTTAAAATAGTGTCTTTCTTCATTATCCAATGATTCACACGCTGTTCATTTAATATCTTTATGAGTTTGTTAGGCAAGAATTAATATAAATGTAGTTGTAACTTCCGGAATTTCGCTTATAAAGCGAGTTAATCGTCTTTATTGTTGATTCATAAAATATCTTATCTGAGAGATTTCGTTTATGTATATAGTAAAGCGTTTTATGATCTGGAGTTATTTCTGTAATCTTTATTACGAATGAAATGCTGTTAAATATGTATACTTCAACATGTTACAATATTCCTCTTTCCTCCCTTATCTCGAGTATTTCTTTTCCTCAAGTATTATTTTTTGAATTCCGAATCTCCAGTCTCTTTATCCTTATTATTTTTATGCTTTACATCATCTTGATTATTTCGACTGATTATGTGCTCTCTTTTCCCTTCTTTCAGTTGAGGGTACGCTGGAGGAGCCGTGGTATGAAATGCCACCGGCAGTGTTCACCCAAGAAGGTCCCATTAAAGTGGCAACCTCCCCTATGGAGAATCTGCTGATAGAGCACCCTAGCATGTCGGTGTACTCTGTCGTCTCGGGTACGTCTCCCCCCGTCACTCCGGACACTCCACCCCCTTCGCCGGACAGATGGATAGAGGACCAAAAGGACGTCGACGTCCGACAAACCGTCGACGTTCCTCAAAACGTCCCCCCGACGCCGCCAGCTGATCTCTCGTCCTCCACGTCCTCCGCGCTTTGTACCGTGTCTACGTCCTTGGATAGTCTAGATCGAAGTAGCATCGACGAATTGTCGCGCAGAGTTGTCGCAGAATTGCAAGCCATCCACAACGACAAACTGCCCGCATCAGATAGCAATAATAACGGAGTTAGGATCGGAAATCAGCTCCGGTCCGCCCAGCAACGAGCTCAGGAGGTAAACTTGAAGAATTTCTCAAATTTCTGCAATCTTATGTGCGTATACGCACTCGCGCGAGCTATCTTGAAGACTCATAATTCAAAAATTCGAAGCATTTATAATCAAGAATTGTTAAATCGAGGACTCGCTATCTCTTGTCTTCGCAGGTGTTGCAGAAACGCTCGACTCAGGGCCTGAAGAGGACCCGCTTGGAAAGGAGCAACAAGACGCGCCAGGCAAAAGGCAAGCGGCTACGTCGCCAGGACCGTTTGCGTGTTTGTCACAGCGGCGCCAATAACAACCGAAAATGCTAGTCATCCGATCTCAGGTCAACCTGTACTTAAACTTCTTCCTAAAACGCGATGATTAACGCAATGATAAATTGTTACTCGATGAAATTTCGCTGCAATGACAAAAGTTAATATTTACAAGAATTATCATCGATAAAAGATTAACAAGAGTAATCCTTTATTACTTTGCGGTATATGCTATTTCTTCATCGATGATTTGAAATATTAACTTCTCCGATATAAGACACTTTACTGGCTCTCAGATATGAGAGTCTGGCCATTATTAGATTTTATATTGAATGCGTGCGTGTGAATATGTATTGTATATGTGTACGGAGTAGTGTTTATAGTAATAATTGTTGTAGAGTTCACTCTAATCTTTTGATACATTCTGCAAAAATGGCTGATTGTTGTACGCGTAATTGTAATTCAATGACACGCCAAACGACTCTCAATGACATTTTTCCGTTAGCGATGGAAAAGAAACATTACGAGTATATTCAGCCTAATTCTTCGAGCTAAATCAATTAATAAAAAGTCAGAAAATGACTTGAGGTCAGGCTCTCAATCGAGGATTAGACGATTTGATCTGTTCATTGTTATATCGCAAGATGTTATAGATCAGATGACAAAGTGTCTTACAAAATTGACAAATTTGTCTGCTAAAGATTTAAATGAGAATATAACATATATGCACAGCAGAGAAAAAATAATTGCTGTAATAAAAATGGGAGTCAATTGCAACTTGTAAGAAATCATTATAAATTTACACAAAATGCTGCTGCTCAGAACAATGATTTCAATTCGTTCGATCGATCCGGAGTTCATTGTAACGAAATTTTACTTGTCAAATGCGTTCTTGTTCGCGCAAGCGTGCGAGGAAGTGTGTACATTTGGTGATTATGATAAAAGGCACATGTGACATGTTTAACCCTTTCTAGAAAAAAAAAAGATACGAGTGACATGTTTAACCCTTTCTAAAATGATCATAGACAGTTTAAAGAAAATGTTTGACATCATAAGGTCCTTTCCCCTCCCCTTCATATAAGGTCTTCACATAAGATTCTCTGGATAGAAATCTTTACACAGAACAATACATATTTTAAACTCCATGTATTAATGCAATCATTATGTTAAGGGATAGAAAGATTATATTAATCCCAATTTTTATTTCTAATAATAAAGATAATAAAGTAAAAATCCTTGCTCTCATACAAACATGGAAATGAGAAGTGATTTTTAAGCTCTAGTTAATAATATATTGAAAGTGTTGATGAATCAATCTCACAAAGAATAAATTCTTATGAATTTCTTTCAATAAAATATATTCTAGAAAAAATAACGAGAAAATATATTAATGTACAAAATAATTTTTTGAAATTTGTGGCCTTGTACAGCTGACCGAAACAATACTTGAGAAATGTAATTCCGTCGTGAAAGGGTTAACAGGGTCCTCGAGCAAACAAGTCACAAAAGGACGAGATATATCACAAGGACGTATATCGATATCAGTATCATTAAGAGATATATTTGATCTGTCCAATCTTTCATTTAATGCTAAAACTCTATTAATTATATAATTATTATTTATTTGACACAAATGACAATGTGCGTAAGGTGTATGTACACGAACCAAATCACAAATGGCATGCACGAAGCCTTGAAGATTGTTTTATACCTTCCACAGTCTGTCTTTTGGTTCTCACTAAAATATTATTATTATTATTATTAGATTTATTTGCGCATCTTATATATAATTCCTTATGTCCGTTTGGTCATAAAATTCTTGGACTCTCCAGATTCATGCCTCATCAAATTGTGTTAAACATTTAGGATCCCAGGATTTAAATTCTTAGAAAATTATATATTTTTATATATTATATATATTTATATATGTATATTGAATATATAATATATAAAAAATTATATTTTAAAAAATTTATAATTATATATGTATTTAATACATATATATAAATAATATATAATATATAATTATATATATATATATATACACATATACAGGGTGTATCAGACCACCCGTCCACCCCTTTTATTTTGGAAACGGCTCAAAATTATGAAAAATCGCGAAATACGTGTTTGATTATTTCGAGAGGCTACTCTTTTAAGGGGGTTTTTCATAATTTTGAGCCGTTTCCAAAATAAAAGGAGTGGACGGGTGGTCTGATACACCCTGTATATTACATATATTATATTTAATTATATATATATATATATATATATATATATATATATACATTTATATTATAAAATTTCACAAAATGGATTTTGTGATGTATCTAAACAATTTCAATCATCGGATTTAAAAAAAAATTTCTATATTCTGAGATATTTCTGAATCCACGAATTGATTGAGCCTTGATTTTCTGAGAGATCCTTGAAATTTTATTCTATTGCCTAGATAGAGAGAATTACATCCTTGGATATTTTCGGATCTGTAAATTGCACATCTGAATTTTCTTCAGATTCTTGGATAATGTATATAATAGTATTCATTTTCCATACATCTTTTTCTTTCCTCGGGTTTTCTCACACGTCCTTGGGCGTTATACATACCTGGATCTTGGGATCCTCAGATTGATGCACTATGAAAAATATATCGCAATTGTATTATATATATACCGTTTTATAGTTGCCTATTATTAACATATTACGATGGCATAGTGTTCAAAATAAAGGATTCCTCTCGTGTCGAACGAATCTTTTTAAATCATTGATTTTTCTATACTTATTTATAACAGGAACTATAGTGACATTCTGTCTATCGTATTTACTTTTTATATAAAGTGTAATTTATTTCTTTTAAGTTACTTTAAATTTAATTATTTTTAAATTTAATTATTTTTAATCTCTACTTTAATCTATGTACATGATTTGCTTCTAGTTTCTTTACTCAATCTTAAAATTTATGTTTATTTTAAGGGTGAGTCTTAATCATTTATAAACTTTCAAATAAAATGTATCTAAATATAGACGAATTGATTTTATATTTATTTTTTTGAGTTATTTGTCAATAAATGTGTTTGAAGTTGTCTATTTTTAGCTGCGTTTATTCCATTAATATATTTTATTAATATCATTAATGTTGAATACTTTATTTTTAGCTGCCCATCTGTAAATAACATTTTGAAAAAGGAATTTTTGCACCGAAACAGTCATGATGCACAAACATCTAGATACGACGCAGTCAAACCGAAAATGCCTAAGTGCGATCTTCGATACTGAAAGTACTAGTTTACACTCTAATATAAAATCATCTCTAGGGTGAAGTGTGTTCAAAAGTCCTACCATAAGGCCCTACGCGCAATAGAAAAAATATTAGGAATAAGAATAAATATTAAGCATTAGGCCTACTGCACAATATAAAAGTATAGAAATTAAGAACAGAAAATAAAAATATATCCATGTATCAACAGAAGCAGATAGATAGTAGAAGATAACAATAGATATTCTTTGCTTCTATTGAGGAATATTTTCTATTTTCTGTTCCTATTGCTTGTACTTTTGTATTGTGCAGGAAGCTTAATGCTTAATATTTATTCCTATTCCTAATATTTTTCCTATTGTGCGCAGGTCCTATCCCAAGGCTTAGAATTTCAAAATCGCACCCTTGAAAATGCTATTTGCACGACGCAGTTCATGTTACTTCGATTTTACCTTGTGTGAAAGGTTGAAAGTGGCGCGCAATATCAGAAAGAATAAAGGAGTGATAGAAAGCGGAATAAGTGCGTCCTAAATAAATATTCGTAGAAGAAGAAAGAAGCAGCACGATGGCTTATGGCCAAATACTACTGCGTCCCGATCTTCAGGATCTTCTGGATGAATACAGAAAAATACGCAATGTATGTATAAAAGAACTATACTTTTTATATCTGCTTGTAAAAGCAGAAATTTCAAGTGTCATAAAAATGTCATCTTCCAAACCACGTGGAAAACCAGTACAATCGATAGATTTGATAAATATAGTTTCGATTTCCGATAGAGATGCTCAAAATTAATCTTTAAAAAAATTGAATGATGAAAATTGAAAGGTAGATACATAAAAATAGCATGAAATTTTATATCTCGCTTTATTTTAACACGGTATCGTATAAATTTTCTGTTAAATTTTTATTACCCTGATCGTATAAATTCTCATCGAAAAAACAATTAAAATTTGAAAGATTTTAATTGGGATCACTTTTTTTTAATTCCAGAGTTTCTTCATTTTCTTTTACACATACATTATTATTATTTTACTATATTATTTTATTATTTTATATTATACTTATATATTATTTTTATCATCGACAGTAATATTTTATATATTTGCCATGAGATTTAAACAAAACCCAATTTAATTTTAAAAATCTTTTGACAAAAGAAATAGAAAGTATGATAGATCCTAATGCGCGGCAGGAATTTTCCGCGCTTTATGCTTTCAGCGAGACACAGGAAAAGTCCTTGGAATGCGAGCGCGAACGATCGAGAAAGTTGCAGAACAAATTAAATGAAGTACTTTGCTTGTTAATGAAGCGCGAGGAAAATCACAAGGTATCCTTGGCTAGATTCGAGAAGGAGAATAAACAGCTGCACAGTATCTTAGTCGCTACACAACGAGAATGCGAACGTGATAAGCTCCTAAACAATGACAAAGGTGAGAAAAGCATTTAATTTTTTTTTTAATCTCGATTTGTGGTATATCTTTTCGTGTACATAAGTAAAATTGTAATTTAAATTAAAACTTCGAATTTTTTAATTTGTTCTTTTGCAAAATTATACTTTAAGAATGTTGCGAGTCTTTATATGTATAAGAATAATTATAAATTAATTAATAAAAAGTTAATTGTATAAAAAAAATATGATTTAAAAAATGGTAGAAACGAAAATTCGCAGAAAAGAATAAATAAAAAAAGTGGAAACTAAAAATTACTTTGGTGCAGTTCCTAAATTGCAGGCCGAAATCAATTTTTTGCGCATGCAAGTAGTACAACTCGAGGAAAAGCACAGGCAACAGTTAATGTCACAGAATAAACGTCACGAGGATGAGATTTTGAAGTACAAACATCGTTTAGAGAACATGGATGTGAAATTGCTGATGGTATTAATTATTAATTACTTGTTACGCGCGTTTATTTATTTAATAAATTTATCGAAATTCTCTCTACATAATGTGTGTGTAAGACAAAAAAAGAGGATAAAATTCATTTATATAAGTCGATAATTATTTATTTAATTGAGCTATGAATTAAATTATATTCAGCGCATTATATCCTAAAGTGTAAATTTCGTTTGTTTATCGCAAAGAAGCAACATGTGGTCTTGGAGAAGTTTCAAGGGACAAAAAATGGATCAAGGGCTCATCCTGCCCTTATAAATGAAGAAAATAAAGAGGAAAAAAAGAAAAATCGAATTGGCAAGTAAGTTGGCAAAATTATTTTAATTTTGATTTTTAATTTAGATAATTATTAAATAATATCGAGAACATAATTTTAATATCTTTAAAATTTTGCACATTGAAAAATTTTATCACAAAGAGTAAAGCAAAATATATATATATATATATACATATATATATATATATATATATATATAATTTATTAATAATCTTCTCCAAGTTTTTTAAATATAGTAACTATATTATATTAAAAAGATTTTTTTAAAATTAGAAGTTTGTTAATTTTTTTAAGATCTGGAAATTTAAAAAGAAAAATATAATATAACGAATATTATATACATATAATATTATTATATATAATAAATATATATAACGATCTGACGGAAAAATATATTAATAATATAAAATTATGATTGTTTTAAGATTGCCTGGATTAGAAATAGTTAGATTAGAAAAAGTCGCCCGTAAAAGAAGAAAATTATTTCTAAAAGACGAGGAAACCATCGTTGACATTATTTAAAGATAATATTACTTATTGTAAATTATCATAACATATATACATATAAGTATGAAAAGAATTTCAGTTTCAGTTACAACTTGCATAATTATATATAATATAATTATAATTTATTTTTATTTGTTACGTTGTGTTTTGACCAAAGAAACTATAAAAAAGTTAATACAAATATAAATTAAATTAAATAAATTAATCTAATGTGAGTTACTGGCTAATAAATAATAATAATAAAGATGACTTAATTGCAAATTTTTTCGATTAAAAATTCTTAATTAATTAAAACCTTCAATTGAGCATATAACAATATTATTTGTGTGTAATATATCCCATATTATCGAGTAATTTATCTATTCATTTCTGGTCCGAGAGAAACTAATCCTTTTATTTCCTAATTCGACGATTGAGTGAGTTCCAGCTGTTTGTGTAGTCGATCTTCAGGTGACCGTATGTGTTTAAATGTCCAATATGTGATGGACAGATCGCTTCCGCTGTACATCTGTCTTTATCTGTGTGAATTGCATACGGCCAGCATCTTTCTTCTTGTAGAGGATGTCTAGAATATTCTTGAACAAATAATAAAGTTTACGTAAATCAATAGAGAAAGAGGCAAGAAGAAGCTGAAAAGGAGAGATCCATATATACAATTCAAAAATTGTGAGTATATTTCAATATATGTATTTTTTGTCTTTATCTTTTCTTCAAATTAATCTAAATATAAAACTATATGATCAATCAATTTCCAAAGAATAAATGTTGAAAATTACATATCACTCGTACTTTGTACTGTTCATTTATATTAAATATAAGTCGAAAAGATAGGAGATTCCACGTATATATATATTTTTAATAAAAAAAAGATATATACTTTTTACATTTATCTTTTCAGAAAAAAAAGAAATCAAACTTCGCATTTCATATAAAAAAAAGCCTCAATCATTTATTATATACTTTCCGCGAACAACTGATGCTCGCGCGTGAACACTGCAAATTTTGCGCACGATTTAATATCTGGGAGAGAAAGTTTACGCGATGAAAATTACAATTACACGCTCGAAGATCGATTCATACATCGATGTACATACGGATTCGCGCACGAGCGCATCGCAACAAGGAATTCTTGCGACATCGTGTCGCGCCATAAGACATTATAGTATAACGACAGCACGTATAAAAAAACTTTCTAACGCGTTACGGACCATAGAAATCGTTCGATTTCTCGAGGTGCATTTCGAATGGAAAACTATAGAAAATAGTATTTTATGCGTCTGACCATTCTGGTCTTTTTTTTCTCCAGTCTACGCCGTGAAATCTGTAAAATCAGACTCGCGCTATATTTGCCAACGACATATAATCATCATTAGAGACTATAATGTTTAACGATTTCATTATATCTGTGAAAACATCAATATCATGGCATTTAATTTCAGTTTTACATTTTTAATTGTCGAGTCATCCTATTAGAGAAACGTTTTTCACACGTTACAATTTGAAAACTCATTTTAAAGTTAGTAGAAAACTCTATAAAATTAAAACATTACATTTTAAAGTCTATTAAATTTTTCGAACGAGAAATTACAAAATTAAATATTTGATATATATTTTTAGCTTATGGAATAAATCAATATATACTTTAATAAATCGTCGTTTTGAAAAAATACAATGAAATATAATCAAGCGAATATATTTTAATATATATAATTAAATTATTAAAACATATTTATATGTAAAAATGTCAAAGAGATCACATACTAAAGTATTATATAATTTTCAGATAATTCCGAGCTGGTATAGACGAACCTTACCGAATAATCCAGGCGTGTAAACCGGAAACGGTGCAGTGTAATCCATTCTCTCATCCTCGTAGATAGTTTGCTGATAATAGAAGCCATTGTTTGTTGGCTTAATTGGTCTACGGTACAGTTCTTGCGCATATGGGGAACCATCGTGTTCCGGTTCTTTCGATGAGGGTGAGGCATACCTGAAAAATTTAGAATAAATCAATCGATTAAGGATTAATCGGCGAAGGAAGAGAACGAGAATAAACTTATTAAGCTTACTAAACTTCAACTTAAAAATTTGTCATCATTATCGAAATTAAAAATATATTATCAAAATTAATAATTCTCTTTAAGAATTTGTGAAAATTGATCTGTACTGCTTCAAGAGTCAGATTAATATTTTCAAGTTCCTAAAAGAATATATAGCTTTTTCGTTTTATATTGTATATATAATTTAAATAATAAAAAATTTAATATAATTTCAAGTTATAAATATTTAAATATTAATAAATATTTTAATTTATGTTAGAGATTCCAGATAGATACATACATACATTTTTGGCATGAAAAAGACTTCTTTTTTCTAAATTATATCTCGAAATAGGATGAGAAAAAAACTCATATGTTTTTTCACTTTTAATATAATAGCCTAATGTGTAGTTGCAGACCCTCAATTTTATATGTCGGATTTTCTCTCGTGTATTACCAGCATTCCGAGTATGTTCGCGCATCGCGGGAAGAACGTTCCTCGTTTGTGGGAGGACGTCGCGTACGACGCGGCACCTCGGCGACGCTGTGACGGCGTAGATAAGCGTAGTTCTCCAGGTCCCACGGGTCCACGTAATGACGACCGCCAGCGTCACTTCCGGAACTCCCGGAGGTCGAGTTTCGGGAGTCCACCGTGCTCCAGTAGATCGACGATTCCGCCGGCATTTTCTTTTATTTCGATGGAGCTTTTTTCGGAAGAGAAAAAGTGTTATAAAATTCTTTTCGCGAATGGAAATGTTTACCGGTCTATTATGCAATGTATTAGATCTATATTAATCTAGCTAATCATATTATTAAATTAATCGTCACAAGCGTTATATTTCATTTTTGATATCACAATTTTTTATCAAATAAAAATCAGTTTTTTATTAATAGCAATTATATGTATACTATACAGAGTACATATATGTGCAATACTCTATAGCATTATCTATCATCTTTCATTTGATAATCAACTTTTTGTTATTTTCTTTTTTTATATTTCCTTTTATTATCTATTTGTTTATGAAAGAATGTCTTACCTGGATAATTAGAAATCTTCTTTCTTGTCTTTCCACACGTAAAATCTTTAGATGAATATGTTGAAAATATTTATTACACTTAACAAATATTTAATAAACTTTAATTTATATTAATTCAACATTAATTAATCTCATATTTAATAACAAATTTCTTTCATTTTTTTTACTTTTCTATTTGTAAAAAATTTCCACTTTTTTCACGTTTTTTTCCAAAATAATTGTATATATGTTATCTATTTGTTATATTTTTACGTTTCTATATTATTATTAAACTCATGTATGTATATTATATATAATATGTGATCTTGATTAGATATTTACAATTTTCTTGTAATAGCACGCCGATTTAAGTCGCTCTTCCTCGGTCCTTGTGCAAGAGTCGCGCACGCTGCGAGTGCAGTTTTGCTTCTGTGGCCGCAAAAGCAGAAACATTTCCCGCCGTTGCGCTCTTCTTGGTGAAACCTCACGTACACTTTCACGCCCGCATGCGAATCTTGTGGCCCAATCATCGCATTCTGAATCCTATGATGATGTGTATTGAGCGGAATCAGAGCACGCACGTGTGTACTATTCAAGGACAGACTACTTTCGACAGTACTCGAAAGATGAATCGAAACTTCTTTTCACGATTTACCCACATACACACATCTCTTATTTGAAAAGTAGATCCAAAAGACTTTGTCCCGAAATTCTCACTCTGAATTTTAAATCGGTAAATCTTTAATTTGGAATACTAATAGACATTCAAATGTTTCTCGTAGATTCATGAATTTTTATATACATGAAACATTAAATTACTTAAAAATTGCACGATTATGAAATAATAATATAAACTCAAGAATTGTTTAATATTTTATTTGTATGCATAAATATCTTCTTAATTAAATTTCTACTTTGAATAATAAAAATTAAGGTTTCAGGATTAAAATATGAGGTATATCTGCATATATCTAACAATAAGTATATAAATCAACAACTTTGACGTAATTTTTTTATTCATTCATATAATTTGTTCGCTTGTCAAACAGAAAAAAGGCATCCTAAAGAGATAGAAAGAGATGAATAGTTGACTATATTAGCTTAAATAAAAAAAAATTATGCTATTATTATATACACTCTTGTTTGTTTGGTTTATATGTAATAATAAAATAACTCTCGATATTCTTCAACGAATCTAGGAAGAAAAACTACATGTCATGATAATATCTAAACCTCTAATCTTTATCTGGACTTACAGTAATATTACGTTTGTGTATTTTTTTCCTAATACTTTGTTCGATATCAGATATATCAGAGTTATTAATAATAACTGTTTATCTTTGTTAATCTCTCTCTGATTAGTAAAGTTTTTTGTTCTTCGATATCTAAATATACGTGTATATCTAGACGTTTCTAAAATCTCGAATTCTATAATCCTTAAATCCTAGATTGCTTAGGATCCTCAAAGTCTTTCCAGTTTAAGTCTTTGGATTCATGAATTTCACTTTAAAGAAAAAAAAAAAACATTTTTTAAACTTAAAGTTTTTTTTAGATTTTTAGAACTTTAAGTTCTGTAATATCCTTTTTTTGATTTTTAGTTTGTAAGTTTTTATAAATCTTGAACTCTCCTAGATTTTTTACTGTAAGATACAAAATATTTTATGAAACATGTGTCAACTTTTGACACAAGTTTTACGAAACATTCTATATGTGTATGTGTGTATATTTTTGTACGTATATCTATTACGGTAAACTTCAAACTTAAAATTTAACTTAAATGTTTAATTAGCGGCAGATTTATTAGTATGAAGTTTAACATCAGGATGTTTCTGAAACTCTGGGATGCCAAGAGATAATAACACAATAACAATGTTCTAAAACTATGATTAAAAATTTATATTAATTATTTCGTTAAATAATAATTAAATGTTAATAAAATATATATAATTATATAATATATAAGTATATATATTTACATATATTTTTTTATAATAAAATTGAAATAATTTTTAACTATAGATAAAAAATGTAGATTTGCCACTAATTGTTTCACACATACACATACAATTCGCGTACAAACACATACTCGGATAGGATAAACCGATAATAATTATACATCTTGATTATCTTGACAATTATGCGAATGGAAGAAAAACTTGTCAAACATAAGTTTTACGATACAAATGGAGTTTCACAATATATATATAATCTTAACTTATTATGCAATTTTTGTTCGATAAATGTTCTTCCTATTCGCACGTTTCGAAGAATGTTGAAAATACTAATTGCTATTGATTTATCTTTTATACCAACTAAGTATTATTTAATAATCTCAACTTTCTTTCGACAATACTATCATTATAAAGTGTAGTTTTTTATAACTGTCCCAAAAATTCATTAACAAGACTTTGTAATTGTAAGTCCAGATAAAAATCAACAACATATCACAGTTTCAGATTTATATTACGTTTTAAGAGTAGTCACACTAGTAGTATCTTTATCAATATCACCTATCAATATCGATTATGCACAACTGTTTTACACCGTCCAAGCATCAGTCACGTTTAACATTAAATTGTGCTATAGAACGGAATGCAAAAGCTCGACAAAAAAATCCACAAGCAATCTCAGGCAGATCACTTTCACCGTTTCCCGATTTTCGAAATTCTTGTCAATTGCTTTTGTCCATAAACAAACAATATAGTTACAGCTATATCGCAGGAAGTTTTGAAACATCGACCGTGGTTATTTCTCATCTCGTCTGATCGAGCAATAACGAAGCTGCCATTTCTACATCGTACTTAGTCTGCTTCAGAGCGCTTTCGCACTGTTGTTTATTAGCCAAGCCCAACCTGCAAAGAATGAAAAAATGGATCGCATCATAACTTTCTCCCTTTTTTTACACACATTATCTAGCTTGAATATCTCGAAGTATGAATTTTGCACGGCGGCAAATAACTGTATAACTGTAATATATAAACGCCGAATCATAATGTCTCTATTTTACAGCAGCAGAGTTAATCTAGGCGTAAAGAAATCGATTCGCAAAGGAAGGAATCGAGGTCTTACCTCACGAGACTTTCGACCTTCGCCTGCCTATCTCTCGCGATCTGCTTGGCGGCCTGATTCGTGTCCCAGCCGGTCGCCTGCAGCGCGGTCAGCACCTCCTGCTGCGACGCATCCGCGGCCTCCTTCTGCACCTTCATGATCCTGCTCGCTCGAAACTCGTCGCTCAGCGACATCACCAATTGCTGGGAGGCCCCGGTGAGCGGTGGACTAGTACCGGTTTGATGTTGATTGACTTGCAGCAGGTTAACCTTGACGGCGGCCAGGTCGTTCACCGTCGATGATCCGGATATATTTCTCGCTGACGTAGAGGTTTCAGTTTGCAGCAGATTGGAGGGTCCGCTCAAGTTGCACTTGGTGGTTGTGGAATAATGATTCTGCGTGTAACCATTTTGACCGGATTTATGCGGACTCCAGATCGAAGGAGGAGGTGGTGGTGGCGGATTGTAAACTGGCGGCTGCTTCAGATAAGGACTAAAGTCGCAAGAGTGTCCCTGGATAGGCTGATTCCTGCCAATCATAGTCTTTTGTTGCTGTTGATTGCTAGTCATTTCCTGAGCGTTTGTTTGGCTCGATTCCCCGCTCAGGTTATTAGAGTAGTAATTTCGCAATATATTCTGCTGAACAGTCTTATTGTAGAGAGTATTGAATTCGTTCTGAGACAGTTGCTCTAGATTAGGCACCTGTAAAATATTTAAAACTCGTTTAGCCTAATTGTTGCACATAATGTTATCGTTTTTTTTTTTTTTTTTTTTTTTTTTTACGTATTACCTAATTTTGCAATTATCATTAAATTTGATAATTTAGAAGAAAAAGTTACTTCCGAAATCTACTATATAATCACGAAAATTTATTATACATACCGTTTGTTTTAATTCGGCGTACACTTGTTCGGATAAAAGCGTGGCAGGCTTCTGTTGCAGTTGCTGCAAATCATTCTGTATGTGAGCGATCTTGTGGATATTACTCGCGCCGGACGACATTGGCACATTCTGAAGATAGGTTTGATGCAAAGCGGCGCTGCTCTGATTCTGACTCATCGTCGGACAGGTCTGCGCTTGATTGGCGGAAGCGGCCTTGGAGATATTGCAAGATCCGTATAGAGAGGATTCGCTCACGCTACCGGAAGCGCGATTGGCAGTTTGAAGCAAACCAAGAGCAACGCTCGATGCATTATAATTCTGGCTGCCGGTTGACGAACAAGCCTGCATCTGATTCAAGCTCGCTTTAGCGGCGTTCGCGACATCGTATTGAGGATCGTTTGTGACGCTGTTAGTGGCAACCTGCAGCAAATTGAAGACACCCTGGCCAAGGTTCGATGAACTTTGAAGACAACCTTCAGTGTTCGCTGAACAAGCTTGAGCTTGATTAAACGTGGTCTTGGCAAGATTGCTGGGACCATGTTGAGCCTCGTTCGCGTTACCAGCGATGGTACCGGTGGTTCCGTGAAGCAGATTGATATTACCCTGATTGA
This sequence comes from Prenolepis imparis, assembly GCF_030444845.1. Lineage (NCBI taxonomy): Eukaryota > Metazoa > Arthropoda > Insecta > Hymenoptera > Formicidae > Prenolepis > Prenolepis imparis. The sequence continues at coordinate 291,255 of NW_028141175.1, forward strand.
TATGCGTTGTATTTGGAGAATGATTATGATTCGATGAGCAAGCTTGTGATTGGGTGGAGATGGCTTTGGCGACATTGGAGGGACCATGTTGACTCTGATCGTTCGCACCGGTATTAATGTTGCGGATGACTTGATGAAGCAGATTAACGCTTCCCTGAGCCACCGAAACGGGCGTTAACGTCTGACATGTAGTAGTCAACTTGGCCAGGCGCATGTTTTGATCCTGCTGGTCTGCCTCAATCTGCTTTCGCCACATTTTATTTAATATGTCATCGGTGGTCAACTCTGAGCGTTGCTCATCCTGGGGACGCGGTTTCTGAATGTTCGTACTTTTCGACTGCCACGAGTTTTGTACTTTGCTAGTAGATGGTGTCGACGAGAACGATGCTGGACGATCCGTCGTCGTCACCGGCGATTTTGACTTCTTGTGCGGCGGAGACTTCAACACTGGTATGACCGACAAGGATCTGGCGGCATCTTCTACCGTCGTCGAGAGCTGCTGAGTCGACGCTGAACCCTGTTGTAACTTGTCTTGCGACGAGCGCAAGTAATTCGCGCCTCCCCGTTCCTGGGAGCTCTCTTCACCGTTGGCAGAATTCGTGTTCTTCGTCGCCTCCTTTTCACCCAAGTGCTTCTCCAGCTCGGCCAAGAAGGCGGGATCCAGCTTTCTCGTGGCATTGGCACTAGAGTTGGAATTTAGCGACAACTCGTTCATACTTCGTGCGAGCTCGCAATTGGATTTTGGCTTGGACGGACTCGTGTTTGGTCCGATGGAGGGAGGAGGCGGCGGAAGAGGAGCGGCTACGAACGACGACGCGGGTTCTCTTCCATCGGAGACATTGGCATACGTCTGCGCGGCGGAAGAATTCCGTAGATCCTCCGGCCAGGTAGACCAGTTTGATCCGCAAGGGCTAATCTTGTCTATCTCGCTATAGTGATTCGCGTCGTCACCCTCCGCATTCGTGTTCACGTTCAGATTCACCGCGTCCTGCCGACGCTCCTTATTCAGATTCAACGAGTACTGGCGAGCTTCCTGAGAACATAATAAACAGAACGAGCGATGCAGAACATAAATAATTAAAGAGTTGAATGTCAATTATCGTTATATTTAATTTGGAAAAATTATTTTTTTAAATGAATTACATAATTACTTGATAAATATAATTACCAATTTTTAAATAATCAAAACTCAGATAATTCTGTGAACATGTGTAATACGCAGTGCTATTTCTCAGAGAGAGAGAGAGACTCAGTTTCGTAGGTCATATGTATTAATCTCTATTTATCAATATTAAGCAATCAATTTATTCAATATTCGCGGCTGAAAATCGATATCGGATTTATAAGTGATACAGATAAAATATAGGACTTTCAATATGTCGACGTACCTCTGTATCAGTAGAATCAGCAACGAAATTCGCGGTGGTTTGAACGTGGTCGCCTCCCGCATCTTGATTGTCCACATTTCCGTACATCTGCGTCTGCAGATAGCGACTGGCGACTTCGGTGGGCACATGACTATAATATCGCGAATGTGGCGGCTTCATGAACACCGCGGATGTATCGAAGGGATCAGAATACGCGGGATCCACGTTACCGGGAAAGTTGGCGTACGTCCTGCCCTCCTCGTCCTGCCAGGAGAGCTTCTCGCCGTCGATGGGCTCGTCTAAAATGTTGATCACTCGCCTGCATGCGACTTCCTCCTGCGCGCTCGTGCTTGCCAATTCCTCGGCGGTCAAATCAATCAAGTTATCCTCCTGGCTGACGCTCGAGGTCGACGTGGTCGACTGCGAGATCTTGATCGGACTCGATCGAACGTCGTTGCGCAGCTTCGTGTAATTGAATTGCTTCCTGCTGCGCGGGGTGCCGCAAGAGAATCTCTTCTTCGTCTGGTTGTCCGCCGCGGCCGCCACCAACACGTCCGGTGGATCCATCGGGTTCCTCAGGTACACATCGTCGATGTAGACGGGGCTGCCCCAGCTTTTGCCGAAAGGTGCGCCATGTCCGGTATGAATGAACGAGTTCTCCAATGGTTTGCTGATGTCCCCCGGCTGTTTTCGACGCATTGGATCGACCAGACAGCGCGGAAAGTGTGCCACCTGGAAGGTTCGCTGATTCTGACCCTTCCACCAGTAGTTCTCCGGACGCCCGTCGATAATTGCGATCTGGTCTCCAGGCTCGATGGACATCTTGCCAGATTCGTCGAAGGCGGTTAAAGCCTTCATTACGGACGGCACCATACCGGTCAACGATTCCTTCAACGAGGCGAACGTTGGCCTCTCCGAAGGTTCTCTCGCCCAGCAACGGAGCATCAACTCGTACATGTACGGAGGCGTCGCTTCCGGCTCGTGAAGCCGCTCGCCCTCGCGATCGATCTTTCGCAGTATCTCGGAACCGTTTAGACCCAGCCAGGGTTCCTCACCAAATGTTAGCATCTCCCAGAGCGTCACACCGAACATCCAGACATCCGATGCGTGGCTGAACTGTCGAGCCTTGAGAGACTCGGGAGCGCACCAAGGAAAAGGCACTTTCTTATGCTCGGTCATGACGTAGCAATCCTCTTGTTGAGGAAGCGCTCTCATCAGTCCAAAATCACCGATCTTGACTTTGTCGATCGTGCTCAACAGGACGTTTCTGCACGCCAGGTCGCGATGTAGAAAACGCTTCGCCTCCAAGTACGCCATACCTGTGGCGACCTGCAGGGCATAGTTGCAGAGAGTGAGAATCGAGATTCTGCTGCACTGCTGTCGCAAGTGATCGAGCAGGGCGCCCAAAGGCGCGAGCTCGGTCACCATCATCATCGGCTGCGACAGTACAACACCGTACAATCTGATGAGATTATGATGATCCAAGGTGTGCATCGCCTGAACCTCGGACACGAAGTCTTCTATGACGCTTGGCTGGGTAAGAGCGTCTGCCTTCAGGACTTTCACGGCGACAGGTAGAATTCGTCCAGAGGGGGAAGTCCATTCCCCTCTTCTAACTACACCGAAGCTACCGTCGCCCAGTTTGATGGACAGTACTACGTCCTTGTCCTGTATGAGACACGTCAGTGCCGAGGAAGTCTCGATGGGCTGCGAGGCTCGCTTGCTGCTCTTACTGCTGCTGCCCCCCGGTTTAATTTTCGTGATGAGAGTTTTCTTCCATTGGGTGCTTCGTCTCTTCTTTACCGCGTCCAGCAGACGCCTGACGCCGGGTTTCCCCAGACCGATCTTCTCGAGATCCTCCGGTTGAACGTAATCGAAGTGATGCAACCGAGTGATCTGTAGATCATCCCGTATTCGCGTGAAGAACTGAGAGAGCTGCACATCGTGCAACAGCTCCTGAAGCCACTCTATACCCTCGTCTTCTGCCATGATAACTACAGTACTTCCTTGCTCACTGAGATATCCAATACTCTACAAATGTGTATGTACAAATGTCTTTAATATACGTGCATATATATGGATTTAAGAAAATTTTTTTTCAGGTTTTCAAAACATCTCTCACTTTTTTTACACTAACATTAATTCCCTCTCATAATGTGGAGAGGAAATAAAATATTTATCACAGATACACTTTTTAATAAAAGTCTACTTTAGATCAAAGATATGATTTTGAGAAATGATAACATCAAGAAGAGATATTTGAAAATTTTTTGAAATTAAAACTTTCTTTATGGTTCTTTGTAATATGTCGTACATTTAAATGAAACTCTAACTCGAATATTTTATGCATCTAGAATAACTAATATTGACATAGCTTGAGAGATACTAAGTACAGAATATTTTATATTTAAACATTAACAAACCACTCCTTTTGCTATCTACATATTTCCAAAAATGGCAATGATTAATGACATTGAATATTACATCAAAGGTCGTTTAATTGATAAGTCTCTATATCATGGATTCTTATATTAATGTTATAATTTTGAGTAAGAGTTTTTTTAAGATTTAAGAACTTTAATTATTTTTAATTTAAAAATATAATCTTGAATTATGTCGAAGTTTTAATTCTACAGAATCTTAACCAAGTGAGTAAACTGTCAGCAGTCTGTCAGATGATTTGAGCGAAACCTGAGCTTGCAAATATGATACAATAATATATTGATAACAAGAATCAAGTAAAAATTATGTTCAATTTCTGCCATCACTGCTGTCAATTTCTTTGATAAATTCATCAGTTTTTATCATCAATCCAGACTGCTTGATTTTTGTTGTCATACTTTGACAAGCTTTGCTGTATTTTCTTTTTAGTTAGTATTCTGCTGATAACCTTGCATAAAGCAAATTCCTTATTAAATCCGTCATCATAGCTTCTTCCTGCCGACAAAATTTGTAGTAGAAATTTTACAAGAGCTCTGTTCTCTCTCGACACAGCTTGGCTATCTAGAAATCTATTCTTCCTTTCCTCTTTTCTTACTCTATATATATATATAAAAAAAAATACAATAGTAAACTAGACAGGTAAATCTTCCAATATGACAGTTCCCTTTTGTACCTCCTCTGCAGCGATAAATATTCTCCGAGAAAACAGCCGAGACTACTAACCTGCGGATCGCTTTTATCATCTTTCTCCGTCCAGGCAGCGTCCAGGGTCACCCGGGAAGAAGAGAAAAACCGCCGAGACTCCCGACGAGGCCTCTTAATCGGGACGGATTTCCCGAAACGTCGCTCGCTTCAGGGCGCTCGAGAGCGGCCTTCGCTCGCTCGGAATCCCCGACGACGCGCACTTTCACCCGACGGTTTTCCAGCGTGATGCATTCTCCGACGATCGCGTCCTAACCTAAAAAAGCCAGTGTCGCGGCCCCCCCCCCGAAAATAAATCCCCGTACGCGCACTCGCCGATTCTCGCGAACGAAGCTACGTGGTTACGAGGCGAACCGTCCTTTCGGTTCCGCTTCCGCGACTTCCCGACGTTCCGACGATTTTGCACGCACAACGAGACGAGATGAGAGCGATCGGGTGGGGGAAGAAGGAAAAAGAAAACAAAAAAAAAAGCGATCAAAATTGAATAATTTTCACCGTAATGTCACAGGCGGACTGCGCATGCGCGAGGCGGGTCGTGACATGCGCGGTGAATGCAACGTCAAGGTTGTGTTCTAATATCTTTTTGCGCATGCGCGTCGAACGTGATATTTCTTAGGCAGTATTCATAGGCCGATATTCATAGTCCGTTCTTATTTCAAGACCGTCTTAAGTAATGTCTTAAGATGCAAATATGGCTCTGTGATTGGTTAATCACATCTTAAGATTGTACTTAAGACATTCTTAAATATAAGAACCGACTATGAATACCGGCCATAGTCGGTTCTTATATTTAACGCTGGGTCCACAATAGGTGATTTAAGCCCTAAGCCTTAAGAAATTGATCAATCGCAGTCAAGTATGAGGAGAAAACTCGATTGTGATTGGTCAATTTCTTAAGGCTTAGGGCTTAAATCACCTATTGTGGACCCAGCGTAAGAACGGACTATGAATACTAGATTGCTTTCGCGACAAAATCAAAATGATCCTGCGCTATAATTGGTCACTGAATTTCATTTAGTGAAATTTCAGATTCGACCAATCACAGCGCAGGATCATTTTGATTTTGCGCGAAAGCAGCCCCGATTGGTCGACGAGGCTCGACTCAATCCTAGTGGATTTTCGAATACAACCCGGAAGATGTGTCTGCTAGTTAATTCGGATTGGGCAGATTCGGATCGGGCGCGTCGCATCTATATAAAGTTCCTACACCGTGACTGTCGCGCGGGCGAAAGCGGCGCCGCGCCGATGGAGAGGGAAACAGATAGCGCATGCGCGGTGAAGGATCCAGGGACTCACCGAGCACCGAGCGCGCGTCTGCTGCCGCGCGCGCGACCGCGCATGCGCCGGTGTTTCTCCCGTTCCGTCATTCGGGAACCTCCACTCCGATCGTCGCGGTGTATCGTCGTTACTCGAGCGCGTGCTTCCTCCTCGTCTCTTTCTCTCTCTTTCTCGTGGAAGATCATCGGTGCGCGTAAGTGCGTGCGTGCATGCGTGGCGTGCGTTTCGATGATAGGGAGAGTTTAACATGTGTCGGAGCATCGCGCGCGATCGCGAGTCGGTTTCGTCGGTGAATCCGCTCGTACGTCGTACCGATAGACAGTAGGTGGACGAGAGAACGACGACGACGACGTCGACGGGCAAACGGCCGGGTCCAGGGTCGAGCGACGTGTACACTGACCGCGGGTGTACGATGATGCACGCGTCGTAAGGTGAATGGCAGCGCGAGGCGAGCGTGTGCATCCGACGAACACGAACATCATCGGGGGGCGAGCGTTGCTTTTTGTCGCCGAGTGACCGGAACAGAGTGCGCGCATTTTTTTTTTTCTTTTTATTGAGACTCGAGTGACATACGAGCGGAGGGGAAAAGAAGAAGGAAAAAAAAGCGACGAACGCCGGCAACGCACGCGCGCGCATCTCGCTTCTCTCTCTCTCTCTCTCTCTCTCTCTCTCTCTCTCTCTCTCTCTCTCTCTCTCTCTCTCTGTCTCGCTCTCTCTCTCTCTCTTTCTCTTTCTCTCCGCGTCCCGTATGAATAATATTCGTTCCACAGTTTTGCGCGTGTGTATGTATCGTGGGATAGGACGTCGTCCCTTCGCCAAGGAAGACGTGGGGCAAGATTGGACAGCATCATCGGCCCCGTCGACCCTCGCGAATTCGGATCAACCCCGAAGATCGACTTTGTAGGTACGTATGTGCATTACAAAGGGTATGTATGTACTTACATGGGCGTAGCGAGAGGGAGAGGGGGGGGGGGGGAAGGTACGGGAAGAAGGTTCAAGATACTCTGTCGTTCGGAAAAAATCAACGACCCTGAAGTTTTCTCGCGATCTTCTGTCCTTGCGCAGGCTCTTTATTCTTTTTCTTGGAGGGATTTTTACGAGCGAAAATATAAAATTGGACATAAAGGCGCGAGAGAGAGAAAAATGAATAGATTTGATAAAGGTAAATAAATTACATTGGTATTGATATTACAATCAATATGACGTTGCGTAAATAACTTGTGGCTATATATAGATACTGCTAATGAGTTGCATGTCTGAATATTTGAAAGATACTTTTTCGTATATATAATAAGAATCGTTTCATCTGCCAAATCTATACGAAATTTAAATCATCAATATTATCCTTTATTTAATCCAATTGTTTAAATTTATTTGTTCGAACAGTGAATAAAAATACAATATAATTAGTATTTAATTGCGATTCCATATTCACGCTTTATATGTTATACATTTTATATTCGATATGTATATTTATGTCTATCTATTTATATATCTATTTATGTCTATATATTCTACATATTTTAAGATCGAAATATATTATTTTATAAGTGACGTTTTTGTTTAAGAAAAATATACTATTTCATAATTAACATTTTTATGAAAAAAATATATTATTTTATATAAGCGTTATTAACGTTTTTACTAAAAAATACATTATTTTATATATAATTAACATTTCTATTAGAAAAATATAATACATAATAACAATTTTACATATTGATCTACATATGCAGTAATTACGCATATTATCAATCATTATCTCATTTATTTTATTAAATGAGTGATACATTTAACATATTAGGAAATGTTATATGTAAAATCTCAGTCCTCAATAATATACATATATACAACTACAAATGATATGCCGATAGCAGTTTCATGTCGATTGCGAAAGTCGGGAAAACGTGTGCGTATCCGCATGCGAAAGAATTGCACGCGATATGGGGAAGTGGGCGAACACACGAGTCGTTTTCCGACTCGATAAGCCGTAAAAAAGCCGCCTTCCGATAAAAATCGAACGCGCAGTCGAGCGTAAGGCGCTTCTCGGAGAAACCGGAAACCTTTTCTCCTTGTCACGTGCATGTGGAGTAACAAACACGGTGCGATGTGCGATCGGCGCTTTTGAGTGCGCACGCGCGCACACGTAGCATCGTCAAAATCTGGGCCTAGATTTTCGACGACACGCGCTCCTTTTCCGAGAACGGCCATCATCGCTCTAAATTTAGAATCCGATCGATCCGTCTATCGATATTATCGCGAGAAACTCGCTCGTCGCGGAGCGGGAGGTTTGTTTATGCGCGCGAAATGACATAATGATCCTTCGCGACCGAGAAGTCGCATTCTCTCGCGCGTGTTTAGAAAGTTTAGAACCTCTCTCTCTCCCTCCTCTCTCCTCTCTCTTTCTCTCTCAGGATTACAAGCTGTCAACGTGTCGGCTGCTAGATCTAGGAGACTTAAGGTCTACACACAATTGTCAAACATTTTTGTATCCTTCTTAGGGCCAGTTTCCCAAACGTCGGTCTTTGGGCCGGTTTCACCATCTCTGATTAACTCAATCGGCCGATTAAACTATATTTTTGTCTCTTTTTAAGAACGTAGCTGAAAAGAGACAAAGATATAGTTTAATCGGTCGATTGAGTTAATCGGAGATGGTGAAATCGGCCCTTTGTCTTTTTTCAGATACGTTCTTAAAAAGAGACAAAGATATAGTTTAACCGGAGGTTAAAGTTAATCGATGTTGGTAGAAACGGGCCTTAAAAAGAGACAAAGATATAATATAACTGGAAACTTTTGTGAAACTGGCCCTTAAAGTGTGACACATTGACTCCTCAGAATTGGACCACGAGAATAAGAATTTTGTTTTATTACTACTTAATGACAACTACTTTCTACTTAATGACAAGTTGATTACTTTCATCAAACTTTGATTAATCAACTCGCGGTACAAGTAAGAGTAATACTATTTCCATTGTATTTTATCGTATAACAATCATATATCTTTATCGGTTCATTATCCTAATTAATTATCCTAAAATTAATCGACGCTTAAGTTAGTAAATCGGAATTTAAGGAGGCGATTAAAGGAATTAAAACGAAACGAGAGAAGCTGTTAAGTGTGCAATACGCTTTAAGCGTCGAGCGTACTCCTTTAATCGGTTTATGTAAGACATTGTAAGAGAATCCACGTGCTGGCGCGGCTGGCCTCTCTCGGAGTCTCGCGATAAAAACACGACACGGAGTTTCTTTCACGCGACATACCTAATTAAAGCCTACCGCGCGCGAAGGTACAGAGATCCCCGAAGCGCATCCAGAAACGCGCGTTCCTCTCCCCCTTCTCCCTCTCCTTCCCACCGCTCCTAGTTACAATGGCAATCGTTCGCGCGAGAAACGCGGTCGCCGAAAAAAATGTCGCGAGCCCTCCGTATCTGTATATCTGTACACCGGCAACGGCGGCGGCGGCGGCGCCGCCGCTGCAGCCGGCAGTGGGGACCCTGCCGTCGAAAAATCGATTTCCCGTAGGGCATAAGGGCGCGCGAGCGACCGGGAGGGCAGCCAGTGGGAGAAGGGAACACGTACGTCCGTACGAAATTCGGGAAAATCCGCAAGGTACCGGAGAGAAAGAGAACGAACTCGTTGATGCTGTGCGATAAACCAATACGCGGAGCGAGGAAGATCGAGAGAGAGAGAGAGAGAAATTGGTTTTCTCTAGCCCGCGTTCTCTCGCGATGCGGCCGCTCGTGTGGGTGAGCGCGCGGTCGTAGTAGAGGGGTGAGAGGAGAAATAATTAATGTGCGACCATTCCTCTCTCTCTCTTTCCGAACCTATTCTCCCCCCTCCCTCCCCCTCGCCGTGCGTCGTCCCATTTCCCCCCTCCCCTCCTCCTCTCCGTCGACCGACCTACCTACACTGGTCTCTTCTCTTGTAGTACCGCTACGGCTTACTAGTCTACCATTGTGTCGGGACGCCGCTTCCGAGGCGATCGAAATTTCATTCTTCCAACGTAAGAGGAGTATCGGGAAGACTCCGTAAGATCAGCGGAGGCCACGCGCGACCGCGATAAGTGTCGCCGGTACGTTCAAGAGAGGGGGGGAGGAGAGGTAGGGAAGGGGGTCTTGGAGGTGACAACCGTCGTCGACCGGGGGGAGGACATCCTCGGCCTCCAGGAGCTTCGCGTGTCCTCTCTCCTTCTCGTCCCGGGGGACGCGGTCGTTCCTTAATTTCGTAGAAGTTAGGTTAGGACAGTTACTTCCGCAGATATTGGCGATCGTCCGCCCTTCTCTCTTTCTCCCCCTCCCCTCCTCTTCCCCCCACCCATCCCACCTTCTTCCTCGCGTCTCTCACGCTAGTGGCGTCGTCTCCCCGTCACGGATGCGTTCTTCGGGTATCGCGCGCGTCTCTTATACGGGATTCCATCGCGTTGCCGCTTAATAAGTTGCGGCGTTCGCGATCGAATCCTCTTCCTCGTCGCCAAAGATCAGATACGCCGATTCCATCTCCCGGGGGGGAAGAAGAGGAAGAGAGGCGGACGTGTGTACGCGAGAAGCGCGAATTTTTTTGGGTGAATTCTCTCTCTCTCTTTCTCTCTCTCTCTCTCTCTCTCTCTCTCTCTCTCTCTCTCTCTCTCTCTCTTTCTCTCTCTTTCTCTCTCTTTCTCGACGTGTACGCTAACTGGTGCGTTTCAGCGCGACGACTCCTCAGCCGAAACGCGAGTGGACGAGTTAGCATGTTGACCGAGTGATCGGCGACTTTCAGCGCGCTTGTTATAGCACGCGCAATTTAGAGAAACGGCATTAACGATATATATATATATATATGTATATTGTATACGCGGTGTGGATGATCCCTGTGTCTGTCGATCGACTTTAACGCGTGCCTCGTAAAATTGCAGAGTGACCCACGATCGGGAGAACGGAGAGAGGCCATGGATGTGGACGGAGATTCGGTGGTGGACTTGAGTATCAGGTAAAGTCATACATTGATCTTCAGGATTTATTTATTGTAGACGTTTCTCTCTTCTTTAACGTGTACTATTTTAATGCGAAATATGTATATAAACGTTGCGTACAATTGTATTTTGTGATCTCACTCCGTTCGAATCGTATAATTTCTTAGAGCTCGAAATAGAATAATATACAATGGTAATTAATGATAATACTGCTTTTATTTAAATGAGTTTCTTATCGGTATCAGGTTGTTATCGCCGTTTGCCATGGACGAAGAAATAATAAATTGTTATTCTGTAACTTGGCATATGCGAGTATATATTTTTGAAACGATAGTGCTTTGTACGTAGAGTCTTGTTTATATCATACGATATGTGATAAATGTATTATACAAGTATTAATTTCTTTGCACCTGTATATTTTTCAGCAGCAGTGGCAGGCGCAATTCCCCGTCCCTTTTGGTAAATTCTGGAGATATCCCGTTAGACCTGGGGATTCATCTTCACACCCTTAGTCCTTCGGAGAACGATATGCTAGACACCCGTAATATACAAAATGCAACACGAGGTATTTTGGCTCCTAAACGATCGCATGGAGACGATCGCAAGCCACGTCGTAATCTTAGACCTAGGATCGAGAGGAGCTACGCTGAGAGTCCTGATGAACCTAGACTGAATGGATATTTAAATGGAAATGCATCGGACAGTGATGAAGGTTATCCCAGAATCTTATTTTACAATTAGTTGTAACAAGTTATTTTAATTATATTATTATTATTATTTTGAATTATACACACAGGTGAGATGCCTCCATTGCTGCCGATCAAAGAATTGTCATCCGATGAGCTGGCTGAACGCGAGAGGATGCTGAGGAAGTACAAGGAGGAACTCAAATCGGAAGAGATGAAATTGGTACTTTTAAAGAAATTACGTCAATCACAGCAGCAGCTTAAGGAGAATATTGCGACAGTGCCAAAGATTCCCAGTAAATTACCACCACCAGTAACGCAAGTGCAGCAAGTGCCCCACAGGTAAAAAACTTTGCCATAATATTGTTTTCCAAGATGTAGTTGTGTGTGTTCTTACATATTGTCACATGTTGAGTCGATACAAATGTTATTTCCTTGTTTTTATATCATAGAGCTGGGAAAGCGCCGCCACCCTTACTCAGAGGTCAACCTGCACCAAGCAGAAGTAGCAGTTTACATGCTCCACCACCTGGCATGGTACTTCCTCCTACGGCTGGTCGAAATACCATTCCTAGTACAGGAATGCCGCCGAATATGGTGATACCGCAACCTCCTCATCCTAGAGGGAGACCTCCTAGTGTAGCGGCTGCGACTGTGTCTAGTTATCATGCACCAACTGATAGAACGGAAAGGTCCACAAAAGATCCAACACCTGCCCCTGCGCATCAAGTAAGTAAGGTATAACAAATCACATTTTTTAATCATTTTTCTTACAAGTTATATAATTGTAACTTTAATATATACAAGCGAGAAAACAAGTTAAAAGTCACTGAATTTGATCTTTTATCGAAAATAATTTTTAAGTAAAACATCTCACTAACACTTTCACCGCTAATATGTACATCACTGGTGATTACTGAGACGAGCGATCGTTGTGCGAACGCTCTGATCGGCCGTGAAAGTGTTAAATAATTTTCTCCAATTAAACGACATTATATATAATTCATTATTGTGTTTTTCTAAACACAAAGCTGCTTGCTGGATCGCAAGAAAATAAAACCACCGCATCCTTAAGCACACCTGTGAATTCCGAACAGGTATATTCATTCGTCGATAAATGTGTAACGTCTTTCCACCTGTGTTGCCCTCTAAGAGCTATTAAATTTGTTTTCCACGTTGATTATTTATACGCATTATGGCATTTTAATGAAGCTTTATTTCTGTCTGTGCTTTTAGTTTCTAACAGTTCTTTGTTACATAACAGCAAAGAAAAAATATATATATAGGAAAGCAATATTATCTATAATTTTTATCATAATATGTAATGTAAATTAACACGCAATGTAGTTAAAACTTTACTAACACAATGATATCTATTTTTTTAATATATCTACATTATAATATGAAATTATATTATGTAAAGAAAAAAAATTGCATTGTAATCGCATGCAGTTATCAAACATTTTAGTATATATATTGATATATACCATATAACACACACACACACATATTCTATATAGATGCTTATATATAAATAAATACTGAACAATTTTCAGAGAAATATTATCAGAGACAATTTTCAATTTATAAATTATTTATAAATACTTTTACTTTATTCTTTTTCCATTTGTTTAATCTTTGTGTTATTAAGAGGTTAGCTGCGTTCGATAAAAAGTTTGTTTATCAAATAAAATGTATTTTTTCGTCAACTAGGAGAGAACAACGCGGGACGAGACACCTGCTCAACGTCAAGCAGCTGCCAAGCTGGCCTTAAGAAAGCAGCTCGAAAAAACATTGCTACAAATACCGCCGCCAAAACCGCCGCCCCCGGAGATGCACTTTGTACCAAATCCCTCCAATACGGAATTCATATACTTGGTCGGTTTGGAACATGTAGTCGACTTTATAACGAGGGAACCGGCCGTACCGCCACCTCCCGAACCGTTTGAGTGCTCGCAATGCAAAACAGATTTCACGCCAGTGTGGAAATGGGAGAAACCTATGCCCGGTGGTAAGAAGGACAGTCCCAGGGGGCAACATGCAACCTTCCAACGGCCGTCAGCGGGTCGCGATCCGCGGGTTATATGTGAACATTGCGTGACCACCAATGTGAAGAAAGCATTGAAAGCAGAGCACACTAATCGGTATGTTTTTCCTTTCATATTAATAGTGAATAAAATACTAATATTATTTCTTCTCTCGTATTTTAATCCTTTGAAACGAATTGTTGATGGCTAAATTGATTATTGTGTGCGTATAAAAGATTCGACAAAAATATTGTTCAATCGGATAGATAGATAATATCGTAGATAGATAATAATTGAAAATTCAATACTGTAGAGTAATATAAATGAAATATAAAAAAAAACGATACTATTATTATTTTTTAGTTTGGATACGAGTTTCCAATGGTTTTACAGATTAAAAACTGCTTTCGTCAAAGCGCTACAACAAGAGCAAGAAATAGAGCAAAGATTAGCGCAGGCGCCATGTCCGAGTCCAGATCCTCCGGCTCCGAAACCAGTTCCTAAGGCGGCGACTCCTACGAGAAGAGTTGCCACGCCGCCTGCACCTCCGCCACAGGTACCACCGGCGCCCACGTTAACGCCGACACCTCCAGCGCCAAAGTTACAAGAACATCCCTTGGTGAAACTGGCCGAAAGCGGGAAATTCAGTCCGCATCATGCAGCTGCCGCGGCAGCCTTGCAACAACAATTGCTCAGAGGTAGGAGATCGCGCAAGGAATTTTACATAATAAAATTATTAAATTTTATTTTTTTGTCCTAATTTTATAATTATATTATAATTATATTACAATTATTATATATATATATGTATATTTATATATTATATTAATATATGTTATATTAATATTATATTATAATTATATTTATTATAAAAAATTATTGATGAACTTTTTTCATGACAATTGGTTAATGTTACAGAATTGGCGAAGAATCCGGTGCCGGCTATATCGCCGCATCAACCGCTTCCCGCTCACATGATGCCGCATTTTACCTCCATTGCCGCTTTATACCCGTATCAATTAGCGATGGCGCAGGCTGCCGGTGGCAAAGGTCTCGTAGAGTTACAACGACAGGCGGCGGATCTCCAACGTCAATATCTGCTTGATATGATTCCGTCGCAAGCATCCCAAGCGCAAGGCAATCAGGCACCGCCGCGGGCTCATCCGCACAACTGGAAAACGTAACCGGACGCATTCAGGGGATGATGCAAACGATAAATATAAAAATCAGACGTTACTGGACGTGTGCGTGTAATGAAAAGATTTAAAGTGCAGTAGCTGAGGGAGATCCAGTAAAGTGTGCGGCGGTTGGTCATCCGCGGGCGCGCCTGGAACGGTTATGCTGTGTACCGATCGCAGCGATTAATGTCTCGGTTAAGGTGAATGAAGCTCAACTTGATACATTGAAGCAAGCAAGACACGAGAGACATTTCGTTAGTATTGTATAAAGAATAATAACCATTGTGAATATTTGTCAATTGACGTGTAAGTTTATTGTTATTCTTTCTTAAGGGTCAAGGTTTTATTACCGAAACACCACACGTGTAACGTAACGTACGAATTCGGAATCGTTGGCGACTCGATCGTTATTTAGTGCAGACCAACACTAGAACTTTCCACGATTGGAATTGTCGTTTCACTTTCTCCTTTTTTGATCTTTCCTTGCACACGAGGCATACATATACATTATTAGTTTTCATTTGATCAACAAAGAAATATAATTATTGATTTTGACATGTCGCGCATATTACAATATTGAATTATAGCGATTGCTTGAATTATTAAACACGGATTTATCTGACTAGGCGTTTTGCGAACCCTCGCTTGTGCTCGAGACCATATTGCACCACTTCCATTCTTTTATATCCGCGTTCTTCCTTCTATATTAATTTGCAAAACCGCAGAGATGTTGGTAAAGTAAATATTTTCTACTTGTGCATTTTAAACTACTACATCTCTCCCGTTTCATCCTTATTCCGTCGTTTATTTGTATGAAATAAGACACCGTGATATGGAAAGTTGCAAAGTGTTCGTTCGCTCGCGTGACGTCATAAGTTAGACAGCTCTCTGTTATGTAACAATATAGAAGAAAGAACCAAATAGACACTTGCAAGGCACTAAATAAATCGATAATAAGCGATAAAACGAATCGGATGGTTTACAATAAATAGGGATAATTGCGGAGGAGAGTGTAACGTGAAATGACGGTAAACAGATGGAAAGGATCTATTTAAGCCCTTAGATAGTTAAGACGATCTTTGCCGCTGGTATCAACGAGAAATTTTTTTGCAAGCCACCGGCAGTACCTGTATTATGTGTATCTCATTATTTTCTTCGAACTGTATTTTTAAGGCGAGTTTAACGGCAAAATAAGGCTGTAGCTATACACGAGAAAAAGAAAAAAAAAAAAATGAACGTTTATAAGAAGCGCGTGTGAGCAAGCCGGCATATGTGAAAAATGTATAGCAATCTTTTTTTCTCTCTACATATATCTCTCTCTCGATACAGAATATGCATCGGCAAATTTGTAACGGAGAATGACACACGGAGAGTGTTATTCGCACAAATATAATTTTGTTTCCCCACGAACGTTAAAATCGAATGTTAAAAGTTGGGCCCGTTTGCGTGAGACGTAACGCGATTTAATAGAAATATAAATATAAGGAGGATAATCGGGATTCTCGAGTTGAGCGGCGCGCGATTGATTTCATGTCACACATTCGGTGTAAAGGTATATTTAAAAGAGACTTCAGGAGGACTTTAGAGGAGAGATTTTAACGAGTAAACGAATTTTTTTTTTTTTTTGCGAATTGTTACAACACGGCGACCGCCGGATTTTTACGACGTCCTATTACTCAAGTCTGCACTTGAAACGAGTTAAAAGTATATCCGGCACACACACTCTTGTCCCAGTAATAACAATTAATTACCAGAGTCTCCTCTCCTTTCCCCTTCCCCTCCACTAATAGTCTGATTTCATTGATGCCGAACTAACTCCGATCTTGGTCATACACACTTCCGAATCAATTAAATATATAGTACTATAGTCTTGATATTTCTTGGTATATGATACACAACTTAATAAACTAAAATAGCGCATAATCATCTCTCTTTGTACTAACGTGATAGATTTTGAACTCGTACTTGATATACATGTACACCATAATAAGTCTACGATCGCATAATAGATCAAGATCTGTGTTTTTTGTGTAAGAGAAAACGTAATAATATGTCGTCAAACTAATTATGTATCGTCATCGGGGCACTACCGTCGTCGTCGTTGTCGTCGTTATTCTAAGGTGAAATCCGGGAGCGAAATAGAAAAATATGACACGAGAGTGAAAGAAGAGGGGAGCTTGAATGTACCTCCCTCGAGCAATATTTTGTATAATTTTGAACAATTGAACAATTTATTTAAAAGCCGTCTTAAGTGAAGAAGAAAAGGTTGAAAATTTGAAAAAGAAATTAGAAATAAGTAAAAAATTATATAATATTAATTAATTAAATATATAAATATATTAAATTCTATTTAGGGGAAGGGGAAAATTATTCTCCAAAATATACAAAACGAATAAAGCAAAAGGAATTTTCACAATTTCATTTTATATGCACTAATTCTTTTTGTATTTCTTTTAAAGGAAATCAAAGTTGATTTATCATAAAGATATATGTTTGTATGTGCAGTGTTTAATTCTAATCGCTGTGTCGATTCTCGTTTTTTAAATTGCCTGCAATCTTTAAAATTTCTTTTGACATTTTTGAACTTGACCAATGTTGGACAAGATATGTATTCTCGCGAATAACAAATAACGACAATTAAATATTGGCGAATGTATAAAAGTAAAATATACATATATTTATATATGTTATATACGCATTTTCTGTGAAAGTATGTCTACAATGTTAACATACATACGTAAAATATACATTTACAAGTACATATGTGAAATCGGTATTCATTATTCGCAAATACATTCCGCTCAAATACGTTGCTTTTATTTCTCCTATTTATTAGACGTATGTATAGTTGTGCGTTCTAAAATTTGAAATGTATAATCTAATATATAAGTGTTAAAAATTTCGCGCAAAATCACTGTCAAATCGTAATTTAATATTTAAAATTTACGAATGTTGTAAAAATGACTATTTTGAGAAAATATCAATTTTTAAATTGAGAAATTTAATGTTAAGTTTTTGTGAGAAATTTTCTGTAAGGTTCTTTCTTAAGACGGTTTGAAAATAAGCTCTTCAATTCCGCAGTTTGCTTGCGATATATCTTAAGGTGAAAGACTCGATATATTGTACGGAAAACTTGAATTTGAATCTGTTCCCCGATATTATATTTATATAAACGGAGATCGTATAAGCTTTCTCTATAAAATTCTCTCTAACGACGCGAAGATGTGTGCCTGATGTGTGACTCTTGAAATTACGCTGTTTCGATGGAAAACAGAATCATCGTCATCAAATCATCATCTTATTCGGTAATCAGAGATCGCGTCTCGTTTCGTTAATGAAAAAAAGAAAAAAAAATACATTTCCTTCTATTCTTCTTTTCTAGTCTTATCTTTGACCTCTGTGTGGTGCTGTTAGAAATTAAACACTTTTCAAGAGTGCGAGAGAATTTTATATCCTACAAAAAAAAAAAAAAAAATAAAAACCTTTCGCTACACGACGGAAACGAGGGACTGCAAATGCTTAGCAGAATTCTTTCAAGTGTTTTGCAAGATGAAAATACAAAATAGAGGAGTCAAGTCTTTGGCTGCACGTTTTTACGGGGACACGGGAACATTTTACGTTTACTACGACATTAGATCGAAATGTCAAAGACTGCGTGTTATATATGCGCACACCTTTTTTATTTTGTCAAAGAAAAATTGTTGCGAAATTTATACACACCGAGATCTTGGAACGTCTGTCCAAACGAGAAGCTGTGTCCTCACGATTTATAGAATTAGTGGATAAATAACGGATTACCGAATACTCTCTCTCTGGAAACTATACGAATAAAGCTTACCAATGATTGTATTAAAGGGTGATGTCTATTTATCTTTTTATCATATTTTCGGTTTTTATTTTTTTTTTCTTTGAATTAACATATTTGCAAGATTTTTGTTAATAGTATTGGTAATTAAACTATGTTTATCGAAGAGTCCAGGATTTTCTGTGTGTTTCGTTATGATTATTCTTATTTAATTATTTTAATGTCTTGCCAAGAGAATCAAAATGAAGTAAAATGCTACTGATATACGCACATGCGCGCTCGTGTATTTACACACAAATTTATAAATATACAGATGCGTATATAAGTTTATTCTATGGATCTCTATACATCTCGATATAGATATTTACAAAAAAATATATATACACCGAGACAAGTTTTTTTTTTGGTAAATATCCATAAGAGATAATATTTCATCATTTTGATTTTAAGATACATCATGCGGGATGGAAAATCCCGAATAATTTGCAATATGAAATAATATAAACGGCATTTTACAAATTCAATTTTGTAACAAGCACATTGGTTCATGTATAATATTTTTAGAGAACTGAAATAGTTTATATACTTTTCTAAGTAAGAATTTTACTGCGTGTATCATTATGTAAGTAATACCATTCCACAAGTAATACAATATACATGTCTGTCTGTAATTTTATCATTTTAATATGCGATTTCAGATAGAATCGATTTGCGGAGATTGAAACCCTCGTTTGTACACGAAATCGCGCTCAAAGAGATGATCGGCTAGAACTGTAACGACTTTGAAGATAAATGCTATATTTAGGAGCACGGTGTTAAAAAACTTTGGTTGCGCAATCTGTGCGATACATTAAATACATTAAATGTCCTTTAATATTGGGTTGATCATGATCAAACATTGACATGTTTTGTTGATCGCAGAGAGGATACCGAAATCGAATATTTTTGTAAGATCATCGGTGATGGTCAAAAACCGGTAAACCCAACAGCTATCACAGTTGAGACATCGCCAGAGAAATCTTGACACGATCGCTAATTCTGTCTCTTCTCGTTGTACTGAGTCAGGCATTTCTTAAAGTGCTTCGCGCAGAAAGGATAAAGCGTCGGATGATCGCACGTCCTGCAGGCTGCAGCGAGATGAGAGCAGCATCTCAAACTTTCGCGGCAGCAAGAGGCCCATAAATCAGGACCGGCAGCAGCGCAATCGTAACAGAAACAGTCTCCTGTAATAGAGAACCACGTAAGAGATGTAATTTATATATCTATCTATATATATATATATATATATATATATATATATAATTTATATATAATTATATATTTTAATTATAATATATAATTATAAATATAATTATAATACTTTTAATAATTATATAAATATAATTATTATATACATATATATAAATTGAATTATAAATAATTGATTTATGATTGCTTGAAATAGATCGTTAATATTATATTTATTCTATACTTTAGAAATTTTACATGTATAATATGCATGTGTGTCTGCATTTTTATCTAATATTTGAAAAATAATCTTTAAATTTGTGAAACCTCTATCGGATTTATAATTGGTATCATATTTATATAATTGGAAATCGATATATGAACAATTTGCGTCTCACTGTATTACTTTCTCCTACCAGTTGTACATATATATATTTCATATTTTGCATATGACACATAGCACACCTGCAAGTCCTGCAGTGACGCAAGAGCGCGGATTATTATAAAAAATACAGAAAATATGAAAAGAGGACAAATTTTTTTTTTCTCATACTTGCAGATATCAGTTATTTATTTACCTTCTTTTGCCCGAAGCAAAAGCAAAATAGCACGCAATCCAAAGACATACGTTTTTGATGTAACATTTGCGACGATATTTCTCAATCGCGTGCTTGCGCAAATTAAGTAAAATTCAGTATATTCATATTACAGTATTAAACACAATAGAGAATCAAAGGTTACATTTAAACACCAGGTAATTTTGGAACAGGTACAAAACATTTTAATCAGTATACACTACTTGAATTTTTGCCATTTTTCTCTCGAGGAACTTTGGTAAACGTGAAAAATATAGAAGACTTATCTACGCGCGAGATAAATTCGATCGCCTCATAAATAAAAATAAAACATTCGACTCTAAATTAATCATTAGTCGGATATTATATAACTGTCGTATAAACTTGGAACATCTCGCAATCGAGATATCTTCGAGACTGTAATAGTGTTGTAATTTTTGAGGATCACTGTTGTAATCATATGCTCTAATCAACGTATTATATTCGCGAAAGCGCTTGTATGTTTACAACGGATATCGGCTGGTTATGGTAATTAGACTTTCTAATTAGACTAGCATAGTTTATAAGATATCTCAGCATTTGTTGCTGCAAATATTTTATATCGCACGTCGCTGCAACATTATTTCACGTATGTATGTAATGTGCGTGCGTGGAATGAGCTCACAGCGCGAGCTGAATCGTCCTCATTTAAACGCATTATGTAGAGAAAGGTGTGCAGCATGTGATATAAACGTGGTCTTTAAATATCCGCGCTCTCTTTTCTGCGATATCGAATTATCTCAATTACTAGGATCGCGTCGCATGAAAAAACAGAGATCCTTCATCATCCTTTCCGTTCCACTGGAATTTCTCTTCTCTCTCTCTCTCGATGAAATTTTTCCATTTTTTTAAAAATGAAACGAGATAGATTTGCAGATGATAATTTTTCCAACGACACTGTCATGTTTTTTTCTTCTTTTTAGAAATGGGAAGCAAGGCAATTAATGTCGCCCGTTGCATCGCGATCGTTAACGCTGCTGCGAGCATATAGTCATCTGGGAGCGGCTATTGTCAAGGTCAGAATGTCTATTGTTGAAGAGCGAATAGCGACATTTCTCGTAATAGCGAGGAAGCTCGCTCGAAACGGTGCGAATCGCGGAATGCGGTCGGAATGTTTGCATCTATCTCGGTGGAGAGAGATTTTTTTTCTTTTACCTCTGGGACAATCGACCGATCGACGAGCCTCGGCCCTACGACACTCCAGGCCCTCGTCACCCATAGGACAACTCGTGTACGACGCCTCGATAGTATTTTCGCCTAGTATTGCGTCGATCTGAAAAAAAAAATATGTTGTCATTGTATGTCACTATCTAAGTTCCATGACACAAAAAAAAAACAGTAAGATGTTAGCAGTGAGCAAATAAAAAATGTTGATTTGTTTATTGCTTACATCTTACTGTTTACATATTGTTTTTTCTATGTCATGGGGACTTAAGCGTGAAATTCCGTCGCGAACACTTGCTCGTTGTTATTTCGAAACTCTCATTTCTCTCATTTCGATGGCAAACGCTAATTGATTCGCAGATACTTTTGTAGAATTTTTATTTTCTAAATTATCGTGTTTCTCGTTTGAATTAAAATTTTAACGGAAAGTTTTACACTTTCTGACAATTTAACATAAGTATTGTATTGTACGAAAGAAAAAGTATTAAATTTTATATATTTAAATTATTATATTGTGTGAGTACGAAAAAATTTGTAATTTGAAACTTTTACGGTGTGTTTTAAAGATGAAAAATATAATAATGTATGCAAAAAATCTCTAATATCTTTTACGAGAGAATAATTATCGTTTTTTTTTTTTTTTTTTTTACAAAATGCATTTTAATTTTTTTATCAATATGAAAATTGCCTCTATAATAAATCACATAAAATTATAGCAACAGTTTATTTAAGATTCAGATTGAAGAATATGCATAATTTAATTATTTATACGCGTTATATATAAATAATTACAAAATTTTGTTAATTATTTATTACTCTAAATCTTGCATTTTTGCAAAGAAAATTAATCGATTTAAAGCTGGCTGAAAAATCTGAATCTAAAAAAATTTATTATTTGTATGCTCAAAATGTAATTTATTTAGCTTGTGTATTACGAGATTTATTTGTCACATCGTTATTATGCGCAGCACGCAGAAGACATCGATGTGATAACTTTTCCCATACGTGATCATGGTCTATTTCTCGTGTGGACGATTGCATCACGTGCGAAGCAATTCGTACGAAATTAAAAATTTAATTCGCGAACGAAAGCTCAATATTACATTTTGGCAAAATGTTTCGTCCTTAATTACGAAATAATATAACAAAAATGTATGTATATTTGCGATTTCTATCTTGTGTAACAACTTGAGATGAGTCAACCCCGCGAGAGTTACTAAAATATCCTACTCATCATAATTAATAATATTTCGTCTTATTCTCTTTCTCGGATTATTATAGTTTTATTATGACGTTTTAGATGACGCAGAGAGATATTATTTCTAAATAAGAAAAAGCCTGAAAACTCCTTCATCTCTCGAACAATATCCGAATGAAGAACTCCGATCTTCGACATGTCTTTTCATCAAGCTTACTTGCTTGAACGCGCCCGGTTTGGAGAACATTTTCACCAGCTTCGCCAGCGCGTTCTCCGTCCGCTCCGCGACGTCGGTGACATTTCCGTCATCACGACAGTGGATCCCGGGTGCCGGCAGGACAGTCAGCAGACAGAAGACGAACACGCATCGCCCCAACATATTGCCAGATAGGAGAAAAATCAAGTAACAAGCTCGGCGAGGAGCGTCTCGCTGAGCGTTTGACCGTCGCGCGATTCGAAACTGACGACTGATGATCAGCTGGAAGTCGCAGTCGCCGGGATGGTACTCGCCGATGCCCCGCTCTGGTGGGGATATCCCACGTCGACGTAGAGAAGCGTCGTCTCGCACGCGTGCAAAAATTCCAAAGTTTCCTCATTCTGTACATAAATATATATATATAATATACTTTATTCGACATAGACAGATTACCAAAATTGGAGCATAATAAGACATGATCTTTAAGAAATCTTATTTAAGATACATATATCTTTTAGAAGTCTCTTATGATATGTGATATCCAAAAAACATCTTTAAAATATCTCAAAAATATCTTATATATATATGCACCGATTTTGAAGATGATGCGCTGTTTAGGAAATGTAGGCATAATCCGTTTAATTATAATTGCAACATGATTACCTGATGAGATTGTTATGTAACTTTAATTCTTGCAGCGCGGATGAAGAAAAAATACGATGGGATAAAGAGAGATTACAGTAGAGAATTGAAATCGAATGAATTCCCTTGGATCCATGAAGATGCTTCCTCTTTCTCCCTGATTGGTCGAATCGCGTTGTTCTACGATTGGTGGATTTTCCCTGTCTGTCGCGCAGCTGTGCACGAATCCGATTGGTTGGACAGCATCGTCTTTCTAGGAAGAAACTATACGTAAACAGCGTCGCCCGATTGGCTATTAAATAGAAAGATTTTCGACACTTGAAAGATTCCCTATTCGACAGCCAATTGCGTGATAGGTTTATTCTCTTTTCTCGAATTGTTGCACTTTTTCGCTCTTCGTCTCTTTCTTTCCAACTATTATAAATATATATCTATTTCGTTTCATTTCGCTTCGGAGTTCAGAAAATCTGAACCTAATATGTCGATCTGTTGTTTGTATTTTCTTACCGAACCGAACTCCTTGAATTACAACACGCTACGTCACGTTGTAACTTGTAACGTCTCGAACGAATCACGTTGATTTACGCAATAGTTTATGTACGAAAGGACTCATAAATGTACGTTTGTAAATTTATAATATTTATAAATCTTTACTCTTTTTGCACGCTTATGCGTAAGTTTACGCTTTTATTCGATTCTCGTCAATTCGCATTTTTATTTCGAATGATGATTTACAGAAAACTATGCTGGATCAGGTTACACATGAAAGGATACGCGAGGAGGCTCAAGAGATAAAGAGACGTCTGCCGAACGTAAAACAGGATGTCGACGAAACCGTATTATGCGAGCTACTGATGAGTTTACCCAGTGAGATAAAGAATAGGAGGGAACATATTATCGGTATAATTACGGGTAGAAGTTATGAAGAAGATTCGGACGAAGATGAACATTCCGTGAACGACGAGTCTCAAGATCAAGTGCGAAACGACATTGAAGAAGTTTCCAAATCCAACCATTCCACCACCACGGAAGATTCCGTCGAAACAATTAACGTTTCGGATACCGAGGATGATAGAGATTATTATTATAATTTCTCTAATTACGACGATATTTCAGTTCTCGATATGAATCCTGTGAAATTTGAAGCTACCACCGACTCGTCGTCATCTTCTGGTTCTGACACTGTAATGGATGAAGGTAAAACTATCAGCAGTAAGAAGATCGTGACAAAAACTCATGTCAATGTTGATCACGGCTCAACTGAAATAGAATGCTTAGAAGAGAGCAATAATAACGAATCTTTGAAGGAATATAATAACGATGTGATTTATATGAAGAGTGTTTTTTACGAGAAGAACAGTTTCTCTGAAAGTCCAAAACCGGGTTGCAGTAAGGACTCTGATGATGCATCTCGAAGTCTTAAGGAATATTGCTCTTCTTGTAATTTTGATGATTTGCAAATAGATGCAAATCGAATACATACTCTTCTACCAAATTTGGATTATTCTTTAATCTATAAAACACTCTGCAATAATCAGTTAGCAAATAATCGTATCGAACTTACATTATGGGACTTGTTGCCAAAGGAGAGACCGAATCCTCAATTAGCGAGTAAACGAAAACGCATGCTTCACAAGATACGTCCTTTAAAGATTAGGAAAAATTCCAGTATTACTCGCCATAAACAAACAACTTTACAAGAAATTGTGACAGATACAAGAACAGCATTAGAAAAGGAAGAACAAGTATGTGCAACAAATGAAATACAAGCTGTAGATATTGAACTAAAAAATAGAGAATCAATGTCATTAACAAATGAAACTGATGAAGCGAAAATGGATGTAACAGAGAGCGATTATATAACAGTTACGAATAATACAGATGACAATATAAATAATCCACAAATTAATATGGCACCGGAAGTAAATGTGAATCAATTGGATACGCCCAATAATGATGTTGACACGTGTAAGGATGTGCATAATTTGGAAAAATCAGAAAATTATTCAGAGAACAAGGAATTGCAATCAACAATGAATTTAGCAGCACCACATAAGACAGAAGTAGACAACATACACTCTATATCAACTGCTATGCCAAACATTGCTGTATCGAGCATTACTACGTCGAACATTGCTGATCCAAGCACTGTTGCATCGAGTACTGCTGGTACAAGCACTGCTGGTCCTAACACTGCTGATCCAAGCACTGTTGGTCCAAGCATTGCTGGTCCTTACACTGCTGGTCCAAGCATTGCTGGTCCTTACACAGCTGGTCCAAGCATTGCTGGTCCAAGCACTGCTGGTCCTTACATAGTTGATCCAAGCATTGCCGGTCCTTACACAATTGGTCTAAACATTGCTGGTCCTTACATAGCTGATCCAAGCATTGCTGGTCCAAGCACTGCTAGTCCTTACATAGCTGATCCTTACATAGCTGGTCCAAGCACTGCTGGTCTTTACACAACTGATCCAAGCACTGCTGGTCTTTACACAACTGATCCAAGCACTGCTGGTCCTTACACAGCTGGTCCAAGCATCGCTACATCGAGTACTGCTGATCCCAGCACTGCTGGGTTGAAAGTGCAGACCATCGATGCGCTGAGAATTGCTATGCCCATATTAAGACCAGCAAAGTTTACAGGTCTTAAAGCAGCAACATCAGTATCATCATCATCATCAAAACAATCACCTCCTATTCTAACACCGCCAAAATTACAACATCTAACGAAAAAGAATAATCATGCAGAAAATATCCTAAACAAATTCAAGAACAGTGCTGAGATAAATAGTATACAGATGTATGAAGAATGGAAGTATGGGAGAAAACTACTAGAGGCACACGGTTTGTTCTATCCATTTGTCAAACCCGTTGGGAATGTGAACAATACAATCGTTTCGCCGAACAAAATGCAATCGAGTACGAAAACGGAAAGAGCGCAGAGGTTCTATAAGGATCCCACATCAATGGCGTTGAGGCCTGTGCCATCTTTCGCTGAATCGTTTAATTTACCAAAGAGCAGCGCGTCGAATAATTCGCAATTAATCGGAAGAGTAATTACGGGAAATAAATTTCTCAATACTCTCTTGAATTCACGTTTAGAAAAAGTCCCGGCGGTGAAAAGTAACGACGAAGAAAAAAGTAATTTAAGACAGCAAGACGATATGAATGCACTTCAGGTTCACAATACGGAAAGGGCAGAACAGGTGAAAATAAACATTTGTATATATTTATACGTCTAGGTTAGTTTTTCCAAAGTCAAACATCAGTAACTGAAATTCAGTGCCGGCATTCGCCTCGTATATACGGCATTTCAATCAATTTTAAAACAAATAAAAAATGTATAATAGAGCAATTAATTATCGTTCTGCGAAGATATTATCGCGATATTGAGGAAAGATCATTAAAATTTCGAATCTACCAATAAAATGCCGAAAAAAAAGTCTTCAAAGGTATGGACAATTATATTTGCATATCTCTTTCCGATATTTCAAATGTTTTTACTTGATTGTGTGTTTGTTCCTGACCGAAATTGCGCCAAGTTATGTTTCTGTTTTCTTTGACGTAGTTTCGATGGCAGCAAAATCTCGCGAAATCCCAGTCTTTAATTTTCGAGAGCAATAGATAAAAATCTGAAAAATAGAAAAGAAAAGAATTAAATGGAATAGTTTTGTCTTTTCTCAACTGCCTGAACTCGTTTCATAAATTCTCGTTTTACAAGCTCTTCGTCAAATTCGCGATGGATTTATTTAGTTTTGTTTAATCAATCGTCAGTTTTAAACCAAGATATAGATATAGATATTTATTATTAATATAAAATTAATTTTTTTTTATAGAACCTTGTGTTGCCGCATGATAAAGAAAATGGGAATAAAAAGGAGCAGAAAGGCACAGCGAATAATCCTGGTCGTCAAGAAATCATATTAAATGAGAAAGCTAGCAAAATATATTACAAATTAATACCCATGTTTCCAACTGTAGATACCTTTTACATTAAAAAAATGTGCCAAAACTATCTTACAGATAATATGATGCAATCAAATGATGAATCAGCATTGTTGGAAACATTAGTTATATTTTTGTTAGAAAATGGTCAAAAGCATCCAAATATCAAAGAAGCAGAATTACCAGAAGCGAATAATTCCAATATTACTTACGATTTGAACGATCAATATGCTGATTTATTAATGATATTCCCAGAAGCGGATCCTATATATTTGAGAAAAATCGCTGAAGAAAACTATAAAGATCCTGAGAGAATAAAGGAATTTGTACAATCAAAATTGGAAAATCCGGATTATCCAACAAGAGCACAATATTTGGCTAAAAAGAAAATTACAGAACAACAAAAACAATATACTTTAAATTTCAAAATACAGCAATTTTTAGAGTTATTTCCAGATCCATTTGCTCATTTTGAAAATCCAAATAGACAATGCAAATTCAATTCACACGCGGTAGACTTTTTGAAGCATTATTTCAGTAAAATCAGGGTAAATGCTTAATATATATCTTATACACACAATAATAACGATACAATAATAATACAATATTTTGCTTTTTTTTTACAGGTTAATACATTGTTGAATACATACAGTGAGTATCTACAGAATTTAAGTCTAACTGCCAAGGCTTTAGAAGTGTTGAGTCCTGATATGAAAACTAAACGAACTCATAATATGATACTAACAGAAGACATACCGCTTTTACAAGAATGTGCTTTTATACAACATAAAGTGGAACTTAAAAAGTACTTAACAGAATTGAAAGATCAAGAGGCTAAAGAGTTTAAGAAACTTAAGGTATGGCAATAGAATATAATAAAAACAAAATATGTTCAAAACAATTATTATTTTTCATAATTCTAATATAAGTTTCTTTTTTTTAGGCAAGAAACGAGTTGGTTGAATGTCAATGCTGTTATGACGACGAATGTATGCCTTTAAAATGTTCTACGTGCGAGAATGGGCATTTATTTTGTAACAACTGTATTATAAGAAGTACAGAATTAATATTAGCAGAAGGCAAGGCACATATTAATTGTCTATTAGACTGCGGAACTGAATTTCCATTGTCCGTACTTCAGCAAGTACTATCACCAACAAAATTCAGTATTCTTCTTTGCAAACGACAAGAAGCGGAAGTAATGGCTGCTGGATTGGAAGGTTTAGTCTCATGTCCGTTTTGTCATTTTGCATCTATACCGCCACCCGAAGATAAAGTATTTAGATGTCTCAACCCTAATTGTATGAAAGAATCATGTCGGTAAGTTTAATCTCGATATTGTTATTTCCTTATATTCTCTGCCATATTTTCTCAGATTTTTATATCTCTAATTCTTTTTTTGTACACTTTATTATTCAGAATATGCATATAAAGAAATGAAATCAATAAAGATTGCAAGTTTTAGAATAATTTGAAATATATACTTTTTAAAAAAATTTTTATTATAACAATGAAGAAATATTCACATATATTTTCTTTTTTTAATGTCAAATTAAATACTATATTTTTGAAAGTATTAATAGTTCACTTATCCCCAGAAATGTAGTTAGAAGTAAATAAAAATTGCACAGTCCACGTGCTAATATATTATTTTTATATATTAGATTTTGTAAGGAGCTCAATCATATACCTCTGAAATGCAACGAAGTGAAATCAGACGCTGCGCGTATATACTTGGAAGAAAAAATGACTGAAGCTCTTATACGGAAATGTTACAAGTGCGGGCGAACATTTTTCAAGGAAGAAGGCTGCAACAAAATGACTTGTTTGTGCGGCGCTCAAATGTGTTACATTTGCGATCAACCAGTAACCGACTATAGACATTTTCAAGGTCAAGGAGTGCAAAATTCAAGTCTGTAAGTTTCTTTTTAGTATTATACAATCATTTTTTTATGTGTGCACATATGTGTGCAATCAAGTAAGCATTATATATTACGTTTTTTTGTGCACATAGCTGTCCGTTATGGAGCGATGATCGTCGTTTGAATGCCGAATCAGTAATCAAAGTATGTCGTGAAACTATGAAGCAAATTAAGCAAAAAAATCCTGAAGTCGATATAAACGTCAATGCTCTTTTGCCGAAGTTACCGCCTAAAATGAAGGGTCCCCACGAAGATGTTGCTCATGCTAATGAAATGCCGGTATATAGATACAGATAGTTTCATTTATCAAGATCAATGATAACATCAATGGTTTAGCACCAATGTTATGCTTAAAAGAAAAGGGGGGAAAAAAAAATTATATTGAAAAAAATACATTGTATACAACTTATGGGAATGCAATAGCTTAAAATTGGCCAACAGTACATTACATACATGCAATATCTTTATATTAAACCATTGATATATTATAAATAAACAGGGTTTTTTAATTGATATCTATTAAACATTTTTTTAAAGAGGATTTGTTTTGCAATTGTATAACTGTATTTTTAATAATTTTCAATCCACTATTTATTTTCAGGCACATGCTGAAAGAATTGCAAGGTACAATCCATGACAACTTTGTGTTAATGTTGATTGTCAAAAAAGAGATAGTCCTCCGATATATTTGGTTTTAAACTTTGATTTTATTTATTCATATTGATTAGATCTGTTCTTTTCGGCTGACCTGGCTGCACCCGTTCAGAGTTTATCTCCTTCCAATGTGGAGTAAAAAAGATAAATTCTGACCTAGTGCAGCCAATTCAGCTGAAAAGAACAGAGAGCATTTCTTTCAAATATAATTTACAAATACTACTTTTATTTTATAGTTATAATTAATATAGATGATTAGATAATATTAAATGATATTTTTTGAATCAAAAGCTCTTGCTAGTCCTATGCAATTTATATGCATGTTCATGATTACGAGAGTGGAAGTATAAAAAGTGATACGAAAAGTGAAAAGAACAGCCAAGCATCCATACAATTTACAAATTGAGGAATTAAATGCAATAAGAATGTAAATATTTTTGCATTCACACAGTTTTGTGGAAGATAAATTTTGAAACTTTAGGATAAATTGAAAGAGGAAAGCATAAGTGGCAGGAAAATGAATTTCAACTTTTCTAATTATTCATAATATTCAAATTTGTCAAGGCAAGATTAGTTAACTCTTACATTGTTACTGTACATGTAATTTCTCAATTATTTTATAAGTTGAGAATACAAAGTATTAATATGAATAATAAGAAAATAGTATATTTTAATTTTAGTGATTTGTTTATGTTATATGTAAGAGAGAAAGAGAGATTGCAACATATTTTTTTATATATTCACACGTGTTCCTATTTTACAGAAATAAAGTTTATATTTTATTACAATAATTTTTATGTCTATCTTTTAATTAAATACGCTCGCCGGATCTAATATATAGAATAATTGTCTCTTGTCATTACAAAGTTAAACTGCTTTTTACTCTTAATACTTTCTAAATTTACTCTTTTCTCTTTATCCAAAGCAGAGATTTATTATTACGCTGAAAGCGTAAAAGTGGAGGAAGTAAATAAGAATGCAGAAGATAAATAAAAAAATATAATTACGCATTATTTGTGATCATATACATATAATACATGTATCAATATTAATTAGATACGTATGTTTTTATACGCTTTAAATAATAAATTCAGATTATAAAAAATTATAAAAAAAAGTATCAAACTAACATAATTGGATATAAGTGATAAATACATGTAATTAATACGGATATCTTATCAAATGCAAATATGTCACGCATGTATGTACACGTACAAAATCTCATTAAAAATTCAATTGGTACAAATAGTAAACGATATAAGGATACAATATAGTACACATAACAACGATTAATATTTACTTAATTACACTAATACGATTATTTATACATATATTTTCAGGGTCTTGTAAATATTTATAAGTTGCGTTTATCTCGTGTTTTATAAATATATTTATAATATATTCATCTCTAGAAAGAAAATGTATTCGCATTATAAGAATAACGGATAAAGTGGAAGTAAACCTCGGCGCTTTATATTATGTAATGTCGAACGTAAGAAGCAATGAATGGAGATCGCGCGACTATATATATGTACGATACAATCGAGAGAAACTTAATTATTTTCAGAGTAGTCGTCCTTGATGTGACACTTGTTCTCGCACTGCGAATACAAAGTCGTGTTTCTCAAATAGAGTGGCGATAAGATTGAACAAAGTTCTGACCGACCCAATATACAGACCGAGATCGAGGCATTTCAGTAATTTTCCAAACTTCGTCTCTCGATAAAGAGACGCGATGTGGAGACTTTTTATTTTTATCATAAGTCGCTCATCTTCGCGCGCGAGATGTTTGATTCGGCGAGCTCTCGTTTGAGCGGGAAAACCACGTGACAAGTGTGTGCGCACGTGTTCAAAATAGATCCAAAACGTCACTTCTATTCATATTTCGAGTGCTGCGAATATTGTTTACGCGTTTGGGCTTGAATCGATGCGAGTTATTCGAAATTGCGGATTTATTACTTGCAATTAAATAGAATTTATTATATATTATACATATGTAGATGTAGGACTGTTCTATTTTAAATAAAATGCGTGCGAATATCTTCGAAATTTTATGTTGACGATATTAAAAAATGAATGAATTTACATCTACTATTGAAAAATCTGTTGACATTAGATTTATATCTGTCTGAAACATTTTTCGAGAAATATATCACTAATTCAAAGAGTCAATAATTTCGAAGATATTCGCGTGCGTCATTTAAAATGAAACAATCTGTAATTTTATTTTAATTGTTTCATACATCGGACTGAATTTTTTTCTCAAGTTATCTGTGAAATCCGAGGAATCCGATAAAATTTGCATATTTTACAAACATAAATAAAAAGAATCTATGAATAGGTAAACTGGAATAAGTAAAATTATCATAATTAATAAAAGATATCTCTCCCTTCTCTCCGATTCTCTCTTTATACGTTCAATGTCATCGATTATACTATAAAGCAGTTATTATGTACATTTTTATAGCATCTCTTTCCTCCCCGAGAAGAGAAGGAGAGGGGGAGAGAGAGAGAGAGAGAGAGAGAGAGAGAGAGAGAGAGAGATAGAGAGAGACGGACAATTAACAAAGGACCAAGATTCAGGAAGTTCGATCAACGTAGAAGGGATCGCCTCGCAGAGAGCGAGAGCCGCAAAGTGCACCACCAACCACCATTCGTCGTCGGTTTACGCTCGTTCGCTCTAGCAGCACCGGCCGTGGCGGCCATCCGCCAGTCATCGGCGCGCTCTCGGCTATGACAGTCGCGCCACCCCGCAGTATTGCCGGTATAACGAAACAACGACCCCGGGCCTAGGTTTAGCAGTACTCCGTTGCGCTCCGCAACTCGCGTGCATCATAACCAGTACGTATCTATTTTCTCCGACACTCTCTCTCTCTCTCTGTCCCAGAGCGAATAACGCCGTATCGATCCGCCTGCCGTGTAGATATATTACAGAGTAAGCGGCCAGATTTGTGTACGTCATTTTTGTGACACGTCGTTTGTGCGACGTACGAAGAAAAATTGCACTGATATATATATGCACTTTCGACTTCCGGTCCTCTCCTTTTCGCTCTTCTGCGCGGAAGAAACAAAGAACGTTCTGCTCTCTCTACACTTTAGAGAGAGTTGATTAATACTATTATTTTCCTTAAATGTGTATATATATATATATATATCCATTTTCCCTTTTTTACGAGTATTTTTGTTAACTGTCAATCATTGTTACTATGGCTGAAGTACGGTTTCGTGAATGTCTCTGCGATTTGCGCGCCGGAAATGATTTTCCAAATATATATCGCAACTTGCGAACGAAACGCGCGAGCATGTTATATGACTCCCCCTTATGCTGACTACACTATTTTTAAAATGGCGGAATGTTTTACGCGCGCAAAAAAGTATATATATTAATTGTTCCTTGGGATAGAGAGCGGAGGGTTCGGATATAAAGGAATGAAATTTGATTTTTCATTTCCGGAATCGGAGTTCGAAACCCTTGAACTTACTCGTATCGAGTGACTTATTGCCAGATATACCGTTATAATGTGTCTGACCGCAATGTAATTTCTAGTAAAATTACGGTGCGGTGAGTTGTCCCTTATTATTTTTACGACACTGATGAGTTGTCACAGTATATATTTATATATTATTTATATAAACTATGCGCTTATCCATTTATAAATTATATCTATTAATGCGAAAAAGTTAGGAAATGGCCATGAATTTGAAATTGGCAATGAAATAATTCCGCTATATATTTTGTGTGCGTGAGTACACACACAGTTTGATATTAAATCGAAATCCGGTCACTCACCTCCTCCTCTAAAAAAAGAAAAAGAAGAAAACTTCCGCCTTTCGATTTGTAAATTAACTTAATCGATTTGCAAATTAACGAGTTTGTTCGACGTTTATATTTCGTACATATCTGAAGTGCGATATAAATTTCTGAGAATTAGAAGTAAAAGTTTTTGATATATAAGAAACAAGTGTGTTACGCAACACATATTATATGTGTGTACTTTGACATGTTTATTGTATCGAGAAGAAAGAAAAAGATGAGTATAATGCGATATAAGGAAAGAAATATGAAACAATGTAATTTCTGTAGAAAGTGAGAGAAATTCGGTCATCGCGACAATCGTAAAAAAAAAAAAAAAAAACCGGTAGCGGTTTTTGTAATAGCGACTTTTCGAAATAGATTGCAATTTTTTGAAATTCAATACACACGCCGAGAAATTCGTGTCGAGAGCGTTTATTTTGTGAAAGTAGGACAATATGCCTATTCGTGTCTATCTCCATCTCTTTCCATATGGTCACTCTCTTTCTCTCTCTTATTCGCTTTCTCGGTTTGGTCGTGCTCTATTTCCCTTTCAAAATAACATGAATTTTCAATGACTGTTACACACTTTCCGCACAATGACAAAATAATCGTTTTAAAAAGATAACTGATCGTTTTTTTTTGTTTTTTTTTCATTATACAAATTTCTTTGTGCAATTTTTCTGTGAAAATTTCCGTCAATTTAAACGATGTAAAGCGCGTTTATATTGTCCGTATGTTAATGGTATCCAGTGGCCTTCACAGTTATCGCGAGGCGATAAGAGAGAAGGAGGCCATATTTTATTAGGTATATGTGTGAACAATATTTTTATTTCCTATTTTTATGATGTCACTTTGATTCAACGAAATATTTATGAAAAAGCAAAAATATTGTTAATTTTTTCATCAATATGTACGATACATATATAATTTATATATGTATCTCTCTTTCTTTCTCATTTTCTCTCAATATATTGCAGAGTTAAGATAAAATTTTTATTTCAACGCACACATTGATTTTTTTCAATTTTCCATTAAATTACGGAAAAGAAATTCATGAATATAATTATTCACGACTAATTATTAATAATTTACTCGAGCAAAGCTGTGCGATTTTCGCCGATGGCGCGGAAAAGATAAAATTATCATTTCGCTGCGAAGATGATTCAATCTTTTGCGCATAACGATTGTACTTTGTTTCGCTCTCGTGTCTCGAATCCGTAATGGATTGATATAAAACGCGATTGATTTCTTGAAATTTTAATAAAAGTGAGTAATACAGATAAATATAATTTGTAAGAAAAGAATATGGAAGAGAGAAATATGCAGGCGCGCTAAATCGCCGCGTAGATTTTGCGCAATTTTATTCGTTCAATCAACGAACGGAAACTGATTTCCTTTTTACAGTTTAAAAATATGCAATGCTTTACGAAATCCAATTACCGGTTGCGACTTTTTCCGCTGTTAAGCTGTCAAACTCGCGGAGACATAATAATGCACAAGCATTTCGCAATTAAGCCGCTTTGATTTGAAAGCATTATTTATCCTCCATTCAATCTTTCATTATCTTGTCGATAATGTGTGATTAATAAAAAAGAAAACACGATAAAAGAACAATAATTTTGTCTTGAAAGAAATTGATGTGTTTGTTGTTGCTTTCAAATATTATTTTTGATATTCATTGACGTCGATATATAAACGTGATTTTATCCTCCAAAAGATGTTAGATATGCGTATCATGTGCGAAAGCGTAAAATTTACGAGAAAATAATGCAAACTAATCGTAAATGGTGCAACGCGGAGGGTATCTACTTGTTGAAACTGATGCATTAATCATTTTGAAATATAACAATTGCGTGGGAAATGTCAAATCATGCATATCGAATGGATGAGAACAATAAACTTTATATAAGAGTTTAGCGCACGTTTTAGCATTTGCAAGTTACATGAATATATTCGACTTTTTATTTTAGATACTATCTTCTTATCTCTCTCTCTCTCTCTCTTATCTCGAGATCACAAAGTATAAATAAATCAATGAACATTTCTCGATTAAAGAGTAAATTTGCTCAAGGAATGTTTGAAATACCAGTGTCTAAATGCTACCTATCTCATTCATTTTACAGCAATTAATTTGTCTAAAGTCACGGCTCGCCATGTGCGGTATCTATTCGTTACATCTTTATTTACAACTTATCTCTCTGTGCTAATGACCGTGAAAACGAATTTCTGAATAAACCGCGCTGCATCAGGTTTTCGACATTAGCATAACGTGTAATCTGAGTATCTTCGTGGATCGTGAATCATCTCGGTTCGACGCCTCGGATATCGTCAAACTGACAATTCAAACTGACGCTAATGTTATCATTTATGTTGACGTAAAATAATCTCGAGAGACCGAATTATCTCGTCGCGCCAAAATAACTTTCGGATATCAATTTTAAATATATATATATATACCCGCGGCTATATAAATGTATATATAAGCCGCGATTTTGTTTGTTTTTGTTTTTATTTCTGACAGTATAAATGTAAATTTTGCCACAGATTTTTATTACTACATAAATATTGTAGTTTAGCGTAAATAACTTTCATTCGATTATATACAATAAATTTTCCTCCGATCTTATGTAAATCATCGATGTGTGATAAAACTTTAATATATCTCGCATCTTGTAACAAATTGATAAATTAAACGAGAGACTGCAGTATTATAAAATTTATGTTGCAAATCTACGAATAAAAAGATAATTGTGTTTGTGAGTGAATTTATATCTCTTCACGTTTAAACATATATAACTATCAAATTGCATAATTATTTGATAAATTAAAGGTATTTATATCTTTTTCTATAACGATTTTTATTAAGACATTATTTATTACAGCAAAATCTTGCATAATTTGCATCATATTTTTTATCCTCATTACGCAAAGATTATACAACAAAGTACATTAAATGCAATTATTTTTTTAAACAGATTATCAGCAATATTATCTTGATTATCAGCAATAATAGCTTGATGATCTTTTTCTCGAAAACATTTGTAATGAATATGTGTTAATTATTTTTTTTTAAATATATATATATATATATGGCAGTTTGCTCGTAAGATCATATAAAGTTTATCGCATAAAATAATAAAATTTTGCATTTGCAAGAAATTTAATGCGAATATCAATTTATAGCGTTTTTCTTCAATTATGCATGTTTATCTATCTGTCTCAATTAATAATTATTAATTAATCATTTATTTGAATCTGGGGATATCATTTTATGTCAAATTTTTTAATTCTTTTATACGGCTGCTCTTATAACAAATTATAATGAATGATTATAATCAACGCAAGTGCATGGATAAATTTGTGTTAGGTTCTAGAAAGAGAAGGAGAGAGAGAAAGAGAGTATAATACTATTTTATTTTTACGACTGCCGTGTCAGGGGCAAATTAAAATAATTCGACTTTGATCGAGAACATAAAAAACGTTGAAAAGTTCGATAAATAGGGATAAATATATATCCATAAAAAATGTATAAATAATTCGATATCTTGTTTTTAAGTACATTTCGACCACATCGTGGATTTCTCTCTCTCTCTCGACATTTGTTACAACGCAATTGAAAATCGGACTAATAATTTAAGCGAGCTGGTTTTTCCGCATGATACCGCATTATCCTTCGACCTTCGAGTTTGACCGGTCTGCCCCGATTATATTCGATCACTCGCGCAACAAATAATGCGTTTAATTCTTTACGTCCAGTTATCAGCGTGAAGCTTCGAATATGAATATCGTAACGCGATATAAAATGGGCGTGTAATTTTAAATTGAAAAAAGAGATATAACAGAGTTTAAAAATTTCACTTTTATTTTATTGTGTCACATCTTTTACTTATACATACGAAATGAAAGAAAAGTTCTTTCTTTTGAAAAGGGGAAATTTATAAATATAACAGGTTTATGTTGTGTGTGTATATACACACATATATATATATATATATATATATATATAATAAATAACATTATTAGCTTTTTTATTTACAATTTTCGATTGGCTTTATTTACGAGCTTCAAAGCTATTTGCAGACTTAATAAACGTAAATTAAAAGAATAGTTATGGGGGGGGGGGGAAGGACTGGGTATAATTAATAAGACACTTACAAGAAATTAGAGATAACTGACAAGGAATAAAAGGAAATAAGTTTTGTGTCAATATAACCATAGACTGCTTCGGTTGAAGACACGTTAAACTCACCAAAAAAAAAAAAAGAATAGTTATAGAATAATAGCATTCTCTATCGACGCGACGAAGGAAAATAGACGTTGTCGCTTCTTATTAGATACAATTATATACCTACACATATATACTACATACAGTAATTAGATAAGTATGTCCAATATGTAAATGAGGTCAAATTAAGTGACAACACGGTAAGTGTTGTGTGCGCTTAACACGTGTTCTCCGATAACCTCGCGTTAAATTCTTAACGATCGTTATGTAAATTCCTTTTTCTTTAAACTATATCTAACTACATTTTAACATTATTTTTTACGCGAAATTTTTTCTTTCATTTATACAGGGTGTTTCTTAAACATATGTTAAAAATTCAAGGGATGATTTCTTGGGTCATTTTATGAATAAATTTATATCTTTGATGATTTTTTGAAAATTGTTTTGTTTTGAAGATACAAGGCGATAAAAATTTATAAGAAAATAATTAATATCTGTAAAAGTTATTAATGTAGTGTTCAAAGAACTTCTTTATTGTCGTTATCAGTGATGCCAGAAAATATTGTATTAATAAAAATGAAAATATATTAAAAATATTGTATTTCTTGTAAATTTTTATCGCCCTGTATCTTCGAAACAAAGCGATTTTCGAAAAATTATTAGGGGTATAAATTTTCATAAAATGATTTCAGAAATCATCCCTTGTATTTTTGACATATGTTTAAGAAACATCCTGTATATGTATATTTGTTTATACGATTATCTCTCTATCCGTATCATTATTATTATTTGTCAAGCGATGATTAAATAGCTTATATTTCTACTTTTAATAATTAAATCATAATTAAAACAAGTTTTTTTCTAACACACCGATATGTCTGTTTTCAGGTTGAAAACTGGTAAATTATCCAAGAACGGGATTAAACGGGAGTGCAAGAAATTTCGATTAACAACAACAGAACGAGAGGATTGGAAAAAAGTGCAGTGAATAGACATGCGTTTACGCGTTTAAAACGAGCCGAATGATATCTAATTGTAAGATATCTATTGTTGTGACGTGATTAATCTTCTTGCGTCTCAGCTGATCAGCGAACTGAAGCAATTCGAATTTCTGAATCGCGCATTTCCGTGATGACCTCATCGACGCACTGTTCGCCCTCGCGATCGTCTCTGAGTTGCTGTCAATTTGACCATATCAGTCAAGATGACGTGCGGGGTGCGACGATTATCGGTAACAACAATTATTTCCTGCAACACAAGAAATACTCCTTCCCGAAGAGGCCTGAGCTTGACTTGTCATTTCGCGACATACGTTATCGCATCAAGGAATGGAATCTGCGCAGGTTTTCAACCAGTAAGTATCGAAAGACAATAGCAATAATGATATAAAATATATAAAATATATAAAATCACGTGTACCTCACGTATATAGCTGTTATTGTTTGTTAAGCCAAGCTAATGCTTACAATTAGCGATTGACGTCTGCTGGCGATCTTTTTCTTTGATGAAAAAAGCAACACAACATATTAAATTATATATATAATAATTATGATAATAATTCTGAATGTATCTTCTTTTGATATAATTCTGCAGAATAATATTACAGTATACATATCATTTTTTAAACTCGTAACATATTTTTCTATTATATACAGACTACGGACATACACACATACTATACTTTTTTTGACATTATCATTTGATCCTTAGGTTATCAACGCGTATAAAGTTGCAGATTACATTTCTTTTTTGCATTTTGTGTCAGTGTCAATGTGTACCAGTTATTAGAAACATATATTTCGTAAATGTAATTATAATTTTTACATTCTTAAACGAATTTTGATAGAGGAAAACAATATTGAGATATACGTGTATATTAGAGATTTATATAAATACAATTTAATTATATTGTAGCAATACGTAAACGTAAAGTATTACTTCTCGGAACAGTATGATAGACTTGAAATTTAATTGATAAGTGAACAAAAGAGACAATACAACCCGATTTAAGAGAGACTTTTTCAAATTCATGATGATAGTTGCACGCAAGTGAAAGCAGATTATTCTCTACACGATAGTACTCGCAAATTATTCAATGACTAGAGACTCTTTTTACACACTTAAACGTCAAAAAAATTATTGTGGAAAAAATGTATACATTTATCGTGTTTCTCAACGTAAATTTTTTTTATAATAATTTCTCTGACATTAAGACTGCAAAAAGCCTACAAATACTTCTATAAAAAGTGTATAATTATAAGCATATAATATAAGCAACTAATAATATATTATATAAGGTTTTTTTAAATTTTTGTGCGAAATTGAAAAAAATCTTTTTTTATAGAAATATTTGTATTGAATACAACGTTTAAAAAATAATTCAGAAAACTTGCTTTAATAATGACAGTAGTATTATAGAAGACTATAGAATGAGACTCGTTAGGAGAAAGTATTTGTAACACGTCACACGTTCTGTACGACAAACGAAGAAAGTTTTAAACGGAGAAAGTATCTCGCTACGCGTTGTGAAAATATAACATATATACATACAAAACTTACATGCAACCGCGAATTAATAATCCTCTTTATAATATTGACGTATGCCACATTGAAAAGCCAATCAAAAATACACGAAAATAGGAAACGAGTAATTCTGTTTAACAATATACTCATAATTTTTCACAATTGTTACAACCTGAAAGATTAAAACAATATTTAGCACACAGAGAAAGAGAGAGATTTTTACATATCTCAAGAGTAAATTGAGAAGATATTTGAGTCGTTCGCTCGAAGAACTTAAGTCGACTTACGTTTTTGCAAAAAAAAAAATTGAACTAAAGATTCAACTGTGAGATTCAAGTTATTAATCATTATGTTATTCAGCTTTTATATTTTTTAATACACACGTTCCTATTCTGCTGAGTAGCAAAAAATTTAATAACTGAAATCATTTAGTTGAATCTTCAATTTTTTTGTGCAAAAACTTAAGTCGACTTAAGTCGTTCTTCGAGCGAATGACTCATTTGATATTGTAAATTATGAAAAAAAAAAAATTGAAGTGTTAAGATTGTGTGATGCAACTGCCATTTTCTTCATTATGTTACTTACAAATCCATTTAATGAAGAGATAACGAATGATCGCCTATTATTCAAGAAATAAAGCATATATATTTCCATAATGCGATTGCTCCGCAGGAACCTGCATGACAGCTGTTTGTCAGCAAATACATTAATAGTCACTTAAATTCGCATTTATATATTTCTCTCCGTCGCGTCTCGCTTTTATACAGAACAGATTTTATTAATTAATTATATATTTACGTAGAAAAATATATATGATGACTATCACCTGTCGGTGACCCATAATATGCTACTGTCAATAATACAATTCGCAATTCACCTTCACACGCGCCGCTAGTGCTATTATTTTATCTAATAAGAAGCAACAATGTCTTTATTTTTCCTCGGCGCGTCAGCATGCTATTATTCTATTATTTCTTTAATTTGCGTTTATTAAAGTCTGCAAGTAGCTTTGAAGCTCCGTAATCGTAAATAAAGCCAATCGGAAAAATTGCAAAAAAAAAGTTAATGATGCAACTAGTTTATAATTTTAATAAGTATTTAATTAATATTTCACATAAAAAAAAAATATTTTTTTAAAAATATAATACGTACACAGTTGAAAAATTTGTGTTAAATTTAACAAATATCACCTGTCCCAAACGGTCCACAGAAATTTTTGTGTTAATTTAACATAATACGGATATGTTAAATGGTGACACGAATATTGTGTTAATATTTTAACATAAAATAAATGTAAACTTCAAATAAACTTAAAATAAATTTTGTGTAAAATTAACATAGTTTTAATGTAACAATTAACTAAAAAAATTGTTAATTTTACATTTTATCACCCCCACTTATATTATAAAGTAAAATTAACATTTTTTTTCTATAAATTTTAACAGATAAATCTTGTCACTAATAATACGGAACATATTTATTGTGTAAAATTAAAAATAGATATACATTGTGTTATTTTTACACTTTTTTTTAGTTGTTTTAATAATTTAACATTTGAGTCCACTTAACATAACAGCAATATGTTAAATTAACACATGAATGTGTTAAATATTTAACACAAAAATTTTAACGGGGACCGTTTTTAACAAGAAAACACAAATTTTCCAACTGTGTACATATATATAAAAACAATCTTTTTATTTTTAAAATAAGCGAAAGAGAGAAACACGATTCTGACATATATGTGTTTACTGGATATGTGATTATTTATTAACAAGTCTTACTGTTTTTATAACAAGTAAAAAACTGAACAAGATAATTAACACAGATAAAATACACGCATTTTCAGAGTATTCGTTATGAATGAAGCAATGAAACAAACACTTTGAAAAGAAATACGAACTGTATTATGATTTCATATATTTAAATTGATATCTCTTTCTTTCTCTCTATTCTAATCGTTTCAAAGCCTACGGGGTCCGTAGACAAAATAAAAAAGAAATAATTATGCAAAAGTATATTTTTTTGCTATATTGGCTGCTACTTTTTAATAATATTGTATAATAATTTATACTTATATTATAATCAATTTTACACTCATAAAAAACATTTTAATATCTTAGATGGTTTATTATTAGTTTATAATGGTTTTTAAATTGTCGATGTCGTATTTTATGTAATATATAGTGCAAATAATGTTACTATTTTGGGAAGACACGTTGATATCGAGGACGCTTAAATTCTTACGCAAGAATATAAATGTGACTATTATGCTTCAATTGAGTAAAAAAAAATCTAATCTTTTTTTTTCTCCATCATACATTAAACATGCTATTACAACTCAGGAGCGATGATACCGCATCCGCTATAAAAGTTTGATGCATTAATCATGGCTTGAGAAAGGAAGTCATTGTGCGTCATAGACAGTGCTGTAAAGAAGAGCTATATACAGTCTTCGGTTGACCTGTGAAAACACAATTCTATAAAAATAAATCGTGTTAAAAATCTATCGTGTCGCTCTTATCCAATTGTTCTTGAAAACGGTTACTTAATTCATTAAAAATCACGAGAATTATTTTTCATTATATGTATATATATATATATATGTATATACATTATGTAACTTTTAAAAATACAGTGGAACAAGTGTAAGCGTAAACTTTCACAAAATTTAGGTGAAGACACTTTGTTCTTTTTACGATTGTAGCGAAGAGTCCTGTGGCAACGTAAGAAGCTTTTATGGCTTTCGTTATTGATATATGAGACAACTTACATGATTTACAAGGAAATAAT
Source organism: Prenolepis imparis (assembly GCF_030444845.1). Classification (NCBI taxonomy): domain Eukaryota; kingdom Metazoa; phylum Arthropoda; class Insecta; order Hymenoptera; family Formicidae; genus Prenolepis; species Prenolepis imparis. The sequence goes on from NW_028141175.1 coordinate 334,587, forward strand.
TCAAGATATAAAGTGTACGTTGCGGCACATAAAATGAAGAATATTAGTCACGCGAAGTGTAGGATATAGCTTTTTTATCTTCTTTTTTTCTTAAATAGTACAAACAGGAAAGCGAGAGGGGTTCTCGACGAAATTTCCCTCCATTTTCTTTCGAGCTCTTCCAAATCGACAACTTTGGCAAAATAATTTTCTCGAGAAAAATATTTTGTTAAAATTATTTTATTGTATTTTATTTTATTTTATTTTTTTCAATCGAGAAAAACGGAGAGGAAAAGCCTCATTTGTTTATCAACATCTATCGTGATATCACAGTTCTCGGGACAATAGCGTTACGTAAAATGCCGGTCGAGGAAAAATACGACTCCGGTGACAATTGTACGTATGCGCATATATACATATATATATATACATACACCCCGAAGAAAACGTGAACGGCACTCGTTATACACTCATCTATGTTCGCATATCACGTCATCCCGCGCTTACGTGACTATGCATCGTCGCTGCGAAGCGCAGCGCGAACTTTATCAAGAGCGTGCGCTCCTTCTGTTATCAATTTATCGCGCAAGCAGTTCAAGGTTTGTTTGGATGAAATATGTGCAAGGTTGTAAGAAATAATCGGATCGCGTTCTAGAAATGTTATCCGTTTTCGCGCCAACTTTTTCTATTGTTCGCTTCCTATATCGTCTGCCTCTTATCGAAGAACGAGAAAAAGATATATATATATATATATATATGTATATAGAGAGAATACAGTCTCTCGGATGATCCGAGCCGTGAACACTTACGTTTGACTTCTATTTATTTCGTAATTTGTTTGATGAAATAATTATTTTATGAAAATATAATCGCGCGAGGGATTAAAAAGTTGAATCCGAGAGAAGAAAGAGTTGACAAAGTTAATAAATAGATTAGTTATATATATTTAATTTCGAGATGTAAAAGCACGTTTTATACGTATCTTGATGAAATCCTTACCAAAGATACTGATGAGACAATTGTTTTTCCCCGAAGTGGTAGTTAAAGATTAACGCTTGTATTAATATTGATATTTGCGATACATTATTACTCGAGATATATTACCGGTAAATATATATTGCATATGCATATGTATTAAAAATAGGAACAACAACATCTCTATGTCACCTATGCAAATTTTATAATATCCCGTAAGCATGACACGTTAATTAAATTAACAATTTTGTAATCCGCGCACGCAGCAAAAGTGTTGGTTTTTAAATTTAGACTTTAGAGTATCATAAAACTGCATTTGCTTCCCGAAACTAAATTATATAATAATATTTTGCAGCTGGAAATAAAATATTTCACACACAGATTAAATCTAATATAATTATAAATCTAATCTAATATAATTTTATATATTAATAATTTAGATTTTACTCTACCTATCTATGTTCGCCTCGTAACTTTACGCGAATAAAACGTAATTAAGTCTTGTTAAAAGTCAACGACTCTCTTGAATATCCTTGAAACGATCGCGTTTGCGTGAATTAAAAAGAAGAAGAGTGCATCTCGATGCATCGTGAGATATACAATATAAGTTCAAGGCTCGTTGTAACGTCTTTCGAGGCATGCATTTATGCACTTTTTCTCTCGTTTCATATCAAATTATAGTTTCAGGTCAAACAATAAGCTTAATGAATTACCGCCTCGCTCTGACGGGGACGTGCACTTGAACGAATTGACAATTGATGAATCATCGCGGATGAAATCCCTATGACGCAATCGAGAATAATTGCAATCCGTATAATTGTCTTTTGTTGTAGATGAGAAAGAAATTCTGCATGGCATCAGCGGTGAATTTAAGGCCGGCGAATTGGTGGGAATTATGGGACCATCCGGAGCCGGAAAATCGACATTACTCAACGTTCTCGCTGGTTACACGTAAGTATAAAAAAAAATATATATATATGTTCTATATATAGTTTCTACATATTTGATATTTTCAATAAAATATACACGCTCTACTTACTGTGTGCGTTTGGCTTTCATTGCCATTTTTTCCTCCATATATATATAATATTTATTAAATTTATTTTATATCTGTTATATTTATTAAAAATATAAAATTATAGGAAATATAAAATCATGTGCATAAGCAGTATGATTACGTTTCGATTTTTTAAAAATTATAATTTTAAAAACATAGATTACACATAAATAAAATTGCAACGCTGTCAAACGTTAAGTTTGACACTTAAAAAAAATTAAGGAAAAAACTTGTTGTTAATATTCAAACTATGATATCTCTCACGTCATCCGAGCAGTGACGAATTAAAGATATAGCTTTCAATGTGAGTCAACCTCAGTTTGAATTTTATATTAACAATTTTTTTTTAATTCTTAATTCTTTTAAAATTTATTCTTTTTACCTGTGTTGCGATTTATTGTTTATGTAATTTATCTTTAAAATTACTTTTTTTAATTGCTGAAGATGGTCTAAAAAAAGAGACCGAAATTTTATATTTTCAGTAAAATATACGCGTCGTATTTTTACTGTACTTGATTTTTATATATTTTTTACCTTGATTTGATTATATTTAGAAGAGTCTTTATATAGTATAATTCTATAGATACATATAATACATACGAGGAATTTAGAGATTTATTTTTCTCTCTGTATACAGCGTGAGTACTTTATCGCCTACATGCATCTGTTTCTTAGGTCCGTATTTATAGTCCTTTCTCAAATGTCTCATGTCAAGAGCGTATCAGGTTAAATACTCACAAGGGACATGTCACAACTGTCCGGAACCGATTTGATTCTTCTTCAAATATGTTGTTAAATACACAAATCTAAAAGACACGTATTTTTTTATATGTGCGGATATTGAGTTTTAAGGGATGAAACACCCCTTTAAAGAAAAACGGTATTTTTCTTTAGGATCGAATATCTGGTAAACTATAAGAGGTAGAAAAAAAAGACGCACAACAAATTTTAATGGCTTGAAGAGTACTTTAAAGTTATATGAACAAAATTTTTTTATTTTTATTTTTTTTTAAATACCCCCATCACTTAATTTTTTTTTTCAAAATAAAAAAATTTTGTTCATATAACTTTAAAGTACTCTTCAAGCCATTAAAATTTGTTGTACGTCTTTCTACCTCTTATAGTTTACCAGATATTCGATCCTAAAGAAAAATACCGTTTTTCTTTAAAGGGGTGTTTCACCCCTTAAAACTCAATATCCGCACATATAAAAAAATACGTGTCTTTTAGATTTGTGTATTTAATAACATATTTGAAGAAGAATCAAATCGGTTCCGGACAGTTGTGACATGTCCCTTGTCAGATTAGAGTTTCATGCCTTGAGATACGGACGGTTTAATATAGTTACATTTTGATTAAAGATCAACTGAAATTTTTAATTGAAATTTTCTCTTTAGTATCTTGACTGACTCGAGATTACGAACGAATATCAAATTGATTTTCAAGATTCTATTAAACCATATCGTGTCTCAAGACTGGTTTAGCCTGAGTTTCTCAGCAGAATCAGGACTATAAATACGGACCTTAATGTTTATGTTTAAAATTCTCAATTTAGAGTTGATACTTTTTAATGTCTTAACACAAAATATACGAGATAATGACACCGGATATTTTGAAACGGCGAAATGAGAGATAAACGTAAATTGAACTTTAAATATTAATGTATTTAATATTTCCGAATTTTTCTCTTCTACTTCTGACGATATGATTTTTTGCTGAACACGGATAATCGACCGTCAAAATTAAATTCGGAGTAATCGAATCTTGCAAGAATCACTCGAAGCCGATCTATGTCAGGACGAGATTACGAGATTTAAGAGCGATGATCGTTTCGACGTGAAAATGTGATATTTTTTCAGAGCTCAATTGTTTCCATTACTCGAGATTGCTGTTGATTGTGCCATGAGTAATCGACGAGATCTCTTCTCTTGCGATAGAATATTAAAACCGCGCCTCGAGTCGGGCCGTTAGATAAACACGCGCTGACCGAATGGTTTTGATTAAATCTTTTTTTTCCGCGATTTTTTTACGATATCATGAAATGACACACAAGAGCAAACAGCTTTCTGATTCAGAGCTCGCAAAGATGTTTCCTATGAAAGGAGCGCTCACGCAGATAAGGTACATCTCGCGAAAATCTGTTCGTGCGTATCGCGAAATGATTAATCACGCGGCATACCTCGTTAATTAGCAATGACTTGTCATTCACGCAACATCCGTGACCTTTATTCAAACCCGATAAGTTTTTCTTTGAATTATAAATCTCTTTCTCACTCGATCGTGTTTATATACACACGGCAATTTTTTTTTCCTCGTTCTTAACATTAATATGTTTTTTTCACATTCGTGTCAAAGCACGCGTGTGCACAATAAATATTTCTCATGTGACAACGTTTTAATAATATTTTATGTAATTATGATGATGAATATATGTATATATGTATATTATCCAATTGTTAGGACGGAAGTTGACTTAATTAGTGTTTTATATACAGAATGAACCTTGCTATTATACATTGCAATTATATAAATTATCGGGAAGTAAACATTTTTTGATTATCTTTTACATCTCAACCACTCACTTTTATTATATCGTAATTAATTACAAGGAAGAGATCAATTTAATTCGCGCGTGAGAAACTAGTCGTAGCCTTTGCGAATGTCTTTGACAATTAAATTATTACTTGTATTTTCGTATTTTACACTCGTCTTTTACATTAATATGCGATATTATGTATCTCAGTGATAAGGTATGATGTACAAAAAAAAAACAGATTTACATTACACGACATATTTATCAAGTTTAATATTATTATGACGCAAGAAGCTTATATAATTGATTCGATTAGCTTCGAAGTTCATTATATCATTGCATCGGATGCATAAAAGCGAACCGGCTGTATATGTTTACAAGAAATTTGCATCTTTCCCCTCCCCCTCCCGCCTCCCGATATAATAACCCACAAAGGTTATCTCTTCATACATCTTCCGTATTTTTTTTTTTTTTTTTTTTTTTTTTTTTTTTTTTTTTTTTCTTCAATATTCTTTATTGCAATGTAATTAATTATTCTCGTCGTAATTGAATGTGCGCAGGGTAAAGGGCGTGAGAGGAGAGATTCTGATCAATGGCAAGGTCCGGCTACCGTACAGCGAGCGATGGAAGAAGACATCGTGTTACATCCAGCAGGATTCCATTATGCGTACGAGGATCACCGTGGGAGAAGCCATGACTGTGGCCGCTCATCTGAAGCTCGGTTGCACAATCAGTTCCGCCTACAAGCACACTCAGGTATAATTAAATACTTTAATGAGATACATGCATATGTGCACTGCGTGCGTTTTTTTGCTGCGCGAATTTTTCCCTTAAAAAAAAAAAAATAAATAAAATAAACACGAAAAATCTCGTTGCATTTGTTGATTTCGAAAGATCTCTATAACAGGATTGATTGATTGTTAAAGAAAAGTGTTCTTTTTCTACATACGATACTTCTTGTTCCATATATTTATGATGTATAATACGATAATAAATATAATTATGATTTTATTTATTTATTTTTTTACTTATGTGTATAGGTTTTGGAGTTACTGGAGATGCTGGGCCTAACTCATTGTTATGAAACATTATGCGGGAAATTGTCGGGGGGACAGAAGAAGCGACTCGACATCGCCTTGGAACTCCTGAGCAACCCTTCAGTATTATTCCTTGACGAACCGACGACGGGTGAGCAGTCAAAATTTTGACATTAACAACTCTGGGCGATTTTACGACTTTACAGTTGTAATAGCTTGACAATATAAATATAATTATAAAAGCAGAGAGATAGAGAGAAAGAGAGGGGGAAGAGGAGAGAATATCAAGGCCTATAGAGATAAGTAGAAATAAATAGAAAAAAATTCGGTCTGTCGAAGTTATATTTAATAATTCACGGACGTCGATCATCGTAATCCTGTGCTCTCATCATCCAATCAAGATATAATATATATAATAATCGCAATTGAAGATACAACAGCATGACTTTGTCAGAGAAAGAACGCGGTCGACAATAAAAATGTCTGCGATGTGCACACATGCGGCAATCTAATATTTTGCAATGATTGCAATATAGTCATTTACATCAGGTTGTATAGTACGGAAAGGTCACGCAGTGTAATTACGTCGTTCCGTAGCCAAGTCATAGAGTATATTTTTGTAATGACTTGCTCTCGCAATTGTGCGTGATGTGTGTTTCTGTTTCCGATTACCTCATTCCGCGTTTCCAGTTTTAATCGCATTTACGCGAAATTATCGCGATTGCGTCATCCTAAGAGAAATAGATCTCGCACATTCGAGTTTAAAATCTAATTCTCTCGAGTTTATAAAAATAATAAATATATGCAATAACGCGAGAAGAACTCGAAGCTATTCCCGCTCGCAAATTATTGCGAGATAAATTTATAAAAAAAAAAAGTCCCAAATTATTCTTCAACATCTTGATCTCTTTCAGGTCTGGATTCCGCTTCGTGCAGTCAATGCGTCGCTCTCATGAAACGATTGGCGAGATTAGAAAGGCGTACAGTGATCTGTACGATTCATCAGCCGAGTGCTCTGCTCCTCGAAATGTTCGACTCCCTGTACGTCGTCGCCGGTGGTTACTGCATATACAGGGGTCCGGTTAGCTCGTTATTGCCGCACTTTGTCTCTATCGGCGCCAATTGTCCATCTTATCACAATCCGGCGGATTTCGGTAAGTAGGGCAACCTTGATTGCGAGCGAGACCGAAACAAAGGCATCTGTTTAGCGGGATTCGCTTCAAGAGCGCGCCTATGAAATCGTATAATATATATATGTATATCTAAAATAGACCTTGTGACAAATCGCGCGATTTTACATGCACAAGAAAAGTCACGAATCATCATCATAAGCATATATGTATATCACAATAGTATTTAAAAAATTGAACGTAAAAATTCGGAAAGAATTTTACGCAACTTGCCGATATGTTTCCAATGAGAGATACAACGATTATTTGAAATGTACTTTGTTTCATTAACATCATCGTTTAATCGTGGATTTGCTCTGTTACGCGATGAACTTTTTATGTGACACGTCGAAGTCGCTAATTTTTGCATTAGCATTTCATGTTATGTCGATCATGTTACATTACTTATAAATTAACCGATATACGTGTCGGGTATAAATTGCGATTAGCATTCGTTACTATTCGATAGCGTATATATAGGATGTCATCGGTTTCTAAGAAACGATGATATAAAAATAACAATCGTTTGAATTCGTTTCAGTCCTCGAGGTGGCGATGGGAGAATACGGAATTTCGCTGGATAAGCTGGTAGCAGCAGCGAAAACGATACAGGTCGATGAGAAGTCGGTCACTCTTACTAAGAATCTGGAGTCTGCAGAAAGTAAGAAATCTCTTTTTTAAAAATATTAAAAATGCTACTCGAGTGCGCGGCTATTAATATCTTGGATAAAGCAGTCTCAGTCGTGTTCACATAATGAAATCCATTATATATATGTATATAAGTGTTCTTTAATTCGATTGATTATTCGCGATAGAATATTCGTTTATAAAAACGACCCTGATAAAAAAAATCGATAGAAAACAACAGAAAACGATTACATCGTTTTTAATCGTAGTTATGAATCGAAAGTTAACGAAAGAATATCGTAAATGTACGATTGATTCTCTAGCGTTTCCTTTCGTAAGTATCCTATTAATATGTTATCGTTTCTTATCATTTCTTTTCGCTGACCCATACAGCATTGAATGATTGTAGAAACATATTGCATAGATCTAACATTATAATATTGCATGTGAGTTGTGAAATATTCCTGCAATATTACTGCAAGAATGTGGCAACAGTAAAATTTCCGCCTTTAAAAAAATTACAATGTAATGCTATGGTATTATTACGGTGCAATATATTAAAACTAATATTAAATAAAACTTTTTATTTCGATATATTACGCGCTTTCATCATTATGTTTACTTATAGTAATTCAATGTAGTAAAATATATATATTTCTATAATTATTATCTTTAAATTAAGTAAATTCTAGTTTATGCTGATGTTATAAAACATTATTAATGTTATAACATCGTTAAATCTAGCATTTACTCGACATTTTAAAGTTAAGAGACAATTGTACCTTTAGTCTTAGAGCTAATTTCATCAATTTTATATAATTCTCCTGACTAAAACTTAAGTACGAGATAGATAGTGAATCGCGCGTCGCGTAAATGAAAGAACTAACGATTTGACTGAATACTATTTTTTTATAATATTTTTGGAATGTTGCTGTAAGATTTTTCATAAAATATTACAGTTATATGTTTCTATAATGTCCCTACAGTATTACAATGCAACTTGCAAGATTGTAATATTACTGCAATGTAATTGCAATGTACTGTTTTTGCAAATCGTATCGGTTCCTATTGTTTTCTATCAATTTTTTTTATCAGGGGAGTGAATATTTAGCTCAAACAAGATATATTTGTTATAGTTTATAAAGTTATTTTATTATGCTAGTAATTATATATAGATATACATTCATGCATGCGTGATTTCATAAGAACTTTTTTTATATTTGCGCGTGGAAGAATTTATGCAAAATTTTATATATTACAATTATATGCATAATTTTATAATTTATCAACAGGGTAGTTAAATTAATGTACTAGCGATATAAAAATAAAAAAAAAACATTCAAAAATTTATAATTTATATTCGCTGTTTATATTTTTTAAATTTATTCCGATATAATTGAACACGAGGCAATTATATATAATTATCAGAGAGATATGATGTACGAAAACAATTATTATTTGAAAAAATATCTTCAATGTTCTGATAAAATCTCTTATATCCATCATTGCCAGAAAATGCTGCCAAGGAACCACCACCGCCCGCTCCTTTTCTAACACAATGCTATCTTCTGTATAAGAGACAGCTATTGTGCTTGAAGAGAGATTACACGCTATTGATGACGCGATTGCTCTGTCATCTGATGATCGGCATGATCTTTGGGTATCTATACATGGGAAGCGGCTATCGAGCTAATGGTGTCCTAGCGAATTACGTCTATTTGTACGGATCTTTACTACTCCTCGTCTATACTGGAAAAATGGCCGTCACTATGGCCTGTAAGTAGCTAACAATTGTATAAAACAATCAATTTGATTTAGTATATTCAGTTACAGCGCGTTACGTCTATTAATTCGTTAATGCGTCTGTTATTCAGATACACATACCGATATATTCTGGTATATATGCGCAGTTATATAGAGCATTTTAAGTTGATATTTATCCTCTTTTTTTCATTTTTATCTATATTATTCAGATCAGACATACTGATATATCTTTCGTATATGTGTGCGATTATATTGGATACTTTCTAATTATTATAAGTTGCAACGTGTGCAACGCATAAAATCAGCTGGAGTCTTCGTCCAGCAAGAATTAATCGTTTCTATTTTCTTCGCGAAACATCAAGTATACGAATTGAAGAATATATTAATTTTATCTTCTTTTTTTCTTTTATTTATGATTTATACGACTTTATAATTTCGTATAATCTGTCGTAACAGATTCGGATTTGCCATTTGACCCACTGACTATCTCTGCGTTGTATATATATACATACATACACACAGTCTTAGGGATTTATGAATTTAATTGGCTATTGAAAATATCAGCTATTACACAGTATGCAACTATATAATCAATAGTATGTAACTAATCGCGCGTCCCGCTTTGTGCCTTTCGAAAGCCCGCGTTGTTAGGACAATAATTACCTTCACCGTTGCTGCATCGAGCGATGTAACACATTCGGTGAACGTTCGCGGTCGATTACACCAGGAGATGTGGGTCAAGGAAACGCGAATATCCCTTCCACTCGGCTCGGCTGTGCCAGCGGGATTAAATTTTACGGATCGTTCACTTAAATAAGCACCGCGTTAACAACAGTCTTACATCTCGTAGCGTTTTCGAGCGACACTCTCGCGAAGTGACGCGATTAATGATAATATAATTCAACCTCCTTCAACTTAAATAAATTATTTATTTATATCGCGCTTGCGTACGCGGACTCCTCTACGTGGATTTTAATTTGAATGAATGAATGAATGAATGAATGAATGAATGAATGAAATGCTTTGTTGTTGAAAACATTATGACGCGCAGAATCTCTCGCGATTCCTCCTCCTCCTCTCTGTCGGCGCGAAAGTCCATTTAGATATTTCTTTCATTTGCATAGAGATAACAATTCACGCGACACGATTACTTTTTGTTAAAATCTTTTTTACGATCGCAGATGAGTGCACGAGTACATTTCCATTACGTTATTTTATACGCGTACGTCTCATATATAATATATACATAAAATTAGCTCGTTCTCCAGAATCCTTATATTTAGGAGTATCGTCATTCTCTGACACCCGATAAATATTCAACGCGTGTGTTTCGCATCTATAACTCGCGACAGAGTTCCATGTAATTTCAGAAAGGCTTACGTAAAATGCAACAAGATTGCATATATATTAGGATACGCGCCACGTAAAATTACAAAGAGATTTCTATATTTAAATGTAGAATGATCTTGACGTGTGCGTTATATATCTGTTTCAGTCCCACTGGAGATGAAGATTCTTGCGAGGGAGCATTTTAATCGCTGGTACCGGCTAGCACCGTATTACATCAGCATTCTGCTTATCGAAATACCTTTTCAAGCCGCGTGCGCGGCCACGTATCTCAGTGTGAGTTACTGGTTGACAGGTCAACCCATCGAGACGAATCGTATAATATCCTTCATGGTAGTCAGCATAGCTGCCAGTCTAACGGCGCAAGCATGGGGTTTCTTTATTGGCGCTACCACCCCGGTTAATGTAAATAATTTCTTCTGACATAAAAGTGCTTTCTTCCCTGAAAAGTGTGACATTGTCATATAAATTTGAACATTTATCTGCGAATCTGTCTCTCGAGAGCTATATATTATAGATTTAGTAGGCTGATAACTTGGAAACATAACGAACTTGGTGATTCTTTGTAGATTGCGGTGTTCGCCGGCCCCATAATCGCGGTGCTGTTTTCCATCTTCGGCTTCTGCATCCGTTACTCAGATACCCCACACGTGTTCCGCTGGATGTTCCATATATCATATTTTCGCGCGGGTTTCCAGAACCTGCTGTACACCGTATACGGATTCGACAGGACGGACTTGAAGTGCGACGACTTTTACTGTCACTACAAGAAACCCACCAAGTTTCTCACAGAGATGGATATAGTCGATATAAACGTGGTGAACAATCTGATACTGATACTTGGTATCGGTGTACTGATGCATCTTCTAACTGCCAGTGCGCTCTGGTGCAAGCTCAACAGGAGATAGGCCAGATATACACCTTGTCGATACAGTATTGCATATAATTTCTATGAAAAAGAGTGACGTTGCAAATTGTGAGAAAAAATGTAGAAAAATTATATGTAAAATATTACATATAAAAAGTTTAAAGGACACTCTCTGTAGGAGAGATTGCGCTGATCATTAAGCATAAGTGGAAGAATCGTAAAAAGAGGCGAAATTATATATTGTTCCCGCTCGATTTTGTTTCATTTTGCGTCCTACATCATTTTATTTTCGAAAACTTATGCTTAAACTTTATTTAGTGAAATTATAGAAAATATTACTAGTCGGAATTTTTTCTTTTGTATTGATCGTAACAAGACGAATCGCTAAAGTGAAAGCGATAATATAATCCGAGGATTAAAATGATAAAATTTGTATAAGGCCGAGCGTATGTTTATATGTGTATATAAGCCCGAGTGATATTAAACGGCAGACATCCGATAGAACGTAGTTGAGCGTCGCTATTATAATTTAGAGTTATACCGTAATGTGTATTTAAAGCTTTAAGAACGCGGTAAACAATATTATGTACTGTGTAGTGATAGTTTGTAAATTTTAATCCTTATTTAATTCGCGTTTTTCTAGTACATATATCTATACGGAGATGAACAGAGTTACCTAAATTATATATATAAATGTGAAGATTTTGTTCCTTTCTCCGAAAGAATATAAAGCGGAAACAAATATTAATCGTTCAAATTTTTCCTGGAGAAAAAGGGCTTAATTTTTTAAAATTAATTTCGTGTTAAAAAACTACTTTTTAACTGCGTGATAAAACAGAGAACACTATAAATTGTTAAATATATTCATTTAGTTTCTTGTCTTTATTTCATCATATGCATTTGTTTTTTGTCAATTCTACATTTAAATATCTATATATCATTCGAATTCTTATACAATGTAAAGTGAATCAATCTCATCGTTCAATCGACTCTAATAGTATTTAATTCTAACATACATATTTGTGTTTTTAAATCTTTAAAACTACAATATATATAACTGTGCTATAATCTGTAGCTTATATACATCATAATTTGTGCAAACATTATATGTAATCATGAAGTATTATTATCCAAGATCGTGATTGATGTTTAAAGATTAATTAAGATATGTACATATACATAGCTAGCAACGAACAATGGTGTGTTTTGCATTATAGTTTGAGCAATGCGAGCTCTATAAGATACCTAATGCAAGACATTTTTGTGGAAACCAGCTTATACAATCGTAGTTTTGCTTTAAAAATTTTATTATTTATACGATATTTTTTTATAGAGTTTATATAATAGAATTAATGTCCAGTAAGAGCGTTTAAACAATTACTGTAACAAACTCTGACAGATAACTTACTGTAGGTATATTTATTATACTTTACTTTAAATCAGGTATATTTATACTTCACTTTAATCAGACTCAATAGAGCGGTACGAATATATTCATCATTTTAAATATAAAGAGCACGTACTAAATGGCTAAGCATCACTTACAGAAATAGTTACTTCTATCGTATCAATAACAATTATAACAATAATCGCAGTCTTGTTCGTTATTCGTATATTAATATAATTCTTGAGGATATATTTTCTGTTGCTCACATTATTTTCTTATATGTGTATGTATTCTTATATATTCTGTGTCATAAACTGCACGCACAAAAGTGATATTGCTATTGTAGTTTCTACAAGAAAGATAATACTGTATCTTTTACTCAATTTATTCTCTCTTGTAGTATTAAATATTGAACAGAATAAAAGTAGCGACTAGAAACAAAATTAATGAAAGACTCAATAATATACATAATTTTTCACTGTTAATTACACATGGAGTTACAACCATTTACATTACATTTATTCTACGGAATATTACGGGTGATGATAAATGTAAAATTGCATGTTTAATATCATGTTATAAATTTTGAAGATTTTATACATGAAAAAATTGTATGTAAATATAAATTGAAATAAATATCTTAGACGATATAAAACAGCTTTATAACTTTTGCTTTAATTTATCCGTTTCTCTGAGATATCATACGAAATTCTATACGATAAAATAATAACGCATACTAATATACTCACCCTTCCCCCCTTTTTTCTCTTATACAATTTTACTGATTTCTATTTGGATCAATCTTTTATATTATAATATTAAAAAAATATTAATGAAAAAATGATGAGCTATTGACAGAAATTCATAATTTCGAAAATTCTCAAGATTTTTATAAACAAATGTTGGACACTTTCATAATCTTCCTGCTTAAATATTTAATCTTGACAAACTTGTACAATAAAACTTGTACAATACGATTACAACATTGCAGTTCTATATATTCACATATTTTTCTAAATAAAATAACAATAATACTAATCAATAGTGTCGTAAGTAAAGTCATTGTCATATTGTTTACTATGGAAAGTAGATTTGTATAACTATTATGTACACTTTAAAAATATTTTGACATTTGTTCTTCATACATACATACATATGATACATACATATATATATGTATACATATATACACACACATATATATATATGTATTGTAACGTTTTTTAAATTTCTCTAATTTGTGATTTGATGGATATTAAACATTGAATCTCCTATATTGTAAAATGCGATACACTTTAATTTATAAATAAGGTTTCATCATTCTCAGTGATGTTAAAATATTTAACAAAAAATGAGAAACGCATCATCACACACGAGTTTAAACGAACCGATGGTACCAATGAAATAGAATCTGATAATCATAAACCTGCAACTTAAATATAAGTTTTCTTTATATGGACGAGAGAAAAACAAAAGAATAGAATTATAAACTATAAACTTCAGAATTCTACTCAAATTTATAATGTTCTCAATTTAACTTTTAACTCAATTGAACTTTATTCATTTTTAAACAATACATTTTTCGTAAGTACAATTTAGCTTCAAGCCGAAAGGGTTTTGTCCAAAACTACAATATATAAATATCTTTCATTGGTGCCGTCGAAACAGCAGTTATGCGAGTACAGCGGATCAATTTGGATAGTATATTTTGTTAAATAATATTAAGATTTAATGCACGTTCTTTTGAAGAGATGCTCTATTGTTCGTTTGAGCGATGCGATGGGAAAAGTCTTTCAAATGTTTATGCTTTGTTTAGTGGCGCTATAACAGTTGTAAAAAAATTGAGAATTAATTTTATCCTATTCAAATAATCCGGCCGTATCCCATTTGATGTACATATTAATAATATTAATATTAGTAGCCTATATTGTATATATGGAATGTATCCCACACAATTATACAGGCACAATACTGCAAATAATTTAAGATGAGACATATAATTTTTATTGAAAACATCAATTAAATTAAAATAAAAATTATTGAATATATAAAAAAGAAGAATTTTTACACCTGATTAATCTAATATTGAAGTCAAGTTATTAAGGAGAAGACACATAATTACAATTATAAAATATAGTTTCCATGCATACCACACTATTTACAATATAGGACTCTATATACTGTCTTTGCTTAATAATTATGTACATTTAAAAGTTCAATCGTGAGTTTTCATGGTTTGTTTCACTTTTCTTTGCGCCTCCGTTTCACCTGCAGTGCCATAAAGATGAGACCGGTGTTTCATTTCAGTGGCAACAGACTTTAATAAAGCAACAGAAAAACAGAGAAATAAACATAAGAAAATTTATAACGTAGATTTTGAACAGAAAGTTAAAATATTATATCAAAAAGAATGAAATAAGCCACGATCAAGATGTTACCCGTTATGATATTAATCTTAAGCTAAACTCACCAAACGAGAGCGTACTCTTTTTGGCATATCTTCATCTAAACTATAAATGTCGCCGCGCTTTAAAACAAGTTGTGAGCCGTCCTCGAAAATCACCTAAACAGAAAAATCGCACAATTATCGTTATTAATAATTAATTACGATTAATGAGGAATATTCAAATCTTATATCATGATATCAATATTTACTTACGTTGAACATTATCTGATGATTTGTGCCTTCGAAGACACCATCATACGTTTGGCCATCTGGCCAATTTACAATTACTGCGGCTCCGAGTGACGGTGTATTTCCAGGATCGTAATTCTAAACAGAGAGAGACAGAGAGAGAGAGAGAGAGAAAGAGATAGATGAGTATTTAGCGAATACAATAGATGTATAAAGTATATTCTTCAAAGAATATTATATACTTTTTTTCATTACAATAATTTTTATTTTAATCAGCTTCAAATAAGAAGCTTATTAAATAGTAACAGCTTCAAAGAAGAAGAGCAGAATAAAAAAATAGACTGTGCAAAAACTTACGATTATGTCAGAGGGAAACAAATCATCGCTGAAGCTGTTATCGCTAAATGTAACCATGTAAAAGAGAATATCTCGTATAGACTCGACTTTGGCTTGATAAAATCTGCTGTTTCGGTGTTTCGCCCAAACGGTTTCACCCTGCCGTATCTGCGAAACTTTTCCCTTGCCTTCGTCATGTCCGTTACACGTTACCTGGATAGATTAAAATTACGTAGATTAAAATTAACATTTTCATTCTTCAATCGTGCGATATCGTGAATCTTACAATTATTTATTAAAAATAATTATTATTTAAAAAAAGATATTGTACCTGAAGTTCCTGCGAATTGTACACCGGTATGATAAATGTTGCACCCGCGGCGAGACCGCAAGACGGATGAAACACGTTGATACATTGATTACATTTCAGGCAGGCTCCGCCTTCCTGCCCGCAGAAGCAACACTTCTTGTTACACGAGTCCGCCATAATCGTCAATACGTTGATGGGATCTTTATTTATAGCGTCCTTAAAAGTGGCTCCTGGTACCATAAGCGTGCACAAGATATGCGCCCATCGGCTGTCGCTGGTACGTTTCAAGGGACCGCCAAACATCGGGCACAAACAACACATCTAGTTTGTCGAGACGATAGAGCCGAGATTAGACGAAATACATATATTTAAAGAGATAGGAAAAAAGAAAACAGATTTTTTTTCACACTTACCACATCGTTCCTACCGGCTTTACATCTATCGCAGGCCCAATTTCGGATATCCTTAGGTAATATAGTTATACCGTAACAGGAGGCGTGAACAGTCACGTGACACTCTCTACATCGTAAGAGTTTGTTGTTTTCCGGCTCCACAGCCTGTTCCTTGGAATTGGCCGCAAAAATACTGCCTGACACCTGAGGTATATAAATTACTCATTCAATAAGATATCTCAGCAATTTGTTACATTTATGTTGACATCATTTTTCTTACCCATATCGGCGTGCTTTCAGGTAACGCGGTTGATTGGCAATACCTCCAATCAGGTGGCATCACTCTGCTGCTTCCGCTAGTACATGAGGCAAAAGTCGCGCATACTGCACAATGGGAGACTTGAGCGCTCCAATAATTATTGAAAGCCCTCAGCAAATCGCTATTCGGTATATTCGGGTAAATCATCTCCGAAATATGTCCCGGTATCATCGACGTGATCAGTTGGGAACTGCTACCGGATTGTGGCATATCGGTGGATTGCGTTGATATCGCGTTGGCTTCGTCTCTCGTAACTTGGCTCGTGGAAGTCGCAATAGGCGCTGTTTTCTTTTTTCTCGTCGTAGGTATTTTCAACTTTTCTTTGGGCTTCTTTCTCAAGATGGATATTTGGTTTTTCTTCACGTTGGATAAAGATAAACGAGGGTGAGTATTATCTGCTGTCTTTATTAAGTCTTGTAGTTGCTCCTTATTGTCGGATGTACTCGATATATTTTCATTCTCGCTAGGTCGTGTAACATCAAGGTCATCTACAGGCGGTTTCTTTTCAATCGAGGAATGTACACACGGATATATCGTATCGTCTTGCGTATTTGTAATTCGCGATTGAATATTGTCCGCATTAGACAGATTACAGCTCGATGCAGGCACGATAGGATGATTAACTTGCGTTCCGATGGAAGTGACCTTTGTTCGAGATGTATTCATAACTTTGTTCGATTTGTCATTCTTCGAAGATGACTTTTTACGCGATGTATGTCCTTTTTGCGACTTTTGGCGCGACGTATTCTTAGTTCGTTTCGAATTATTTGGAACAGTTGAGGTCGCATTGGCAGTCGGTTCGACATTTTGTAAATACATCATGTTGACAATCGGAGGGGGTGGTACGAGGTTGACATTTTGAGGAGATGTATACATGCCAGGGGGGCATTGCGGCATCGTATTTGGCTGTGATGTAGGAAATGACAACGCCGATGGAAATTTTGCAATTTGGATGAGGCCACTTTTATTCATCATGGCGTCAGCAGGCGCTTGAGCCGGTTTACCTCCCGAACAATTTAATCCATATGGACTATTTGCCCAGAACTTTTGTGTGTTGGACCTATCTGTCGTGGGCATCTTTCCCAACGGGTTTTCTCTCAAATTTATGTCGTACGGATTAAGCATGGAAAAATAGTTATCGTGAAGGACGGGGCCCTCTGGACTCTTAATCGGAGTAATGGCAGTGCCAGGCGGAAGATTAAAATTCATTTCTAACTGCGGTATACTCTTCGGTGAATTATCATTTCCGACGTGCTGTGCTTCTAATTCATTCTCCAAAACCGGTGGATTGCTGAAAGTTGTATTCGGATAGAGTGCGGCCATATCTTCAGGTGAGATATTAAGTTTCGGTTCTGGTGAAATATTTGATACATTCGGATCTATAGTCGTGTGCAACAAACTCTTTTGACTTGGAGCATTTTCAGGCTGTGGAACTTTTGATAAATTAGGCAGTATGGTTAATCGAGGCGCTTTTAACAGGTTCCTTTTTATATTATTTTGTGTCAATGCGGGCTCTGCGGATATTGCTGTAGGTTTGTAATTTACATGTGTAAGCTGTTTCATATGAGTAACGTTTTTTGTACTTTCATTTTGATATCCAGAATTTCTTTGTATCGTAGCATCAAAGTTCCTTGGGTGCATTACTTTGTAAGGATCAACACTTTTGATATCTTTCGCTGAACCAATGTTTGTCGCTTTATTTTCCACTATACTATTCATTAATATTTCTGTATTTTTGTCATCGCTATAGGTATACCTATTTATAATTTGATCACTGTTGATTGTATTTACAATAGTTTCATCTTTCACATTTGTCATGCTGTGTTCATTACCAAACGAAATAATATTTCCAGACAATGCATTGATTTTTCTTTGATTGTTAAACGTATCTTCTACAGTATGATGCATTCCATGAAAATCAGGTAGCGCTATATTTCTGAGTTGCACTCTAGCATCCAAAGTTGATGTGCCAGTATAGAATGGTATATTATTATGTCTAGATTTACTTTTAGACGATGGAGGTTTCAATCTCATTTTCTTCTGACCGCTGTGACTCAAATGCTTTTTCCTCTTTTTGGTAGACTTGTCGACAACTTCGGGAAAATCTATCTTCAAAGGATCTTCCACAGGATCATTTTCTATTATAATTTCGTCATTGTAACTTCCTTGAATCATCGGAATTTCGTCACTATTTTCCTGGGATATGTCTTCAAAAGTACTTAGATCTTCAGTTTTTATTTCCACTTTAATCATATCCACATTCTGCATATTAATAACTTTGTTGGCTTCCTTTTTAGATTTCTTTTCTCTACCTCCGCTTTGCTTTTTCTTCTTCTTTTTGCTCTTTTTGCGATTGTAACCATCGTCATACACAGACGCCTCGTCAACATCTAAAATAAAAATTTTTAAATCGGTAAGGAAAAACAACACCAGTTACATTGATTAAAATAAAAATGTAGAAAATTTTACCCATTTCTCCCGCTTTTAACCAGATATCTTCTAGAACTTGCAACTGCTGTTCATCCGGCTCTTCTATTGGTTCCTCTATTTCTTCAAATTCAAGATCTTGCAAAGCCTTTTTAATATCCGGAGGAATATCTGCACGATTCACTAATTCTTCCATATTAACAGCAGAATTTGAGTCAATCTTTTTCTTATGAATCATATGTCGCTTATTTTTCGGCGCTGCATTCAGGTAACTCTGCGGTAATTCACCATTGCTACTGCTGTTGCACAATAAATCCATTTGCGATGGCATTGGTGCAGCAGTTTGCCTAGGATCCTCAGGATGGGGACCAACATCTTCACCGCGTAGCCATAAATCATACCTGTTACCAGAATTAATATCAAGTTATAGTATACGATAGTATATTATAGTGAATATTTCAACACATATGTAGTGTATGTTGTGTACATAATTTTATAAAATCAAGTGAGCTTAGACATATATTATCTACATACCTCTCGGGTTGAAAACGTTTGACAAAGGTATCCATAGATATCTTGACCATGTCTTTACTACAGGTACACTGTGTAGCTCTCTTTCCGTACTCTACCCATCTAGGTGCCGCAAAATTAGTAGATTCGGCGCAATTAAATCCATGATTAAAACCAGCATGATAACCATATGGAAACGTAATCATTATTTCTCCAGCTTCTTGCGTTATCTGTAAAAATGAAAGTTGTCAATTAGCCAAGAGTAATATAGAATCTAGAATTTGCAATTGTAGCATAAATGAAGACGCTTACCTTATTACATGGAATAGAATATTGTCTTAATATTTGAGGAGATATCAGAGACATTTTATGGCGCAAGAAGGCCTGACAACTCTGATAACTCGATGGGAAGAAGCCACTGGCTAGTCTCTCCAATCTACGTCCATGTTCCGGAGGTATGGCATACCACGTTTTGGGCGCACCGAAGTGAAGATAATTTATAGAATAAAGATCCATATCCTCCGTGTGCCAGGCAAATGTGGTTTTCCACATTCCAAAATACAGATAAGCTGTATTGACGCCATCAATGGATATACCATAGTCTTTGTTAACGTAATCCAAAATCGTTCCCAAGTGATTGATATTCCACTCCTTTACATCCGGATCGGTCAGAGAACCAGATACGTCCGCACCATATATTGGTGCTACATACGTTATGTTCTTCCAATATTTCCTTTCTAGATCCTCGTAATCAAAGTGACGAGGAGTGGCATAACGTTCGGAGTTGGCCAATTTACTATACTCTTGGACGGTCATTGATTTCTTTTGAATATTGATCTGTTGATAAAGGCCTTGCTTTCCGGTGACAACTTGACAGATTGGCGCTGGAATAGTGAGATCTAGTTCGTCTTGGTTGTAGCCCTTTTTCCTCGGGACCCATTCTGGCGGTGGTATCACCTTTGCCAAGCCAGCCTTATGAGCTCCCTGACTCTCCATATATTCCACATATTGTGTGAAATTTTTAAATTCTTCATACGTTGGTCGAAAGACCTGTATGCGAGGTGTTCCTCTTGAATTGGCCATTACTGAATTTATATATTACTGCTGCAAATCAAATAAGGTTTTTCAATTCCTAATAGTACATACATATAATTAGCATATGTTTTACAATAATAAAACAATTTTTAAATAGCTTTAGTAGTACTGCTAATTTTTACTTTTAATAGTACTACTTTAATAGTATTATTTTTTATTTTTGTGTATAATGATGCATAAGAAAAATGTATATACTCTATAACACATATATAAAAATTAAAAAAATATATATATATTTATATTTTTCTCTTCTTACTATATAAACAAAATATCACAAATTTTTTACAAAAAAATCCTGAAATTTTTAAATATTTGATTTCAATTTCGCCCGTAATTATATTTTATCGCAAAAGTAATAAATAATTCGTTATATTTCTTTAAAAAATCGGAATTAAAAGTAGACATCGTATAAAAATTTATTGATATTCCAGCATGATTTGTATTTAGTTAACCAACATTTTAATTCGATTTAATACGAGTACTTTGTTGAATATTTATATATATCGTAAAACGCATTTGCTATAATTCATACAAACGTTCATTACTATGCATTTCATTTATCAGGATTCGGATATACTACCAATAAGTGATGAAATCGTACACCTTCGAGAATTCGACACATACACATAGGAGTCGACACTCCTGTCAGAGATCGCGCAAGGTAATCGCGTAGAAGGGAAAAAAAAAATCGAACAGCAGTTGTGTAACACCGAGAAAACAAATTAACGCAAAAGAGTATCGCGCACAATAATTTCCCGAATAATTCAATGTTTTTTCGGAATAAAACGCGAGGGCGGCAGAGGTGAAGGAGAAAGAGGAGGGGGGGAGCAGAGAAAGGGGATCCATAAACACAAAATGGTAGTTATCTATTGTTACAGGATTCTCTCCCTCGCGCACGTACAATTCATTCAACGCGATCATAGACCGGGGAGGGAGATATAGAGATCCGGGATTTTTTCCCTCTTTCCGGAGTCTCATCTGTCGAGATTCGGCGAGAATCAAGGGAGTTTCGAAACGAAATCGGCGAAGGCACGCGAGATCGCGCACACTCGAGGAGAACCGAAGACGGATAAAACACAAATCGTCCCTCGGCTCTGCGGGGGGGGAGCGTCCGCGTGTTACACAGGCAGACACGGGATACTTACACACGCCCGATATTAAAATCACCTCTCCTGTATCAGTAGCATCGTCCGCGCGCGCGAGCAGATGAGAGTTCGCTGCGAGATAAATCACGCACGGGTTTTTGACACAATACACATACACACACGGCACACGGGTTTCGATGCGCTTGCTTTTGCGGACGAGCGCCGCACAGCGTCGTCGTAGGACCGTAGTGTAGTAGTAGTTAGTAGTAGGCGAGGCGCAGCGAGGTGGCGCTCGCGTCGCTCGCGCGACGCCAGCAACATTTGCGAATTCGCGTGCGAGATTCGATTTCCCTCGTTTTGTCACGTACGCCATTAATGCGCGGCCGGGCCGCCCGTCGTCGGATCGGGTCGGCGAAGAGACGCGGAGAGGATCGGATCCTGCGCACAATAATAAAGAAAATATTAGAGATAAATATTAAATATTAGGAATAGAAATAATAAAAGAAAAGGAATAATAAAATAGAAATAATAAAATCGCGCGCGAAAAGACTCTGATATACAAACACAAATTCATTTATAAAGGGTTCTTACTATAACCTATTAGGGTTATTAGTAAGAGCTCTCTTTATATCCAAATTATTTTTATCAGTCTTTTCGATTTTATTATTTTAAAATCATATATTTTTATTCCTAATATTTTAATATTTATTCATATTTTCTTTATTGCGCGCAGAGCATAAGAGCTTTGCTCTTATTTTTGTCTAATAGTGTCACGCCGGAGAGAAGGAGCGATCCATCGAAATTAATAAATCCACGTGTATTTTTTAAATTCGCAAGGTGAGAAATCGCGATGTCGCGTCTATCCCTCAATTATATATTGGACTTTAATTCGCGTTTCTTTTTTTGTGAATTTATCCATTTTTCTTCGTACACGTGCGTCATAAAACGCACTCGTGATCGAACTCTTTCGCGTATTTCTCGAGAAAAAAAATGTTGAGCTCTTTTCACACTTATTTGTTCGCGTTTCGCCGAAATTCTTTTATTTCTTATCGAGAAGCGAATTTAATAAAGCGAAAGAATTACTCCTCTGAATCTGTAAAAATTTAGTATTTGGCCTACGTTTTTTGCACGAGACAAAAAGGACGGTGCGAGCTAGACGCGAGATGCATCATGTTCTTGAAAATGATAAACCTTATCTACAGGCGTGCCGCGATGATAACGCATGGCTTTTGATAATAATGAACGCGGAATTTGCGGATGTTTGCGAAAATCGATTCCGTACATTTGCTTGCTTTAATGAAGAAACCAGAAAATGAATCTTCCTCGGCGATACTCGCGCTTGGCTATCAAAAATGGGAATTTTTTGTGTGCCTCAAATGGAGAGGAGCGCTAGCATAGAAAAGAAAAACTTAGTCGCAGAATATAGATGTCATATAGGCCGGTATTCATAGTCCGATCTTATATTTAAGATCGTCTTAAGTCCGAGCTTGAGATGCTACGCAGCCATTTGATTGGTTGAATGGGATCTTAAGTCAATCTCTGACCAGACTTAAGATGATCTTAAATATAAGATCGGACTATGAATACCGGCCATAGTGTGTTTTACAGTATTTCAGGAACCAGGATACATTATTTGGATTGACCAATCAGAACAAGATCTCTAGCGCTTGTGGTCCTATCTATTTTGGGAATATATATTAATGTATAGTGTCAAATGAATCATCTCCCTTCCTTTAAAAGAAAAGCATGCACACATATCTATCTATAAACGCAAAGCGAAATTTCCTAGAAATCAAAGAACACATACATTAAAAAAAAATTCCACTTTAATAATAATACAAAACTCCGCGATTCATAAGCGATAAACCTGGTATCTTTTTCTAAAATAATAGCAACATTTATTTGTAAAGATAATTTAATAGGCTCCACCGGTTGATATATTATATAATAGGTTTCCCGATCGATATCTTTCGTTTTATTTTTTGGTTTTCCATCTAGATTACAAATTCCCAGCCGACAAACGAGCGATGCTTCAGACATATCCGAGCCCCTGAGGGATGAGCAACGCGCGCCGGCGCCGACAAATAGTAGAGGTAACAGGTGGGCGCTGATAAATAAGGCGCGCGTACAATCGAACGGCGGCGGAGTTTATATCTGGCCGGTGGTTTGTCGGGTCGGCGGAAGAGAAAGCGGGGCGAAACAACGCGCGCGCTCTCGAGGAAGATGTGAATACACGCGCGCGCGCGAACGAGCGAGGAAAACACGCGGCGAGAAAATTCTCTCGTGGACGTGAACGGACGCGACGATGAGCGCCGATGAGCTGGAATTCGCGGTGGAGAGGCGCGATCTGCGTACGCGTCGATCGCGCATGGACATCGATAGATCGCTCTATTTGCTCTTCGAGGATATATCGTACAGCGTACGACGAGGAATCCTGATCAAGGGTATATTTATATATTTAATATCATTTCATTCTGATATCAATTCTCTCTCATTGATGTGTGTGTTATGTCGAGCAAATTATATAGAAACGTATATGCGCGCGCGCGTGTGTGTGTGTGTGTGTGTGCATGTGATCATCTAATGCAAATATCGTTGTAATGCGACACGTGCCAGCTTCCATACAGTTACTGCATGAATAATTATTGCAGGATTCTTATAATATTCATATTATGATTGTAAAGGCAGCAGGAATAGCAAACGTTCATTTGCAATAAAATATATTCGTTAATTTCAAGTTCATGTAATTTAAATATAAATTTTCCTGTAAAATATAAGTTATTACTCTTAAATTATTTGTATTATACTCTTAAATTATTTGTATTATATCGTAACGCACATGTTTATCAGCAAATAATCAATTCATTAAATATTAAGCTTTCGTAAAAACCAGAGATATAGAGATATAGAGATAAATAGATAGATATATAAATTTCTCTCTCTCTCTCTCTCTCTCTCTCTGTAAATATAAATATAAATATAAATATAAATATAAATATAAATAAAATAAAAACAAATGTCTCTCTTGTAAAAACATGATTGACTGATCTAATAAAAAATTACAAGTATTATGCATTGTACATAATTACACAATTAATTCTTTAAAAAATTGTAAATTTTTTAAAAAATTGTAATATATTGTAATTGCTATCTGTGCTAATATTAACACGTCTAAAAACATCTGAAATATACATGATTATATATGCGTATCGCGGTTTTTTGTGCCTGCACGTACATTAATATAACATTATATAGCAGTCATAACTCTTAATAGAAACAATTCGGTAAAAAAAAATTTACAATGTGTTTAGGAAAAAATATAATGTATGTACGTACCTATATAATTTGTTTTTTAAGAAAAAAAACTTAAATCAAATTTTGTTGATAAAATAATCACGCGTAATAATAATAATATTAGTAATAACACAATAATGATAAATATATATATATATATATAAAATATATAATAAATAAAGAGGATAAAAAATATAATATAATAAATATAATTATATCGCACTCTTCAGATAAATAACTGTATTTTTATAAGCTCGCAGGGAAAAAAATTGCCTTCACACTTTACAATCAGTCACAACAAATTATAATTGAAATCTTATCAACGTTGATTTTAGGCGATGCGATTGATAGGAAAAAAAAGATAATAAATTTCATATCCTCGTGCGCTTTTCGTAAGTATTAAAGCTGAGATAAAAATCCGTATGCGCATAATTGCTGTCAGAAATAAAATGCAAAAAGATACGTCGATCACTGCTAGAAATACTTAAAGAAAATTTTTAATTGATAAGATATACATACGAGCTACTTATTTAATTTCGTTCCAAAGTATAACAAAGTATAACGTAAGCTTTATTAATCTTAAGATTGAAGTGTTTAATTATAAACATCATCGAGATAAAAGAAACCACTTTTCTAGCTGGAAAAGATATCTCTTAAAAACTCCCTGAGACAATTTAAAATAAATTTATATACTTTTTCTTTTAAAAATAAAATATATTACTGACATTAATATACTGAATATTAAAATGAAACCTTGTTACGTTATTAGATCTTGTCACTATAATGACTTGCTTATTAAATGCTTATCATTTAAACACTACTTGTCACTGATTAAGAGCGAAGATAGCTATATATCATTATCTTTGCAGGCATGTAAAATAGAAGCCACATCTAATCTGCACAACTTGATTAATTATGACCTAGAATATTAATTAGGTCAAATACCTTCACGTGATTCTCATGTCAGCATGGCTAACCATGAGAATCACTTGAACTAATCGATAAAATTAAGAGTAAATAAATCAACAGAATATAGATAAAAAGTTATTGACAACAAAATAGACAAATAGTTGAAGGTACTTTTTATTACACACAATAAATACGAGCATTATAATAGACTTTGGATCGTAATGTTGACACTAAAATGTCAATCTAATTGCCAAAAGATTTATTGTTTCCTCATTAATTTTTCGATTATAAATTAAAACGCTAATATAGATCAGCAGGCTCGCGAAAACGAAAGAGAAGACAGAAGAATATTTGACGGATCTTAATTAAATTATCAATTACACTTTATATAATTATACTATATACAATTATACTTATGATCTCTTCATTATAATAATAAGTTGTGTCCGAATAATATTATTGTTGCCACAAATATAGTAGAGATACGTCATTTTTATTCCGTGAAACTTTCACTTTGGCGCGTACAATTATTTATTTTGGTCGTATTTAGGACGTTGATCATATTGCGAGAATATTAATATTATCTCGCGAGAGTATCCGACATTATTTTCTAACTTACAAATCGTCTACTGCAAGTTTTTTTTTAAATAAAAGGCTATCATCTCCTTCGTTTAACAGAAAGAAGAGAGTTACTGCGGAACCTTAATGGCGATTTTCGACCGGGCGAACTCACAGCCATTATGGGTCTTTCGGGCGCCGGAAAATCAACATTAATGGATGTCCTGGCAGGTTTCACGTAAGTAATAAGCGCTTTGTCCTACGTCCTAATCAGTCTCACGAGGAACGCAACGAAGGGAGACAATCACAGACTCCCAAATCCAAATCTGCCCTATCACGTGTCACACATGTGACAGAAGGATGACAAGAGTTCGGAGACTCCTCCGTTTGCGTACACCATTTATCAATTTATATAATTAATTATAAATTTATATAATTAATTATCATCAATTGATATAATTAATGTTATGTGAGTTTTTAAATATTAATTAATTTGCGAAATTTTATTCATCATCTCTCTTGTCGATATCAATAATTCAGCGAGACAACAGAAAGATAAGTGCGCACCGACAATGAGAAAGGAAAATCTTTTTCGTTTCAAACGAATTAACGATATCACGGAGCGAATCTCGAGTGAAAAGAAAATAATAAAATACTAGTTTTATCGATAAACGGGAATTGCGGATTATGTTATAGATTTTTCTTCAAAAAACGTCCAGTGCGCGACTTGAAGATTTTTAATCGAAAGCTTAATTCACAAAACAGCCTTGAATCCTCGCGTTATCTGTGCGCGTATAAAATCTTCATTGTCGCTTCTTTTTAGATTTGAAGTTGTGGGAATATATGTATATTGCGAGACCTTCCTCCCAGACACGCATCTTATTACGGGTTTATCGTATAGTCCTCGCAAAGAATAGACGACAATCGGGTCGAAAACATGCCCGCGGTCGCGTGCAAAGTGCGAAGTCACGGTACGCGTGCACCAACTTGCAAGGTCGCACATGTAGTATTCCTTTTATCACCAATCGACATCAATGTCGGAGTCCGCTGCTTAGGTGCATATTTATCTACTGCTATGCGTAAAGATATTTTAGTTCGAAACACGCGCACAAAATTAGCTCTTGTGTCCTTATCTGTTTCCGCGCTCTTATCTCGTTCCTTCTCTTCAGCATTCCTACACAATCTTATTTTTTTTCTTCTTGTTTTAACGTCAGCTTTCGTTAAGGGATATATACCTTACAATCTTGCAACTTTTATAATTAAGTCGTATATTCTATACGAAAATTTTTGCTCTTTAAGCTCTGTAGCTCTTTAACTCTTTCTTTTTTTCGCTCTTCGCTCTTTCTTGTTTGCTCTACAGTGCTAAATATCTTATAGAGATACAGCATTTTTACAGAATAGATCCCTAATTAAACTTAATTCATTCATATAAAAAAAGGAATTAGAAAGATGTCTCTACATGAGCCTTATAGAGGCAAAAGACAGTTTTACAAACTTCTATATATTTCTTAAAATCGAATATAATAATATGATAATCGTATATTTATATATATATATAATTTCCATTAATCAGGCAATTAATTATTAATTTTAATCGAGAGTAATAAAATACTATAAATAGATATTGATTACACGAATATATACAATGTAAATCAGCAACAGATTATTGTTCATCCCAGGACAACTTCGGTCACCGGTAGGATCCTGGTAAACGAACGAGAAAGAGATATGTCGGAATTTCGAAAATTATCCGCTTACATAATGCAAGACGACAATTTACAACCACTTTTAACGGTGCAAGAAGCGATGTTTGTCGCCGCTGATCTCAAGCTCAAATCGAACCGATGTCAGAAGTCGCAGAGGGTAGGTTTTTTCAACGTGTTGAACGAATACTATTTATTTATAGAAGATCTTTTATTTTTTTTTTCTTCCATGAAGAAATGACTACGTGGGAGAGAGAGGGAGAGAGAAACATATATGTAATATATATATAAAAAAAATATATATATTATTATTTAATATATATAATTATTTTATATATAATAATTGTTTTCCATGGAGAAACCATGATCCATTGTATTACAATAATAATAAAATTTAATAACTTTTCGTAAGATTAATAAATTGTACACGATTATAACAACGCTCACATGAATGACGATAGTTAAGAGTTAATTAATTTCACGTCAGATCGACGAAATATTAACAGTGATGGGTCTCGATGTGTCTCGCTACACGCTTACCTACAAACTCAGCGGAGGTCAAAGAAAAAGACTCGCTATCGCGCTCGAATTAATCAATAATCCGCCAGTCATGTTTCTCGATGAACCTACGAGGTAAATATCGGATGTTTATCTTGTCGGTTATATATTTTGTTTATCTTGTACATCTTGAAACTATTGAATTAATTGATGTATCAATTGATGTATCTACGATCAATTGATGTATTTTGATGTTATTTTTTCCAGTGGTTTAGATAGCGTAACTTCGAAGCAATGCTTGGCGCTTTTGAAGCAATTAGCCCAAGAGGGACGAACTATAATTTGCACGATTCATCAACCGAGCGCGACGCTTTTCAACATGATAGATCATCTTTACGTAGTAGCTGACGGATATTGCGTTTACACGGGCAGCACGCAAAATTTGGTACCATATTTAAGTAGCCTAGGATTACATTGTCCAACACATTATAATCCCATTGATTACTGTAAGTTTCAAGCTATTTAATAGATTCTATATCAAATGAAAAAAAAAACAAAAAAAAATCAATGATACTTTGACATTCTAATATAATTTACATAATAAATTATATACTTCTCATATAATTAACGTATATTTATTATATAATAAATATAATTTTATTATTATATGTATAATTAATGTAATTAGACGTGTTGTAAATTTTCTGTGAAATAATTTTTCTTTTCATTTGAGGTCCAATTTGCCGTGCGTGAATGAAGAATCGAAATATTATCAATATTTGTTTCTAAACAAAAAAAGTGAAATTTCTCGCTATTGTAGTTTAAACTTCTCTCTTTTCTTCTCAGTGATGGAAATATGCAATGGCGATTATGGTTCTCACATATCCAAGCTAGTGGAATCGATCGAGAATGGCAAAAGTAACATGTGGAGGTCAGGGAAAACTCTTCACTTGAATGAAGAAATTATCTCGCAACAGATCGCTCCTATAAGATTATATTCCTTTGAAACGGAATTCAAACAGACGCCGTATTATGTCGCCAGTTCCTGGAAGCAGCTTTGGATTCTTGTCAAGAGGAACGCAGTAAAATTATTTCGTGATAGGGTAACGTTGCTATACATGAGTCTTATATCTTTGTACTAAAATATTTTTTTGTTTATAAAATTATCATATACTTTACGCTCAATATGTTAATTAATTTTGAAATAATGTTCGACATTTTTTGACACTGATATTTTTCATTCAACGTTTTTAATAATCCCAAGTGAAATTTTTTTGAAACAAAAAGCTACACAAAATATTTACTTATTATATCCCTAATAGCACAGGTAGATTCTGAGAATGTCGGAGGATATCGCAAAAGTACATTGTGTACATTCTCAGAACATTCGATGTACGTACTACGATATACTGAGTACATACTATAAATTAATTCCTATGTCCCACTTATTTTAGTTCGTAGTATATACTGCGAATATCTTTCAGAGTATATCCTTAGTATATCTTTAGCATATCTTTAGCATATCTTTAATATATCTTTAGTATGTTCTACAGAACGTCACCCAGAATGTATATTATGCATTATTTAGGTCTGTTCTTATTAGCTAAACTGGTTGTATAATTCAGAGTTTATCTTTTTTTCAAAATGTATAAAAAAGATAAACCCTGAACTAGTGTAACCAGTTCAGGTAAAAAGAACAGACCTATTGATTAGGATAAAGATAGGATATTAGGTTATATTTTTTAATTTGTATTCTTTATTAAATATTCCTTCATTAAATACACACACACACACACATACACAGACAATGCAATGCCACGTAAGATTGTACTTTTTTATCGAACTCTGAAATAATCCTAAATTATCGTCGAGAAGAGACTGAGACTGAGACCGCTGTAACAGAAACAAAGAAAGACCGATACTGACAATATCGGAAATTACGTTTTTTAAGGTGGCATTGCTATCAGCGTAAATCAAAAGTACATTCTAAGAATATACATAAAAGTATATTCTGAGAATATATGTAAAAGTATATTCTGACAATATACGAGAAATAATATCTACAAGAGATGTTCTGAAAACATACTGAGAATATATGAGAAATGATATACTATAAGAGATGTTCTGATAATATCCTGAGACTATACGAAAAATGATATACTACAAGAGATATTATAGAGATGTTCTCAATATATTATATACAGTACGTACATTCACAGTATCAGTATAGAATGTTCGTATGATATCATGTGCTGTTAGGGATATGTTTGAATAATGATTGTATTTGAAAATTTTATATTTAAAATTTTATTAATTCGCATCAATTGATTTACGCATCGATATAATTTCTTTTTACAACATTGTTGATAAATTTTAAATTCTTTTTTTTAATTTTTCATCTATTTAGGTCTTAACATTCACACGGATCTCAATGCACCTCGCGATCGCTTTGCTTGCTGGTACCTTATACTTTCAAATTGGTCAGGATGCTGCTTATGTATTAGACAATTTTAATCTGTTGTTTTTCAGCGTTATGTTTCTCATGTACAACGCGTTTAGTGCTACAATGATTACATGTAAGTTTGTATTTGCGTTTAGCAATTTAATTTCAACAAGCAACGAGCTTTATATTTGATATCATAATATTATATTTGTTATTATAATATTATATAGCAATATATAAATCTCTCGATAAATGTATATCCTTTTATACGCAGTTCCCTCGGAATTACCGATTCTCAAACGCGAGCATTTCAATCGTTGGTACAAACTACGAGTGTACTATCTGGCGAATAAATTGGCTGATTTTCTCGTCCAATTTACTGCCACATTTATTTATACCATCGTAGTGTATTACATGAGTGATCAGCTTCCCGAAAGCAGAAGACTCGGATTATATATGCTCATGTGCTTCGTTATTAGTCTGGTTGGTCAAACGGCCGGGCTTATCGTAGGGTCTGGTTTAAAAGTTCAGGTTTGTTATTTTTGTTTCTAAGAGATCAATTTATCGTCCTAAATTTGCATTTTTATCGAGATAGAGTTTTTAACGAAGTTAAAGTAATAGACGTTATTATTGTTCGTTCTTCTTTCTCTTTTCTTTTTATCTTTTAAGATAATTGAAAAAAGTACGATTGGATTTGCTGCTTATAATAAAATAAAATAAAATACTTATAGTAAAAATAATTTGTACAAATTGTCGTGAATTATTTATTTCAGAATAGCGTGATTTTTGGACCATTTGCGATAATGCCGTTCGTGTTATTTAGCGGTTTTTTCGTGCGCTTGAAGGATGCATACCCTTATTCGCATTGGCTATTTCACATGTCATTCGTGAAATACGGTTTTGAGGGACTCATAACGGCGATTTACGGGTAAGATCCATGGTTCCTTTTTATCTTGATATTTTAACAGTTAATTGACGGTAATCTTTGCAATATTCCTCTTTTCGTTATTATAAAAAAAAAATAAATAAAATTAAGCCAAGTTTTTCCCTCTTAAATAAACTATCGAAATATAAAAAAATGTCATTTATAATCGTAGTTACGATCGAGCGAAGTTGAAGTGCTCGGCGGATTATTGTCATTTCGCTATCCCCGAAATTTTCCTCACGGAACTAGGTATGAAGCACGTAGATTACTGGTTCAACATGACAGTAATGATACTGCTGTGTATTGTCTTGGATATTGTGGCATATATTATATTGAAGATAAGAATTAAGAAACGCATATAGTATATATACGATATATAATTTAGGGCTTAAAACTTAACATAAGTGTCGCAGATACAAAAGTGTGGCGGGCGACTAGTGTAAACACAGAGGTCCTAAGAGGGTTTACTTATTAAGACTGACTCATCTCTTGTTGAATCTAACAATAAGCAATTATAACACACTTATGTAATATATATACATACATATATTTAATCGTATAGTACTTATAATAATTATATAATATAATATATATTAAATTATAATATTTAAAAAAAATTAATTATAATAAATGTATATATATTATATAATATATTGTATAGTATACATGCTAGAAAATTATAATTATTTGATAATTATAATATTACAAATGTTGACAAACAAATAAAATGTATGTACATATATTCGGTTCGTTAAATTCAATCGTAATATTTTATCGTAATCACAATTTACTTTTCCGATATAATTTCTATTTAACTTTTATATAAAATTGCATTTTAATCAAAATATATGTATTTTTAAAGAGATAGAATTAAAATTTTGTCATCGTGTAATATGCTGTTTTTTTCTAAACGTGATTAGAAGAACAAATTTTGCTAAAAAAATTTATATAGTTAAAAAATTTATATTTTCTATATAAAACGGTAAAAAAGTAGTTCTTTTAGAAGAATATTAAATTTTATGTTATGTAATAAACTGCATATATGTATAATATAATATGCAAGAATCGTATATTTTTTATTACAAAAATTTAAATGAAGAGAGTACTCGTCTGTCGAGTACGATATGCAAAATTTGTTGTGTAATTTTTAGTAAAAAACATTTGTACGTTTGTAAAAAGTATATGTTATGCAAAGAATTAAAGAGAATCATGTGTAACTCATCTTTACATATCCATAACAAAACACAATCATTTATTATGTACATATTTGAACAGTTTCCTTGTTATAAAAACACAGTTATAAAAACTATACTCTTTATCTGAATACCATCTAGATTATTCAAACAAGCTTGTGACAGTTATAAAAACGGAAAGGTCGACATTCTGATCCATTACTAAATAGAAATGCATGACATTACAGTTTTATATATGTGTGAAATTTTTGAAACTGTGTGAAATTTTACCTCTTTGAAAATAACAAAAGAATAATAACAGATTTGAAATAATTCATTCGAGAAACATGACAATTATTATTGTAGTTTAATTATTAACGTTAGTTAATATTTAGTGTTGTAGTTTGTTCCTCATTTATCTCTCTCCTTATTTAAAATAAAGGACATTTTGTGATAATTTTGCTTAGTATTATACAGATTGTGGTATCGGGCCGCATAAGATTAGTCACCACGCGAGCATCGTGCAATCGTTTTATTCATGATACCACTGATGATGTATTATATGTTCGTGAAACTAGTGTCAGCGGTTTTAACTTACACGACTGACAGTTGCGGCTGGGAATTTGCGAGTGATACTTCACAAGTGTATTCGTTTCCCATTTTATCAAAGTAAGAGAGAGGCGACTAGAATTGTAAAAAAACTTATATATAACTAATAGCGTGCAACGAGTCGATCGAAATTTTATTTAGTATAATAAGTATAAGATAAGTATCGAAAGTGTCTAGGTCGTACTATTATCTGATAGAGAATTTAAAGAAGAATTCGCGCCGCGTTTTTATTGTGCTCGTCCGTGCAGGCTTGTCTATGTATAATAGTGTGAGCATTACTGTAATCAATTGACGTCCAATTACGGAGCGAGAGAGATGCTGGGAGCTGATGATAATAATAAAACTGACGCGACGGTCAGCATGCTCGACAACAGTTGCCAGATTCAGTTGCGTGAATCGGAAAAATTGGGAGGACTCGTGGAGGAAGAGCGGAAGTTACAATTGTGTATCGAATTCAACAATCTCAGTTACTCGGTTTACCGTAAAGGTAAATATACATTTACTTTACACATTGTCCTTCATCAGTATCTTTCTCTCTCTTCTCTATGAGAAAATATACTAGTCTCTCCTGACCATGGACGTATGAATATCTAGATGAAGCATAAAGGTATACCTTTTTAGCCTAGCATAAAGTTTTTAGCATAAGGTTTACTTTTTTTTAGAAGAGATGAAGCCTGAGAAATAAGAGGAAAATTGATTATTGCACAATTATCTTGGTTGGCAATTTTCGTCCCACATCTCCGGCTTCACTTTTCCTCTCAAACGCTCCATCCAGTTATTCGGATTTCCATGCTTCTGACCATCTCTACTAACTCTACTAACCGATGCTGCGCCATTTGCTTAAGGCCGTTCTACGTTAGGCGCAAATCGATCGCAAGTAGAAACGCTTGTTCCGACAGTCAATCGGAAATGTTAATAGTACCATTATTCACACTTTTGATTGGTGGTTGCGATTGATTTGCGACTAATGTAGAATGACCTTTATACGAGCCTTCAGATAGCCTTCACAGAAACGCTTATGGTGTTATCATTTCTAAGGGCCGATTTCACCATCTCCGATTAACTCAATCGACCGATTAAACTATATCTTTGTCTCTTTTCAGCTACGTTCTTAAAAAGAGACAAAGATATAGTTTAATCGGCCGATTGAGTTAATCAGAGATAGTGAAACCGGCCCTTAGTTAGGCTCTTTTGCCGTTATCATTCGCTTTAACCTCGTAAACTCGTATTGCGATACATATTATTTTTGCGTTTGAATTTTGAATCCGCGTCTCTAATAAAATCATCCGTTCAGAGTGTTTATCTGTTATCCCAGACAGCATCAAAATCGAGATTAAGACGTCTTTAAGATGTCTTTTAGATTTCATATCATAAGATATCTTAAAGACATATCTTAAAGACTTCTTAAAGATGTCTCATATCTCAATTTTGGACATAATGCTGTCTGGGATGGAAGTCAGCGGATTCTTAATCATTTATCAGGACCGTCGAATTTTCAAATTTTTTTTCTTTTTCTCTCCCTCTTTTTTAGTAGGTCACGCATGCATATATGCAACTTAAAAAGAAATTCTTCAAAATTATTCCAATGTTATTTACAGAATGTGCTGATATCGTGATTATGTATAGACATCAGCACATTCTGTAAAAAATAGCATCTAGCTATATTTAGATTAACTAATAATAAGACTGAAGTATATAAACTGATTCATGATATAACTGGAAATAGACATATGCTCTATATATATAGATTAATAATAAGACTGAATAAGTATATAAATAGATTCATGATACAATAGATTAAATAGTTAAATAGTATCTAGATTAGATAGGAATAAATAAATATCATTCAATAATACGCTGTATTATCATCCATATTATCTAAAAATATAGTTTAGTCTAACTTATATGTATAATATATACAAATTGGATACACAGGGTGTAGAAGATTAATATTATATATAGAAAATTAATATTAACAAAAAATGTTTATTTTGAAGTCTTCTTTCTCCCTTTAAAGTTTGTCGGTCTAATTTTTTAACACCCTGTATATAATTATATCTATATTATATTATATATATAATATATATAATTATATCTATTCTATTACAAATTCTATAGTTTTTATAATAATATTTTTATCATTTTACATGCACACACATAATAATAATATCAATCCTTGCCCTTTTATGAGACTTATGATATTTAAAAATGGACGAATTCTCTAATATTATGACACTTTTATATCCACTCGTAGTTATTTATCCTTATTTTTCAATACAGAAAAATTAAAAAAGGAATACACAATTGATTTAATATATATAAATAGCTTCTAACAACTTTACAAAAACAATTAAACATATTTTTATGTCTCTTAATAATCTTAAATTGTAAAAATTCCATTTCCAAATAGCACAAATATTCAATAGACAATATTCAATAGACTCGCTGAACTTGTTTTTTTTTAAAGCAGAACGCGTATTCTTGTGAAATGAAAATTTACAATGTTATTATAAAAAAAGAGTATAATTTTCAGTGCAAAATCGTCAGCAATTATAAAGCAAATTAATTAATGATTCAGTCGCAATTATCGCGTTAAGCGTATACAAGCAAAAAAATCTTTGAACAAGAAACATTTAGAAACATTACGCGTTGATATAAAATAGATTGTTGCAACATCAACTGATACTTTAATCATAGTAACACAAAGAAAAAACAAAAATTTGCAAGCACATTAATTATTCCATTCTCATTTTATGTTCATCAATTTTAATTGGCATTTATATTCTAATCTTACACTGTACTCTAATAAATGGCAACGTAGACATTTGCGCTTGCAAATTCTTGTTCAATCAAATATTTTCCGCATTACTACGATTGAAGTGTCAGCCTTTTGAAAACGTCACGTAATCACTTCTAAATCTCTAGTCCGTGTTTTTTTTGCCTTTGGCTCTCGGATCAATAATTTGACCGGAAAGCTGTCAACGCAACATATGCACGATTTTTTTCAGTAATTACTCCATTAAACGTTACTTTTACGTCATTTTTTTATCAAATTATTCGCTATATACTCTATTATTATAAAATATAAAAATCTTCAATTTACACATTACAGTTTTCTAAGAAAAATTTGCAGAAGATGTATATTACTGTTTTTTTTGCGCAGTTACACTGATGTAACTCTTTATTTAAATTAAAATAAATAACAAGAAGTCACTCAGATCGCGTTTTTTTTAGTTCGCTCAAAATTATTAAGCGACAGAAATAATATGCAACCGCAATTTTACGATACTAGAACAACACACAAGTGCGCGCAATGCGCGCACTATTCTTCGATTTTATATAAAAAAAAATGATATTTTTATATAAAGTTTGTTTCAACTTGATTAATATTTTTTGATAGAAATCAGCTGATTAAAGCGTTAATTTGTTAATTATATTTTAAAATAATAGTATGTAATAGAAATTATAAAATAATATGTTTTAAATAAAATGTTAAAGTACATTAAACTCGACTAATATTTTTTGACAGAAATCAGCTGATAATTGTGCGCCGCGGTTTAAAAATATTAATTTTCAATATTTTAACGCGAACCAAAAATTAATCTTTCATATATTTTATCAGTACATTGTCTGCACATTTTGATGGTACCATCAGCATACCAGCCTACAAACTTTTTGATCTAATATACGTAAAATGAATCCGCGCAGTATGGGGTCCGCGGTTTAAAAATTTTAATTTTCAATATTTTAAAACGAGACAAAAATTATTCTTATATATATTTCAACAGTACATAATCTGCACAATATGATGGTACCATCAGCATTGCAGCGTACAAACTTTTTGATCTAATATACGTAAAATGAATCCGCGCCGTATGGGGTTTGCGGTATATAAATTCTAATTTTCAATATTTTAAAACGAGCCAAAAATTATTCTAATATATATTTCAACAGTACATTATCTGCACAATATGATGGTACCATCAGCATACCAGTCTACAAACTTTTTGATCTAATATACGTAAAATGAATCCGCGCCATATGGGGTTTGCGGTTTATAAATTCTAGTTTTCAATATTTTAAAACGAGCCAAAAATTATTCTAATATATATTTCAACAGTACTTTATATGCACAAAATGATGGTACCATCAGCATACCAGCGTACAAACTTTTTGATCAAATATACGTAAAATAAATCCGCGCCGTATGGGGTCCGCGGTTTAAAAATTTTAATTTCCATTTTTTTAAAACGAGCCAAAAATTATTCTTTTATATATTTCAACAGTACATTATCTGCACAATATGATGGTACCATCAGCATACCAGCGTACAAACTTTTTGATCTATTATACGTAAAATGAATCCGCGCCGTATGTGGCCCGCGGTTTACAAATTTTAACTTCCAATATTTTAAAACGAGCCAAAAATTATTCTTTGATATATTTCAATAGTACATTGTCTGCACATTATGATGATACCATCAGCATATCAGCGTACAAATTTTTTGGTATAATATACGTAATATAATTATTCGCTGTATGGGGTCTGCGGCTTAAAAATTTTAATTTTCAATATTTTAAAACGAGCCAAAAATTATTCTAATATATATTTCAACAGTACATTATCTGCACAATATGATGGTACCATCAGCATACCAGCGTACAAACTTTTTGATCTAATATACGTAAAATGAATCGCCGCCGTATGGGATCCGCGGTTTAAAAATTTTAATTTTCAATATTTTAAAACGAGCCAAAAATTATTCTTTTATATATTTCAACAGTACATTATCTGCACAATATGATGGTACCATCAGCATACCAGCGTACAAACTTTTTGATCTATTATACGTAAAATGAATCCGCGCCGTATGTGGCCCGCGGTTTAAAAATTTTAATTTCCAATATTTTAAAACGAGCCAAAAATTATTCTTTGATATATTTCAATAGTACATTGTCTGCACATTATGATGATACCATCAGCATACCAGCGTACAAATTTTTTGGTATAATATACGTAATATAATTATTCGCTGTATGGGGTCTGCGGCTTAAAAATTTTAATTTTCAATATTTTAAAACGAGCCAAAAATTATTCTATTATATATTTCAACAGTACATTATCTGCACAATATGATGGTACCATCAGCATACCAGCCTACAAACTTTTTGATCTAATATACGTAAAATGAATCGCCGCCGTATGGGGTCCGCGGTTTAAAAATTTTAATTTTCAATATTTTAAAACGAGCCAAAAATTATTCTTTTATATATTTCAACAGTACATTATCTGCACAATATGATGGTACCATCAGCATACCAGTCTACAAACTTTTTGATCTAATATGCGTAAAATGAATCCGCGCCATATGGGGTTTGCGGTTTATAAATTCTAGTTTTCAATATTTTAAAACGAGCCAAAAATTATTCTAATATATATTTCAACAGTACTTTATATGCACAATATGATGGTACCATCAGCATACCAGCGTACAAACTTTTTGATCAAATATACGTAAAATGAATCCGCGCCATATGGGGTTTGCGGTTTATAAATTCTAGTTTTCAATATTTTAAAACGAGCCAAAAATTATTCTAATATATATTTCAACAGTACTTTATATGCACAATATGATGGTACCATCAGCATACCAGCGTACAAACTTTTTGATCAAATATACGTAAAATAAATCCGCGCCGTATGGGGTTCGCGGTTTAAAAATTTTAATTTCCAATATTTTAAAACGAGCCAAAAATTATTCTTTTATATATTTCAACAGTACATTATCTGCACAATATGATGGTACCATCAGCATACCAGCGTACAAACTTTTTGATCTATTATACGTAAAATGAATCCGCGCCGTATGTGGCCCGCGGTTTAAAAATTTTAATTTCCAATATTTTAAAACGAGCCAAAAATTATTCTTTGATATATTTCAATAGTACATTGTCTGCACATTATGATGATACCATCAGCATACCAGCGTACAAATTTTTTGGTATAATATACGTAATATAATTATTCGCTGTATGGGGTCTGCGGCTTAAAAATTTTAATTTTCAATATTTTAAAACGAGCCAAAAATTATTCTATTATATATTTCAACAGTACATTATCTGCACAATATGATGGTACCATCAGCATACCAGCCTACAAACTTTTTGATCTAATATATGTAAAATGAATCGCCGCCGTATGAAGTCCGCGGTTTAAAAATTTTAATTTTCAATATTTTAAAACGAGCCAAAAATTATTCTTTTATATATATCAACAGTACATTATCTGCACAATATGATGGTACCATCAGCATACCAGCCTACAAACTTTTTGGTATAATATACGTAATATAATTATTCGCTGTATGGGGTCTGCGGCTTAAAAATTTTAATTTTCAATATTTTGAAACGAGCCAAAAATTAATCGTATATTTATTTCAATAGTGTATTGTTTACAGATTATTTTGGTACCATAAGTATACCAGCGTACAAACTTTTTGATCTAATATACGTAAAATAATTCCGCGCCGTATGGGGTCCGCGGTTAAAAAATTTTATTTTTTAATATTTTAAAACGAGCCAAAAATTAATCGTATATATATTTCAATAGTGTATTGTTTACAGATTATTTTGGTACCATAAGTATACCAGCGTACAAACTTTTTGATCTAATATTCGTAAAATAATTCCGCGCCGTATAGGGTCCGCGGTTTAAAAATTTTAATTTTCAATATTTTAAAACGAGCCAAAAATTATTCTTTTATATATTTCAACAGTACATTATCTGCACAATATGATGGTACCATCAGCATACCAGCGTACAAACTTTTTGATCTATTATACGTAAAATGAATCCGCGCCGTATGTGGCCCGCGGTTTAAAAATTTTAATTTCCAATATTTTAAAACGAGCCAAAAATTATTCTTTGATATATTTCAATAGTACATTGTCTGCACATTATGATGATACCATCAGCATACCAGCGTACAAATTTTTTGGTATAATATACGTAATATAATTATTCGCTGTATGGGGTCTGCGGCTTAAAAATTTTAATTTTCAATATTTTAAAACGAGCCAAAAATTATTCTATTATATATTTCAACAGTACATTATCTGCACAATATGATGGTACCATCAGCATACCAGCCTACAAACTTTTTGATCTAATATATGTAAAATGAATCGCCGCCGTATGAAGTCCGCGGTTTAAAAATTTTAATTTTCAATATTTTAAAACGAGCCAAAAATTATTCTTTTATATATATCAACAGTACATTATCTGCACAATATGATGGTACCATCAGCATACCAGCCTACAAACTTTTTGGTATAATATACGTAATATAATTATTCGCTATATGGGGTCTGCGGCTTAAAAATTTTAATTTTCAATATTTTGAAACGAGCCAAAAATTAATCGTATATTTATTTCAATAGTGTATTGTTTACAGATTATTTTGGTACCATAAGTATACCAGCGTACAAACTTTTTGATCTAATATTCGTAAAATAATTCCGCGCCGTATAGGGTCCGCGGTTTAAAAATTTTAATTTTCAATATTTTAAAACGAGACAAAAATTAATCTTTTATATATTTCAACATTACATTGTCTGCACATTATGATGTTAAATGTGCTACGACTTACACAGGCCTTAATTTTTGAATTGAAAGCTTAAACGTTTTTTGCGAAAATTACGGCCTGGGTAAGTCGTCCAACATTTTCTAAGGTCTTATTTACCTTTAAGACGCGCCCAAAGAAAATGTTCTACTACTTACACTGGTTTTAATTTTCGCAAAAAACGTTTAAACTTTGAATTCAAAAATTAAAGTCTGTGTAAGTCGTAGAACATTTGCTGAGGACTCATTTTGTTCGTCTTAAAGAGATCTTTAAAAGATCCTTAAAAGTTCGTCTTGAAGAGATCTTTAAAAGAACGTTTAAACTTGTAAAGATTAAGGCCTCTATAAAGCCTAAAACATTTTCTGTCGGCTCGTTTTGTAGGTCTTGAAGAAATCTTATAAAGATCTCTTCTATAAAGCCTAGAACAGAAAATGTTTTAGGCTTTATAGAGGCCTTAATCTTTTCAAGTTTAATCGTTTATCGGGAAAATTCAGCAAACTATAAAATAGCAATCTGTTGTGAATAATATGTTGTAATACCTTATCCTCGATTAATATTTTTATTACAGAAATCAGCTGATTAAAACGTTAATTTGCTAATTAATTTTTAAAATAAGAATATATGTTATAACATTTAAAATAATAATATGTTTTAAATAATGTATATTATAATTCCTTAAACTCGATTAATATTTATGACAGCTATCAGCTGATTTCTGTCAAAAAATATTAATCGCAGATAAAGCATTATAACATATTATTTATAAAATTATTATTTTAATTTTCTTAAAATATTTTTATTTTAAAATTTAATTAACAATGTAATGCTTTAATCATCTGATTTCTGTCAAAAAATATTAATCAAGTTTAAACAAACTTTATATAAAAACATCATTCTTTTTTATATAAAATCGAGGAATGGCGTAGCGCGCGCTTGTGTTAATAAAATATTTCGTTCATCTCCTCCACGTATATATGTATATAGCGCAGATCTCGTTCGAACATTCGCGTTTCGTCGTACATATGATGATGAGTTATTAACGAAATAATGTCCAACTTTAGGAAAAGAGAAAACGATCTTACGCGATGTGACCGGACACTTCGAGCCGGGGAAAGTGACGGTGATAATCGGTCCTTCCGGCGCGGGAAAGTCGACGCTGATGAAAATCATCTCGGGCGAGCGATGGGTCAACGTCGACGGCACCGTCTCTGTAAACGGCGTCGAACGGAACAGAGGAACGTTCCGCAAACATATATGTTATGTGCCACAACATTTCGAATTGCTGCCGTTCCTCACGACGAGAGAGACTCTCTACATAGCGGCTCGATTGAAGATGGACGTTAAGGGAAACGAGCAAGCGAATGCTCATCTGATTGTAAGTGCGATAAGTCGGAAAGATGCTTAATCCTTCTGTCAATGCATAATTTTTTTCATTTTTTTATCAATGTACAAGTACCTGACTAACAACTGCATATTTTCGACATATTCCACTGTAACAATTTCTTTCTAGCAGCTGCTATTATAGGTACTGAATATTCTTTTTCGTTCTATTTTAGGATGTAAGTTTCCGAATGAGGCTCTTTGTATTTTATATCAGGAAAGTTTCATAATATATGATATAATAAAGAAGGGTCATAAATATATTGTCACGCTGCTTTGAAAATGGCTGTTGGAATTATTCGTGAATTATAGAATCTGTTTAATAATATAATTTTTAAAAAACACTCAAGAAAAAGAGTAAATTTTCTGCAGTTTTTGGATGCTAAACACGAGTGTTGCAACAAGACTTTAATGCATCACATATGATAGCTATAATATGATAAAATAATTTTTCTTTGCCTATTTGACTGCAAATTTTTTAAATAGGTGACATGCTATAACAAAATCAAGATTGAAATTGTAAAAAATTTCCGTTCATGCACTTCTTATTTGAAAAAAATTACTTTTATCAAACTACGAATGTAATTTTCATCATCTGAATCGTTGGTCATCGATTATTTTTTTATTTATTGCACGTTGCGCTATCAAGTAAGATACGCATCGATATATCATCCATAAAAGACCCCGAATTTTCATCAGAATTATTTCAGGTAAACGAGATCGCTGAGAGTCTCGGATTATTGAACTGTCTAGACACGCTGACGAACAAGTTGAGCGGCGGCGAACTCAAGAGACTCTCTATCGGTGTGGAAATGATCAAACCGTCCGTTTTTTTATTGGATGAGCCGACGAGCGGCCTCGATAGTGCGGCATCTAATCAGGTATGATCCATGAATAGTTTAACAAAAACATTATTTGACAAGATGCTCACACATATATTAATAAAAATTTTTACATATTAAATGATATAAAGAATTTTTACAAATTAAATAAATTATATAAAAAATTCTTACATATTATATGAGATATACCAGATGTCCCATTTTAAAGGACCCACTCAAATATCTCATTGTCAGAAACACTGCGTTAAATCGAAAAATGTTTCCTACAAAAGTTGTAGGGTTTCGAGGGGGACATAACATAGTAATATTCATATGACCTTGGGCGGCGTCTCCAAGGTCAAATAAAGGTGAGAATGAATTTTGAAAAGAAGAAAAAAATATTAGGAAAATAAAAAAATGCTTCAGATAAAAGTTGTTCAAATTAATTAGTAGAAAAAGATGTTATAATAAAAAATATAGGTTTCCATTTAAAAAATTCATTCTCACCTTCACTTGACCGTGGAGGCGCCGCCCAAGGTCATGAATATTACTATGTTATGTCCCCCTCGAAACCCTACAACTTTTGTAGGAAACATTTTTCGATTTAACGCAGTGTTTCTGAGATATTTGAGTGGGTCCTTTAAAATGGGACACCCAATATAAAGAAGGTCTTATTTTTTAATATTATCTTTAATAAGATATAA
This sequence comes from Prenolepis imparis, assembly GCF_030444845.1. Classification (NCBI taxonomy): domain Eukaryota; kingdom Metazoa; phylum Arthropoda; class Insecta; order Hymenoptera; family Formicidae; genus Prenolepis; species Prenolepis imparis. The sequence continues at coordinate 379,077 of NW_028141175.1, forward strand.
ATATAATATGCTAAAATTTCGGGGATGGATATATCAACAGCTCATTAACGTGTTGCACAATATGGCAAGAGCAAAGTGCACCGTAGTTTGTGCGATACACCAACCCAGTAGTCAGATGATCTCGCAGTTCGATAACATTATGGTACTCGATCGAGGTAGATGCATGTACTGTGGTCCGAAGAGTGAGATACTAAATACATACAAGTGCGCCGGGTTCGCGTGTCCGCGCTTCTACAACATCGCTGAATTCGGTAATATTGCTTCTGTCAATTCAGCTTGATGAATACGAGTCACTGAAAAAAAGAAAATTTAGAGAAACAGCGTTTACGCGTTTATCCTTTTTTTGCGTTTGCGTTTTCGCACGTTATTTTTCATAATTTTGGAATCTAAATTGATTTCTTACTAATTGCGAAAATTTTTGGGATGAAAAATTGTTATTAATTTTAAAAGTTAATTTGACTTGACAAAAAACTTTTTATTGTTATTTATTTTCCAATATTTTAATTAAATTTTTCAATGTCGAATATCTCGTTACTTAAATGTATCATTGAAGCAAGCGGAAATGCGTTAATAACTTGAAAAGATAAAGGACGAGACACACGCGATAATGACATGCAATGTCGTTTCTTATGATTATAGTACTCGAAGTAATAACCGAACAGAGAGGTGGAGATTTGGAGAATCTGTATGAGATCTCTCGTAGTGAATATGAAAAGTACAAATCGAGCCATACACATCATAAAAATGGTAAATAAACGTAATATATATGCGTGCTATATATCTGTAGATATAAATCTTTACTTGAATTTTTCTCGATTATCTTCAATAATCTATTTCAAATCATTTATTCAATTATTTATCTCGCTTTTGTATTAATTACAATATTCTTCTGCCTTATTTTGCTTCGATAACTGCGTGACGACAATGTGTAATTGTATTTTATTTATCGAATATATGATAAATCGAATATATAATAATAATAAATAATATATCTGCCTCAAAATGTAGATTTTACAGTAGAGAAAAAAGATAGATTGGATAAAAAATTGCAAGACGAGAGCATATAAAGATGAGCGTGAAATTTTAATCAATAATTATCGACATTTGACGAATTTTTGCAGAAACAGATTCGGAAACGACTTGTTCTAAACAGAATATTGAAAAAGACGACGTGCTCACGTCCGCGAATAATACAAAGCAAAGATTGTCAACGTGGCAACAACAAAAGATATTATTTTCAAGGGCTTTAATTTGCATCAAGCGAGATACCGTGAGTAAGAGTTGATTTAAAAGACGTCATAATTATTTGTACGAAATTAAACGTTATGTCTGAATATTTCAGATCATGACGAAGGTGAGACTTGCAACGCATGTCATAGTAGGACTGTTGTTAGGGGTGGTTTTTTATGACTTTGGCAATGATGCGCAAAAAGTGTACAGCAACTTACTTTACGTATTCTCTCTTTTGCTGTTCTTATATGTAGTAAATTCGATGCTAGCGGTGCTAATGTGTAAGTGAGAATTGTACATCCTCTTCCTAAGATTTTGTGGACTTTTAAGCATGTCGTTATAATTTTTTGATTTTTTCTCTTATTGGCAAAAATAACAAAATAAAAAAATATTACCGATAGATTTTTCAAATTAAAAAGAAAATGAAAATTTTTATAGCGATATTCCAAACTCATCATGCGTGAAACTTGCATCGCGACAAATATATATGTATATAGGTTTTATGCAGTAAACTTGAGTTTTATAAACGTTATATTGTATTAAGGCCTTTGTACCGTATGGTTGCAGTTCCCACGGAAGTGGCAGTGTTTCTACAGGAGCATTTAAATAATTGGTATTCCTTTAGATCCTACTATAGCGTAAAGATAATGACGGATCTTCCGATGCAAGTACGTTTTCTAATATATCTCTATGCTAACATTTCATTATAATTTCCTTTACTATACTTTATATAATATTATATAGTAAATACTATACACTATATAGTATTTTATACTATTTGTATATATTATTTATATATACTATATATACATACATATTACATACTATATATACTATATATTTTTATATTGGATAATTATATATGTGACTCTTATTTTTAAAATCATCGAATAGAAGACTTTCCTTTAATCTTTAGATACTTTGTTCTTCATCCTTTTTGCTTATATCATACTACATGACGGGGCAGCCATTGGAATCTAATAGGGTGTTAGGAGTGTGGAGTGTTGGCGTATTGATAACAATTTTTGGACAAACAGTCGGGGTTCTTATGAGTGTGGCTGTCAACATTGAGGTGCTGCAACACAGAAATCTTTTATAAAAATACTACTTTTATAAAAATTAACAGATGATTCATTTACGATAAAAATAAGTTTCAAATAAGTTTCAAATCAGTCCATCAATCAGTATTATCCAAATCATGTACTGTAAATTACAAAATAACATAAATCATAAGCATATTATTTTTTTCAGATAGGTGTTTTCTTAATACCGGCATTAAGTATACCGATGATACTGTTTGCCGGATTTTACTTGAGGATAGGGGAAATGTTGGCGTTCCTGCAACCTTTAGGCACCCTAAGCTGCTTCAGGTGTGCACAAAAGTATACTTTTACTTGTTAATTCAAAACGTTATTCCTAGTTTGTGTTATTTTTTTTCTTTTAGTCAATTGGAAAAAATACGCAATTTTTTATTGCAGATACGCGTTTGAGGGAATGATGCAAGCACTTTATGATTTCGATCGACCGAAATTACATTGCGCAGAGGTTTATTGCTATCTTCATTCGCCAAGCGCCATTCTTTCGGCGATGGAAATGCCTACGGTGCCGTTTTACGTAACTTTGATAATACTCGGCTGTTGGATATTTTTCTTACACGTTATCATCTATGTGATGTTTTGTTGGAAAATTTATTACGCAAAAAAGTGACGTATAAAATTAATTTCACTGATGAACATTTACTTATATATACAGGGTGTTTCAGGAGATTCTAGGACTTGATTGTATACATCATTTAAGCAAAAAAGTTTATATAAACATGTGTTTTATTCTGGACGGTTATAAATATACAACGTGTTTAAGTGAAAGAACGAATACATTTATTAACTTAAAATTAGTAGAACCAAATGCTACGAAACAATTATATTAAATTTTTATATTTCATAGAATTTAGTTCTAATAAGTTAATAAATGTATTCGTTCTTAAAACTGAATATGTTTTGTATATTTCTAACCGTCCAGAATAGGACACATGTTTATATAAATTTTCTTGCTTAAAATGATGTGTACAATCATGTCCTAGAACGCTGAGCATATTCCTACTGAAACATCTTGTATATATATTTCTCATTTCGTTTAATCTAACCGAATATAATTACGCGCGCGAAGCGAAGTTATATTATTCTTTGATAATAAAATCTTAAAAATTGCAACGTATGCATAAGAATTCAATATTTAAATCAAAATACCTACGCTTTCATTAGACTCACACATTTCCATACATCCGCCACGTTGCACGGCACGGCTCGCGCGAGACTGATCGTCAATCTCGCAATTGCAATATCTCGCAGTCTCGCACGAGAATCAGTTTCGCGCGAGACGCGCAGCGTGACGGACGTATGGGCTGTGCTAATCTAATGGAAAGGATAGAAAGAGAAAGATGTTTTCGTCGGGTCCGGTTCATTCTTGGCTGTGAAGTTAGGTTTCATCTTCAGGGGGGGGGGGGCAGAATCTTGCGGTCGGTGGTGGGGATCAGTCTTGCGCGAGACGTGCAGCGTGGTGGACGTATGGGACGCGCGCATTTAATGAAAAGGATAGAAAGAGAGAGAGATGTGTTCGCCGGGCCCGGTTCATTCTTGGCCTCATGAAGGTAGGTTTCGCCGTCAGGTGGCGACACCGGTACTCAAAGCTTGCTTGGAGTCAATCACTGCGCGCGAGATGTGCAGTGTGGTGGACGGTGGATGTGTGCAGGCGCGCGAATCTAATGTAAGCGCAGATATTTTGATCAAAAGGTTCTTATAGAAAATTCTATTTTTTTGTTCTCTGTTAAAGATTTAAATATTGTATTTTTATACATTGCATTGCATAATTAATATCTTTTTATGCATGCGCATTGCAATAATAATTTTTATGCATGCGCGTTATTGCAATTTTTGAGATTTTATTATCAAAGAATAATATAACTTTGCTTCGCGCGTGTAATTATATTCGGTTAGATTAAACGAAATGAGGAAATAAATATATAGAAAGAGAGATATAGGATGTTTCAGGAGGAATATTCAGCATTCTAAGACTTGATTGTATACATAATTTTAAGCAAAAAGATTTATATAAACATATATGTCCTATTCTGGACGGTTATAAGGATACAACGTTCAAGTTTAAGAACGAATACATTTATTAACTTAGTAAAACCAAATGGCTATGAAACAATTATATTAAACTTTTGTATTTCATAGAATTTAGTTCTAAAAAGTTAATTAATGCCATGTATTCGTTCTTAAAACTGAATATGTTGTATCTTTTTAACCGTTCAGAATAGGACATATATGTTTATATAAACTTTCTTGCTTAAAATGATGTGTACAATCATATCCTAGAATACTGATCATATTCCTCCTGAAACACTTTGTATATACATATAGAGAAAAAATTTGTTCGACGATTATCTTTGTATCTAAATTAATTGTAGAACAAATCTTCTCTCTACTAACGTGCAAAAGAAATAATGAAATAAGAAAAAATGTGAAAGATTGTAAATATGAATTTTGTCTATATAACAGTCGATATAACAACAACAGCACATAATAAAATTTATTTTTATTTTTCTATAATTTTCTATAATTTTGTAATTAATTAGATTATACTGCAAGTCATTAATTTTGGATATATTATAATAAAATAAATTAAATATAACAGTATCATATAAATCAAAGTATCTTAGGAATAATCAAAATTAAGCCGCCAACTTGACAAGAATATCAAACGGGCAATTCAAAACTTTTTCTTTCTTTTTCTTTTTCTTACCTTACTGTTTCTGTATAAATGTGCATAAAGTAAAATAATAAATAACATAAAAGTATGTACTAATAATGATATGATGGCGGTAATAATTGTAATAATAATAACATATGTAAAGTATACATAATAAATTTAAAAACTCTTTTAAGACGATTTACATAATATAAATTAAGAAATATTTTTATCGGCTCTCAGTATTTAATAAATAAATGTGATTTTTAAATTCGGCCAATAAAGCCAAGCACGAAAATTAATTCTAATTTTTCGGAACTGTATCTCTTGGTTTGAGATTACTAAGTTCCATCAATTAATAATCCTCAAGAGATACAGTTCCGAAAAATTAGAATTAATTTTTGTGCTTGGCTCTATTGGCCGAATTTAAAAATCACATTGATTTACATAATATTCCCAAAAGATTAAAAATAAACGCAATTATTAGTTTATAGTGCATTCTACTGATTCGACGATTAACATATTTTCTCCTGTAATGTCTGGAATAATTCGGAAATAACATTTCGATAATACGATACTTTTGACAATTGTATCAAAAATTCTTAAAAAATATTATATGAATTATTTGATAAGCGTGTGTGCGATGTGTTTCATCTTAAAATCAACATTTCTATTATTCTTATATACGTACTTTGGACATATTGTACGTATATATCGCACACATTTACTAACGCATCTTATCGAATATAATATATGATTCAGCTTAATTTGACGTATTAGCTTATCGAAGTCTAGCGTGAATTAAAATCACTTAACAAAACACAATAACCATTTTTTTTTACTTTGATTTGCAGTTGTAAAAACTATACTTTTTATCTGAAATCTGAATATCATTTAAATTATTCAAAAAGTTTTTGTGTCGCAGTTAGAAAAACACGAAGAGATATCGACATCCTGATGATTTCTTACGCATGAATGCATGACGAAACACATAACAGTTTTATATACACACATATGTGTAAAATTTTATCTCCTTGTTAATAAATAAAGAATAATAATAGATTTGAAAAAAATAACATTTATTCGAGAAGCATGACAATTATATATATTATTGTAGTTTATTAATGTTATTAATGTTGTCATTGTTCCTCATTTATGTATCTCGTTATTTAAAATAAACGATGTGTTGTAATATTGCTTAATATTATGCTTAATATTAATGCTTGCTTAATATTATGCATATTGTGGTCTGCATACCATCACGCGAGCATTATTAAGTATATTCGTTTTTTTATTCACATATAAGACCGCGCGTGTGTGTGTGTGTGTGAAACCATGTTATCGGTTAGGTGAGTTTACGCGCGTATGCAGTTTGCACTGTCTGCAGTTGCGACTGCGAGAATTCGTGAGTGCTTATCAAAGTTAGAGCCGATTAGAACTAGAAAGAATATTTGTCCAACTAGATATACAGCAACGAGTCGATCGAAAGTCTAATATAACGAAGAGTGTCAGTCGTACTCTTGTCTAATAAAGAATTTTACGAGAATTTGCGTCGCATCCTTATTGTGCTCATCTGTGCAGACTTATATAATGTGTGCATTTAATAGAATTAAAATCGACTAAATCGGAATAACGCTCGGTTACAAAGCGAGAAAGATGCAGGAAGCTGATGCTAATAATAAAAATGACGCGATGACGGCGAACATGCTCGGTAACAGCTGCCAGATTCAGTTGCGTGAGTCGGAAAAACTGATGGGAGAACTCGTGGAGGAAGAGCGGAAGTCATCACTGTATATCGAATTCAATGATCTCAGTTACTCGGTTTATCGTAAAGGTAAAGATACATTTATTTTAAACATTGTCCTACATCTCTCTCCCTCTCTCTCTCTCTCTCTCTTAGTAGATCGCGCATGTGTATATATATGCTACCTAAAAAAATTAATTCTTCAACATTATTCCAATGTTAAGTATAATTAACGATAAGTATAATTTTCAACGTAAAATTGTCAGCAGTTGAAAAGCGCACTAATTAATTAATTATACATTCGCAATTATCGCAAAACGCTTGCAAGTAAAAAAAGATCTAGAAAAATTTTAAAACAATACACGACGATAATTAGATTGTCGCGCAACATGAGCTTATACTTTATAGTAACACCAAAAATGCAAATTTAAGAAAATAAAAATTTGCAAGCACATTAATCATTCCATTCTTATTTTGTGTTCATCAATTTTAAATTATCATTATTTATATTCTAATCTTTAATCTTACACTTTTGTATAGTACAATTAGATTCAGAATTGTATCTAATAAATGGCAGAAATTTGCGCTTGCAAATTTCTGATCTCTCAAATTTCCTCTGCATTACTGCGATTGAAGTGTCAGTCTTTTGAAATCGTCACGTAATCACTTCTAAATCTCTAGTCCGTGTTTTTTTTTGCTTTTGGCTCTCGGATCAATAATTTGACCGGAAAGCTGTCAACGCAACATATGCACGATTTTTTTCAGTAATTATTCCATTAAACGTTACTTTTACGTCATTTTTTTATCAAATTATTCGCTATATGCTCTATTATTATAAAATATAAAAATCTTCAATTTACACATTACAGTTTTCTAAGAAAAGTTGCAAAAGATCTATATTACTGTTTTCTTTTTTTGCGCAATTACATTGATGTAATTCTTTTAAATTTGAATAAATAACAGGAAGTCACACAGATCGCGTTTTTCTTAGTTCGCTTAAAATTAATAAGCGACAGAAATAAGATGCAACCAATTTTACGATATAATATTTAATTATATTGATTACTGTTGCGTGCAACAAATGATGTTTTTTTTATTTTTAATATTAGTGCATATATAACGAATATAACGAATATGTGAAAAGTAATCTATAAATAAATAGGAAAACGTATCAATAAAAAATAGCATTATTGATGTCATAAAGTTTGCATTTGCGAGGATAATAAAATATTTTGTTCATCTCATCCACATATATATACAAATGTATATAGCGCAGATCTCGTTCGAACATTCGCGTTTCGTCGTGCATATGATGACGAGTTATTAACGAAGAAATGTCCAACTTTAGGAAAACAGAAGACGATCTTACGCGATGTGACCGGACACTTCGAGCCCGGGAAAGTGACGGTGATAATCGGTCCTTCCGGCGCGGGAAAGTCGACGCTGATGAAAATCATCTCGGGCGAGCGATGGGTCAACGTCGACGGCACCGTCTCTGTAAACGGCGTTGAACGGAACAGAGGAACGTTCCGCAAACATGTATGTTATGTGCCACAATATTTCGAATTACTGCCGTTCCTCACGACGAGAGAGACCCTCTACATAGCGGCTCGATTGAAGATGGACGTTAAGGGAAACGAGCAAGCGAATGCTCATCTGATTGTAAGTGCGATAAGACGGAAAGATGCTTAATCCTTCTGTCAATGCATAATTTTTTTCATCTTTTTATCAATGTACAAGTACCTGACCAACAACTACAGATTTTCGACATATTCCACTGTAACAATTTCTTCAGTCATGGGTTATTTTTTTATTTACTGCACGTTGCGCCACAAAAGTAAAATGTACATTGATATATCGTCCATTCAAAGACTCTGAATTTTCTTCTGAATTATTTCAGGCAAACGAGATCGCTGTGAGTCTCGGTTTATCGGGTTGTCTAGACACGTTGACGAACAAGTTGAGCGGCGGTGAACGCAAGAGACTCTCCATCGGGATGGAAATGATCAAACCGTCTGTTTTTTTATTGGATGAGCCGACGAGCGGTCTCGATAGCGCGGCATCTAATCAGGTATGATCCATGAATAATAGTTTAACAAAAACATTATACGAGATGCACACATGTATGTTAATAAAAAATTTTTACATATTAAATGATATAAAAAATTCTTATTTTTTAATATCATCTTTAATAAGATATAATATGCTAAAATTTCGGGGTGGATATTTCAACAGCTCATTAACGTGCTGTATAATATGGCGAGAGCAAACTGCACCGTGGTTTGCGCGATACATCAACCCAGTAGTCAGATGATCTCGCAGTTCGATAACATTATGGTACTCGATCGAGGTAGATGCATGTACTGTGGTCCGAAGAGTGAGATACTAAATACATATAAGTGCGCCGGGTTTGCGTGTCCGCGCTTCTACAACATCGCTGAATTCGGTAATATTGCTTCTGTCGATCCAGCTTGACGAATATGATTAAATTGTGAAAAAAAGGAAAAATTAGAGAAACAGCGTTTATATGCGTTTATTTTATTTTATTTTTTTGCGTTTGCGTTTTCGCACGTTATTTTTCATCATTTTGCAATCTAAATTGATCTTTTACTAATTGCGGAAATTTTGGGGGAAAAAAATTGTTATTAATTTTAAAATCTAACAATTCTTTTTATTGTTATCTGTTTTTCAATATTTTAATTTAATTTAATGTTGAATATCTCGTTATTTAAATCTGTTGAAGGAAGAGAAAATCTGCATTATTAACTTAAAAAAATAAAGGACGAGACACACGTGATAATGACAGAAAATGTTGTTTCTTATGATTACAGTACTCGAAGTAATAACCGAACAGAGAGGTGGAGATTTGGAGCATCTATACGAGATTTGTCGTAGTGAACATGAAAAGACGCGCCATACACATAAAAGTGGTAAATAATATAATATACGTGTCTATATGCATATTTGTAGATATAAATCTTTACTTGAACTTTTCTCGATTATCTATTTCAATAATCTATTTATCTCGCTTTTGTATTAATTACAATATTCTTCTGTCTTATTTTGCTTTAATAACTGCACGACGAAAGTGTGTAATTGTATTTTATTTATCGAATATATATAATATATATCTAATATGTAGATTGCAGTAGAGAGAAAAAAAACAAGATAGATCGGATCAAAAATTGCAAGACGAGATAATATAAAGATGTGCGTGAAATTTTAATCAATAATTATCGACATTTGACGAATTTTGCAGAAACAGATTCGGAAACGACTTGTTCTAAACAGAATATTGAAAAAGACGACGTGCTCACGTCCGCGAATAATACAAAGCAAAGATTGTCAACGTGGCAACAACAAAAGATATTATTTTCAAGGGCTTTTATTTGCATCAAACGAGATACTGTAAGAGATAATCTGAAAGACGCCGATAATAATTTGCACGAAATTAAAACGCTGTTCTCGATCAATTATTTAGACCATGACGATGCTGAGATTTGTGGCGCATGTTATTGTAGGACTGGTTTTTGGGATAATCTATTATGACTTTGGCAATGATGCGCAAAAAGTGCTCAGCAACATAGGTTACTTATTCTGCCTTCTGGTGTTCTTATACATTACCAATTCATATCTGGCAGTGCTAATGTGTAAGTGACGTAGATCTTCTTTCTATAAGATTTTGTGGACTTTTAAGCATGTCATTATGATTTTTTCCTTATTGACAAAAATATATGTATAAAAAATATTACCGATAGATTTTTCGAATTAAAAAGAAAACGAAAATTTTTATAGCAATTTTCCAAATTCATGCGGTGCGTAAAACTTGCGTCGCGACAAATACATAGTTTTTACGCACGTGTTTCATATAAATCGTATTATATCGTATTAAGCATGGCCTTTATACCGCTTGATTGCAGTTCCCATAGAAGCAGCAGTGTTTCTACAAGAGCATTTAAATAATTGGTACTCCTTGAGAGCCTACTATAGCGTAAAGATATTATCGGATCTTCCGATGCAAGTACGTTTTCTAATAAATCTCTACATATATACATATGCATTACATATACTATTACAATATATACTATTTATATATGCTACATATACATGTATATTACATACTATATATACTATATATTTTTATATTGGACGTCACATAATTATATATGTGACTCTTGTTTTAAAAATCATCGAGTAGAAAAATTTGCTTTTATCCATTAGATACTTTGTCCTACATCCTTTGTGCTTATATCATATTACGTGACGGGACAGCCAATGGAATCTGACAGGTTTCTACAAATGTGGAGTATTGCCGTATTGGTGTCAATTATTGGACAGACACTCGGGATTTTGATGGGTTTGGCTTTCAACATTAAGGTGCTGCAACATAACACAGCAATCTATTTTTATAAAAATTAAAAGATGATCTATTTACGATAAAAATAAGTTTCAAATCAGTCCGTTGATCAATTCAAAATCATGTATTGTTTATTATAAAATATTTTAAAAATAACGTAAATCATAAGGATATTATTTTTTCAGATGGGTCTTTTCTTAATATCAGCAATAAGTATACCGATGTTGCTGTTTTCCGGATTTAACTTGAAGCGAGAGGAGATGTTGATGTTTCTGCAACCTTTAGTCACCATAAACTTTTTCAGGTGTTCACAAAAATATATTTTTACTCGTTAATTCAAAGTGTTATTTCTAGTTTGTGTTATTTCTTTTCTTTTAGTCAATTGGAAAAATACACATTTTTTTATTGCAGATACGCGTTTGAGGGATTGATACAAGCGATCTATGGTTTTGATCGACCGAAATTACATTGCTCAGAGATTTACTGCTATTTTAGTTCGCCAAGCGTCATTTTCTCTAGAGTGTACATGCCTACGACGTCGTTCTACGTAATTTTGTTGATACTCGGCAGTTGGATATTCTGCTTACACGTTATCATTTACGTGGTCTTTTGTTGGAAAATTTATTACGCGAAAAAGTGACGTAAAATTAATTTCACTGAACATTTTTATTTATACATATAGAGTATTCATATAGAAAATATTTGTTCGACGATTATCTTTGTATCTTTAAATTAATAGTAGTACAAATCTTCTCTCCACTAACGAGCAAAAAAATAATGAAATAAGGAAAAATGTAAAAGATTATAAATAAGAATTGTCTAGATATAACATAATCGATATAACAATAACAAGATAAAATAAAATTTATTTTTTTATAATTTTATAATTAATTAGATTATACTATAAGTCATTAATTTTGGATATATTATTAAATATATTAAATATATTTTAAAATATATATTAAAATAAATTAAATGTAACAGTATCATATAAACCAAAGTATTTTAGGAATAGTCATTAAGGACGCCGACTTGATAAAGCTGACGAAAATATCAAACGGGCAGTTCAAAACTTTTTCTCTCTCTTTTTTAACTTACTTTTTTGCATAAATGTGTATAATGTAAAATAATAAATAACATAAAAATATGTATACTAATAATGATACGATGATAGTAATAATTGTGTAGTAATAATATAATTCTTTCAAGATTGACACTATATTTTCAAAAGATTAAAATAAATGAACGTAGTTATTTCATAGTGTATCCTACTGATTCGACGATCGACATTATGCCTCCATAATGTCTGGAATAATACAAAATGACATTTCGATAATACAGTACTTGACAATTGTATCAAAAATTCTTATAAATTATTATATGAATTACTTGATAAGCGTGCGGTGTTTTTCTTTTAAAAATCAATCATTTTTATTCTTATATGCGTACTTTGAACATATTATATGCCTATATCGCACACACATTCTACTCTATTTTAGATTCTAGATTCTACAGATTTTCATACACACATACACGCATATATATATTTTGCTTTCGATATTTTATAGAAGACCAAATAGTATAATATGAAGAAACGTTTATAGAGAATTCAAAACCATAACGTTATGTTTTCTCTTTTGCTGTCTACAACTAATTCAAAGGTGCGGATTTTAGAATAAATTTTAGAAAACATTTTCAAATAATTTTTTAAAGAATTACACGCCAAATTATTATACGTACTGTAATTGGCAGGATTGCGATTTTTTATATGGAGCAAGATAGTTTTATATTTTCTAGATAAGGCAGCAATTTGTTCGTCGCTCTTTGGTACGGATGACATTCTCCCTTTGCTAAGACATATATCTGCAGAAATTTTAATTAATTTTTTTTTTTAGAGGATCATAACACATGATTCCAAAAATGAAATTCGATATCGCATTTCCTTGTAATATTAAATTTTGCGATATTTTATATATATGATACTCACTTGATCGAACAATTGAAATAAAGATACACTCAGCTAATAGTACAGATTATTATTCTTTCTTGTCGCACCAATATCTTTATTCGTTGTGTTTTTTTAGAAAACGTAATCAACATTTATAAAAAGTGTATTATTTTTAACAAAAAATTAAACGTAGAATCATCTGCAATTTAAAGCATTTCCTTAACAAAAAAATGATTTATCATGTATGTTGAATGATTAATTGAACAGTTTCTTTACTTTGTTTTGCACAGTTCTAAAAACTATAATCTTTATTTAAACACAGTATCTAGATTATTCAAAAAAGTTAAGTCGGTTAAAAAAACTGACAGATATCGACATCTTAATCTCATAATTACCATGAATGCATGACATAACAGTTTTATATATGTGTTAAATTTTTGAAACTGTATGAAATCTCCTTGATTATAAAAGAATAATAATAAATTTAAAAAAAAATAATTTATTTGAGAAACATAACAATCATTATTGTAATTGATTAATGTTTGTTGTCGTGGTTCTTATTTATTTCTCTCGTTATTTGAAATAAATCTCGATATATTTTCTAATGTAAATTACATTATAATATCGATAAAATGTGCATAAAATAAACCGACTATTAAATGCAATCGTTTCATTATCATAATCGCTGTGTGTGCTTAAAATCGTGACAGTGCTTTAAACAGACATCATGCGTCTGACAGTTGCGGCTGGGAATTCACGAGTGATACTTCGCGAGTGTGTGCGCCTTTCATTTGATCAAAGTAAGAGGCGACTAGAACTATAGCAAAACTTGTACAACTAAGTGTGAAACGAGTCGATCGAAATTATGGTATAAGATCGAAAGTGTGTCGGTCGTACTTTCACGTACTCTGATAGAGAATTTAAAGAAGTCGCGCCTCTTTGTTATACTCGTCCGTGCAGACTTGCCTATGTGTATAATAGTGAGCATTTAATCAATTGACGGAACGGACGCTCAATTACGAAGCAAGAGAGAGAGAGAAATGCTGGAAGCTGATGATAATAATAAAAATGACGCGACGACGATGCTCAATGACAGCTGTCGGATTCAGTTGCGGGAGTCGGAAAAATTGATGGGAGAACTCGTGGAAGAAGAGCGGAAGTCACAATTGTATATCGAATTCAACAATCTTCGTTACTCGGTTTATCGCAACGGTAGAGATACATTTATTTTACATATTGTCCCACATGGCCCCCCCTCACTCACTCTCTCTCTTTCTCTCTCTTTCTTTCTCTTACTCTTTTCTCTGAAATGAGATGCCAATGAAGTGCCAGTCTCTTCTGATCGTCTCTACTAACTAATACTTACCGCGCCATTTGCTTATGCAAGTCTTCAGACAACCTTCACAGAGACACTTGGTGTTATCACTTTTAAGTTCTGCCGTTATCATTCGCTTCAACCTCATAAGCGTATTGCGATACATGTGTCTATAAATGTTTGTGTCGATTTAGTCTTTAAAAAACGTATCTTATCCGTACAGAGTGTTTATCTGTTATGAAAATTAATGGATCTTTAACCGGTTATCAAGTCAAGAGAGAGAGAGAGAGAGAGAGAGAGAGAGCGAGAGGGAGAGAGAAAAAGAGAAAAATGTCTCTTCCTCTTTTTTTTTTTTTTTTTTTAGTAAGTATGCATATATGCGACTTAACAAGAAATTCTTCAATATTATTCCAATATATATTATTTACACAACGTATCGATATCGTTATATATATTGGTATTCGTTTTAATAGATAGATGCTATTTAGATTAAACTAAATAAGGCCGAGTATATATAATATGATATGTTATTATAATGTATTATAATATGATATAGGTATAAGATAAAATGATATAAATATGTTTAATAATAGATAAATACAATCTAGATTTGATAGGAATAAAAAAATATCATTCAATAATAACGCTATATATTATCATCCATTATCTAAAAATTATTCAGTCTAATTTAAAATATATATTACATATCTATTCTATTCTATAAATATTATAGATTCTATGAATAATAATTTTATCATCACAACGATAACCGATAATCTTGCTCCTCTCTCTAAACATTTATGACTACATCTTAAAATGGGCGAATTTACTAATATTACGGCTTGTATATCCACTCGTAGCTTTTTTTTATTCTTATTTTCCGATACAAAAACATTAAAAAAGACGTACAGAATTCATTTATGGTTATAATAAATAACTTCTAACAACACACATTTAATAATCTCATTTCTATATATAGATGTTCAACATAGACTCGTGAACTTGTTTTTCTTTTTTCAAAGCAGAATGTTTATGTATTTCTGTGAGAAGAAAATCTACATTATCTATCATTAAAAATGCGAAGTATAATTTTTCAACGTAAAAATTGTACGTTTCAACGTAACAATATTTATGAAGCGCATTAATTATTCATTCGCAATTATCGCTAAGCGCTTGCAAACAAAAATAAGATCTAATAAAAATAGAAGCATTACGCAACGATAATTAGATTGTTGCAACATCCGCTGATACTTTAATCGCATAGTAACACCGAAAATGCAAATTTAAGAAAACAAAAATTTGTAAGCACATTAATCATTCCATTCTCATTTTGTGTTCAATTTTAAACTGTCATTATTTATATATTCTAATCTTACATTTTTGTAGGTTCAGAATTATGTCTAATAAATGGCAACATAAAAATTTGCGCTTGTAAATTTTTGCTCTCTCAAATTTGCATTACTGCGATTAAAGTGCCAGCTGATATTTTACAATAACTTCTTTGGGATTATGTAATCGCTTCTAAATCTCTAATCTGTGTTTTTTTGCCTTTGGTTCTCGGATCAACAGTTTGGCTGGAAAGCTATAAACGCAACATGTGTTTTTCCAGAAGACTTTTTTGACACTCTTCATTAAACGTTATTTTTACATCATTTTTTAAAAATCAAATTATTTGCTATATGCTTTCTTATTAAAATAAAAAAACCTTCTTTAATTTACACATCACAATTTTCTAAAAATAATTGCAGAAGATATTTCTGTTTTTTTTTAATTACACTGATATAACTCCTTTAAATTAAAATAAATAACTGCATAAAAGTCATGCAAGTCGCATGGTTTAGTTATTCGTTCACAATTGATAAGAATCGTTAAAAATGAGATTCATCAAGCAATTTCATGATATAATAGTTTATTATACTTATTTATAATACTTGATTATACTTAATTACCATAATGTGCAATAAATGTTGCTTTTTTAAATTAACGAGTATATGTAATGAATATAGTGAGTATAATGAATATATGAAAAATAATCTATGAAAAAATAGAAAGAAAAAAATATTAATAAAAATAACCTTATTGATGTCGTAAAGTTTGCATTTTTGCGAAG
Source organism: Prenolepis imparis (assembly GCF_030444845.1). Classification (NCBI taxonomy): domain Eukaryota; kingdom Metazoa; phylum Arthropoda; class Insecta; order Hymenoptera; family Formicidae; genus Prenolepis; species Prenolepis imparis. The sequence goes on from NW_028141175.1 coordinate 395,531, forward strand.
ATAATAAAAAAATATTTCGTTCATCTTCTCTATATAGGTATGTATATATATAGCGCAAATTTCGTTCTAACACTCGCGTTTCTATCGTGCATAAGATAATGAGTTATTAATGAAATAATATCCAACTTTAGGGAACAAGAAGACGATCTTACGCGATGTGACCGGACACTTCGAGCCCGGGAAAGTGACGGTGATAATCGGTCCTTCCGGCGCAGGAAAGTCAACGCTGATGAAAATCATCTCGGGCGAGCGATGGCTCAACGTCGACGGTATCGTCTCTGTAAATGGCGTCGAACAAAACAAAGGAACGTTCCGCAAACATGTATGTTACGTGCCGCAACAATTCGAATTGCTGCCATTCCTCACGACGAGGGAGACCCTGTACATAGCGACTCGATTAAAGATGGACGTTAAGGGAAACGAGCAAGCGATTGCTCGACTGATCGTAAGTGCGAGCAGGATGGAATGAAGATGCTTAACTCCTTCTGTCAGCATATAATTTTTCACCTTGTCATCAATGTACGAGTACCTTGATTAATTCCATGTTTTTAACACATTTCACTGACAATTTTTTTTTAAAGTAGCTGCTGGACATTCCTTTCCGTTATATTTTAAGAGGTCCGAATACAAAGGCTCTTTGTATTTTGTTTTAGATGAAGAAAAACTCCGACACCTTTTTAATATTTAAAATTGCTTTGAATACCCAAGTACTCGTTCATTGACAGAAAAGTTAAATACATTGTCGCATTGCTCCGAAAGTGGCTGTTAGAATTATTCATAAATTATAGAATAGTTTAATAATATAATTTAAAAAAATACTCAAGAGAGAGAAACAGAGAATAAATTTTCTGCAGTTTTCAGACATCAAACACGAGCGTTGCAATGACTTCTTCAACGTGTTGTATATGGTTATAATATATGGTAAAATAATTTTTCTTTGCTTGCAATTTAGCTACAAATTTCTTAAAATTGCAGCTAAAGTGATAATAATTATTTTATTAATAATAAATATGTGATAACAATTTCAAGACCGGAATTGTAATAAAACTACTGGAAATGTTCATCCTCTTTGTATATAGAAAAAAGTAATTTTTATTAAACTATGTAGTTTCCATCATCTGAATCGTTGGTCATCGATTATTTTTTATTTACTGTACGTCGCACGATAAAATAAAGTGCGCATTGATACATGATCCATAAAAATCCTGAATTTTTTTCTGAATTATTTCAGGTAAACGAAATCGCTGAGAGTCTTGGTTTATCAGGTTGTCTAGACACACTGGCGAACAGGTTGAGTGGTGGCGAACGCAAGAGACTCTCCATCGGAGTGGAAATGATCACCAAACCATCCGTTTTTTTATTAGACGAGCCGACGAGCGGCCTCGATAGCGTGGCATCTAATCAGGTATGATCCATGAATAATAGTTTAACAAAAACATTATTCGAAATGCACACACATATGTTAATAAAAAATTTTTACATATTAAATGATATAAAAAATTCTTACAAATTAAATGATATAAAAAATTCTTACAAATTAAATGATATAAAAAAATTTTACATATTATGTATGATATAAAAAATTCTTATTTTTTAATATCATCTTTAATAAGATATAATATGCTAAAATTTCGGGGTGAATATTTCAACAGCTCATTAACGTGCTGTATAATATGGCGAGAGCAAACTGCACCGTGGTTTGCGCGATACATCAACCCAGTAGTCAGATGATCTCGCAGTTCGATAACATTATGGTACTTGATCGAGGTAGATGCATGTACTGTGGTCCGAAGAGCGAGATACTGAATACATACGAATGCGCCGGGTTCACGTGTCCGCGCTTCTACAACATCGCTGAATTCGGTAATATTGCTTCTGTTAATCCAGCTTGAGTCACTGAAAATTCAAATTAGAGAAACAGCGTTTACAGTTTACGCGTTTATCCTTTTTTTGCGTTTGCGTTTTCGCACATTATTTTTCACAATTTTGGAATTTAGATGAATCTCTTACTAATTGGGAAAATTTTTGCGATGAAAAATTGTTATTAATTTTAAAAATTAATGTGACTTGAGATTTTTTATCGTTATCTATTTTTAAGTATTTCAATATAATTTTTCAGTATTGAATATCTCGTTATTTAAATCTGTTGAAGGAAGGGGAGATATGCTTTATTGACTTAAAAAAATAAAGGACGATACACACGCACTAATGATATGCAATGTTGTTTTTTATGATTACAGTACTCGAAGTAATAACCGAACAGAGAGGCGGAGATTTGGAGAGTCTATACGAGATCTGTCGTAGTGAATATGAAAAGTACAAATCGCGCCATACCTATAAAAATGGTAAATAAACGTAATATATATGCATGTCTATATGCATATCTAGATATAAATCTTTACTTGAATTTTTCTCTATTATCTTCAATAATCTATTTCAAAATCTATTTATTTCGCTTTTATATTAATTACAATATTCTTATTTTGTTTCGCTAACTGCGTGACGACAATGTGTAATTGTATTTTATTTATCGAATATATAGAGTAATAATAATATATCTGCGTCAATTTTTATTCGAAATGTAGATTTTGCAGTAGAGAAAAAAAAGATAGATCGGATAAAAAATTGCAAGACGAGAGAATATAAAGATGAGCGTGAAATTTTAATCAATAATCAATAATCGACAAATTTTGCAGAAACGGACTCGGACACGATTTGTTCTAAGCAGAATATCGAGAAAGATGACGTCTTCGCGTCTACAAATAATACAAAACAAAGACTGTCAACGTGGCAACAACAAAAGATATTATTTTTAAGAGTTTTAATTTGCATCAAGCGAGATACCGTGAGTAAGAGCTGATCTAAGAGAGGCCGATAATTTGCACGAAATTAAAATGGTGTTGTCTCGATCAATTTTTCAGACCATGACGATGCTGAGATTTGCGGCGCATGTAGCAGTAGGACTGCTTTTAGGTGCGGTCTTTTATGACTTTGGCAATGATGCGCTAAAAGTGAACAGCAACATAGCTTGCTTATTCTTCCTTCTGCTGTTCTTATTTTTTGCAAATTCGATGCCGGCGGTGCAGATGTGTAAGTGATGTATAGATCCTCTTTTTGAGATTTTGTGGACTAATCACGACATTATAAATTTTGGACGTGATTTTTTTCTGCTTATTGGCAAAAATAACTAAATAAAAAACATCATCGAAAGATTTTCCGAGTTAGGAAGAAAATTTGATAATTTTTATAGCGACATTCTAAACTATATCGCATGGTTGCAGTTCCCACGGAAGCGGCAGTGTTTCTACAAGAGCATTTAAATAATTGGTATTCCTTGAGAGCCTACTATAGCGTAAAGATATTAATGGATCTTCCGATGCAAGTACGTTTTCTAATAAATCTCTATGCTAACATCATTATAATTTTCTTTACTGTACTTTATATTATATTTATATAAAATGATATACATATATGCTACATACATATATTACATACTATATATATATACTATATATTTTTATATTGGACGTTACATAATTATATATGTGACTCTTGTTTTTAAAATCATCGAATAGAAGACTTTGCTTGAATCTTTAGATACTTTGTTCTTCGTCCTTCTTGCTTATATCATACTACGTGACGGGACAGCCAATGGAATCTGACAGGGTTTTGCGAGCGTGGAGTGTTGGCGTATTGATAACAATTCTTGGACAAACAGTCGGGATTCTGACTGGTTCGGCTTTCAACACTGAGGTGCTACAACGCAATATAGCAATTTTCCGTACCTTTATAAAAATTAACAGATGGTTCATTTACGATAAAGATAAATTTCAAATCAGTCCATCGATCAGATCGTATTATCCAAATTACGTACTGTTAATTAATATAAAAATAACATGAGTAATCATAAGCATATTATTTTCTTCAGATAGGTGTTTTCTTAATACCGGCATTAAGCATACCATTGTTGCTGTTTGCCGGATTTTTCTTGAAGATAGGGGAGATGGCGGCGTACCTGCAACCCTTAGGCTCCATAAGCTTTTTCAGGTGTGCACAAAAATATACTTTTACTTATTAATTCAAATTTTTTTCTTTCCATTAATTGAAAAAAATACGCAATTTTTTATTGCAGATACGCGTTTGAGGGAATGATACAAGCGATCTACAGTCTCGATCGTCCGAATTTATATTGCTCAGAGATTCCCTGCTATCTTCATTCGCCAAGCAAAATTCTCTCATCGATGGACATGCCTACGGTGTCGTTCTATAAAATTTTGACGATACTCGGTTGTTGGATATTCTGCTTACACGGTATCGTCTACGTGGTGCTTTGTTGGAAAATTTATTACGCGAGAAAGTGATGTATAAAATTAATTTCACATGTACTTATATAGAGAAGATTTGTTTTCGACGAGTATCTTTGTCTCTCTAAATTAATAGTAGAACAAATCTTCTCTCTACTAACGAGCAAAAAAAGTAAGAAAAAATGTAAAAAAATGTAAATATGAATTTTATCTAGATATAACATAGTCGATGAAACAATAATAACACATAATAAAATTTATTTTTCTATAATTTTATAATTAATTAGATTATACTGTAAGTCATTAATATTGTATATATTATAAGAAAATAAATTAAATATAACAATATTATATAAACCAAAATATCTTAGGAATATAGTCATTAAGAGCGCCGACTTGATAAAGCTGACGAGAATATCAAACGGGCAGTTCAAATTTTTTTCCCTCTCTCTTTACTTCTTTCTTATTTTTTGCATAAATGTGCATAAAGTAAAATAATAAATAACATAAAAATATGTACTAATAATGATACGATGACGATACTAATTGTAATAATAATATATATATAAAGTATACATAATAAGTTTAAACTCTTTTAAAAGACGATTCACATAATATTTCCAAGAGATTAAAAATGAACTATTATTAGTTCATGGTGCATCCTATACTGATTCGACATTCAACATATTTCCTTCTTTAATGTCTGGAATAATTCGGAAATGACATTTCGATGATACGATACTTGACAATTGTATAAAAAAATCTTAGAAAATATTATATGAATTATTTGATGAGCGTGTGTGCGATGTTTTTCATCTTAAAATCAACATTCCTATTCTTATATGCGTACTTTGGACATATGATGCGTATATCGCACACATTCATTAATGCATCTTATCGAATATATGATTCAGCTCAATTTGTGTGACGCATTTGCTTATCGAAGTCGGGTGAATTAAAATCATCAGCTGTCAGGGCTATAATAGACGCAATAAACCCCCATTTTAAAAAAGAATATCTTATTAATTCACCCTATTAATGTAACGCACACGTCACATCTTCTACGCACAGCTTTCTTATATGCAGCATCTATATATATGATATCACATTCGAGCAGATATACAATCATCGTACTGTTCGCTAACGTTATCGATGCGTACGTGTATTATATCATCACTATTTTCGATATCCGTCAATATATGTTTATCATATATATCTGTATGTATGCTAACATACACGAGCATATACAGTCTCACATTCTCATTCACTCGCGACTGTCACGAGATTACAACGGGAGGATTTTAAAGATACATACACGCGTATAAAAAGATTATATACCAAGTGCTTAAGAAATTTATGGCACTTTCTTCGTTGTTCGGAAATAAGTTTCGATAATAATAATAAAAAATATATAACGATCTGACAGAGACGAGATGAATGACTATAATTATAACTGCTCAATCGAATGAAAAAAAATATTTGAATTTTGATGAGAATACGATTCCGATTTTCATTTCAGATATATACATTCCAAGATCAAGCACGCACAACTCGCAACCACTCGGACGTATAACGAATGTATTTTGGTTTTACTTTGCTGCGAAGAGATTCATTCGCATGCATCGGCTTTATCGTTGCGACACAATCTTCCATCGTAGAAGCAGATACGCGCCGCAGCGTGTGATGATTAGTATCATGGTCAGTGCGATAACATCGTTCCAGAATTGGTCTCCCCTCATAGCGATGTCGGAGAGGAATTTGGACGGATATTTGTAGTGACAGTACAGCTCGCCCTTCTCCTTGCAATCCAGAATCGGTCTGTCCAAACCGTAAATGGCTCCGACGAATCTGCGACAGAAAATGTTCCCATGTTCTTGTTACGCGCATAAACATATGTATTATACTTTAAATTTTATATACAACTCTCTTTAAATCATAATTGTATTAAATTACATATAATACTGTGCTATAAATATTTATAAATAAATTATTAGGGAGACGAAATAATAAGAGATATTAAAAAATAGGAAAAAATAATAATAATGATAACAATAATAAATTATATTTAACTTTATACGCGGCATATATTTAATATTGCCATATGTTAAACGATAAATAAAAAATTTACAAAACATGAAGAAAAATAATTCTCACCCTTCTAAACCATATCTTAAGTAACTGATGTAACTACCCCATTTTAGGTAGTTTGGAAGATCACGTAAAGACACGCCGAATCCGGCGAACATCATCAACGGTACTGCTAATGTCGGCCCCATAAATGTCCCATTCTAAAATCAAGTTTTTTCATCAAGTTCTATTTACGTAAATAATTAAATGCGATTTTTATATTGCTCAAAAGAGCTATAAAAAAACATTTATATCTCTTGTCTCGATGAATTATTGATGTAAGTACAAAAGAATCACTTTTAAAATGACGCCAGTGATGGTAAAATTAACATCTTTTAAGTTAAGAATATGCAGATTAAAAAGATAATACTGGTTTTGCATGTAGCTATATATAAAATAACATTTTATTGATTAAACGCAAGCATTATTGCCTCATAAATTGTTGCAATAATAATTATAATTAAATATTCACTCACCACGACGTTGAACACAGCGCCTATCATGAGGCCGGTACCTTGACCTATAAACATCACAAACATGCTGATAGCCAGGAACATGAAGAATCGAATAAGCTCCAATGGCTGCGCCGACATAAGGTAAACGATTATTGTGAAAATGATGCAACATATTATCGAAATCGGTATGTCGATCAACGTAATAGCGGTGTAGAACGCCTTCAGGCTGTACCATCTGTTAAAATGCTCCTTTACCAAGATGGACATCTGCATCGGAACTGCAAGGTCAGAAACAACATTTAACTCTTCTTTTACATTATATGCATTTGCATAAAAAAATCGTTATGCAGAGATTTTTCTCCATACTTGCGATTCATACAAATTTCACACACTTACATGTCACTATAGTGAGCATCATTGTCGTCATCATGTGATGGATCAGGATCGAGAAGAGGAGATTGTAGTTGTCCAAAACGCGCGAACCATCGGCGCCAGATCGTAAAAAAACCGAGCCCAGCATTAAGCCGACGATTACGTTGACCGCGACGCGTAAATGTGTCAATGTCTGCAAACAGATACAATATATAATATGTTATATTCTTAGGATATTATGTATGATTATAGGTACGTACATGGAATGTACTTTTTACGTTTTATATTAAGCTACGTAAATCGCTAAAATATCCTTGCGTCATCTTTAGACTGACTTTGCGAATTTCTAAACATCGCGTGTATCGTTTAATTTTTAATTATTATTATTATGCAACATTCGTACCGTATCTCGTTTACACATGATGAAACCTCTTCTTAACAAGATTCTCATTTGATGAAAGAGATTCGTCGCGTGCAAACCGCTATTATCTTCGAATCTGTTCGCCAAAGGACGCGCCGCTAAAAGAAAAATTAAATGACTATTATATATTATATAACATAAATGTTCTAGAAATATAAAATCAAGTTAATAAAGTTATAGAGATCGTTATATCGTCTATCATTCAATTTACCTACCTCTCAAACTTTTCGCATCCATTAGATCTGCCGAATTTTCAAACCACTGTAAATTGCTTCCATTTTGCGATCCGTTTATCAACGCGTCGATTTTATCTTCGCCATATTCTCCACAAGCGAGTTCGATTACTGCAAACGCATATTTCTCAATATTTTTCTAGATATTACTCTAGATTCTATACAGAATTTTACACACACATATTTTTTTTCGCATTCGATATTTTATATAAAATCAAATAGTGAGATGAAGAAACTTTTATGAAATTCAAAAACATAACGTTATTGTCTTTTTTTCTTGTTTAGAACTAATTCAAAGATGCAGACTGATGAATAATTTTCAAATTTTCAAAATTTTCAAATAATTTTTTAAAGAATTACAGACTGAATTATTATACGTACTGTAATCGGCGGGATTGTGAAACATAGGGCAGGGTAGTTTTATACTTTCAAGATAAGGTAGCAATTTGTTCGTCGCTCCTTGATACAGACAGTCCCCCTTCGACAAGACATACACCTGCAGAGATTTTAATTAATTAACTTTTTTTAATGATCATAAAATTGACATCGCATCTTCTTATAATATTAAATTTTCCGAAATATATTTTATATGATACTCACTTGATCGAACAGTTGAAATAAGGACGCACTTGGCTGATGGATAGTGCAGATTATTGTCCTTCCTTGTCGCGCCAATATCTTTAATAAATTTACGACTTGCATGCAAGAGGAACTGTCTAGACCTCTATAATGAATAAAAAAAAATGTCAAATAAATAACAGAACACCTATAATTTAAAAAAAATTTCTTGGATTCAACAACGTGTTACTCGATCATATGGTTATACACAGTTTTCGCATAAATAAGCTGGAAACATTAAATATATTCAAACTTTGTACTCAAATATGGAACGCTGACGTGTGTCAATTATGCTTACAAATATAATGTACAGTGTAAATATCATTTTTCTTCTGCTAGCTAAAATGCAAATTAATATATTTCAAATAACACGATTAAATCGCAAAAACAAAAATTAAAGACATTACTCAATAGCAGAAAAATCGCGATAATAAACGCCATATTCAACGCTGACATTGTGTTAATTGTGTTTACAAGTCGCTATTATATATAAATAAACATCGAATCTTTTGCCAGTCAAGACGCAAAATAATGTAATTATCTCAAAATAACGATTTAATAGCGAGAAAAAATAATGAGTTATTAAGTCACTTTGTGACTTTGTGTTAGAAAATCGCAAATTAAAAACGATATTAATAAATCGTTAAATCTATTGCAAAATAATGAGATAATATCATGCTTTTCGTGTATTTTGCAGAATAAACAGATTAAAAAATAATAAAAAAAGAATAAAGAAAAGGTTAAAGGAAAAAAGATTAAAAGAAGAATAGAAGAAGAAATTAGAATACTGCGTTATATATATATATATATATATATATATATATATATATATATTGGAAAATAAAATTCGCAAATATATATATATGCAATTATAAAAATATTGTTAATAATAAGATATTATTAAGAGAATTTTATTAACATATGTTATATTAGATATTTGTTATACATGACATGCGATGAGATGATCATTTAATTTTTTGCGAATAGCAAAGAATGAATAAAAAAATATCGGATCAAGTGAAAAGATCAATTACATGTCACACTTACGTAGTTGGCTCGTCGAGAAACATCACCATAGGATTATTAACTAATTCCAATGCGATTGATAGCCGTTTTTTTTGTCCCCCACTTAATCTGCCAGATCTCGTATACATGTGTTCATATAAACCAAGTGTCGTGAGAATTTCTTCAATCTGAAACGCATTCGTATAATTAATTAAAATATTTGCAATAAATATACTGCAATGTGTACATTAAATCAGTTTGATAACAAATTTTTTTGTTAATATATAAGTTTATTCAACAGATGGAAATAAACAAGTTTAATGCGCACATTTTCGTACTTTGTTTCTAAATAAATATAAATTAAATAATTATTGTACATTTTGCAGATTAGCAGCTGCAGCTTTATCTTATGTATATCAAGCGTTATAAGTAACAAATATACACATAAAATCGTTCGCGGAACACACATTATATAATGTCAAAATCAGAAATAATTTCTTATTTATACAAGATTATTAATCAGTACGAACGTAATGCACCTAAAAATATCACTCTTTAATATATATTTTAAAATTACATATTACTTTAATTGTTTTTAGCAGTGTACATCCATTGATTGATATATAATAATGCATGTTCTGTTGAATTAATTTCCATTCAGAAAATTTAAAACTTCTTTTTATTAGAATAAAATTTATTTCTGAATTATCTCTCTAAATAACTAGTATAGAAGATTCTTTTATCTTACATAACTACAGAGTTTTCTCTCTAATTATCGAATTTCATATATAATATAAATTCATTACTAATACATCGAGATGAAACATCTCGATGATTTTGTATGATTGACAAATTTTTACTCACGATCATCTCCTTTTTGTGTCGCGACGTATTTGACGGAAGTTTCAAATCAGCGGCGACACTCATGTTTTCGACCACAGTCAGCAGTGGTTCTAATCGATTGTCTTGCGTGATATAGGCGCTACATCTGAGGATGCGACAGAAAGAAAGCATTAAAAAGAGAAAAAGACGCGAAGCAAGATTGGCATACAACAATAATAGTATAACTATAGAACTATATTTTAATTATATCTATTAATTACTTCTATTTAATTTAAAAAAATCTCGAATTTGAAATAATGAATCAGTACATATCGCGATACGCTTGTTATCCGCTTACTTTCGGAAAGTGTTGAGATGCCGAAGGCGACCATTGATGAGTACAACACCCTCCACGCCGGTTACGCGAAATCCGGACAGGATGTCGAGTAACGTGGACTTTCCCGCGCCAGACGGTCCCATCAGAGCGATTAGCTGTTTACTTGGTAGCCTTCCATTGATCCCGTGCAAAATCTCTTTCTGGCCTACAGGATTTAAAGATCGCTCGCGTAATTTAAAAACACCATTTGTTTTTCAATATTGTACACAGAGAGAATTTTCTCTTAGAATTTACCCTGAAAAGCATTGTAATCGTGGGACAATATGGTATGGAAAGAATTTTAAAAATATGTTTGATTAATTTTACCATACTTTTAGTAAATTTTACTATACTTTTAGTAAAATTAATCAAACATATTTTATATTTTATTGTGATAGATATATATTATTATTTTTTATTGTGATGATAAATATTAATCAGAAAAATTCTTATAAAATTGTTTCCATACTATATCATCCCACGATTATCATGAGTTTCAGGGTAAATTCTAAGAGAAAATTCTCTCTGTGTATCTTTATAATTCTTTATTTAATTTTTATTTCTACTTAATTATTTTACAATCGGCTGAATTATCGTTGCAAAATATTTTTTAATAGCTTTAAATTTATAAAATATTTTTTAATAATTTTTCATAAGATACGCGATCAAAATTTGACTGTAAACTGTCACTTTTTAGAAAGGCTTCTTAATAAATTACGACTATTTCAGTGTATTGTATATATATTTGAGAAGAGTATATCTTGATCTATGAAAAAGTGAAAAGTACCTTTTCTAAAGCCGAGGCTCACGGTGTAAGTGATGTTCTCGAAGATGATGTCGATCGATTCTTTGCCATTCTGACGCGTAATCTGGGACGCCTCGTCGACGTCCTCTCTCTTCGCTTTGGACGCGGATTTAAGGTCGACCGTGCAAATCGGCGCGCTCGCGCTGATTTCCTGCCGGTTGCTCGCTTCGTGTATCAATACCTCCATCGTTATATGCGCTTTATATTGTGCGAACCCACTTGAGTGACACAGGGGCGATTATGCTCGAACGGTCATCTGTCGTTCCGACGTACGCGGAGAACCTGGAACAAAGAAGAAGCAGCGAAGTGTTAGAGACTTGCTTGCGGATATTTGCAATAACAGATAATCGAGGATGACATCGATCGCGATAATCGCTTATTTTACAGCGTATTTACGAGCGCGCGGCACATTTACAAGATTTGTACAGATATTGTGTGTATATGTCTTTATCTCAAAAAGGTAAGAGCCAATTACAAGTCGAGGTCGAATGCGGTAACGAATTTTACGATGTCCTTCGCTCTAACCAGAAGTTATAAGTCGGACTGACAAGTTAATTTGACCGACATCGAAGTTTTACATGATTTGATCGCTGTATACATAATATATATTATTGCTCCACGTTTCTCTCTCTTTTTCTCAGAATTACATCAGACGAGCCGCATATCGATATGTCGCAATAGAGACAAATTAATTAATTATTTTGTTTTGCGACTTGAAGAGGAAATTGAATATTTTACGTTTGGATTAGATATTTTGTCGAAACTAGAATTAATCTATAGTTTTAATATTAGAGAGAATTTTATCGATTTAAAATTGAATTTATTCACTTCTTGATAGCACTAATTGCGATTAATTACAAGTTTATATTAATAATAAACTCTTCTCTCTTTTAAGATTAAAGTGCAAAACTATTTTTATCGATTAAATAAAAATGGAATATAAAAAATTCAAATTTATTGATATAATAGTCGATAATCACAATTATTAGACATTCAGTATTAGTTTCTAGAAGTTGTTATTTATTTATGAGTCGTCTAGAGAACAAAGTCGCATCATAAATCATGACCTCAACACAGGCACGTACATATGTATGTGTGTACATGTGTATTCGGACAATATTAAATAAAATTAATTGATATATAGTGTCCTATACAAGTGTGCCTCTTTTTCTTTCTTTGCTTTACGCAACGATGTTGACAGTTTTACTGGAATATGGACCGACCGCTCAATTTTAAACAGATAAAATAATAAATGTATGACGTGCGAGCGTTTGTCGAAAAAAATGGATCAAGACACTGATTTGCTACGTAATTTACATATTTATGAGTTTATCGATACACTTATTTCATGCGGAAGCAAAAGTTCTTTTGTTCTAATCACATAATTTTACTTTTTTATCGCATAATTATTATGTCACACAGTTTGCAATTACTCATAAACGGTGGAATGTGAGTCTTATTCTATTTCAGGATATTACGGATTTACATACGCAAAAAATATCGGTCGTCCATGATACAGAATTTTAATAATATATTTTGAAACGAAATTTATAATGTAAGTATTTTGTATGTATAAAAGATTAAGAGATTTAAATGTTTTTGTACGTGCAGATATATATATATTTTTTTTTATTTTAATCTTAAAATTAAAAATTTTTATTCTAAAGTCATCCGTTTCGTTTTATAATATAAATTTTTATCATCTACTCGAGAAAAACAAGGCGGCTTAATTAAGTTGTATATATGTTAAATAAACAATTACATCTAATATTTAATCACACGAAGAAAAGTGCACAAAACTGAATTAAAAAAATTAAGATATTCCACAAAAATAGACATCTATTATTTGCACAGTAATTCTATCGAGGAAAAATTCAAACGCAAAAGTATATCCTATAATTATGCGAAGTGTATGCGATCTTTAACAATAATCAATTTTGCGTCAACAAGATTATATCGCTTCAGCTGCGTCCTAAGAGAGTACTAAGTCCAGTAACCTTTGATGATTTCATGAGACAAGAGAGAAAATCGTCAATCTTATCTAATCGTAAACGGATACACAACATACCGAGTTAATATTGTCAACTTTTTATTCAATCATTTTTAATCAACTTTGCGCGGACAAGCTGTGTATTATTTTAAAATAGGAATCAAACAGCTGAGCGATTGTTAATTCAGCGACGCGTGTCCGCAATAAAAAGAGGAAATGTGAAAAGATAATGGACGAGTACGTAGTTTGAGTTTTAGAATTGCGTCAAAGATAGTATATTATCGTAATACGCGCATGTGAACCGAAAGAAAACTGTCGCCAATGCGAAAGAATGATTTTTTTATGCAATAATCCTCTCTCCTCTCTCTCTCCTCTTATGCGAGCGTAAACTAAATAGCGATAAGCTAAATACGGAGCAAAATATTTAGCGTGCAATACGAGACTATTTCGTAGACTTTTGACGTCATGACGGATAAAAGAAACATATTGTAATCGCAGCTCGTTTATGTTAATAAGTCGTCTGTCATTTGCAATTATTTCCAAGAATTTAATAATTAATAATTCAATGATTGCGTATTTTTATATCGCGCATTCCTCGTTATTGTCTCTCCTATCGAAAGCTTGAAGACGTCCGTTCAGTCAAAACAAATTTCCTTCACTCTTAATTTTTTCATAATTAACGTTTTACAATTTTATAATTCTCTCGAATTTTTCGAATATATCGGATTAATAAAAATATCGAAAAATTATTGCGTTACGCAAACAAAATTAATTTCTTTCGAAATATAAAAAATAAAAATATATAAAATTTTGAAATATAAAAAAATATAAAAAATAATATAAAAAAATAAATATAAAAAAAATTCCTCGGCATATAAGTCGGGAGCGACTGTTTTATTGCAAGAAACTAAAAAAAAAAAGATAAAATTTGTCATTAATTTGCGTCAAAAATAAGTTGGGAGTCCATCGAGATAAGCCATCGCTTCAGAATGCACCTTGAACAATGAGCCTGTTGCACGCGAGGTGAAAGCAAGGTAGAATATTTTGAAAGAAGCGGATACAGAGAGTGCGGCTGAACATACATATATGCGCGTGTACTTGTCCATCAACTTTTACATTGTGATTGAGAAAGTTTGCGTACACATACGTTCATATTATACGCGTTGCATATGCCACATCATCCATCAAACGGAAAACAAAATAGATGTACGGAGACATACACGGCGGTTACGAACACTTTTCTTACACAGAGAGAATTTTCTTTCAGAATTTACCTTGAAAATCATGGTAATCGTGGGACAATATGGTATGGAAAGAATTTTATGAGAATTTCTCTGATTAATATTTGTCACAATAAAAAATAATATCTATCACAATAAAGTATAAAATATGTTTGATTAATTTTACTAAAAGTATGGTAAAATTAATCAAACATTTTTAAAATTCTTTCCATACCATATATTGTCCCACGATTACCATGATTTTCAAGGTATATACCTTTTAAGAGTACATAAATTTTAAGAGAAAGTTCTCTTTGTATAGAGTCATATATTCGCAATTGTAGCCGAAAATAAAATGTTATCTCCGAGAGAAGAGAAATAGCTTTCTACAATTAAAATTTTTTTATCACACAATTGAAACGCGGTCCGATACACGGTCGCTTCAGTGAATCTTGTCGATTCGATACAAATCTTCGGAAGAATACATGTTTGCGATATGAATTACGTCGGCAATGTTAACGAGAATTCTATTGTGACATATATTGCTTCATATATTTCTTCATTGATCTAAAATAACAACTGCAATTTATACATATATACAATCATTTATATAAATTATATTTGGTAGTTTTCGAATTATACATAGTACATATAGTAGTTTTTGTATTATCGATTTAACTTTATAATTATATCTATATAATTCATATTATATAAATATTTGTATAAATATTTATATAACTCTAAAAAGTTAAGTCGATAACAATAACATTATTATGCTTTTATTATTGCATAATTATCAGCGATTTGATTCTTGCATAAATATTCATGCGTATTATCATATCGCGTCTAATATTACATTTGAATATCTGCAATGCAATTGGTATTTTTATCTCTGTAGTCCCAGCATTATTTTCTAAATAATGACAATATTATATCGTCCTTTAATACATCATAGCAACGATTAGATTATTATATCAAGAATGTATTACTGTATCAAGGATGTTATTAAATTGTTTGCAACAGTTTTTCTAAATCGTTCTAGCGAACCGGAGTCGGAACAATCTTTCAACAATTACATATATTCCACTTAATTCTATTTAAGTCACATCACGATCGCAAGTCACATATTGAGATACCGATTACATTACTAAACACAAAGTAAATATGGATAAAAAGTTTTTCCACACATTATACAACTTTAATAATTAAAGTAATTGATTCTGTAAACTTATTCTATCGAACCGAATTCTATCTAAAATTAATTGCAGAATACAGTTTCCCATTCATTTAAGTCTCTCTAAAGTTTGGTTCACGAAAAGTTTCTTTCATTCTACCGTTCATAATATGCTAAAGTCATCAAAAAGTGCCTCGACATTCTTGCGAGGAAACAAAGTTGACTTTAAATTGCCCAAAGAATTTAAAAGAACACGATTTTATGGTGAAACTGACGACTCATTGTCAACAATTTTATGGTTCACAAAAAAAAAAAAAACTTCTTTTGATTAATGTACAATATATTCTAATATTTGTTAATTAAATGCCTACAAGAACATACATACATATGTAGATATAGAGTTTGAGAGAATAGAAGATACAAGGACGTATCAGGGTTTATTTCGAAACAAACTCACGATTGCCTACTTGTCGATTAATAAACATTAAGCGAGGATCCCTCTAAAAAGGAGAACACTTTTCAATTGCGCACTTTTGCAAACGTCGATTTCTGCTACCTTGGCACGTAAAATCCGCGCGATGAATACCATATATATCTTTCCAAGGCGGGCTGACACTTCGCGTTTCAAGGAAAGAACGAAACTGTTTCGATACAAAGGCTCGACTATGCCAGCTCGGACGCAGAGAGTTTGTCATCACAGTATCGGAACAAAGAAAGATATGCCCGGTACAAATGGTATGGGTATCAACGGCATGTCGATCGTAGAAAACATCACTTATCGTTATCGACGTTTTGCGCCCCCGATACGCGGTCGAAAAGAGGTCCACGCGCCGTTATCGGATTGCGTCGAAATTTTCTCGAAGAAAGCCTCTGTGTAGCTTCTGCCTCTCCCGTGTCCTCTTTAAACGTCACATTGACAGATAAGCGGTTGATTAATTGTATATACACAGAGTGACTAGTTGCGCGTGCAAAGTTCACGAGGGAGTGAAAGAGAGGGGAGGGAGATTCGAATCGCGCGAGGCTGGACTTTTACATCGGGAAAATCGCTCTCTATCACGTTTCCGCGATGTATTCGCTTTAGAGATGAGTTGAGTGACTTATTTTAATAACACGCGCAGAACGAATGGACTGGGTAAAAAAATAGTAATAATTATGTTGATTACACAGTATGTTAATGTATCTCGATAATCTTATTAATCTAGTTAATTTATTGGCGATCAGTTATGCGTCATCAGTGTCATCAATTATAAGAATAATTTTCTGCAATTCCAAGGAACGGCTATCTAATCAAAGAATCTATATCAAGTTCGAAGACGGAATTGAAGAGAAAAAAAGAAAAATGTGTAGACTTTGATCCTGACGCACATAAATATTCATTCAAGATGCATAGAATCTTTGTTCGTCATTTTTACTGTACAGATACACAGTGTATCACAATGTGTTATTAATTCTTCCAATAATAAGATATATTTATAAGAGTACGATATTTCTTATATTAAATATATAAAATAATGATTATATTTATATTAATAACATTAATAATTTTAAACTGTGTGATTTTGTAATTTTGTAAATGTGTAATTTTAACTATGAATGCATACTTGTTAATAACGTAGTTATACTTATTGATAACACAGTTATATTTATTGATAACACAGTTCAACAGAAAAAGAAAAAGACACACGAGAAAGTATGATCTTTTTTCGTAAATTTTTTACGCTGAGTATGATTCCTAATTTAGTCATATCACAGTTTTGGAAAATTTGCGACTAAAATTGCAAAAATGGACTAATTTAATAGAATTTATTATATTATGGCTACCGGTATGTAACGTATTATGAAGAAGTTTTATGGCAATTAAAATTAAGTATATATATTGTTGGTATAAAAATTTTCAGTTTTAAAAAAATTTGTTGTGACAATTATGGTTAATATAGGATATTTTCATGTTTTAAATAGTGTGTGGTTAATTAAATCATTGAGAAATCTAGAAAATTGTTTTTACGTTTACTCAAACTTCAAAATTCTTTTAATTACTGGATATGAATCTGACGTCATACTAGCAAATTAAAAAAAAAACAGAATTAATATATGTTATTAATATATATGTTATTAACATATATACAAATGTCAAAATTTTAAAAATTGTCAATTTTTGCCACAACTTATTTATACATACACTTGCAATAATTTATTAAATTTGAAAGACGTAGAAGAAAAGATGATAAAATCTGTTTTAAAGATATATTTAAAACACAGTCTCCAAAAATATATATAATTTATTGATAATAAATGATAATTTTTGTTTTTCTTTGAAATTAAAAGTTGACACCTATTAATACTGGATATTTCTTTATCACACACACACACACACACACACACACAATATTTATTTACATCAAAGTTACATCTAAGTTACGCAAATTTTGATATTTCTCGTTCTTGAAAGAGACACGTAAAGTCAAAACATTGAATCTTCTTGCCTCATCTCTTTTACACGTACGATACGATTCTTTGGACGTGATTAATTTTTTTCTTTTATTTTGATATTTTTAGAACATTTAGAATTTTTTGTATTTACTTTCCATGCAATTAAAAATTATATTTGACATAACAGTATAATTAATATTTATGGGGATGCACTTCTATTAATATAATAATAATATAATAAAAAATATGTAAAAACTTGTTGCAACTATGAAAGTACTTGTACAATCAATGAAGAGATGAAACGTTCATTTTTTTAGCCTAACTCCTGGCAAATTTTGATCATTATTATATCATTATAACGAAAATCATTTTTGTTAGAAATATATATAATTACAATATATTTATATATATTACGATATACAAATATATAATTTCTTATATATAAGTCTGCATATTCGCTCCAGATTTCTTTCACTCGGATAATTATCGTTCCGTTCGAAAGCGCGCGCGTTCTTAAATATATTTTTAGCGACTTGTCTCTTTATATAAAAAAAAAGAACTCTCATCAAACGATCGAAAGCCGGCTAATTCCCCTCGTGCGGAAACACCGCTGGGGGGACAATGACCTTTCGTTAGCCACGATTGCGGTAGATCGAGCCATTGAAGAGCTATCTGAAAAAGAGAGGCTCATTGTCTAACCCTATAACCTTGAGAGCAATCAGCTTCGAAGCGAAATAAATACGGCTCAATAATAGAAAAAAAAAGAAAAAGAGAAAAATGATACTATGAGTATTTGCACATTTCATTGTCATAATAAACAAGAGATAAATCCGCTAACGCTAAACGCAAACAATAAAATGTCTGTCTGGATGACTGTGAAATTACTTGGCGCGACACAAATAGAGAAGACTAATGTTGAATGAACGCGAGTGAAAGAGGAGTCGTCTCTCTTCAAAATATTGTGAAAACATTAAATTTATATCTAATTAAATACTAATTAATAATAATTAATGATAATTGAATAATTATCTTCGCTTTCGACAAATTTGTCAGTCGTAGCAGGGAATAATTGATAAAGATACCAATTAAGTGTCATCACTTTTCGTTTTCGGTAACACGCGCGACCTTTGAAATACAATAACACTTGATGGATAATGAATATCTTCGAATCTCGGCAGATAATTAATATATTATACATATATATATATAATAAATTTTCATATATATTAATAAATGCTCATATATATTAATATTATAATAAATTTTTTTTGTAATCTCGTACAAAAAAAGAATTTTTCCTCCAACTTTTCTATATTTTACGCATTAATTAATTTTACGTAAATATTATATTTTGCACGTGTCGAAAGTTAATTATAATGCAATTCATTCGCGTGTGTCAATCAATCTAACAAGTCTTTCGCGCAACTTTCCTAAATAAAAAAATTTAACTTTTTGCTTCGCAAGATTGCCTGATAGAGAGAGAAAACTAGAGCGCTCAATTTTTCTAGCAAAATATCGGAGTAAATTTAAAAATATGTAAAGTCGCCACACACTTTCCTAAACATGAATGCGTATGCACATTTCACATATCTTGAATGTAAGGCAAATTAAAATTGCACGTGTTCAACGGAAGTTGGCGATAAGACAGCTTGACTTTGTAACTTTTGACATTTGTAATCGTACTTCCAACTTCTAATCCCAGAGATAATGCTGAGAAAGCATTATTCGATATGATTGACACATCGAATGCACAGGAAACTTACGATGCTCTTAGACGAATAAACGGAACTGTGAAGGTATATGCATGCATACATACATACATACATACATACATACAAATCTATACACACACACACACACAAATATATACAAATACACAACATATAAATTTATATAATATATATATATATATATATATATATATATACACACGACGAAGTTTATATATTGAGTAAGATATAATAATATTGGATGATTGCAAAAGTTCGTGCCCGATTTGCATAGATGGTGGTAATAACTTCAAATCGGGCACGAACTTTTGTAATCATCCAATATTTTGCGGAGTGAAATTGTGAAGTGCTCTCGTTAAGAGTAATGATGTACTTACGGAACATGCAGACAGTACAACAGGCGCTCTTCAAAGTTCTCTCTAACAATAAGACAGCAGACCAGGACGCGGACTGTCGACGACCGAGGATAGAGTACGAACTCCAAGGAACCGGTACCCGCTTTTCTTCCTCTCTCTATCTCACTCGAATCCCCCACCTCACAATCGGACATGCATCTCTCAACCCTTCTCCTCTTGTGCGATCGCCGATGCTACGAAATGGAATTTAAATATTTGCACAATTTCAGCTACGATCTAAAATATTTTATTTTCTCTTAAAAAAAGAATAATATTATCGGTGAAGAAGAATGAATTTTAGATAAGTTTTATCTCTATCAAAAATAGTTTATATAAATAACTCCAAAATAACTACCAGATAACGTCGATCGTGGTATTTGCTGACAGAAAAAATCATTGAAGGCCTTTCTTTCGGATCGTTTTCATTCAAAAGCACGTATATTGAAATATCTGAAAAAGAAATAAGAGATATTGATACAATAATATAAAATCTTATTTATGCGTACGTGGTAATTGTAATTGTTGATTGGTAATTATAATTATTTGACTTGTGATTTAATAAATAGCTTATAGTTTATAGAATGCTGCTAATATAATTTACTTATTATGATGAAAAGGATCATTCTTTTCATTTAATCTGACAATGAAAAAAGTCTAATTAAAATACATCATCGTCATTTGAAAGACGCAATTAAATTTAAAAAAAAGTGCATGTATGCATCTTCAAGTTTTCGCGATAACACAATTTTTTAAATTTATCTCTCTCTTTCTTCACACATACACATACATAAATCATATATATATCGTATATATATATATATATATATATATATATATTATAGTTACCATTATTTTCCAAACAAACTCCTCTTGCCACATTGGACACAGAATATTACTGAAGTACCTGTCAGTTATCAATCCAATAATTTTGATAAACGTCATCTATATAATTGCTATTAAAAGCGCGATGACATTTGTTGTACAAAGAATACAAAGTTTATTATAAAAGGACAAAGTTGCAAGATCAAAAAACAGAGTATATACATATATACTACAAAAAACTTACATACATAATAATCTTAACTAGATAATCTTACAATCAAATAGAGTCCAAAGGTAGAAATCGAACGTACAATGAGCAATAATGTTGATCACTCTTGCGTAATGCGCCGCGATATTCGATGTATGAATGTTATTCACACACACGTGCCTATTATATGAGACACACGTAATTCCCCAGACAGCACAATAACATATTGTAAAAACGTATTAAAAATATACATATTGCACATTTTGTACGTATTTATAAGATCTATATCTACACTCGTCAACAAAATTAACGCATATGTATTTTAAGTCAAAATTTCGCATAATTTCAAATAAGCATAACTCCGCTAAAAATGATCGGATTTGAAAAATTTTTTTTTCACTGTCAAGCTTGAAGTCTCTACTTTAAAAACCATTCGTCAGATTTTTAATTTATCCTCCCTCCCCGTACGCCACTGCTTCAAAAGTAAGGACGTGTTTTGTCTTTAAAAAATTGCGTACTTTAACGCACTCCACGGAGTGGAATAAATTTTTTTCGCAAATCTTATCATAACTATCGTAAAATGTGGACTTTTTACTACAAATTTAAAAAAAAAGCAAAGTTCGTACGATTTTTTTTCGCGGAGTTATTACATATGAAAGTTACCCATACATTTTTTCCATTTAATGACTCCAAAACCTCTCTGCTGTGTGTGTGTGTGTATGTGTGTGTGCGTGCGTGCGCATGCGTGCGTGCGTATGGTTAGCAGAGGGAAATGTAGGAATGTTCTCATTCAAAATTGTGTGTTCCCGCCTCGTCTTCAGATTACTTCTTCTATACGTTCACGCATATTAATGCATGCTCTAATTGTTGTTTAAGGAATTTGAGGCCAAATTTACACGCACGCACGCACGCGTGGGCGCATACACACACACACATACACACACACTATGCGCCAAATCCAACCAGCAACCTTGTGGTGCGTGTCGGGTAATACTAATGCTGGCGGTAAATGGAAAAAATGTATGGATAACTTTCATATGTAATAACTTTCATATGTAATAACTCCGCGAAAAAAAATCGTACAAACTTTGCTTTTTTTTTAAATTTGTAGTAAAAAGTCCACATTTTACGATAGTTATGATAAGATTTGCGAAAAAAATTTATTTTACCCCATGGAGTGCGTCAAAGTACGCAATTTTTTAGAGACAAAACACGTCCTTACTTTTGAAGCAGTAGCGTACGGGGGAGGAAGATAAATTAAAAATCTGACGAATGGTTTTTAAAGTAGAGACTTCAAGCTTGACAGTAAAAAAAAATTTTTTCAAATCCGATTATTTTTAGCGGAGTTATGCTTATTTGAAATTATGCGAAATTTTGACTTAAAATACATATGCGTTAATTTTGTTGACGAGTGTATATACTAGAGTCTTAAACATCTTTAGGACATTTTAAAGATCCCTGATAAAAAAAATCGATAGAAAACAACAGAAAACGATTACATCGTTTTTAATCGTAGTTATGAATCGAAAGTTAACGAAAGAATATCGTAAATGTACGATTGATTCTCTAGCGTTTCCTTTCGTAAGTATCCTATTAATATGTTATCGTTTCTTATCATATCTTTTCGCTGACCCATACAGCATTGAATGATTGTAGAAACATATTGCATAGATCTAACATTATAATATTGCGTGTGAGTTGTGAAATATTCCTGCAATATTACTGCAAGAATGTGGCAACAGTAAAATTTCCGCCTTTAAAAAAATTACAATGTAATGCTATGGTATTATTACGGTGCAATATATTAAAACTAATATTAAATAAAACTTTTTATTTCGATATATTACGCGCTTTCATCATTATGTTTACTTATAGTAATTTAATGTAGTAAAATATATATATTTCTATAATTATTATCTTTAAATTAAGTAAATTCTAGTTTATGCTGATGTTATAAAACATTATTAATGTTATAACATCAAGCGTTAAATCTAGCACTTACTCGACATTTTAAAGTTAAGAGACAATTGTACCTTTAGTCTTAGAGCTAATTTCATCAATTTTATATAATTCTCCTGACTAAAACTTAAGTACGAGATAGATAGTGAATCGCGCGTCGCATAACGATAAATGAAGGAACTAACGATTTGACTGAATACTATTTTTTTATAATATTTTTGGAATGTTGTAAGATTTTTCATAAAATATTACAGTTATATGTTTCTATAATGTCCCTACAGTATTACAATGCAACTTGCAAGATTGTAATATTACTGCAATGTAATTGCAATGTACTGTTTTTGCAAATTGTATCGGTTCCTGTTGTTTTCTATCGATTTTTTATCGGGGATGTTTCCTGTTGTAACTTTACGATAATACATTTATAAAATACGTTTTCAATTGTTTATGGTTGATGCATGATTAAAAATTATAGGATTTTTCGTAATTGTATGTTAAAAAACTTAAAAGTTTTTTTATTGTAAATATACAATTACGAATAGATTTTCAATAATTTTTTCTTGATAAATTCCAATAAAACAATAAAAAACAATATATCACAATAAGAATTTTATCGTATTCTAACGACTGAATCCGCTTTTAACAGAGAATGAAAGAAAACGATAAAAAACGATAACATTTCTTTCGAAATCTAAAAAGTAAAACAATAAGATACGATAAGAAACGATAAGATTTTCTACAGATCGTATCGGTTCCTATTGTTTTCTATCGATTTTTTTTATCAGGGATGGCCACACTGAAAAAAAAATTGTTAACTTGACTAAACCTTTCAACTAAATTATATATACGTAAAATGAACGTTTCTAAAACGTCTAAATATAATAATACTTTGAACGTCTAATAACGGATATTCTTAAAACGTTCATATATTATATCCATGGACATTTGGACTAAACAAAAAAATAAAAAATAAAAAACTAAAACTGGACGTCCATTTTACATTCCGTGCTGTCTGGGTCGTATTGTATTTCGGATAATCGAATTGGCTATAAAATTCCTGGTTTATTATTCTTTCTCGTATCACGATTTTATATGATCTCTCAGAGTGCATTGCCGAAAGCAGAAAAAACAATTCGATTTTTAGAAATAAGAGAAGCGCAATTCACAAGATTTCATTATATTCGATATCGCGATCCGATTTTTGCAAAAAATAAGAACATGCTGCAATTTTATAGTCTCTCTGGAAACAACAAATATTATACATTGAATGATTAAAATTTTACGATTTTACAATTTCATGATTCAATAATTAAAATTTTACAAATGATTCTATATATTTACGGAATATATATAAAAAAAATTATTATTGAAGAGATTGTTGCATCTCTGTAAAAAATACTAGTGCGAAAATAAACGTGTAACACTCTCTTTTGTTTCACATTAATTATTTCACAAAGAGTCGTTCTTTATTTCGAACAAAATGTAATGAAATTTTTTTCTTCTACAGTAGATAATATTTAGAATATTTTTTTCAAATTGAAAATAAAACCGGAAATTCTAATCATTCAATATTGCAACTTCTTAAACTTCCTTAATTCACTTAATGCACTGTAATAAAATATATGTCACTTTTTTATTTTATCGGAATAGTTTTCTTCCATTTTTAGGCAGATATTTTTTGCAATTAGCCTGTAAAAATAGATGTTTGTTTTAGCAGTATAAAGTCTCATCTCTCCCTTCCTGTTCCTGCCCTGCGTTACATATTATTACAGCATAATCTAGTTTACTCTTTCCGTTCTCTTTATCTTTTACATTGGCTTCATTTGGGCTGTTTATTTCGCCATGTTATTGTGACATATATCGATGATGTACGCTGTATCGCGCTGATTTTTCAAAAGTATTGTTACGTTGTATGTGTAATCAGTAACTAACGAACAGAAAAGTGAAAGCGATTAATATTACGAGATCGTATAAAAGAAACTCGGGCTTTTACGTTATTCTTGCTAAAACACACATTTCGATATCACTCCTTTCCTCGAATCGTTTCTGCGATTAAATAAAAAAAAAAGAAACATCTCTAATAATACATCATGCAATCATGTAATATATATACATACGAATTTTATTATTCTAATCGCGATCCGATTTTTTCAAAAATCACAAACACAGCGGTTTTACAATATATATAAACAACAATCTTCTGTGTTGTGTAATTGAAATTTTACAATATACTTATGATTCTGTATTTACGAAATATATATAAAAAAACTATTACTGAAGAAATTGTTGCATCTCTATAAAATGTACTAGTGTGAAAATAAAATAAAGCTTTGCAAATGTTTTGTTTCCGTGTATAAAGTGAAATAATGTTGTTGATATCGTTATAAAACAAATGCAAATGGTTGTAAACGATAATGCTATCATCACTATAAAGTGCATGCTTTAGAACCATTGACCGTTGACCTGATCTCATTTTTCGATCATTTTTCAACCATGCCTCTGTGTGCTTTTTGCTACAATGAAAATATTCTTTCTGCAGTCTAATTAATAAAAATGCATCGTTAACATTTGTATTTACAAATATCAAATTACATAATGTTTTGTTAGTCAGAGACACAAAGTTTATATAAAAAATAAACCTACGAATATTATCATCTTCACATTATATTGCGCATTTCACTAAGTTGACGAAATATATATATTAAGTAAACATACTGTGTACAATGCACTTAATTTGAATACACTGCATGTAATCTTTTTTTTTCTACACACACACACACACACACACATATATATATATATATATATATATATTATGTATATGTACAGCTTAGAGGTGTATTAGGCCATTGTCAATGGAAATAATAAAAAATACTATACATTTATTATGGTGTTGGGTCAGTAATATGCGTTAATTAAATTCGTTTAGGTATAATTAACCGAGGAATTTATTCATCATCTTGTACAACTGTTGTTTTCTCAGATACATAAAGTCCATCCAAGAACTTTCTAATATCCTTGTTCTTTACTGTCGTAGATTGTTGGATAAGGGCAGCTGAAACAGAATCATATAATATTCATAAGTATTTCAACTTGATTTCTTTAATTTAATTATTTCAAAGAAATAATTTCAAGGTATTTACCTGAACGAGATACATCTTCTAACGAATTTCCCTCTATGATCAACTCGTCCTTCTGTTTTCCAGAATTTGCGACAGTTACACCAGGTGCCATTTTGACACGACGTATGAACTTTTCACCCAAAAAGTTACGGATTTCTATAACTGTGTTACTCTCCGTAGTCACACAATTGATGGGAAAGTGAGCGTACACAGCTCGCATTTTGTACTGGTAGCCCTTTGTCACACCCTT
Organism: Prenolepis imparis; assembly: GCF_030444845.1. Taxonomy (NCBI): domain Eukaryota; kingdom Metazoa; phylum Arthropoda; class Insecta; order Hymenoptera; family Formicidae; genus Prenolepis; species Prenolepis imparis. The sequence goes on from NW_028141175.1 coordinate 422,369, forward strand.
AAGCATATTTTCAATATGAGAGCATACAGTACGAACGGCAGCTAATTCTTTCTTCGTTCCAAACCATTTTTCTACTTTCAGTAATCTTGGGCTCATCATCTATATATAACAAACAACATTATCTATATATAACAAAAGAATATGCATTAAAGTGCAATGTGGATAATGGTAGTAATATTTTGGTATAAATTACAAATATTTCAGAGAAGAATGTATCATTTATGAGAAATGAAGGGGAATCCTGATTATCATCATAATATATGTATTTCTAATATTGCAATTGATCATATTTATAATTAATAAATGATCTTGTCTACAAGAGACATGCTATTACAAATATTTTATAAAAATAAATAAATCAAATTTTTTACTTACACGAATATCAAGTGCAAGATGTTTGAATGATCGTTTCAAAACACCTCTTGGTCCTTTTACGGTCACCAGACGGGACTTGACTGTAACAGTCAATCCCTCTGGGATTTTAACTGTTTGATTTGTAACAATCTGCTTCATTCTGCAATGTAAAGATATTTACACATACACATTTTGTATATAATTTTGCAATAATATATATCTAAACTATCATAATAATAACTATAATTTTTTAATATAATAGAAGCAATGACAGTCTCGCAATCATTGTTTGTTAAATTTTAAAACATTACAATATAAATTTATACTAGTAAAAGAAAATTGTAAATATAATTAAAAGATAAATATAATTACAAGATGATGTAAAAATATATTTTATATTTAACTTTATATACAAATGAAATAAAAAGTCTTCATATGATTCGCTATCTTTATTTTGTTAAATTGTATTATGAACAAGTGCTGGAATAAATAAGACTCCCTTTTTGCATTATATAAAATTGCATTCACACACAAAAGTATAAAATAAAAACATACAATTGTGATTACACTGTTCATTAAAATACACAGAACATACTTCATAGCACGATAAAGTTTTTAGGTTATTGCTTACAGCAGTATGTTTACATAAATTAAGATGGATCGGTATCACAATTGTACATTCGAAAATTATTAAATTTTTCCTAAACATATAAAATAATCGTTCGTACATAGCGATTATATTTTTTCAATCTCGAAAGTTCGCGAGCAGCACCTCGGGAGCAAATTGTTGACAGCTATAATCGCGAAGGTTATATCTCTCGTCGTTGCAAAACTTTTCACGTATCGCGGAAAAATATTATGTCGCGGCGAAAATAGAAAAAATGACGAATGTTAAGAACGCGTAAAAATCAATTTGGCATTCGTTACATCGACGGATCGCCACCGATTTTACAGGATATTTCCCGAGGGCGAAAATTTCTTTACCTTTAACACGCCGCACGATAACCGGAAAGGACAGAGGAGGTAAAAAAATCTATCCACCAATGGGATGAAGCGATGAAGATGTAAAGCAATGTAGAGAGGCATCAGTCTTCTAGTTATAATTTAGTTATACGATTCTCTCGCTCAGATGGCGCTGCGCATGTCGAGAAATTTGTCCACGGACGATGATGTAATTGGTCGAGATTAAAAATCTCTAGGCTATGAAATTTCGTCAGTTTCTCTACTTTTATGCTTTCTCTAAATTTTATTATTCGATGGTAAGTGCTGGTCTACAATGAGTCGTTAGTCGTTAGTCGTAAGAAAATTGACCAACCACAGTTGATTATTTTTGAAATAGTCGACTGTGATTGGTCAATTTTCTTACGACTTACGCCTAACGACTCATTGTAGACCAGCACTAAAGTCCGTTCTCTCTCCATTTCGATAAATACTCCGAACGCTGACACAATTTTGGAGAATGTCATTAAATCAAATGTATATATATGCATATATAAAGGTATGTATTATTTGTATATCTAGTCACAATCTAAATATTTCAAAACTTCTTTTATTAATAAAATTTATTAATATATATTAATATTTTTACTAATAAAAAATTATATATTTTTATATTTACATTAATTTAAGATAAATTTGATATTTAATTAATAAAATATTAATTTCATTAATAAAAATATTTTTATTAATATATATTATAAAAAACCTAATCAAACTGATTTAATTATTTCTAATAATAATCGCGCGTGAGACACGTTCATATAACAATTAAGGGCAAAAATTTCTTGATGACCCGAGAATAATTAGAGCGCGCGTCCTACTTTGGAAATAATAAGGTTCACCGTCTTATTACATTCTTCGGATTTTTGCATTCGTCGTATTCTTATTCTCAAGCAACACCGTAAAAGAGATCGTAAGAGCCTTCCTCTCGAAGCAAAAAAAAAAAAAAAAAAAGAAAAAAGAAAAAATTGCGCGGGTAAGTGGTTCGCTCAGTCGCGCGCATGCGCGGCGAGTGTCAAGTCAAGTACGCGCGTACCCTCTCGACAGAGGAAGAGGGTAAACGGCGCTTCTCGGGAGCGGGATCTCGTCGGTTCGCGACCTCGCGCGTCGTTTTCCGAGACAGTGCGCGCGCTGCCGCCGCCAGGCCGGCTATATACAGGCTCGCGGTGTGGACTCTCAGTGCGATGCCGGTACCGCGCGCGGTGGGGATGGACTCTCGTCGCGTACCGCGTTGTCCGTAGGTAGCTTGTACTCTGACGCGGTCAAGTATCGTCGTCGTCGTCGCGTAGGGTCGCTCCCCTGGGTGACGCGCTTTGTACGTGTATTTGTCTCGCGAGAGAGGCGCTATCTCTCTCTCTCTCATTCGGCGCGACATGAAAACGTAAAGTATCGCGGTCTATCGACTCTGTTCGGAATCGAGCGGGGATATAAAGCGAAGTGAGACACGCGACTCCGGTATAAATATTATCCTGCCACTCTCGCGTGGAACAGATTCTTCTTTCTTCCTCTTCTTCTTCTTCTCCTCCTTCCTTTCTCTCGCTCTCTTTTTTTCTCTCTTTCGAATCTCCGAGCGACTGGAAGAAGAGTGCCGTCGAATGCCTCGCCAAGTAACAAACTTCGCGAGTGACTATCCCTGTGACTCTTTATCATCGTATACCTCGCAGTGACGCGTGTATAGTATTTGGTGCGGTATAGTATATACATTTTATTTCTGTAAATATCCCACGGAACGTCCGGTGAGTTCCAGCGATCGAGCTGTTCCTGTCATCCGTTTCCAAGAAGAGAAGAGAAAGAGGGAGCGAGAGGGAGAAGGGGTCGCCTCTGCCTCTGTCTACCTGGCCGCACGAACGAACGAACGAGCGAGCGAGCGAGCGAGCGAGCAAGAGAGAAAGAAAGAGAGGTATGCGTGTATGTGGTATGGCTCGTCGTCGGTGGTTTTTCGCCGCCTTTATTACAGCGAAACCCGAATGCGTGCGCGAGCGTATCCCTCTCGTCTGACCGGCCTGAATCCGCCACCGTAAGGCTGCGTTCACACATGCGAGATTGATTTCCACGAGGACGAGGACCCGAGTCATCCGAGGCCGGTTGCTCGCCGAAGAAACGCATCACCCTTCAGGTTAATGAGAACCAACGTCGACCGATCGTCCAATCAGCTTTTAGGTGAGAGCTCTGCGTCCTCTTTCCTTTCTTTTTTTTTTTTCTAAATGTCAAACGAATCATCTCCGGGGAATGGTGCTCCGAGGAAAGGTATATAATACCATTTCTCGATTCTCTCGAGACGAAATCTTTCCGGTTCACCGAACTCACGCGGGGTGGAAGGAGGGGGGAACACGTGGTTGCCCGCAGCGAGATCTTTGATCTCTCGAGATGCTCCCACATCGTATTATTTATAAATGCGACACGACCACGGTCCATTTGCTAGAAAGGCGTCGATCCATTTGTCTGGATGACAGTTGACTCTCGATCAAAGCATTTGACGAGTGATTTTTTTTTCATTTTTTTTTCAATTTTACATAATATACGATAAATTATATAATTTTTTCTTTCTCATCTCTTCGATTTTAAAAAGACTGTTTAACGTCATCTCGAGTGGTTCGTATATATTATATATTCGCACGCACTCTCGGAGCTCGTAAACAGATGATACATCCCTTTGTGTACACAGAGAGAATTTTCTCTTAGAATTTACCCTGAAAATCATGGTAATCGTGGGACAATATGGTATGGAAAGAATTTTATGAGAATTTCTCTGATTAATATTTATCACAATAAAAATAATAATATTATATAGTATTTAATATTATTATTAATAGTATATAATATTATTATATAATAATATTATATAATAATATAATATCTATCACAATAAAATATAAAATATTTGATTAATTTAACTAAGCAGTTTAGTAAAATATTAATCAAACATATTTTATATTTTATTGTGATAAATATTAATCAGAAAAATTTTCATAAAATTCTTTCCATACCATATTGTCCCACGATTACCATGATTTTCAGGGTAAATTCAAGAGAAAATTCTCAGTGTATGTATACGTATGCGCTGCACGTGCAACGTGCTGCGCATTTCTTCGCGGCGTCTTCACTGCATCCGTAAGCAAGCATCATCCTTTGTTCGACGCGCTGCACCGATATGAACGTCGCTTAGCTCGTGCTAGGTGCGCGTGCACAAAGGGGCACCATTCTACGGATGATGATGATGATGATGCGCCGCGTCCTGCCGCTGCATGCTGCATCTTGCGGTGTGCATTTGTGCAACAAGCGACGCGAGAGAATCTCCGGATAAGATTTTGCAAAATGCTTTTGACTCTTATTCAGCGACGCGCGCGATAACACGTGTATCTGTGAAGAAGAAAAAACTCGAGGCTTTGACATTTAGAATTATTTGATTAAATATACGCATATTTTACGTCGAATCTATAGTTTTTTTTTTTTTTAACAAATTATTGTGACTAATATTGGGAAAAATGAATTGTTCGTTACATATGAAGATATATAAGGCTCTAAAGAGAGTATTTGCTTTAAGTGTTATATCTTAATTAACTGTACGTGATAAAAAAACTTGATAAAAAAATGGAAGAGTATTTTTTTTCAAAAAGAATTTCTCAACAAAATTTCTCCAAACAATTTTCTATTCGCGCTCTAGTAATACCGTGATAAATCGCGTAAATTGGATTGTTATCTTAGTGAGCTATGCGTCTAGATCCTATGTTCCGTGAATGAAACAGCAACGTGTGTTTACGATAGGAGATCAGTACTCGCGAGTTATCGTGTATCTCATTTAAGTGCATTGAAAATGACTGTATATGCAATCAGATCACGAACGTGATATTATTTGCACGCACTTCGATTTATTTATTCTTCTCGCTGACTCTTAAAAAACTGTTTGTAAAATAAAAAGAGATTATATATTGCTTCTCTCTCTCTCATAAAAAATTATTCCAAAATTTTCAGAAAAGAAACATTATTTAAATACATATCCTCTTCAATTTCCAGAGTAATATATAATAATTTTTATAAACTAATGTGTTTATGAAAAGCGCTTGCAAAGATTAAATAGCAAAGAAAAATGATGCGTGAAACATCAGGACGCGCTTTGACTAGGTATTTAATTTTACTACTACACGAGAGACTCGCAGTTTTACATTTTTAGCCATTTAATAGTCTTGGAAATATACACAAGAGTAGAATCTTGTATAAAGTTCAACGTTTCTCTCCACCTCGTATTTATTAGATGAATTAAGCGCGGCCGCTATATATAGGATACATTTATCCTTACGCATGAAAATGCTAATGGGTCGTTGATTATAATTGCAGCCAGGCTGGACGAGCATAGTCGAATGCAGCTGGGCTCAGCATGCCCTCTAAGAAGCAGTACAACCTCGTACATAATGACGAGTACGACACGCGAATACCGCTGCACAGCGAGGAGGCGTTTCATCGCGGAATCGTGTTCCACGCCAAGGTAATCTGGAGTGATTTCTTATCCACTTCGGCATCCGCGGCTCCCATTCGTTTTTCTCGCTTTCCGGTGAGTTTGTTTTACGCTCGCCGATCCGAGACGTACCTACGCATATACATATCTCTCGGGCGAGAGTCTCTTCCGTCTTCAGATTTCCATCTCCCATCTTCCAGTTCAGTCCGAGAGTCTACACGGGAGATGTGGATTTTCCTGGAAGATATAAATTGAAAAAAATCAGGTCCGAGGCTAATAAGAGCCAGGTCTAGATGTTATGTTATACGCAAAAACTTGTTTTTAAATTCTTCTTCAATTATTTTGAACGTTTCGGTCCTTTATTTTCCTGTACGTCCTTACATTAGTGACAGTAAAACAGTACTTATTGTTTTGTATATCATTCTGAATTATATCATTATAGTGAATCTGCTGAAGATTCTAAAGAAAGGACAGAAATAATTAGAAAAGAATTTAAAGACAAGTTTTTATTGTGCCTAGCTCTTTTCATGCCTGATTTTGTATTTATATATCAGAAGCTTTTCAATTTATTATTATTGAAAAAATGTAAGGCTCCTGGCTCCTTTCTGACCATGTCGAAATCGTGACGTCAGAGGCGAGAAAACACACGCTAAAATTTCTAAGATGTCATTTCGAAATAAAAAAATATTTCGATGAAACAGCACTTCAGATGGCTTTAGCACACTCTTAAAAAACCCCGAAAACTATCCTTTCCCCTTTATAATCAATCAACAGCTGTAAAATGTAATATTATGAAGCCCAGTCCGTCTGGTCTTTGCACATGCGCAGTCATTCCGCATGTCAAAGTCTGATATCTCGATCATTTTACAGATGTTGATTGATTATAATGGGAAAAGGATAGTTTTCGGGGGTTTTTAACAGTGTGCTAAAGCCATCTTAAGTGCTGTTTAATCGAAATATCTTTTCATTAAAAAATGGCATCTAAGAATTTTCAGCGTGTGCTTTCTCGCCTCTGACGTCACAATCCAATATGGCCGCGATGAGCACCCAGGAGCCTTAAGGAATAATATATCAATCTGCGGAAAAGAATGTTTTGCAATGAAACGAATTGAGCGATTTCAGACTCAAGTTTTCATGTTAAATTTGTTCGTGCTCGAATATAATATCTCTCCGACTTGTTCTACAATGCTATTAAATTGCTTCAATATAATATAAATTTCTAATTACAAGAACTCTCTCATAAACTGTGCGCACTTTGAGAAAATAGTAACGGTCGATAGCGTCTCGCGTCAGAGGAAAATGTATGTCGACTATATAAACTCGTGTGCTTCGTTCAAGAACCGCCGCGCCGTTGGGAACGAAAGCATCTGTTTTTGCCATGGTGTGCGTTGAAAAAAAAAAGAGTTTCGCACCTTCCCTCTATATTTTTCCTTCGACTCCGTTTCGGTAAAGTATCGCGCTACATAGTATTATTATTAGTACTGCAATAGAGACATGAAGGGGGGAAAGATCAATTTTAGCACTGGGGCAACTTTGGGGACAGTGCAAAAAATACAGCATGTATCTGTAAAGCGAAATTGAAAGTTATATAGAGAGAAAATCAGGAACATATAAATTCAGATATATCGGAGCCTTTTCATTTTATTATTAGAGAGAAAATATACGGTTAGTATCTCTCTGTGTATGCCATTTCTCACTCTAGGATTAAAGTAAAGCGCCCGTAGCGATTTATTCGCGAGTGGAACTAAATCGCGAGTAGTGTAAACTGTGTACTTACATTAGTCATCGAACTGGGAACCTGGTATCGGGTTAACGTAACGCAAAAAAGGGGATAGTTCCGCCAATGGAAACTATATCGCGGTGAAATATATATGTATACATATATCTGACGTATTTTCTACGTGACAAAATTCGAACAATTCGCGATACCGTGACGGGAGAATAATAACAATAATAGTAATAATAATATTTAAACGTCGTCGCGGCTCGGTATCGATTGTGCAACACAATTGCGGGACGACAGCCCGCGATACACCGGCGACTTATTTCTGGACCATCGCGCTCCATGTGACGTCATTGTATCGTGCACGTGTTTATTTTGGTGGTACTTCTCTCCTGAGAAAGGTTAAAGCTTTTTGTGCGCCGCGTCGTAAATTGTGCAGCGTGAAATCGCGAGAGAGAAAGAGAGAAAGAGATGCGGAATTCATACAGGAAACCGCACTGGTCCAAAGAAAAACGTATATACAGAGAGAATTTTCTCTTAGAATTTACCCTGAAAATCATGGTAATCAGGGGACAATTAGTATGGAAAGAACTTTATGAGAATTTCTCTGATTAATATTTATTACAATAAAAAATAATAATATCTATCACAATAAAATATAAAATATGTTTGATTAATTTTACTAAAAGTATAGTCAAATTTACTAAAAGTATGGTAAAATTAATCAAACATTGTTTTAAAATTCTTTCCATACCATATATTGTCCCACGATTACCATGATTTTCAGGGTAAATTCTAAGAGAAAATTCTCTCTGTGTAGATCTAAAAGATTATGGTTCTATAAAGGAGATGTTCAAATCTCGCGTCTCGTAAACTCTTTCTCAGTTCACGAAACTTTGAACAATATTATATTTGTTTTTTTTTTGGTACAGTCTTGAAAAAAATATCTTAAAAATAAAATTTCAACATAAAATAACAAATGAAACGCGTGCATATATATACACAACGGGGTGTCTGTCTATCTGTCTGTATCAAAGCACCGGAGAACGTAAACTCGCAAACTTATTATTATTTTTTTTTTTTCCTTTTATTTTATGAAAAGAACTGCTGAAAAATTACGGATGAATCTTCTCCGAAGAATTTCAAGATAAATTTTGCATAATGTATATGTTATATGTTGGCCAAGAAAGAAATCGTGTCTAAATTGGCCAAGAGAGTCTGCTATTAAAGGAATATCTGATGATTTCGAGACGCCCTGTGCATGTTTATTGTCAATCAATTATATGCATATATATGCGCAAGACGTCTCTGGAAGTTCCACGAAACATGGTCTAAAAAATTAATCTGAAATCTTATGACGCGTGTCTTTTGAATTACCTTACAAAGAGTCTTTCCGAGTTTGCCGTTGTTTTCCGGAAACAATTCAGTTTTTGCTCTCCTCTATGCCAGCAATCAACGTAGAATAAATTTGCCTCGAGCAGGCTTAACAATGAGTATCGCCCCGGTTTCGTGCGCTTCGTAAGAGACTATTCTTCGTCCTAGTAAAGCCACAATCGTTTTAGCGATGTCAGCAGCAGAGGAGAGTGTAAATGGTGTATGCGACTCTCCGGGACAAACGGACTCGTTTATGCAGCGACCAAAGTTGTTCGTCTCGTGTGCAACTTTGTAAATTGACTCACAGACCTGTAAGATGAGAGTTTTACGTTAATTACACTTTTAATTAATATATACGATGCGATTTAAATGCAGAATCTTGCACATGAAAGATTTTAATTCCGTTCCTTCTCTTTAAGTAGTATTATATACTTTTTTTTTTTTTAGTTAATAGTACGAAGATCCGGAAGTTATATTTTCTCATTAACATCGATGAAAGTATTTTTATATACATTCTATCTAATTTTTAATGAGGGATACTTAGGTCGTAAAATTAGGCGAGTAAGGAATAAATTGAAGGAGTATTTGTAATTCAGTTGTATTTTACTTTTCGCCTTTTAGAAGCCACCTGGATACATCTTGAATTTTTATTCGTCTGATAATTGAAAACTGACTGAGCGTACTACCTTATCACGGCTTCAAGAATCCGATGCCTACATTTAGTGCTTAGTGGGGTATAAATGCAGATCGATATACTACTAGAGAATTTGCGCTATTAATATTCCAACCGTGTACATGTGTGCATATTTCTTACAAAGTTATAAAGTAGGAAATATCCCGCGACGAAACAGAATATGTATATATTGTATTCATCCCTCTTTCTCTCGATATACCCAGTTCGATTTTTCAAAGAGTAAAAGTTTTTCTACGCCTTCTACGGTAAAAAAAGATATTATATCGATAGACGAGGAGTGGAAAATTTCGACGCGAAAATTTTCAGCTACGTAAACAGTTTTTTTTTCTCACAATCAATCGCTCAGTTCGTAGAGAGACAGCTCGTCAACGCGGTTATCGATCGCAAATTTTCACAAAGAAAGACTCCGGTCATACAGGAGCGTGTGTGCGTGGGAGAATACCACGTGTACGTGGAATCACCCGAAGGAACACGTGGCTAAGACGCATCGCTTCAATGGGGGAATTCTAAATACAGATCGTGTCAGACCTATGTGCAGTGCGCTCCTCCCGCGCAATATGATTATGGCAACCGCCCTAACTACATGTATGTACATGAGACCTTTTGCATCGTTGCATGTGCAAGCGATTCGTGCCGCCCTCGTCGAAATCTTACCACAGCTCGTGACATTTAAAGTCCCGGAGGCGATTAATTTTATCCGAGGATAGGGAATTATCTAGCGCATTCTTACAATTTCTTCTACTTTACAAAAAAAACGTAGAAAATCAGATAAATTTTTCTTCTAAGTTTCTTCTCTATTTATTTTGTTTAAAATATTCAAAATAATCAGAGAAGAATTTAAAAACAAATTTGTTGCGTCTAATATCTGCGCCTGGCTCTTATTATATCTGTCCTTTTTTATATCTGATTTTATATTTATATATTAGAACTTTTTCAATTGATTATTATAAAAAATATATATAATATAATAAAAGTGTCTGAAGACACTTTAATGCGACAGTAGTTGATCACGTTTTAAAGACTTGAAAAAATTAATTTTAATTTCTTCAAATTAAACAAAATAGATTAAAGAGAAAGAATATCGTACTGAAATTGATCAAACTCTAAATACAATAAATTTAATAAATACAATTGACCTAAAAAAGAAGACGTATTCTCGCGTTATTCTTTAGGTCGCCAATTATCAAATTATATACGATATCGCTAAAAGCTTCTTGTATTTTATCTAGCGCATTCTTACAATTCCTTCTACTTTACAAAATAAAGTACACAATCAGATAATTTTTCTTCTAATTGTAAGTTTCTTCTCTATTTATTTTGTTTAAAATATTCAAAATAATCAGAGAAGAATTTAAAAACAAATTTGTTGCGTCTAATATCTGCGCCCTCTTATTAGTTCTTTTTTATATCTGATTTTATATATTTGTATATTAGAACATTTTCAATTTATTATTATAAAAAAATAATAAAAAAGTGTCTAAAGACACTTTATTATTATTATAAAAAAAATAATTAAAAAGTGTCTCAAGACACTTTATTTAAATTTTATTAAATTTCTTCAAATTAAACAAAATAGATTAAAGAGAAAGAATGTCGTACTTTTATCAAACTCTAAATACAATAAATTGAAAAAATACAATTTACCTAAAAAAGAAGACGTATTCTCGCGTTATTTTTTAATTCGCTAATTGTCAAATTGCGATACCGCTAAAAGCTTCTTCTTGTATTTCAGTTCATCGGTTCTATGGAGGTTCCGCGACCGACTAGCCGAGTGGAGATCGTGGCGGCGATGCGAAGAATCCGCGTGAGTAATAGCTAATTAATCTAATTAGGGAGGGCACGATTCAACTGTCTTCGTATCTCCTCTTATTAATCTGGATTTATTTGATCCGCAGTACGAGTTTAAGGCCAAAGGGATCAAGAAGAAGAAAGTGACGTTGGAAGTCTCGGTGGACGGGCTGAAAGTGACTCTACGGAAGAAGAAGGTGAGTAATGTTTTGCAGCAATAATTTCCAGTATATATGTTAGCATAGGCTTAATTGGGTTGAACGCGTTAACTCATTAACTCTTCACCGGATAAGCTAATTCTCACATACATACATAAGTGGATGAGATGAGTCTGTTAGACTCGCGATGGCATATCATGTAATTTAAAGAAGCGAAAGAGGAAGTACATTTAGACACCGACGCAGATTTGAACAATTTATGCGTATAAAAAGTTTGCAGCTTTTTTGCGAACGACATTTTTGCACTAGTGCAAAAGATACCTTTTGATTGGTATCAGCTGATTCTTGTTTCTCGTAGAATTGCGGTAAAAATAAAACGTATCTTTCGTTACGCGTGATTTTTCGCAAGTAAAAAGATTTATGTATATTGCAAAATCGCGGTAAAAAAATTCTTTTTTGGCGACATGAACATAAAATTTCCGCGATGTCCGCGTAAGATGATGAGGAAAATCAGCGAATCTTCCGCGAATGTCTCGGGAGAAAAATTGCACACGCCCGATGACGCGCAATTTCGTAACAGTTGCAATTTATAACGAGAAATGATTTTGGACAAGCGCCACGTTGTATTCGCACTGATACACATGGGTGCCATATATTTTCGATACTACATACATCAACAGATAGTGGTAACAGCCAATATTAGCTAAACAATATTCTCGAATGGTCGTTATAATGATCATAATTCGTTGTCGTTTTTGCAGAAGAAACAGCAGCAATGGATGGATGAGAATAAAATATATCTGATGCATCATCCGATTTACAGGTGATATGTCATTCTATTTATTCGTTTATTTTATTATCGAATTATTTTATTATTATATACGAGAATATATATGTTTTATATTTAAAAATTCGCATTCTTTCTCCGTTAATAATTAATTATCGAGAAATTATAAATTAAATTTGCTATATTCTCTATCAAAATTATTTCGTTCCAAAATGATACAATGTTCGAATGAAACGCGAATGTATGTTTTTTTTTCTTTTTTGCAGAATATTCTACGTCTCGCACGATAGCCACGACTTAAAAATATTTAGTTATATCGCCCGTGATGGGAGCAGCAATACGTTTAAGTGTAATGTCTTCAAATCTAGCAAAAAGGTAAGTCGCAATTTTTCATCCATAATAATAATTTGATTAATTCTCAATGTCGATGAAAAGAATTTCCTACATCGGACATAATCTCGGACTATCAGAAAAGAATTGTATGAATCGTACGAATATGTAGATACGCGATATGGAATGAACTATTATTTTAGTAAGGTTTTATCTTTTAAGAAGAAGAGGAAGAGGATTTTAATATATACACACATTATGATGAGACTCAATATACATATTCATACGCAAGTGAACGAGGAATGTATGGAATTTCTGGCTGGAGACAATTTTTCGCATGCACATTTTTCTACCTTCGCGGGTCCACTTCGCATGGCGTAAAATTGCGTCGCGCACGTGCGTGAATTGCACATACACATACACGCGCCGCGACAATTCACGGCAGCCCGCGTCGCCTGGCGCTTTATCAACTTACTTTATTGTAAATCTATAAATAAACGCCAGACTCCTTGGCGGCCCCCTCGCCCCCTCACGCCGCATCTTTTCTCCGTCGCGGAGACGCAACGGGGACGCAACGGGGCGAGGGAGGGTATCTTCGCGCGAGCTGCATCCCTGTCAAAGTGTAGAGAGAGCGTATTTTCGCCTTTTCGTGGGTGGAGGAGGGACGTATATCGTTTTGTCGTGTATTTGCAGTAGCGGCTCGGCGGCCGGTTTGGCACCGGGTTATTAAAATAGTGCGATATAGGCCGGCACCATCTCTTTTCGCGACATCCACGCGACTGGCGGTTTCTTCTTCTCGTTAGATCCGGCAATTTGTCTCCCCGTTAATGCCTGTCGCGAAAGATTGGCGCATCTGCATATTAAGTCATATTTTAAGGATATTGTCATATTTTTTTTTTTTTTTTTTGTTTTCGCGACAACTTTCGTAGGTAAATATGAATGTTTCGGAGGAAGAGAAATGAAGTGTATTCAAACTTTAGACATATATGCGTGTGTATGTGTGTTTGTGAAGGAAGGAAAGAAATGGAGAGAAGAATTTTTATTCACTCTCGTTATCTCTCTTGTACGTATATATATATAGGCTTATTATGTAATATCGCGCTTCTAAATGTGTCCTCGATACTTATCGGATAAACATAGAGGTGTCTTCCCTTCCATCTCTCCTTTGTTGATTATTTGGGGATTCCGGTCACTTTCAAAATCTGGGTGAATCCAGAAATAACCGACGACTATAGGAGACGATATATCTAGGATGCCGCAGAAATATCCGACTTGTGAACGAAGTTTTAAACTCGCGGGCGAAACTTCCAAAAAGCTTTTACTGGTTCCCCTAGAGATAGTACCTGTTTATACGATCGTCTCTACGTCGACTTTTAGACCGATTCTCTAGGATAAGACAACAGACATTCCGTTTTGCTCTTTGCTGTAATGGACGGAGTTTCTGTTCTTTGCTTTATCTTCCGTATAAGGACTTACGTTTTAAAGGTCTTCCTCTAAAAGCTGAATTTTAGGATCTTTCTCCTTTTGAAATATCTATCTATTTTTACGTTGACGATATAATTTTATTTTATAATCTATATTTTGAAGAATATAATATTGTAAAATTTTTACATATTATTGCACGTAGAAATTTCCAAAGAATTTTTTCAGGCGAGTCTGTTACGTTTGCTTATATTGGTCGATACGCAGGGGGTGCACACACATACACAAGACTATGTAAGATAATTGCGAATTGTTACAGAAAAACGGCTTGACACGCGACGATATATAATTTATCGGTCGGGGGGACATAGGAGTCCCGACCTCGGAGTCTCCACCGTTAAACGACACGTTTTACGACGTCGGGGTCGGCTATAGAATAGCGTTCCACGCAATTTTCCGCGAGCGCACGCCTCGCTCTTTCCGCATTCTCTTCGCTCCGAATTCGCGCGTTGAACGAAAGTTCAGTCGAAAGACTGGAACAACAAACTGTCGAGCCATTAATCTTCCACGTATACGACATCGAGCATATAATGTGCTTGTGAGATTGAAAATGTAGTGAGATGTAAAAAGATACAAATAAAAATTGTAAGATTGAATTAGCGCGACGTTAGACAGGTTCCGCTGATGCTTTGTTCTTAAAATAGTGTGAGAAAATTTATTTTTAAAACGATTTACTTGATTAAAAAATTATAGATATTTATTTTATAAATATTAGTTATTATTAATTAATATTTGTAGAATTATATATATTAATTAATGATAACTAATATTATTAATTAATATCTATAAAATTCTATAGATGAATTATACACGAAGAGAATTTTCTCTTAGCATTTACCTTGAAAATCGTGGGACAATATGGTATGGAAAGAATTTTATGAGAATTTATCTCAATAAAAATAATATCTATCACAATAAAATATAAAACAATTTGATTAATTTTACTAAACTGCATAGTAAAATTAATCAAACATGTTTTATATTTTAACGTGTAGATATTATTTTTATTGTGATAAATATTAATCAGAGAAATTCTCATAAAATTCTTTCCATACCATATTGTCTCACGATTACCATAGTTTTCAGGGTAAATTCTAAGAGAAAATTCTCTGTGTAGATATTTATTATAGATATTTATTTATAGCGATTTTGAAGTATCATTATTCTACATAGATCGTAGAAAAGATCGATTTAAATCTAGAATCCTCCAGTAAATTCTTTCTACACATTCTCTATTTGCTGCTCCAATTAAGAGAATGTTGGTTAATAAATTAACAAAGGTTCTGCTCGCTCTTTATTTTATTTTAAAGAAAATGTAACTTCGCAGGAGCATCTTATCCTAAAAACTGGACCAATTATTCAACAGTAAACGAGAGTTGAGTTTGAATTATGAAGATAGACGAAGAAAAAGAAAGAGAGAGAGGGAGAGAGAGATGGAAAAGTGCCATTGAGCTGGTCGAAAGCGAGAATATTAATGCGATTATAAATAAACTCGGGGGGAAAAATCCAGCGTCGCGCGAGCCTCTGCGCGTCACCGGCCAAGAAACCGCGCTAGGAAGCCGCACGGTTAACTTCGGCTCTCTCGCGTTCCCATTTATACATGAGAGAAAGAGAGACTTATACACAAATCCGCTCTCTATCTCTCTGCCTCCATTTCCTCCCTTTCGCGCGTCATTTCCTTCTTTTCGTCTCTTTCTCCCTTTCGTTCCCGATAAAATAGAATAGAATGAGTTGATGCAAACCCGGACAGTCCCGATGGATCTTCGATTCCCGAGGAAGTGATTCCGCGCTCCATCACGGAGATTAAACATCGTCGTCGTGGTTGTCATCGTGGTGATTGAACGTTCGACGAAATTCGAGAAATGTGAAACGGAGAAAAGTGAAGGAGATCGTCTGATTATACATCGCGGCGATATATAACAGGACATCTCCGACGAGAGAAATATATATGTACGAAGAATACTTTTTCGATCTCACAGTGATATTTAAGATATGTGATAATTAACGTAGTGTATGTGTGCGCGTGTTTATTTTAATTAAATCTTCATCGTTAAAAAGGTAAAGCAAGACTTTGGCAAAAAATTACGGGAAATAGATAGATTTGTGATAGAGAAGATTAATTTATAGGTATTTATTAATTTATATTCTTAATTTACGTCTCATTAATGTAATGAATTTTACATTATGTACATCGTTGATTTTTGCATCACTCATTCGAGATGATAAAAGATAAAGCGCGCAAAGATGTGTAAAAGCTCATAAAAATTTAAAAATTGCATCACTTCTAATGCCCGACATCAATCTTGTTTTATCACGAAGACGATGTGAATATAAAAAAATCCACACGATTCAAGTATTTATATAGGTAGACGAAATGTGCCTGTCAATTTTCATCCGCGCATTTTGTCTTTTTTTTTTACCACGTGAAAATTCTCGAATGAAGTTTCTTACGTCAAAGTCGATGACGTCCGAGTGATGACGCGTAAGCGCGAAAGAAATTGACAAACAACACGCGTTTATATGATATATATATATATATATATATATATATATATCATATAATAGATATATAATAAATATATATATATATATATGCGATCCTCTTCGCGGAAGCCAACGCATGCGTTTTCGAATTACGCACAATTTGACGGGGAATTTGCCAGATTGAATAATCGCGTCGCGACTATTTATAATACAAATGAAAACGCCGTACAGAAGAGATCGTCGCACGCCAGCATCAATTATTATTCGAATCCACGGACGTAGAGACTTTCGTCTTTTTCCACTCCACGTCCTCGTTTCTTCGAAGTGTAAAATATATCCGCGATTTATTCGCGTCAGAGTATCGAGTTACGATCACCCAACTACCTGTCGATGATGCATCGTTATTATGCCATTACTGTTGCAACATTTGACGTCGGGGATAATGCATTTTAGACATTTGTAAATATTTACCTAATATAATTCTTGTCAGATACACGATCGTTTTGCTCTTGCACGTGTCTAATGGACAAACATGTTTTATTACGGAGATTTCAATTTCGAGTTTGCACAAATTATATGTGTTTATATATAGAACATCGGATCAGAAACATATTTTTCATAATTTCGATACAAAAAAAATCGCGATTTTATCTCTGAAATATTAAAGTTTGATTTTACAATTAATGTATATCAGAAATGCTTAGGATAATAATCTTATTTTGAAAACATCGGGGGAAAATCTGGAGACTTTAATAGTTGCGAAGTAATAAGCGATTGAAAAAATAATTACATCTTTTCATTTTATTATTGCGTTTAAATGGACTTTAACAGAATTTTTTAAATTATTTTTGTTTAAGACTTGAAATCTCGCGACACAAATAAAAATCTCTCCAGATTTTGCCGCGTTAAAATTCCTCTGCCGGATGAAGAATTCACCCTCGATGTCTCATATATTTTTCGTGCACGCATTATCTAGCCGCGAGTGACTCGGTAAATAAAATCTCATAGCTGTTTACTTTCTTCATGGCCTCGACAAGCTGAAATAAGCTCAAAGAAACTCTCAAAGTAAACGGTGGGTCTTTGTGCCGAGGCGGGACGAGCGTCGTCTAAACAAAGAAAAAGAAAATGTAGTTGATGAGATTGCGCTGCCGAGATGGATGACAGTATCCGCAGCTGCGGACACGCGAAAATTCGAGGCACATCGAGGTGAGAGGTGGCGATCACCATCATGCTGAAAAATTCGTTCAAGTCGGCGGTGGCTTCGACCGAGTTCTCGATGTCGACGAGCAACCCTGGCAACCCCGGCAGCCCCCTGGGCTTCGAGACCACGCCTAGGCCGCGCAAGAAGCTCTCCTTCAAAGAACCGGAGATCTTCAACTACTTGAAGATGCGCAAACCCTCGGTGCGGCCTAAGCTCCTACACCCGCAGAACAGCATCGATCTTAGCTTCGACGAGAATCCTTTCGAGGAGGAGAACGAGAATCTCGACGAGCTCGAGGTAAAGGATCATTGCGCGCATCATTAAAAAAAAAAGTACCATTCTTTTACGATTCTGTTGAAGGAACGACAAATCTTTCTCGGTGAATAGAATTATCGAGAAATGACCGATGTAGGAAATTCACACAATGCGTAATTTTTATAATAATTGTATTACAGTAATATTAATTAATTAATCTTACCTGATTAGAGTCAAGCGATGAGGGTGGTCAGAACGGTCGGGCAGGCTTTCGAAGTGTGCCATAAATTAAGTATAAATAATACCACGGAGGATCGCGATCTTCGAGGAGACAAGGACGGCGGGGAGAGCCACGGCGAGAATTATCACGGTGATGTTTACGAGGACCAAGATGAAATCCCCAACGAGCAATCTCAGCCCTCTCCGCCACCGGTGCATAAAGGTGAATTGCCTCGCATAAACCGCATGCATTTCGTCATCGTCGATTCTTCTTAATTCCTGAAATTATGGCGAAAGAAACGTATTAATATAAAAGAATCATCTTTCGATAAAAAAATCTCTGTAGATTTTTTTTAATTTTTCATCTGTATTTATATGTAATTTTATTATATATCTTATATATGTATTTTATAATATATATTCTAATATATAATATAATATATAATATAATATATATTTTAATATTTATTATTTTATTATAATTATATATTATGTAATTTTATTATATTTTATTATAATTTTAGTATATTATTATTATATTATTGCACGATGTTTTTCAGACATATCATTATTGGGGGATACCGAAGATTCGGTTCCCGAGCAAACGTCCGTCACCTGTCTACTTCGATCGCACGAAGGACCGGCGACAACAACCTCTACCTCACCGATCAGACAGTCGCCATCGGTAAGATTCATTAATTACGAACGTATCAAGAAGCGTAGATCGGAGCGCGTGCTATTTTGAAGGATACTTTGCAAAGTACTTTGGCAGCTGAAGGCAGAAGGAGTCAAAGTCTTAAAATAAGATGGCTCGTAACCGAAAGCTGTTTTGCTCTACGGTAGCACATTGTTTATCACTTTCCAAGTTTATTTCGTCGGTACGGCTCATAAATTTTAAAGCGTCTCCTTGCGTATTCTATTTCGCAACGATATAATTTGCTCTATTATAGATTTCAGCGCGCCTGCAATTCGAGAGCCTCGAAAAGCAACTCTCGCATCACGTACTTCGCGGTTTTTTGTATATTTTTTCGCGTCGATCCTCCCTAGTTTATTTATAACTATATGTATATATAGTTTAGAAAAGTGTCTATCTTTTTTTCTCTTTTTTTTTACAGGGCACGGTAACCTCCGAGTGCGGAGGTTTATTGGTGGGTAGCGAATTAACAGCCCTAAAGCACGAAATACAACTTCTACGTGAACGTTTGGAGCAACAGAGTCAACAAACCAGAGCTGCCGTTGCCCATGCGCGACTTCTTCAAGATCAACTTGCGGCGGAAACGGCAGCGCGCGTCGAAGCTCAGGTATAAATAAGTGAATCAATTACTCAGAACGCATAAATATTTCGTTCAGCACTTGTCTCTACACTTGTGATTTATCTCGTCGTATAATCGAATATAATTTATCAAAGTAGCGGAGACAAATTAATTCAGTATATTTGATGAATTTTATTTTTACTATCCTTTTTAATGATATTTCGAGATAAGGTCATATATTATCCGTGCGTCTGTCGTAACGGCGAGAAGATATATTTTGATGAAAAATGACTACTCATTTAATCTCGTCAGTTTTAATAAGCGGAATTGTGTGAAGAGAACTGAAATTTTTCACTTGGACGTGATTCTTCTTCTTGTTTAGACGAGGACACACCAACTCCTAGTGCAAAACAAGGAATTGCTCGAACATATAAGCGCGCTGGTGAGCCACCTGAGGGAACAGGAGCGTGTTTCCGGTGGTCACGTCACCTCGCAGTCGCAAATACCGAATACTCCCGCGTCCATGCAACAGAACGCGGCGGTTCCCGATCTGTCGAGCCTCGGCCAGGTAACGCTCTACAGAATCCCATGACACCGGAGCATTCCGGTGGAGCTTGGAACCGAAGCACCGACTGATCGAGTGTTGCATCTCTCAATTAACGTTTAACAGAATGCATCTTGTATTTTTATTTTTTGTCTCTCTCTCTCTCTCTCTGCTTTAATATCGTTAACACCGTCCTTTTTATACCAATTTATTCCCCTTTTTTAACTTTATAATAAAATATTTTATACATACACAAGTTTTTGTTCTGCACTCATCATACTCTACACTATACTCTACCGATTGTGATGCGTCCGAACTTGTTTTTTTTTCTGTACTCCGATGAATATTTAGCAATGCACGCGTTATGTTTTAGGCGTTTTCATTTGGTGCCGATAAGACGTCGAAAACGACGGACGTAGCCTCAACTATTTGCATTATTTGCGCGAGTATTTGCGCCTCTACTCTAACGGCGCAAAAAATACAAGTCAGAAAGCTTGCCGATACTAACATCGATAAAAATAAAAGTCTTGTACGATGCGAGTGATTTGATTGACACGCAGTTGTGCGTTGCGTACATATCTTGCCTCTTAATTACTTACACGTTTGCATCCGAGGTATCTGATAGCGTGCAAAAAGAAATGAGATGATTTCAGCCTAAGACTAACGACTAATATAATAACAATTAAGCACCCCAGTATGACGGTGTTGTCTAACAGCAGGTCTTCGCACGGGATTTCGGAGTACACGCTGCCAACCAATGCTAGGTAATGTTTTATCACTTATTATTCAAGATCTGTATAAGAGCAATTTCTAATCAGACATCGCGATATCTCACGGGTCCATAATATCTGACAAAGTATTCAATAATTGGATGAGGTAAGAGTATAAAGATATACAGAACGAAGAATATAAATATTATAATTTAAACATTTGCACTTATATATTTTACGAATAAATTATCGGATGATTTAAATTTACAAATATGATCAGGATTTATGTGCATATGTATAAAGCATATATGTGTAATTACTATAGGCATGTAAGAGAAAAAAACAGAGACGAGAGATAAATATATCTGTCTCGCGCTTAAATAAATCGCGGATTTGGAAAGATCTTGTTCCTCAAACTGCGTCTTCTCGAGTGTAGTGTCAACGGACCGGAAGTCAGAGCTCGCCATGGGAGCTGGATCCACCGACCTTTCCTTACTGCTCATATCCGCCGGATACGCTCTATTCCGGCGGTCTCAACGCCATGGGTATCCAGGGTAATAACGCCACCGCGGATCAATTGCAATTCCAAACGCAGCTGTTGGAAAGGCTGCACAACCTAAGTCCATTTCAGCCACAAAGATCGCCCTACAACACACCTTCGCCGTACGCGATGTGTCCTAGTCTGCTTTTACCTCCTTGCGGTGGACCAACGGTGAGCGACTTTTCGTTATATCGATTGGATTACTTTATCCGTAGCAGCTTAATAATGTCTGAAAAATTCTGTTGTAAATTTATAATCTTTAAACCGCAATTTTTCAATTCTGAATTTAGAATCCAGCCCAATTGTCCCCGAATTCAGCGTCCCTGAGGATCTCTCAACCGAACAGCTTCTCCTCATCGCCAATCATGACTCACAAACTCGACAACTACGGAACGGATAATTCGGACGCCCATCAACCTTTCATAAGACCGTTGCCGTGTACCAACGACAGGAATATAACTCACTCGACAGCCGACGCTAAAGTCAAGCAGGAACGCTCGAGTGCGCAGGATATCGCCGATATACCTCCGATAATCCTGGATCCTCCGCCGCAGGGTAGACGCAGCATAGATGCGAGTACCAAGAAAGCAAGCCCGACGAAGCAGAGTTCGATGGCTCAGGGCGCGCACGATAACAAGAATAATACACCGAAAAGTCTGGCGACCATCCTGCGGACTTCCGGTCCGCCGCCTTCTCGCACGACGAGCGCCCGATTACCCTCGCGCAACGATTTGATGAGCGAGGTGCAGCGAACAACCTGGGCTCGTCACACGACCAAGTGACTGGGACACTATCCGATACGATAATAATATTTGCCCCGACGAAGAATGTTATCCAGATATTATATCCCGTTAGTTGTAAATTATGAAGAAATTATATATGCGCGGTTCGAGGATCTCCTTTTGATTTTAAACGGATGTAACAGGGTTTGCATTTTTCCTTCTCTCGGTCGCTCAAACTCGAATTTCAAATAACGTATCTAGAGTGCAGTCTATATAATTTTCCCAGAAGCTTGAAACTGGAAACTTTTAGACTAAATTTTGTCAAACAAAATTTCTTACACTAATATACTGATATTTTGAGAAAAAACTTTTACTTTTACCAATGGATCACAAACATGGTTCAATATATAGTCAATAAATCGTTGTGATAGATTCCTACGACAAAAACGTGTAAAAATCGCGATCTCAACGCGGATCGCACATCTATTTGTATCTTACGAGTAACATCTATGGAGTGTTTGTAAAAATCGAAATGATAGTCACGCTCGAGAAATATAATAGATTTATATCTGACGCGCGTTTTCCCGCGCATATAAGGGACGAATCCGTGACCGTATTCGTGTCGCGACATATATATGTAGCGCACTCCCATGTATGAAGAATCGTCGTCTAGCAGACGAATCTGTGCCAAAAGTACCAATTGTCAAGAGAATTTATTTTCAGTATATTTTTAAGTAATGTAAATAAAACAAGGAGAGATACGCGCGTGATCTCTCACAGAGTACAATAAAACGTATTTATTTTCTCTTTCCATCCTTGTACATATATTATATGCGAGCGATTAATTATAGCCTTTTCCTCGCGCAATCAAAGCAATAAAATTAATATGCTATTAGAAAAAAAAATTGAAAAAGTTCCGTGTAAAATATAATACAATCGTAATATTCTATTATGGATTTCTACAAATGCACGACCATCCCACCCTCTCTTTCATTGACCTTGCCCTTAGCTCTTCGCTGAATAATATCCGCACACATACACACGTGATATGATCTAATATAGTCTCGGAATAATAATACGCGTTAAATTTGCGTGCAAGCGAACGAAATGCTCGCTAATGCGACAAAGAGGAATGCGTGCCTTTAGTACAGCCTTTAGCATGCATACGTTAAATGGCATAACTACTATTCATTGTTGCGCGAATGGTTATTCAAAGCTCCAGCTGACAGTACGTCGGGAGATCGTCGCGAGTGTCGGATCGGATCAAAGTTGAATCGAGGTGTCAGGTTCTCTTTTTTTGCACATCTCGTTATCGTTATGCAAATTAATTGATGCAAATATTAATCATGTCTATTTCATATACATTTGCATGATAGATAAAAACCGATCGAGAGTTTTAAAATAGATTTGATTTTATTTTGTATATACAGCTAAGATAATAAATATGTGTATTGTAATATTCTTTTATTCTCTTTTGACAGATATATAAATAATATAGAATATATTACTCATCTGTGCAAGTCAACTCTTGACTCCATCGATGGACCAAAAACCGAGAAGTCCTGGTATTCTGAGACTAGAGAAAGCGTCACGCTCTTCCAAGCTTGGAACAGCATCTTTGGCAGCTATGAAGGTATTTTATTTCAATAAAAAATCGATTTGACAAAATGACGAAGAGAATGCATCCTCAATCATATCATCTTTGTCGATGTTCGTGTTGATCGAACATGTATTTCACTTTTGTTAAGTTAAATCTTCCTAATAGAGAGACTACAGTAATAAATGAAACAATTAAAAAGCAATTGAAAGACATTAAAAATTAAAATAGCGGAGACACACCTGCGTTACATTTTTCCCTTCTTCGGGAGACCTTGGTCTCATTTCACCCTGTCGTTTCGCATAGCCATTACTTATACAGTTTTGTACAATTTCATAAATTAGAACGAGAACTTAATTGACCATCGATCCGCGCGAGCATTAACGAAAATTACTGTCAGACGATGCGCGGTATGCGAGTGATTTTCGTGGGATCGCGTGTAGCACGTATGCGCGATAATAATCGCTCATCCCCTCGAGGAAAGTGATTACCTGCGAAACAGAAGGGTGGAGCCGCACAAAGAACAAGGAATATATAACGTGACTCACATTTTCACTCTCATTTTTTTTCGTACATATAAATTGGTGCTTTCTTCGATGTAAGCGAGCGCTGAAAATTATGAGAACTATACTGAAAAACTTGCGTAAATTTTACTTGAATTGATTAGTTTATTGCTCGATGAGATTTAATGTTTAAAAAGAAAAAATAATATAGAAAAAATAAAATGTCTAATGTAAAATAAGATAAGACAACTTGTATTTTATTTTAATTAACTATCTATATTAATTATTTTAATAATTATTTTAATTGTTTAAATTTACAGACTATTATATTGTAATAATATGTTTAATAAAGTGATAGCTCCAATATGTAAGTAGGTCCATAAAATGCACTTTGAATATATGCATTCAAGAATGTTGCAAAATATTTTGAAGATTGTACAGAGATGAGTTTTTGCTTGCATTTAATTTCTGTAGCTCATCGATAAAAAAACATTTAGATTTATTACGAAAAGAAAATCATACCTTTTGAGCACCTAAGGAAGAAATGTTAGCCAAAATCGAAAGAGATAAGAATCATTGGTTTAACAAAATGAAAAATTCCCTCTTTCAAAGCCATCTGCGTGAATCGTTAATATCGCACGTCTCTAAAATGTACATTAAATAAGATATCCTTTTATTATCTTTGATCAAGTACGCAGGTCCTTTGATCCAATCGAGTTGTATGATATAGGATGTTTGGAGGAGTGTCACGTCGCGTGCGACCCCGGATTGCCTTATGTACCTAGAAACATAAAGAAATTCCAGTTGGAAATCGAAATCGTGTTGAAAAAAACAAGTAAAAACCAAAAGATTTAATTATATGAAAATAAAGGATTTCGAAGCGAGATTTGTGATAATATTTTGACAGATACATATTGACGAACAACTTTATTCGCTGTTTAAACCTATTTTCATTCTCTGAAGAAATTATTCTCTCAAGAGAGAAGAACTTGTAATTTTTTTAAATTAGATTTATACCAAATTTTGAGATGTACTAAATGCATCTCTGATTTCTTATTTCGTATCTTCGCCTTGGAATTAATAGACTTGATACAAGCCCTCTCGAGACTTCATACATGATTTTGAAAATAGGTCTCTTTCTCCTCTTTCTAAGGTCGCTGAGCTCTTCATTACTCGCGTGACTGAAGAAGATCTATGATCGCTGTTCGAAGACAGTAATTGGTATCTTTCGCCCTAGGTGGGTCCGTCATCCCCGTCGCAGTCGCAATCGTCGGCCAGTCGACAGTCGGTTAAGTTTGGCACCGTCGAGTGCCAGGGTGACGAAAATTACGCGGAGGCAACGTCGAGCACTGTCGCGGACGCGAGATCCCGCGACGATATGCAGCACATCTCTGTCGCCGGTTAGTGAAAATAAAACTGATACAGACACGTTTGCGCGGAATATATTTGTCTTCGCAGATCTTATGCCATTTTATATACATATGTGTCAATTATTTTCTTTTCTTATTTTTAAATAAATTATTTTTTTTTCACAGAAATAATATATGCAATTAAAAATGTGGAAATTCAATCATTCAATTTTTTTCGCCATAGGCTTATTTGCTAGATGTAAATAACGTTATCGATTGTCTGCGAAAAGCGATATCCACGCGAGCGAATCTTGCGGGCGAGACTCCGCAGAATCCGTCGACGGAGAAGTCGACCGGAAACGGCGAGGGAAATGACAGCGAGGACGATTACTCGGCCTCGGTCTGCGCAATCATGCAACGACGGAATTCGACGCGACGGCAGAGCCGGAGGAAGAGGCGACCGTCCTCTCCCTTTGGCGTCGACGTCGACAACGTTGCACGTCGTCGATCCTCGGCTTACACCACGAGCTCGGGAGAGTCAGTAAATGATACCGATCCTCGGAGTCAGAGTGAATCTCCAACTCGTAATTTTTTCAATTAATCCGCGAGAAAGTGAATTTAAATTGAATTAATTAAATACGTATCTTTTTTCGCGAAGTTTATTCACTCTAGCTCTGTCTTATGAACATCTAATTCGTAAAAAGAATCTTCTTTTTAGACTGCTATTATTGCAATGAAAGAGAAAACTGCGTTTAACAGATGCTGTATAAAAAAATATAAAAAAATAAAAAAAACTAAAGGGACATAATACTTTTATTTGTTAATCATTTGATCAAAAGAATGAATAACGATAAATTGAATTAGCACGGTAATCTCGATGGAAGAGAGCGGTAACCAGGAGCAGATCTTCGAAAATCTCAAGCTGCACAAGGAGGTCTTGGGCGGCGTGAAGCAACAACCTTGGCCCCTCCGGCGCAAGATCAGACTCGTACGACAGGCTAAGGCCTACGTTAGGCGACACGAAGGTGCCCTACAGGAGAGACTCGCCCAAAGTCGCAGCACCAAAGACGTCATAGCGCGCGTCTCGCTCTACGTGACTAAGGTACATAATTCTTTCTTTTTCTGATCCATCGCATGTAAGAGTGTACCAAAAGAAACATGATAGATACGTCTCATTTCTTCTTCAGAAATGGCAGTATTTCCGACGCGAGCTCATCAATCTGCGAACGTGGTTCGTACCTTGGGAGCTTCGTATTATGGAGATAGAGTCTCATTTCGGTTCTGCTGTCGCATCTTATTTCACTTTTCTCCGCTGGCTCTTCTGGATCAACCTGGTCATCGCGGCGATTCTTACAGCATTCGTTGCGATACCTGAAGTGAGATATCTCTTAGTCAGAATAAAGAGAAATTCTTTTAATGAAATAAAAAGAGATTCTGATATACAAATACAAACTTAAGTATATGAAAGGACTAATAAGAACCAAACGCAAACGTAGAAGGGAGTAGCTGAAGATGAACCAGAAGAAGAACTGAAACGTTCAAAATAATTAGAGGAAGTTAAATATAATTTTGTTGCGCCTAATATCTGACTCTTATTAGCCTTTTTATATCTGGAAAATTCTTGTCTTCCAAAATTTGTTTCAACAAACTATACTAGGAAAATATATTTTTTGACGAAAAAAAAGAAATCATACTCTTTTGCAATTATATTAGGTGTTGACCGCGAACGCGACGCTCGCCGGCGAGAGGAAGATCATGCTGAAGGAGGAGAGCGTCAAGTCGAAGCATCTGTTGACCTTGTGGGAATTCGAGGGGGTATTAAAATACTCCCCCTTCTTCTATGGATGGTACACCAATCAAGATACTAACAGAAATTATCGACTACCAATGGCGTACTTCGTCACCAATCTGGTCGTCTATACGTACAGCTTCGTCGCGATCCTCCGCAAGTACCGACTACACCTTTCTTCTTGATCTTCGCGCCGTAGATTCTCTTCTTAAAAAGAAAATAATGACATTCTTGAGATCTTATAGAGTTGAGACACATCCCATGTGTCACTTTTTCGCAAGAAGAGATGCTGCGTATTTTTCAAACAGATGTATCGCGGGATCGTTTCATCATTTCTTAAATTATTCCCGCAATACATCCTTGTTAGAGAATGAGGAAATGTAACACGTGGATACCTCGTTTCAGAATGGCGGAAAATTCGCGTTTGAGCAAACTGACCGAGAAGGACGAGTATGTCTTTTCGTGGAAGCTCTTCACAGGATGGGACTTTATGATCGGTAATCCGGAAACTGCTCACAATCGTACGGCCAGCATCGTGCTAGGCTTCAAGGAGGTCCTGCTGGAGGAAGCTGAGAAGCAAAAGGATGAGAGAAAGTGAGCTAAAAAATATGAACTGTCACATTTTCAGAATTTTTGTTCCCGTCAAAAGTTAAATTTGTCCGTTTTCACCCATACTTTATAGCTGGAAAATCATATCGATAAGGATATTTGTAAACGTCGCGGTGATATCTTTACTCGCGTTATCGGCCTACGCCGTCATCGAGGTAGTTGGACGAAGCACGACGGAGAATGATTCGCACAATTGGTGGCAACAGAACGAGATCACGATCGTCATGTCCTTAATTACATCCTTGTTTCCGATATGTTTCGAGATCCTCGGCTTCCTCGAGAGCTACCACCCCAGGAAGCAGCTTCGAATGCAACTGGCGCGGTAAGGGTT
The DNA here is from genome assembly GCF_030444845.1 of Prenolepis imparis. NCBI lineage: Eukaryota > Metazoa > Arthropoda > Insecta > Hymenoptera > Formicidae > Prenolepis > Prenolepis imparis. Next base: position 450,618 of record NW_028141175.1, read on the forward strand.
GTCACTTATTGACTTATAGCGACAGACAAAAAAATATAAACGATATATACACTGTTCGTTTCAGGATAATGGTCTTGAATTTGCTAAATCTCTACTCGCTGATATTCGCGCAGTTTCATAAAATAAACTCCATGGTGCGTAATATTATCGTTCGTAGAAAGATATTCTCGTATTATAGATAGGGGAAAGGACGTTACTCGTGATTTTATCGATGTTTTCGGCGCACGCAATCTCGACTATCACTATTTCACCTCGTATTTTCTTCGCAGAAAGACGATCTTTACGATCTCAAGCCGACGGAGGTGACGTGCGAGTATAAATTGGTGGAGTGCGGTGACAAGTTAACGCGCACGCAACAGATCGCGACATTGGCGTCTTTGAGTCTGGTTTTAATTAGCAATGTCACCCATTCCCACGTCAAGAGGGAGATCACCGAGCCAAGTACAATCCACTTATCTAGAAATATACACATGCTATTTCAACTTGACTTATAAATCTCGAAAAATATTCAAGTCTTAATTAAAATTTAATTATGATATATATTTATTTAAATATTCAAGTCTTAATTACTTACTTGCTGCTTAAATTATCTAGCTTTTTAACTTGGAAAAAAAAATTGAATTTACAAATATACTTGTATTCCTTATTTGTGTATGATATAAAAAATGTCGGGAATTTTTTTCAAATTTTCAAAAAAATTTTGATGAGCATTTTCATTCCCTTAGCGCTATCATCCGTCACACAGGAAACGTTCTTCCTCAATCCCTTGCTGGACAGCAACGCATTATACGAGGATTACCTTTCCAACGATACCTTCGATTTTTCGACAGTTGATTACGAGAATTACCTGTACGAAAATTCGCAGACGAATAGCAACGAATCTTATACCTTATCTTATTACGAGGAACAAGATAATCGAAGCGTGGATGGTGAAACGTATGATTACGAAGCAAATTACACTGTAATTCCTAATTTTCTCACCGATTCGACGATCGCCAAAGATTTCTATACAACTTCTACTTCGTCTCAGGATGAAACTTCGACGTCGACTATCATCGAAACGAGCACGACGGAAGGTACGGATTCCTATCGTAAATTATAATTAAATTGTAAATTATAATATTGAGAGCTATTATATTATTTAAAAATTATTATATAATTCGTCTGACAAATTTTTAATTGTCATATGTCACATATATAATTTTTAAATAAAGTATTTTAAATATATAGATAATAAATCAATAATCATACATACTGACGACAAATAATAAATTGCACTCGTATCGCAATCGTAGATTCATCAGAGATCACTGACGATTTTACTGAAACAATAATTTTTTCGTCGTCTCCAGATGAGAAGATGTCATCTGCTAGAAAAATCAGTGCATCTGCGACGATAGAAGTCACACCTAAAACAGGTACAACGATTAGCTCGGAAAATAGTCCTTCTACTTTGCGGAGGAACGATCCGAGAGAAAATTATACAGTGAAATGCTTCGAAAAAAACTGCACCACTACGTCGCCGAAGAATTTAGGTAAACGTTTTTTCCTCAAGTAACTATTTCACTGCGTTCTCCAGTTTATTTCCAGTATAGTTTAAGATGTGTAAATTTTTAAGCTTATTGTTATACATGCGCTTCCAGTCACGCCCTTGGAGCAGTTAGATCCAAAGATTCGCAGAAAGCTACGTCGATTGTGCTGGGAAACCATGTTCGGCCAAGAACTAGCCAAGCTCACCGTCATGGATTTGGTAAGACACGTAAAATGAAGGCAGCAAAACGCAAGAAATTACACCGTAAATATGACAAAAAGCATATATACCTTATTAAAATTTCGATTTAATTTTTGGCATCTGTGCTTCTTCGATAGATATTTAATCGACAGAACTACAGATACACGTAATATTTTTGCCATAGTTGTCGTCGATTTTTTTTCAACAAATACCGATTTCGATATCTTTATCAAGAATGTATCAAGAATACGATTCTCAGTTCATCTTCGGTATTTTTTCTCAGGTACTCACCATATTAACCACCTTCTGTATGGATTTCCTCCGCGCCGTTTTCGTACGTTACATGAACAACTGCTGGTGCTGGGACCTGGAGAAGCAATTTCCGCAATACGGCGACTTCAAGATCGCCGAGAACATACTTCACTTGGTGTATAATCAGGGTATGGTTTGGATGGGGATGTTCTTCAGTCCCGGTCTGACGGTCCTAAACCTTTTCAAACTCGGCATCCTGATGTATCTACGTTCCTGGGTAGTTCTCACGTGCAACGTACCACACGAGGTGGTCTTCCGAGCCTCCAGGTCAGCTTCGAGTCTCGTCGCGACGCATTATTCGTGACAGCTAAATAAATTAAATTATATAGAATTTAAAATATCATGATATACTGCACTATAAATATTGTTACGCTTTATCGATTGTCTTATACATCTAAATCACAGATCCAACAATTTCTACTTTGCTCTTCTACTGACCATGCTGTTCTTGTGCGTGTTGCCTGTCGGTTACGCGATAGTCTGGGTCGAACCTTCATGGCATTGCGGTCCGTTCTCCGGTTACCCAAAGATCTATAATTTAGTCACGCGGACAGATTCGCTTCCGCATATGATTCAACGGTGCGTCTCCGCTCTTCTTATTAAAGCTTATTCAATTATTAACATCGTTTTTTGGCTGCGGTCGAGAATGCGCTACGAATGCTTCGAATCATTCTATCTTTATTCTTCTGGAATATAGAACAAAGATAGAATGATGTTTCAAAACATTTGCAGTGTATTCTCGACCGCAGCCTTTGTCAGTTAATTTTGTAATAAAAAAATTGTGTAATTTGAAGATATACAGTATAATCGATCATTTAATTCATCCTCGTTTTTAGGTGTCTCGATTACGTCACATCTCCTAGTACAATAATACCACTAATCGTCCTGATGATGTTAATTATTTATTACATGGTATCTCTCGCTGGATCTTTGCGAGAAGCAAATAACGACCTAAAGGTGACGATACACTCAAGAAAATATATTTATTTAACCGAATACGTAAATATTATATCTCGAATTTCGAGACCAAGTTGTATACGATGGAAGTAACTTTGGAATAGAAACTATGTTATTGTTCCAGATGCAATTAAGACACGAGCGTACAGAGGAACGTCGTAAACTATTCAAAATAGCCGAAAAGAGGCAGGACGTGGCCGACGCCCCGTTATCGAGATGGAAGAAGCTTCTGCCGGCGTTGCCGCAGGCCAGAGCAACGGAATTGTCTCGAAATTCGGAGATAACGCGAAGAGACGACGTACAAATCGCTGTCGGGAACTCGAGCGATACGACGGAAGGCAAAGGGTTGACGAACAACGAGGATGCTTCGTCGCGTCGCGAGCAGATATTATCCAATAACGAGAAACAAGTTCGAGAGGAAAATGATTCGGGACTGAATGGTACATCTTCCAATAAGAGGTACGATATTTCTAAGATTATAATTATTAAAACATTTATGTGAGCTTTCAATCCTTTTCTACATTGAATTTCGACTTAATAGATGACGTACTTAAAAATGTCAGTGCACGTGTTAAAGATTTCTATTATATTGTCGAATTATAAATGATTTCTCCCACCAAACAGGCCCTTTGTCGGATATTCTTGGGACTCGCAATCGAGCGAACAGAGCGTTATACCGGAAATTCAATTAAACGATGAGTTGAGCAACTTACCCGAAGATCGCGATCGAGAGACAACTTAGTAAATTGAATAAAAAATGTGAATGATCACCAACTGTTTTTTTTCACCGCCTTATTTGTACAAAAATCTATTCGATTATCGGAATCTTTCTCCGTTTGAGTATTAGAGAAACATTTCAAGTTTGGGATAATATTCGTGTTAAACTTAATTCTATTACACTATCGCTGAAATAGGTATATCTTATTAGAGATATACCTTCTTGGTTATTCATTTCTACAAACGTGATATAAAATATCTATAAATATTCATAAACAATTGTCGATTGTGCTGATAACGATGTGAAGGAATTACTTCTAAACCGAGATGGATCCTTAAAACACATAATGTGTACATATAAAAATCACATTTCGATTGAGCATTGGCACGTTCTTATAAATATCGCTTATCTTATCATATCATAAATTACACATTACGCACATATGTAATTCGAGATATTTATAACACTGAGTTATTCGAAAATTAATTATATCTTACGTTACATTCTCCCGCGTACCTACGATTAATGTCACATTACAATGAGCTAATTACAGTTCCTTATTATTTCCAAATACATGACGTCTATTATAAAAGAGAGGACGTCGCGATAACAAGAGATATAAACTGTAATTATACGACGAAAAAGTTATTATATTATTGCGTTCGCGTTATCTTTGCACTCTGATATTATTTTATCCTTCTCCGCCCAAGACTTTTATTGTGCCGGATCTTTAATCGCAATTCGCGATATATATATGCGACGGAGAATATATTCTTCAGCATTTTCGCGCCAAGCGATTACGCTGCTCGTCCAGAAGCATCGAAGCCTCGCTCATAATTTTTGCAGTGGTCCTAACTAAGAACAATAACTGATACTCATCTATAACGGTCAGAGCTGCCTTCGTCTTGACAAGGGCGTGAAGGACGTTTGCCCTCTCGAGGTCGAGCCATCGTTGAAGCGCCCCTTCTCTTTCCCGCGGTCCACCGAGGGGTACGTCGGCCGGACCCCACAAGGAAAATTCCAGCACAGATTTTACCTTTAATTACCGCGAACCAATTAATTTACACTCGAGTCTATCGATACGATCAAATAGAAACAAATCGAGATATAATAGTAGATTAAAACAATTTATTTATTTATTTTTGACACAGAAAATATATAAATTTATAGATAAATTGAAGAATCTTTCTATATGCAAACTCTGTAGACGTGTCCGGAATAGAACGAGAATCAGAGTTCTCACCTGAGATAGGGTGACCGCTTTCTCGCGTATCAATAGATCTTGTATGAGGGACAACTCGCTCGTCAGATGCAACTGCCGAAGTGCTATCAGAGCGCATTCGCACAGGGAGACTCGTTCCTCCCCAAGTTCGTCGCCAGGGACTATGTTCAGTTTCCTGTAAAACGGGAACGTATTATGTTATGAATGAAGATTATCAAGTTGTCGTCACACGCGAGAGAGCATATTAAATTAACTGACCCTTGCAGAAGATAGAGCCGATAGTAAACGTCCTCTCTACAGAGTATAACGTCGTTCAGGGATCCGATGACGTCCTCGATCCCGCGCGCCTGGAGACTCTTCAGCGCGTTCACTAGCTGAAGAAGCACGAACGAGGCCTCCCGATTTGCACTTTCGTTGCTCATGTCCTTCAACATCGCGCCGAACGATCGTACGGTGGTCACGTGCAGACACGGAAGGACCGAGATCGTCGCTGAAATTACGAGAATTATGAAAATTAAATTATTATTAAATATCCAAATTTCCTTTTCGTTACAGAAACGTAAAGTATGCATTACCTTCAGCGTCTTCGTGAACGGCCGACCGAATCTTGTCGATCATCTCCTTCGGTGCGCTATCTACGAATTCTATAATAGGTGTCAGATAAAAATCTTTTTGCGGCATAGGCACAGCCAGATCGAACATCATGCAGAGAGTGACGTTTTGATCGTTCCACGTCGCCGGACAAAATATCCTCCTACCGATGGAAATCGACGATGCGACGTCAAGGTTGAAGTGCTTCAACTGTGGACGAGCGTTCTTCAGGGCACGCAGACCTGCCGGCAACTGGACAGCTTGATTTTCCTGAAATAAAAAATCACAAGTTAGAAATAATGATATCTTATCATTTTTTCTATTATCTTTTATACACTTATATATTATATTATTAAATTTTATATCTCTACAAATAAATAAACAATTTTTTTATATTATAAATAAAAACATTGGTAGAAGATCTTTCATTCACAATTGATTAATTCTTTGATTATTAATTTTAATGATTAATTGTTTTTAACTCTTTAACGAAGATTGCAGGATATGAAGCTTTGCCTGGAAGTCAAGGATAACAAAAAAATCTTTGCATAAAAGGACTTAATTTGTGGCACAAATATTCTGGATTTATTCTTTTCAAGTTAGTAAGCAGCAACAATAAATAAGGCCTGATATGTACCTGTTCGAGAAACTGAGCGAGCGCTTCGTGATTCGCGACAACCACCGCGCCATAATTATCCTCCAGACTTCGATGAACGACGGTGCGTCCTCTGCGTTGCCTCAAGCGACCCATCCGTGACCCTTCTTCGTCCTTCCAATCCTGATCCTCCTCCGCACCCTTCAATAGTTTCTCAGTTCAATGATCTGACTTATATCTTTATATATAAATTCTAAGTTACAACTTTTGAAACTCGATACCCGGACATACCTCGTCGCCGGTGTAAAAGCTGTACGGTGCGTAAAGCTCGCTCTCGGTCTCGCTACCGCAATAGGGCAACGAGGTCGATCTCATGAACGGCTGATGATGATGAACCTTCGGCTCTCCGCCCATCGCGCTACTGTCGGACTTCCTCTTGCAGGCGCTGCGAAATCCATCACCACGTCCGCTTGAGCCATGACGTAGCTCCAGATTCGAATCGCACTCGGGTGAACTTGAGAGACACTCGTACACGTGGCTGTCGTTGAACGTCTGTTGGAATGTGCGATTACACTCTGTATTATATCGTTGCAACCAAGTTTCATGCCTTAGTCGCGTTCCGGACGACAATTAAAGTATTTATTCCTCCTTTTCAACTTTGAATGCTTAATTATCTGTTCCGTCACGGAATAGATAATTAATATCAATATATGTATAATTTTAATATTATATTTTATATTATATATTAATATTAGAATAATATTTGCAAAATTGAAAGATTAATTAAATTCAGATGAAATTACTTTAATAGAATTTTAATTTGATTTTTAATCACGAAGATATACGATGAAAAAAATAATGAAAAAATCGACTGCAAATTGGCCAGAATTCTACTATTAAAAAGGTGTTCTATATACATATCCCATACATATTTGGAGAGAAAAATCTTAATGAAATGAACAGGAAGGTCTCTTACCGGCGAGTCGAAAGTGGATCTTACAGTCGCGAGACCGACGTCGTAATCCCGATGTTGATTCACCCCCTGGACCGACGTGATATTATCGCTATGCGTCCTCCTAGGGACGGGTTGGGCGACCGCCTGATCCCTCATGCTGGCGGTTCGCTGCGGTTTCGAAGGTGCCAGGGCGCTGCGCACCTCACCTGTAACATCCTCCGCTGCTGCAGGCACACGTCCGCCATTCATCAAGCGCCACGGGTTAGTTACCACAAGACACAGGCATGTCAGACGAAACGGGCTAGCTATCTAGAGACCAACTAAGTTCTCGCAACGCTTATAGAGGCACGTGTCTCCTTACATATGTCGCGTACGAAATTAATGCAACGACGAACATAGTTAGTTCACCCATCGCAATAAGTACTGTCAGTCTAAACATTTTCTTTTTATTCGGCTTTCAACATTTAGCTAATTTATTTATTTATTTATAAATTTATGTATAAATTATTTATTTATGTATCTCATTCATAGATAAGTCGTTCTCTTAACAAAACTCCAGCCAAGTTCTAAGTTCACAATCTAGTCTTCCAAATAAATCCATCGTATCTCGTACAATTATTTATTCTAGCAGTACAATAACTAATATATTATATTCGCAAATATTACTCTGCCATTCAAATAGCCAAGTATCCGAATACATTCGAGTATAGATTAATTCAAGCATCGACAGCACTAAACATAAACTACGCAAATAAGGGATATTTCTCGAAACTCGTCGTTCGACGACGTCTTATATGGTATACAAAATGTTTACAAAGCAGAAATGGGATTCTTTTCGCAAGCGTACGTCGTCCAACTCTCAACTTATTAACTTAAACTCTAAAGGATGTATGCGATGCGATCGCAGTAAATCGTGCAAATGCATGCGGCGTTAGTTGCACCCAGCTTCGGTTAGAGGAATCCCTCGAGTTGACGAGCAACGTCGTACGCAACTGTTAACTATTGCAAAATGAAAGAGAAAGAGAGAGAGAAAAAAAACGGAGAGAGACGTAAATATCCGGAATGCAAGCGCGGTTTCACGCGCGTTTATGCGCGCATTAAACTTTATTCGCGTTAATGAGGGGGGAAGGAAGAGCAGGTGCAGGGGGAGACCACAGATGCGAGGGTGCAACGAACAAGCCACAGCATCGGGGGGATGAGGGGAATACGTGTTCGTAAATGATCAAAGAAGAGCGACTTCAATGATCGAAAGAGAGAACAAGACTCCCTGATTTTTTTTTTTATATAATATATGTTTATTTCGGAACACAAAAAATGTTTTTTAATCTCTTACACAACTTTCGCCTTCTTGACAGAGCGAACTTTTACAAAACAGCATCTTTTATATCGATATAGATATAGATATATAACACAAGTAGCGCATTCATATATTTGACCAGCCATTCTCAAACATTTTTATCGTCATCTTATAGACGGATAAATTATCTCTGCTTTGCAAAAGAAAAAAATTAAACAACTGTATCTCGATCAATATTTGCTCGATATTACGTTATATGGAACGATACCAGTGCTTGACAGTCGAATCTCGTCCAAAGGAATAAAAAAAAATCAGTTCTTTCAATGACAGAATATATAAAAAAAAAACATCATCATCGATATAACAATCTATCACAGAATATCGTATAACTTTTCAAGAAAGATTTAACGCTTCTTCAAGGTTTGAGAAGTCTGTGGTAATTTGTATATTTTTCAATGCTATAAAAACTCGAAGAAATATATTTTATATATCATGTTTCTCTCTCCAAATTCTATATAACTCACTTATAAATTACACTTCACTTTCAATTCCTACAACTTTACCGCAGGATCTGATTAAATCGCGATTTTAAAAAAAAGCGAAGGATTATTTGTTCTCCCCGAAGATGCGAAGAGTCAAGTGACGATCATCCACGAGTATGGATCACGTGGCTCGATCGCTGTACCCGCGCAAGAGCAAAAGAGCGACGTCTCTCTCGTTTTAAGAAGCGACTGGCGCGCGTGGGTCCGTGTGAGTATGGCTGTTAACATCGAGAATGATCGACCGCGGGGCGGCGATTGTGCTCAGTTGCACTGTATGGGCCGAAACTTACCCAGATTCGCGTAAATCGAGTCCGAGGTCGTCGCGGTCGTCGGCCTCCACGTGGCTTTCGAGGACACCTTGTCGCTCCTGCTAGGAGAAGCGACGCTCGTTTTCGCTTCCGCGCGAAGCGGAGGCGGTCTGACCGGCTTGTTCGCCGCTTCCAGCTTGGACCAATCCTCCAGAGACTGGTTCCTCGGCGGCGGCGGCGGTTTTCCGGGTCTCGCTGCGAGAAGAGACAATTTAGCGAGAGAAGAGAGAAGAACTCTCGGTGAGAAAATTGTTTTCCCCTTGAAATTTTTTATTTAAATACAACTTCAGGTATGAAAATGGCTAGTAAGAGCTAGGCACAGATATTAGGCGCAACAAAACCTCAGCATATCAATTAGTAAAAAAATCCACATCCTCACAACGAGCGAAGACTAATTGCTATGCTGATGGTCCAAAGGAAAGGATCGAAACTTATCAAAATAAGTATAGAGGAATTTAAAAATAATTTTGTTGCACCTAATATCTCTATGAAAAGAGCTAGTAGCTCTTTTCATACCCGAACTTCAGAGCCTTTTCGATTTGTTATACTTTTTTTTATTCAAAGCGCAAAGAATTCTGCATGCTTACCCGCCGCTGAAGGTGGAGGAAACCGCGTCGCCGTCTTCGAGCTGTCATTCTTCGCGCCGCAGGAATCCGTCTGATCCTCGCCGACGATCCTGGAGACGACTCTGTCGCTCCCTACCACCACCTCGACCGCAGCTCCGTCCAACTCCAGCGGATGGATTATCTCCAATCGCGGTTTCGGTTGCGGCGTCGAGGGTATCTCGTCGCTCTTCCCGTTCTGACCGACCACGACGTCCATGTCCTTCCTCGAGCCCATTCTCAGGAAACGCTTCAGGGAGAAGCCTTTACGGTTCCTACTCCTCTTCTTCTCCTCCCGCACCTCCTTCTCGCTCGTCAGACTGTCTTGCGACAGGGATATCGTTCTTCTAGGTACGGACTCGACCGGTTGCTTGGCGTCTGTCGATCCATTCGTGGGATCCGGCAGATCGCAGACCGCCTTGCGGAACTTGGGGCTGCACGAGGACGATCTCTCTCTCTTCTCCTTCTCGCGAACGACCGGCGAGTCGGACTTGAGATTCGCTCCCGGATTTCTGGCGAACAGAGAGGAGACCGGTGGCGGATCCTCCGTGGACTCTGGCGGTCGAGGAGCCATCCGTCTCTTGTTCGGTGAACGTACCAGTTCCATAGTAGAAACGGAAACGGGAGTGATCTCCGGGAACTCCTCGTCCGGCGTGATATTCTCGTTCTCTATCTCGACGTTATTCGAACGATTATTTGGATCCGGTGTTATAATTAAGGAAGTGGATAACGGTGGAAGAGCAGACTTGAATGGCATTTTTGTCGGAGTTTCCGGCTCCGAGTTTTGTTGAGCCGAGAAAACCTGATCGGTCTCCGACGATGATATCTCGTTCAAGATGTCCTTCTTCACTGAACGTCGAGGATTTACGTCCTGCGAGCCTAGAGAAAGATCGTAATGATATTAAAAACGAGCGAAGGAAATTTTCCATGTGTGATTTTTTTCTAAAAATTAAGATATATTTTAAAGAAAATTTTCAGATTTTAATTCCTCAAATGAAAGAGCACATCTTAATAAATTGTTTGGCAAATTTATTTTTCACGATCATTAATATTGATTATATCAATTAAAAATAAAATATAATGAGAAAGAATGTTGGTACCCGGGTATCATACATTAATGATAAGATGAAAAATTATGCATTGACAGGAGGATTAATTTAATTCAAATCGCCATCAAATCAAGTCTAGCTTATACCAAGTGTATTCATTAGATTTCTTCACAATTTTCTCACCTAAATTCTGAGCGGATCTACCGGTGACGTTTTGCACCGATGGCGGCGGTAGCACGTAATCATTGGGAATTCTTTTGGCGGTGAGCGGACCATCATTTAAGCTCGCCTTCGTAGAAAAGGTCACGGGCTTCTGCGGTACGACGGGCTTCACTCTCAAGTCGTTATTAACGTTATTGCCGTGTAAGAAAGAGGTCCTCGGTTCCGAAGAAATCACGCTCGGCGGCGGACTCGTCGGCAAAGCTGGCGGTTCCTCCGTTACTTCCTCTTCTTCGTTCGCTCTGCCGTTCGGTTCTCCGGCGAATTCTCGACTATGCTCGAAACCGAATCGTTGCTCCTCCTTCGCAACGTCCCCGTCGACCTCGCGCACTCGCGGCGAAGAAGAAACCTGGTCGTTGACGGTTGCCTTGTCATTAACGTTGCTCAGCGAACGATCGCTCTCTGGGGCCTCCGGGTATTTCAGAGGCGTCAGAGCGAGCTCGATTTCCTCTTCTTCTTGTTCTTCTTTCTTCTCATCGTCTCGTCTCGGACTCTTCGTCGCCGTTCTCTTTGCATTCTCGCATTCTTTTATGTCGCTCGACTGCAAGGTTATCCTTGACGACGTCTGGGCTTCAGTCTTTTTTATCGCTGAAACGCCGCTGTCGAGGGGAACGTTTACAGCGTTTCTCTTGTCGACCTTACAAGTGGACGAGTACTTTTGCACCGTAGTTTCCGTCGATGTTTTCACCGCGTCGACGTTGACGGCGTCCATTTCCTTCCTCATGACCGAGATCATATTGGAAGAGGTGATCAACGGCATATCTATAATCTTTCCTAGTTCCGGAGAAGACTTTTGCTCGTCGGCTTTTTTCCGTTCCACTCCATTGAGTTTCTTCGCGGCCTTTAACATTAGACACAAAAGTTGTTTGTTAAAAAATATTTTAAATTAAAATTATTCCAAATTAAAAGCTCCCGCTTGTAATATTTCTTCGCGAATTTTTTACATTTAAAGAATCTTCATATTAAATTTTATTTTCTTTAAAAAAATTCCTTTTATGTTATTTATCAGTCTTTGCTCATCAATATATGCAACTTAATTATTTTTATTTACATTTTAATTACATTAGAAATTTTTATTAATAAAATTACAATTTATTATTTAAATCAAACTAATAACTTTAATTTTTTAATCCACAATATATGAATAAATGATTGTATTAAACTAATAAAAATATTGGAGTTCTTTACTCACTTCGGCAATATTATCCGATGTTCCTCCGTCGCCGGACTTGCATTTGAGTGGACCAGGCTGCAAGTTGGTCTTCCGATCGATGGGTCTCTTGGCAGTGGGTACAGATTCGTCTCCGCCGAAGGGTGTCACGGACACCAAGAGGGTTGTCTTTCTACCATCGGCGTCTCTTTGTACTTTTCCCAGCATCAGAGGAGCGAAGGACTTGACAGGCGTCGTTGTCGTCGTCGACGACGACTTGGTCGCGTCGACGTCCACGACGCTGTCCGTCAAATTCGCGCTGATCGTGTTGAAGTTCGTGTTGGCGCGTGTCAGGTCGAACAAGGCGCGCTCCTCCTCGCTATCCGGCACCAGGTCCTCCGCCTTCGCGTCCACCTTCCCCGCGTCCCTCTCCTCCTCGCCGTCGGAGAAGTCATCGCCGCCGTAACCGATCACCTCCGCCAGGGACTCCGGAAAGCCGACGTTCTTCTTACGCTGATCCTTCCGGCAAATCGTCTTACAGCGAAGGATACTCTGTAACGATCAACCTTGTTATGATGGATGCTGGCATCGCCGATGTGGCCAAACTAGTTTCGACAAACTTGATTATCTCATTAATTGGACGTAATTAATTACGCAATATGCAAATAACTCTAAAACTAATTTGCCTCTTATTACAACCAGCGATAGTGATGTTGTCTTCGTATAAAGTATTGGATAATTAATTGCATATGAATTTTTCAGATAAGATAAAATATTATTATTGTATAATTAATTTAATTATTATTAAAATTATAAATATTTAATTATTATTATATGATATTATAATTTAATTATATTATAATTTAATTATATTATTAATTTAATTATAATTATATATATATATATAAATTATTTAATTATTATTTAATTATAATTATAATTAAAATAATTTTACTTTAATTTATACATGGCAAGAGTTATATGTAAATTAAGAGGTAAAAGATAAAAATTGTGTGCATCGCGTATAAAAATACAGATATCAGAAAATATAAATGAAATATTGAAGACAATTGATGCACTTAATTTAACCGCATTTAATACACTTAATTTGATTGAAAAAAAATTTAGATATTAAGACAATATACTTAATTTGATTTAAAAACCTTAGAGTTATATATGAATTTAATGCTGAGGAACGCATATATGCAATGTATAAAAATGTGTATGTGTAATATATTAAATGACCCAGTACCTGTAGCTGAAGATGACCGATCTTCAGATTTGTAGAAGCCTTTTCGACGTTCAGTCGCAGGATATCATCGGTCGTCGCATGTTCCTCCCTCGGCTTGAAACAGTTCGAACAGAGTTCCTTCTTCCAGGCGTTTTGCACGAAGCGATTGCATTGTGTGGACATTGTTGCCTCACCCACAGCGACAGCGAAAGTCCCGTTACATCATCACCCTGGAAATAGTAATCGTTCGATTCTCTCTCTCTTCAAGCCGGTGCGACGATCGACGCGGTGCATTGCAGCTAAAGAACGTGATAGTGCACGAAAGGCTACTTCGTTCCGGATCACGAGAGATTGCGAAAGTTACACTCCGAACATGTAAAACAATTCGTTGTTTTATAAAGTGGTTTTTTTTATTATATTTTATTTTTATAGAGATGGTTTTTTTAGAGAGAGAATAATCCCTGTAATTAATTTACATTTATTGTAATCATTGATAGTTGCTATATTCATATATAATTTTATATAATAGAACAAGACAAGGGCAGGCGTAGCGCACTCCATTCTTCAATTCTATATTTAAAAAAATATTTTTAAATGAATAATATAAAGTTTATTTAAACTCCAATATTTTTTTAAAAATCAGCTTATTAAAGTGTTCATTTGCTAATTAAATTTTAAAATAAACATATGTTATAAAAATTAAAATAATAATGTTGTAAATAATATGTTACATAATACTTTAAAATTGAATAATTTTTTTTGACAGAAATCAGCTGATAACTGTCAAAAATATTAATCGAGTTTAAAGAATTACAACATATTATGTAAAACATATTATTATTTTAACTTTTATAACAAATTATATTAAAAATTAATTTGCAAACTAACGCTTTAATCAGCTGATTTCTGGCAAATAATATTAAAACGAAAATTTGCTAAAAATCGTTTAAAAAAAAAAAAAATAAATAAAAAAAGTTTAAACGTTTTTTGCGCGTTTTAAAGGTCTCTTCAAGACCTACAAAATGAACCCTCAGAAAATGTTCTACGACTCACACAGGCCTTAATTTTCGCAAAAAACGTTTAACTTTGAATTCAAAAATTAAGGCCCGTGTAAGTCGAAGAACATTTTCTGTGGGCTCATTTTGTATATCTTGAAGAGACCTTTAAAACGTGCCCTCAGAAAATGTTCTACAACTTACACGGGTCTTCATTTTCGCAAAAAACCTTTGAACTTTGAATTCAAAAATTAACATTTCATCTTTTATTTTTTTTTCGAAATTCTATAACAGTATATTGTACAAAATTAGTTTCAATTCTTCTTAGAAACATCATTAACACGAAAAAATAAATCAAAAATATTTGGCTAAAGCTTCTCCTTAAAATTCACGCTCGCTCGATAAAGCGTCGTTTCATCAACGAGCGATTATGTTAGATGAAGGACATTAAAATCCAAACGAAACGAGTGAGTACATTTTCCTGTCCGCAACCTCGGTCAGCGCGATGGCCATTGCGAATACAATCGGGACAATTGACTGGAGCTGCCCGGCCGGCTGAGTAATTGCCTCACTTCCGGTCTCGGTTTTATGTGCAACAGCGACGTGCCCCTGGCCCGTCATTAACAAGTAATATTGTGTAAAAATACTGTGTGTCATCACGAATCTTTCTTTCCACGGCTTCCGGCATAAGTTTTGCGTAAAGACGGAACATGAATTTATTTCGCATACTTATTTTACATACTTTTTCCATGTCGCTTCCGTTTTTAATTTCAAAGCTTAATTCGCGAAAAATTATTTACTTTCATCAATCATTTATAATCTCGGGGAATTATCATTTATTCATAATAATGAGTGAAAACGGGTTTCAAGATTCTTATAAATCACGTCGTTAGATCACATAATGCTAAGTTTAGAAGAGTATGGGTACTTTATATCAATGCCTCCATTCAAGTGCCAAGGTTAATTATCTAATGACCTTCCTGAAACTTCCTGTTTCAGCCCCGCACGACGAATATCCGCCGCGGAAGCTGCGAATTTCCATCTATCATGGCGTTCTCAGGGAAAACGTCGTGGACGAAGAGTCGACACAGAGGACGTCCCATTAGCATGCGGGACTCGCGAGTACTCGCAGACCAGGATACGAGGTACCGTTGGCAATCTCGTTGATCCGTTACGTCTCTCGCGTTCTTGTCCGGAAGGCTCTCGTGCGCGTGAAAAGTGTCTGCGTCGCGGTCGCTTGAAGATCGACGCTGAAGAGAACGTGTTTCACGGCTGGATGGTGAAATTTGAATTCCACGCTTCCAACGAAACTGGAAAAGGAATTTTTCCAGCTGCGGAATCGCAAAAAAGGCTTTACAAAAGAACGAATTTCCAGCATTAACATAAAGCATTGACGGAATCGAAGATAATTCTCGTAAAAGAGAATGACAAAGATTTGGAATTGCTCTTAGCACTTCGGGCCCAGATTTGGAGACAAGAGCCAGAGAAAATCCTGTTTAGGAATTTCGTTTATATAATACTTAAGAATTTTTTTAATTCCACGATAAATACAAATTTTTTTGCAGAGATTGTAAATTAACTATGCTTAGAGAGAGAATTATTTTTATATTATATATATATTATATATTAATTATATTTTTATATTATTATATATTATACATATATTTTATATACTTCAAAGGACAAAAAATTTTTCTTACAGAGAGATTATACATTTTTAATTAAATACTTTTTTGGAAGTAATCAAAGTTAAAAATCTATATATATTTTTCACTTTTTAAAGATTTTTGAAATTTTATGTCAGATTAAAACGTCTAATCTATCGCTGCAAATAGTGTTGTTGCACATAATTTAATTACACATTTAATGAAGAGATAAAAATAATATGAAACCGCATGTAATTTTTTTATAATTATTGAAATTAAATTTCAATTTAATTTCAATGATTAATTACATTTCTCTATAAAGTTATTTATGAAATGTCTTTTGATTATTGACAATGATTAAACACATGTATTTTCCAACATACATATATTAGAAAAATCAAATTATACGTTACTTAATTAAATTAAAATAGCGAACTGCGGTTTCAATCTGTTACAAAATTACAATGTTTAAGCAACAGAATGAATTCGTGTGCCATCTCTTTCTTGCGTGCAGAGTTCTACGTAATAATTAGGACGCTTTATTGTACTCTAAAACCGGAAAATCATGTTAGCTCGGGATACATAAATCTCTTCGCGGCGACTCTTCACCGCGGATCTAGCAATGCAACTTTGCAATCATTACAAATTAACGGTTGCTACGTAACTATACATATATACAATATACATATAGTCGCATAGCGGTTGCTATATTGCGGTTTATTATAAATTAACTTCTCTACGTAGCATAACTGTGCATTCCGTGACTGAGAGAGGTAATCCCTTTACATTACGTATACATATGCAAAACGAATCGTCCGTAAAGTTTCTTTCTTCGAAGGCATAGAGACGCGGAGGCGGACCTCTCTCGCCGTCTGACTTCTCATTCCATTGAGATGACGCGCGGCGACGCGACGCGCCAAAGCAAGGGCGAAGCCAATGAATTTTACGTATCGCGATACTCGACCGAACCCTAATGTCTGCCTTTAAACAAAAAGTGTGACTCGCGATTTTATTATTTTTTTCTGCAGAAAATCTCTATTATTCTATATTATTTTACTATATATTTCTATGATTTATTCTATTATTTATCTATTATTATTAATAAATAAATATAAATAATTATTAATAAATAATATTATTAGTATTTATTTATTTATTATTAATTTATTACTTAAGTCTATATTATTTATTTAATAATCTCTTATGTTCTGATACTTATTTGACCTTTCGATCTCATAAGAGTTCTTATTCTTTTTTACTACATGCTATATAAATTTTGTTCAGAATAGATGTTTAACAAATTTCTAAACATTCTGAAGGTAAATTTTTATGTAAAAGTTTGAAAATAAAAGTTGTAAAAATTAAAATAGAAATCATTTTGCTAACAATTAATTTTATTAAACTTCAGATATTTTGTTCGAAATAGACGTTTGACAAATCTCTGAACATTCTGAAGATTAATTCTGACATGCAAAAGTTTCGAAAATAAAAGTTGTAAAAACTAAAATAGAAATCATTTTGCTAACAATTAATTTTATTAAACTTCAGATATTTTGTTCGGAATAGACGTTTGACAAATCTCTGAACATTCTGAAGATTAATTCTGACATGCAAAAGTTTCGAAAATAAAAGTTGTAAAAACTAAAATAGAAATCATTTTGCTAACAATTAATTTTATTAAACTTCAGATATTTAGTTCGCAAAAATAGCTTCAAATTAGGTGGACAAGATTAGCTGAAAGAAAAAAAAAATGAATTAAAACTATAAGCGAATAAATGTGTGAAAATTTGTCTCAAGATCCTAACATCATTTTACAGTTACAAGTTTTTCATTTCTTTGAAGCTATTTGATTCGATAAAATCGCACTTTTCTCCCACAAATAGTGATTAATCAATGAACGATTCAAGTGCTCGATTGCGTTAAAACGAATCTTATTTATCCAGAGTATCTTTACGCGGAAATGAGGACGTGGTGACAACGCGTATCAGTCGAGCAGACGCTGGGTGAATCATTCCGCACAAAGGAAAATGCTTAGTGTGTCGTGAAATAAATGTCGACTCGTTCTTAGTTACTCACGTTACTTCCCACGGTAATGAGTACCGTCAACATATAATACATATAGGAGATACGGGCAAAATTATCACTCGCGCGGCTGCAGGCCTACATACATACATATATCTACGCCATATACCACATATACAAACGTCGGAGAAATCCTAATAGCGAAGATAGAGTAATAACAAGTACCCTCAGCTCAGTGGTGGAGAAAATTCCGCTACGGCGCTCCTTTTCGTGGTACTGCAATAATTACTGCTTCATCTACCGCTTGATTGCGGGCATTAAACTCGCCCTAACCGTAAAGCGTCTGGGAATTTCGATGGAGTTACGTACGTATAGAGAATTATACTCGAGAGAGAGGGAGAGGAAAGGGAAGCACGGACCGTTCGTTCGCGATCGCAGGGTCGATTTGAACGTCGTTCGTTCGAGAGCGCTTCAAAGGGACTTTAATGGGTCAAGTGCGAGGTAATAACTGACTGGTAACTACTCATTCGAGACGCGTATTAACGTGAGGCTCGGATTACATCATTTCATGCGAGATCGCGATCACTTTGACAGCAGATAGTCAGGATTGAAAAATCATCGTGTGATCCAATTTTTAATTAATTTACATTTTTCATCGGAAGAGTATACATGATAAATTGAACTGATGTAGCTATCGTAAATGGATTTTTGTTTCATCGCAAATTTAGAATTAAAAAAAAAATAAAAAAGAGCGCGAAGTTATATTTAGTAGTTTAATTTAATTATTCGTATAATTAGTATTTTCTTAGCTCGACATTTTTTTCTTAAATATTCTTTTTCAATTTTTTAATTGCAATAGTTTTCATCAAAATCAACGATACTAAAGTCAATCGAAGAAGCCGTAGAAATGCAATTCAATTTTGACTTTAATACCGTTTGCGAATCTCTTATAAACGAGTATGTTATTGTATACAGCTATACAGAAATTGCGCCATATTGATCCCTGTCTAACAGTAAACCGTGCAACAGTTTGGAAAACCGTTGTCACATGATTAGCGATCATTTTTTCACGCGACACCTGCGCATAGCGTAGATAAAGATGGCCATGCTGAATTCATTCTTCGGTGTAATCTGCAATTTATGCGGTAGCTTTAAAGGATCTACGCTCGTATATAGTGAGGCACTCTACAAGCAATCGCCGTTATCTCGAATGAAATGATATTACAATCGTGCAGTAACATTATTATGCAATTTTTCACGGGATACGATTATTATCAGCGATTCAATTACTTTCTCAAAATTGCAAGATTACGATTATAAGTAGAAACTTGATGCTCCAAGTTTCCATTTCGTATAGCATTATTTATCAGCTCATCCCCGACACAAGTTAAAATTCAGATTAAAATATTTTATTAAATTATTTTACGTTCGTCGAATTGCTATGTTAAACTGACAAGTAAAGGTACCCAACTGTCACTCACGGATTTTAATGAAACTTTGCACACTTGTAAAACTATGCAAAATAATAGACACGTATTTTTTTTTATGTGCGGAGAAGCGATTTTAAGGGCAGACTATACCACAAGTAGTAGGGATAAAACAAAAGAAACAATTAATGAATTAAATTCAATATACTAATTGTTATTGAAGAAACTATTATTGTATGCACTGTTAAATTTAATAAAAATTAATTCCAAATAACTTGTTTAACAAGACACTTCATGTACCTTTAAAAATTGTCGACCAATAATACTACAAATAAGAAAAAATATGATTTTTGCTACAAAGTACTCACAAAGTATGGGCGTTATATTTAATCAGCCATTTTGTATTTTTAAATTATAATGACAGATTCGAATTCTGCGACCCCGCAAACCCCATAATACCTCAAAGTTTTCAAAAAAATTGTCAAGAATGTATTTATAACGTGAAAACCACCCCATATATACAAGGGGTTGTTTCTGCCCTTAAAATCGCTTCTCCGCACATAAAAAAAAAATACGTGTCTATTATTTTGCATAGTTTTACAAGTGTGCAAAGTTTTATTAAAATCCGTGAGTGACAGTTGGGTACCTTTACTTGTGAGAGAATTTTCTCTTAGAATTTATCCTAAAAATCATGATAATCGTACACAATATGGTATGGAAAGAATTTTATTATTAATTTTATTAAACTGCATAGTGAAATTAATCAAACATATTTTATATTTTATTGTAATAGATATTATTATTTTTACTGTGATAAATATTAATCAGAGAAATTCTCATAAAATTCTTTCCATACCATATTGTTCCACGATTACCATGATTTTCAGGGTAAATTCTAAGAGAAACTTCTCTCTGTATATTTTATTTTCAATTCTCGTTCAATTCAGAGAACCTCGTTACAGTTTAATGGGTATATTGACTGGGGAGTGCTAACCGTACCAGGAAAGACACTTGGCGACAATTGATATGTTATCGACGACAATACACACCGCCGCTATGCACTTTAGCGTAACTACGTTTATCGAATTAGAGTTGCGCAAGTGCCAGCCGTACAAGGTTTAACATTCACGATATGAAGTCCAAAGCGTTGTTTCCGCACAATAATCGCTTCGTTAGTCGTGGGAAACACACGCCTTGTTTCAAATATAACACTGATGAAAAACATAATAAATTATTTTAAAAATTTAATAAGGAAGTAAAAAAAAATTAAAATTAAATTTCATTTTAATTTTGACGATTTTTTTTTTGACAAAATCGTCAACGTAATCAATCACCGCTTTTTTAATATATGGTTCGCAGCCGCGAGACTCCTTTTTATCTCAGCCTAGTGTTTCATCTGGGTCATCTGGCTGGGTCTTCGACGCATAATTGCACGCGTTTCACACAATTACGCGAAAAATGAGAAGAGACGCTCGCATTGTCTACTTCCTGGCGCGGTTAAATGGAGAACGGGATGTTGTCTGCGACGGGAAGTAGCGTCGCGTTTCGGTGTCGCGGGTCTTTTTCTCCTCCCACGAATGTGATATCGTAAAGAAACGCGTTTACTCCATTTCGATTGTCTATTTCATCGTTAAAAAAATACACGTATAAACGCGTGTTCGTTAGCGCGTCGAAAGTGACAGAGTTCACGGTAACTCGAACTTATAAACCGGTTTCCGGCTTATGACCCCGAAGAGAATCATTCTATTCTTGAATATACACCCTCGCGAGGCACTTTGCATTTCAAAATACCAATCTCATAATAGGACTTCTCTCCCCTTCCCTTAGAGATTCTCTAAACAATGACACAGCGTGAAAAACTCTCCACTGTAATATATTCCAAATAGAATATGCGTGTCGAGTATTCGTAAAATGCCAAGTTAATACAGAACTGCGTAACGTGTGGTGAAGAAAATAACAAATACGTTTTAAACAACGCTCGCGGCGTATTTCGTCGAGCAGGATACATTTTTCGTTCCTTTGTTTAAAAAAATGGGAATGCTACGGTTGGTTTTCGATACTCATCGAGCAGCCGGCTTCGAGTTGGGTCCTTTCAAATTTCAAGGGCGCAACATATAACCCACCACGTATAATGTAATATTCTCGTTTCTTTGTCAAGAATCTCTCGTGAAGAAAATTTTTTTTTAACGCAACAAGGCACAAGGCAATCTGAGACACCCTTTTCTAAAGAAGCCCCCACTTTCGAGACGGAATGAAAATATCGCGTCCATATCGCTTCTCTATCGCAACGATGACGAAACGCTGTTATGTGTTGTACCATCAAGAAGAGAAGCGAAAAAAAACTTACTATCAAAAGTGTCTTTCAAGCGCGAAATGCGCGAAATCGATTTTATACACTCGCTCCTTTTCGTCGAACGGCAACGCGGCCTCGCTTGTGTATCTTATGTTCTTACCGGTCCTAAACGAGGTCGACCAGCTCCGACAAGAGGTGACCACACCTCCTTCAGCTAGACTGTACCGCGTATATTTGATCCTTCTGCTTCGAGATTCGATCGGGATACCGAGAGGTAGATAAGTTTACCCTTTACCGCGGCATTTTCGATCCCCGAAGTCAGGTCAGCTGTTTCAATGCACAATAATACGTTGCATATACCGATGAGATTAAGTACCTTACAAGTAGGTTCGAATTTGTATGGTTTCGAACTCTCTATGATTATTAAAAAAAAAAAAAAAATAGTACTTTCAAGTAGACCTAGACGAGATAGGTTTGATCCTCCATAAGTGCCTCGAAAAAGAAGAACAGTCACATCCGAGTATATTTAAACTTGTATGTTTGAATCTTTTGAATACTTATTATTAGAAATTTTACATTGTTTCGAATCAAAATGTTTGGTAAAAATTAATAACTATTTTAATATATTACTTTTATTATAATCAGAAACTTTCTTTTTATAAACAATAAAAATTATAACACCAAATATTTAATATACAGGGTGTCCGGTGGTTCGCGTTTCACCTGTCGTGGGCAGATTCCTGGGATCATTTGGAGACGATTTTTCCTCAGCGAAAATGTCGAGGCACCAATAATTTTCGAGTAATAAGCGATTGAAAATAAAGGGTTTTTCACAAACTAAGCCTTGTGGAAATAAAATATTAACAAAATCACATTCTTCAGTTAATTTCAGATAGAGTTTATTTTAATAGAATTTTAATTTAAGACTTACAATTAGTTACAAAGATACATGATGACAAAAATTGGGAACATGCAAAAAATGATGACCTCCCTCGATATTTTCGCTGAGAAAAAATCGTCTCCAAATGATCCCAGGAATCTGCCTACGACAGGTGAAACGCGAACCACCGGACACCCTGTATATTTAATTTTATATATATAATATAATATAAATATTATATAATATTTAATAGTCCTGTATTTATTATAAGTCCTCTACTGTTTTGTGATTTTCATAATAATTAATTAAACTGTATGTGTCAAAACTTTCAGGCTTTATCGATTTAACATTGATAATGCTCTGCGAATATGACATGAATGATATAAAATATAGAACTATCTAATTCAAAATTTAAAAAGGATGTGTGTATAAAAAATAGCGAAAAATCTGTCTTTAAATATTTATTAGTTTACGGTATACGCGTATTCTTTCATTAAAACCACATGAAATTATAACGCAACGTTATAGTTACAATTATTTATTCCGTCCTCAGTGTCGAGCGAACAAAAGAAAAAATAATCATTTCAATCTCGTTTTCATTATTACGAAAAAGAAGAAGATTAATTTTGTTATTATACATACTTTCGTTTTTTTTTTTTGTTAAATTTCCACGAATATATATAAATATTCAAATATGTTTTTTTATTTTTTATATATCGCTAGTAAATTAATCAACAGGGTAGTTAAATTAATCGACCACACTAGCCAATGAATTTGTCTAAATTATGACTTTATCGACCATATGGTTGTGGTCTTTATAAAGTATAACTTGAAATTATTAATTACAAATTTTTTCTTAAGTGAGAAAAATATTGGTCCGAAAGCGAAAGACTCGGGTTCGATTCCCGATTCAGCGACTTTCGGACCAATATTTTTCTCACTTAAGAAAAAATTTGTAATTAATAATTTCAAGTTATACTTTATAAAGACCACAACCATATGGTCGATAAAGTCATAACTTAGACAAATTCATTGGCTAGTGTGGTCGATTAATTTAACTACCCTGTTGATATAAATATTCGTTTATGAAAAAACCGTGCGCATTACGAAACACAGTTGCAACAGTGCTCTAAATAAATGCCGCTGAATTGCTCGCCTTTCCTCCCAACTTTGCCATTCTCGGGGAACGCCGAGAGATTTCTCGCGACGCCGCCGACCGGCTTTCCACGCGTTTTCGCAGTTGCGGTACGCAGGTTTGCACATAGCGCATACATACCGTAGGTTGCGATGAGTGCGCAACGCGTCGCAGATTGCCTATGCAAGCTTTATCCATATGTATGATACACGTTTCTTTTAATGCCGGACTCCTCCCTCGCCTGCTCTTTCACTTTGGGAATCGGAATGCGCGAAACGCACCGCGTTTGTGTGGGTGATATGCAGCGTGGACTTTCCCTCGTAACCTTGGGATCGTCACCGACCAACTGGTGGGTGACCAAGTCTCGTTCCACGTCTTTAACCACCGTCATGATCGTATTGTACGATATTAATTCGCCGTCTGGTCCCTGGTGAAGGTTACTGAAGGGGAGTATCGTTTTATGCGTACGGTCTCCTGATAAGATAAAGTCCCCGCAAATCTCGCAAAATGTCTTTACATTTTTTATTTCAGCAACGAGAGACGTGATTTGAGATGTATCTGACCTCGATTTTCAAATGTGACCCACTCACTTGCCTTTTTTTTTTACAACTCTATCACGTAAATGAATCATAGTTTAGGTCATAGTTATTTTTTGGAATGCGCAAATATTTAAACCAAGTTCTCTGTCTCTACATATTTTTTTCTTTTTTGGATATTTTTACCGAATGGACAATATTTCTAAAGATTATTAGATAAATTTTACAATTCTGTGATATTTCTAATTTTTTATTCGAGGATGCATAAAAAAGAGGACATCTCTTTATATCATTATAAAATGCTATCGAGCATTTATGCATGCAACTTTCTTTCCAACCTATAAGTGGTCTCGTAATATATCTTCATTTTGCAGATTTCTTGTTTTCATTGACATCATATTGAAATAATTAATTTTGGATTTTAAATATACGCATCTGCCATGTGCAATTATGCATACGTGGGTTTGCATACTTGACGAGAATTCAATTTATGAGAGGACGCAAAGGAAGTAATTGAAAATAAATAAT
Organism: Prenolepis imparis; assembly: GCF_030444845.1. NCBI lineage: Eukaryota > Metazoa > Arthropoda > Insecta > Hymenoptera > Formicidae > Prenolepis > Prenolepis imparis. The sequence continues at coordinate 475,560 of NW_028141175.1, forward strand.
AATTTTATGATAAATTAAAATATCATCGCTCTCGAAGCCATAGACAAGTATATAAAAATCAATTCACGAGAAGACAAAATGTCAAGCATATCGAAATATATTAATATTAATACATCTCGATCAAATTCCGTTTTAAAAGGTTCGCGAATAAAAAAAGACATCCTACTTCAACTAGGTTGGACAAAACGCTCCGAGCTACGACTCGGATTAGCTCGTTTGATGTGCGCCAGATTTCCCATTGCTCATAGAAGGCGAACGGAGGAGAAGAGGGCAGAGTGTGTCCCCGATATTCTACATATACGGAGAAAGAAAGAAGGAGACCGGTATTAACTATATGTGTCTGCCTAGCTTCCTCCACATCGTCTCATCTCGCTCGCTGTCATCCGGAAGCGGAGCTTACCACACACGTGACAAATTCTTACGAGAGTCCGGTCGAAGAAAAACCCGACCCGACTGTCGCGATACCGTTTCTAGCGTAGCCGTGCTCTTTTTCCTCCCTTTCTCTTTGTCCGCGATATATTATTAACGGTGGCGAACCTTCTCGGATGTTACATCAATGTAACATCCCGTGTGTTTCACATAAAAATTTTAAAACAATTATTAGCTTACGTAAAGCGACGTTTCGACACCATCTACGGATATTTAATTGAAGGAATCGATCAACATAAACAAATTTCAATTACATATATAATACGATTGTATATAAAGTGACCGATTTTTTTTCTTCATAATAATGCATGCAGTTTTCCACTTGTAAAAAAAAAAAAACAACTGCAGAAATGATGACACAAAAATGCCATATGTCATCTCCTGTCGATGTAAAAAGAAAGAAACCGCGTATAAAGAATAATGGCGGTTTAGTTTCTTTTCTGTTTAACACTTAATGATATTATAGCATTTACGTGTATCGGTTCGCGATTACACTCTTTTCCTCGATCGCATTCCTCAATCAATGTCGATCAAGTAGGCTATACCAGTTTTCCCAGATTTCTTGAAAGAAATCGGTGACACGTCTCGCGATTTCTAGGATCATCGAAAGACGCGCTTTCTTTTTTTTTTTTTTCTTTTTCATGACGGAAGACATTCTGCCGCTCGTTTATGTAGCTTTCGCATTCAATCATATGTAATTCAATTTCCATACACGTGCGTTTCAGGTCGACGCATTTTACTCTCCTCGCTCTTTCCTTTCCCGCTGGTGAAAAAGAGCATCGACTTTTATTCGCGATAAGATATCGAGACTTCGAAATTTTATCTACGTACAATTTCCTGCCTCTCGACTTCAACTTTCCTCTCTTTCCGATTCCGCGTTCCTTACGTTAGTAATGTTATAGCCTGCGACGCGACTCGTGACATAATTAATGCAAAGCTTTATTACAGTGATTCGCATGCAACCTGAGAAACTTTCTCCCTTTCTTCGTGACTGCGTTTAATTACCTCCTAAACGAAACGAGTGTCTAATAAGGCAACTTTTTTTTCTTATTTCTCAGGATAATAGACTCGCGAATTAATTAGTAACGTCGTTTGTTGCCGTAAAAATTTACAATTCTTATGCAGCGGAACATCTGTCATCGTGGAAGAGCTACATCGCTTCCGGGAGCAATGAATCTATAATGTTTGCGGTGTATTTTTGCGATCCAAGTTACATATACTTACATTACATATCGATGCTCAACAATTTCCGTATATCGATTTACAACACATTATATATAATGCTCGCGTGTATCTTATTGGAGAAATCTCTCTCTTTAAAAATATATAAAAATCAGATATAAAATGGAAAACGAATATATATAATATGACGTTCGTGATACAAAATAATGCGAATATTTCAGGAATTGTCAAAAGACATGGTAGTTAGTGATAATGGATTGTGCGTGACCGAACAACGTGTTATTTCCGACAGACAGACCGATATGACCGGAAAGTGGCACAAGGACCTGCCAGGTAGGTTTCCTTCCTCAAAGGTAGAAACCTTGTTCTGGCACATCCTTGCGAATCAATGGATAGCTGTAAATCGGCTGCTTGAAAGATATAATCCCGTTCCTTCTACGAAGTAAGAAATTATATTCCAAGAAATTATAGACATTTTTAAAGCCGTGTATCAATTATTCTATTATGATAATTCGTACAGCCTATTATAAAAAATGTAACATTCTTTTTATATAATAAAGTAATAAAGTAATTGAATTTATGATGATTTCGAATCTAATGAGATAATTCTTGATTTTACATAAGATATTTCGACATAATACTTTTTTTTTTACTTTCACACGAAGAAAGTTGGAGAAAAGTCTAATTTGCATAAAAATCAGAGTTGAGTCTACTTAAAATTTTGTTCAATATCTATTCGCATCGGGTCAATCAATCATTTGTTTTTATAAGTATTTGAAACTATAAAAATTTTTTTAAATGAAGTCTAAGGTTCTGGATGGGCTATTAAGAGCCAGATTAGCTTCTAATAAACATCTATTGATTAATTCTAAATTTTAGAAAAATTTTTCTTCACCATTTCGCGCTGTGAAAACGCTTCACAATGATGAAAATGAAACCAAAGCTGAGGCTGCTGCTGCTCAAGAAATGCCGCGAAGGAACAGAGACAATCAGCAGGATATGTGCAACGCGTGCCTTTGTGCTCGGATCGCCTTGAAAGTTTTCAACGAGAAAGGTTACCGCTGTTTCACGCGCTACAAAAATCTAACTATCGTTAACGTCGCGTCAGGAATACCAAAGCCTTCCTCGCTTAAAGCGAAAGAACGAATTGTTCGTATTCGCAATCTTTTTCCCGTGACCGTGACATTTCTTGACCCGTTTACCTTCTCGCCGCCCAAATTGCGAAATTAATCTTGCGAAATTAATCTAGCGATATTAATAAAGGAACTTTATAAATTCATCTTTGTCATCTTCAGCGAGACGTACTCCTACTCGGATGATTCGTTTTGCATAAACGCTTTGTATTCATATTATCATATTTCCTCTTCATTTATGCCTACGCAACTCACACCTTCTTCGCAAGAATGACACAATTCATAAATTATCATTTTTCAGAAATAGAGAGAAGACACTCTGCATTGCAAGCGTTAAAATCATAAGTGATTTGTAATTTTGAGAATATTTTTTTACATCATATTAAAGATGATACATGTCTCTTTTGACATTAACAATGATTTCTTAAAAAGAGAGATATTAGAAATTAATTACCAAGCCTGTATTTAATATTTCAACTTGAACCGGCTAATAGAAATAGGATGGGAAATATATAAATGTTAAACTGCAATAATTAGAAAAATATAATGTTAAATAAAAATTATAATGTTGTAAAAAATTATAATATTACATAAAAATTATAATTTTGAACTATGTGTTACTTCTAAATTAAGAAAGTATATTATTTAGTTGCACAAAAAATATATCGCGTCATTTATATGATAGTTTAATAGATTAACATGAAATATGACGTGTCACAAATCGTGTCAAACTGCGTTTCCCAGATGTTTCTTTTTATCAGAGTTTCTAGTTCGATATCTGTAACAGCGCAGTTCGACAAGAGCTGAATAAGCAATACGTTACATAAACCGGTACTTTTATTTGAACTTCTGATGTCTCGAGAGATACCACACCTTTAAATCGGTGTGTTTGCATTCCAGAAATTCTTCACAATATATTCCCATACATATATTTCCCATTCGATAAATATTATTTAGGGTAACATTATACTCGTTTTTTTTATCGATAAAAAGTTGAAACGTTTCGCAATTAACGGCGAAAACTAAATTCGCTTGACGTCATGTCACGACTTGACATAATGCACCCACATGAGTGATAGCCATAAATAGCATCACATTATATTGTTTTCACAGAGAACGTTAATGCTATCGAAGGAAAAAAAAAGAAACTAAACTCGGAAAATATCCGTGAAGGTAACATTGCAATATTGCATGCCATTGTAATAGACAGTTTTCGTATAATAGTGACTTGCATCGTGATGTGCCACGTCATACAAGGTGATAACAGGTATCGACACACTTGAATCACGAGTCTTAATTCATCAGTTACGTGTAGTGATTCGATTAATTTGTGATTATTCTCATCAATCTTCGATTATTGAAACGTCACGAGTTCATATCTACACAGAGAGAATTTTCTCTTCCAATTTACCCTGAAAATCATGGTAATCGTGGGACAATATGGTATGGAAAGAATTTTATGAAAATTTCTCTGATTAATATTTATCACAATAAAATATAAAATATGTTTGATTAATTGTACTAAACTGCATAGTTAAATTATAATCAAACATATTTTATATTTTATTGTAATAGATATTATTTTTATTGTGATAAATTCTTATAAAATTCTTTCCATACCATATTGTCCCACGATTGCCATGATTTTCAGAGTAAATTCTAAGAGAAAATTCTCTCACAAGTAAAGGTACCCAACTGTCACTCACGGATTTTAATAAAACTTTGCACACATGTAAAACTATGCAAAATAATAGACACATATTTTTTTTTATGTGCGGAGAAGCGATTTTAAGGGCAGAAACAACCCCTTGTACATATGGGGTAGTTTTCACGTTATAAATACATTCTTGACAATTTTTTTGAAAACTTTGAGGTATTATGGGGTTTGCGGGGTCGCAGAATTCGAATCTGTCATTATAATTTAAAAATACAAAATGGCTGATTAAATATAACGCCCATACTTTGTGAGTACTTTGTGGCGAAAATCATATTTTTTCTTATTTGTAGTATTATTGGTCGACAATTTTTAAAGGTACATGAAGTGTCTTGTTAAACAAGTTATTTGGAATTAATTTGTATTAAATTTAACAGTGCATACAATAATAGTTTCTTCAATAACAATTAGTATATTGAATTTAATTCATTAATTGTTTCTTTTGTTTTATCCCTACTACTTGTGGTATAGTCTGCCCTTAAAATCGCTTCTCCGCACATAAAAAAAAATACGTGTCTATTATTTTGCATAGTTTTACAAGTGTGCAAAGTTTCATTAAAATCCGTGAGTGACAGTTGGGTACCTTTACTTGTCAGTGTATAATATGTATATTATCACACTTGGACGGAAAATTGAGAGAAATAAAAATTCCGATCTAGTATACATAACTTCCTAAAATAGTTTCGGCAACAATCTCTTTCGGAACTTTCTATCCGGAATTTGGCGTTATGCAGTTGACGATGCGAGACGATGTGCCGTGAGCCACGTGCGTGTTTACACATATATATATATATATATATATATATACACGTGTATGTGCGCGCGAGCTGCCAAAGAGGTCAATGCCTCCTTCTCTCCCGTTCATTTACCACGAACGTTCCGATCGCTCTTCCTCCGAGTCCAGCACGGCGCGAAAATCGCAAGCGATATCAGAACTTTGATTTCGGTCATCGGGGACAATGAACCGTTCGAAAGGATGCCGCGAAGAGGACTCCGCTCCTAACCGTTTTCAATCCGGACATGTGAAAGCAAAACAGATTCGATGGACGTTCGACGGGTCGTTAGATGGTACCTTGACATTTTTCCAAAATTTCTCCTACGTCTCGCGTGTAAATATTTAAATGTCAATAATTCGCGTTATATTTTCTTTATATATTTTTTTCAACAATTCCCGATTCAAACGTTAAGATTCGATTTAGGATTTATAAACTAGTTCAAAAAATTGAAAAATTATAATATAAATAAAAACTATATAGTATATATAAAGATAAAGACAGAAAAAAATAAATATAGAAAATCCAAACTCGGTTCTCGTAAATTTTGCAGATTATTTGCATTATCACAAATCAATGCAAGCAACAATGTATAACAACTAAAATGCACTAGTAAAATTCACAAAGTGCACTCGTGTTTCTCAAACGTATATACGCGAACGCGTGAGGTTCTGAAAGAAAATCCGGGACCAAAGAACGGAGTATGGGGCAAAGTGCCGCTATGTGTCAGAGCGTTTAGTATTGACTCTATTAAAGTGTACACATATATATATGGCCACGCGATCCGAAACACGAAATCTCGTCTCTTCTATCGAATAAGTACCTTCAAATATGTTATTTCAAATTTTTATATGTACATACACATATTTGGATACTCCCATTTATAATACACATATTCGTACGCGCGAATATAAAGAGATTCAACTCTCCGACATTCACCCCAGGTAGGATGAATGAATTTTTCTGAAGATATTATAACCCGATAGCGACTGAATTCGTGTATTCGGCGAATGCGTTCGTTAACTCGATTCTCGCATTAATTAGACACGGGTGCGAGTTAACAAGTTCCTCTCTATTCGGTCCCGATTAATTAAGTGAAAGTTACGCGAGCGCATGTCGTGGGGGTCCCCCGACAAGGTCCTACTTTCGGCGGCATTGACACTGACGTTAGTAAAGGGCAAACCGCCTTCGCAATGTGTGTAGCGTTTCAATTTTTTTTTATTCGGCCTCGAGATTATTTCATTAGCGAAGCGGAAAAAGTAGATCGCGAGTAGATGAGACCGACAACAAGTAAATAAATAAAATAAAATACAGAGACCGATAATCTCTTAGTCACGTGATGAAAGAAGAAAGAATGAAGTCACGCACTTTGGAGAACAAACAGACGTCCACTTGTTGAAAATTACTCAGACAAGGCATAAAGAGAGAAGGAGAGACGGAGAGAGTGTGTGTTTTCAGTCATAATAAAGATTTTCTCGCGAGTAAACGGCACTCTTACTGTATTTTTTCAAGCTGTATCTCTTACTGGGGAGACCAAGAGGGACGCGTCGTTGATTATTTATTCGTTGTATTTACTCGCGAATGGGTCGTTATATCTTCAGCAGCATCGCTCAATTGATATCGAAGGCGCGGTGAAAAACTGCTTTCACTCGCTTTCCCGCCCAAGTTTCCGCCCCGATTACATTTTCTCGCGAGCTTCTTTTTTCGCGAGGTCTCTCTTGGCCGATCGTTATTAAGTAATTTAATCGAACGCGCGACCGTCCCCGTCAAGTTTGAAGCCTCCTTCCCGAGAAAGCGAGGTATTAATTTTCCCCGACAATTTCCTTTACTCCTTCGTTTCCTTTTCACATTTTTATAGCATTTATTTATGGCGTGTCTGACGTCTTATGCTCTATTTTCTCAATCTCATTCGTCGCAGAACCGTATATCATTACGCATGGAAAGTACGAATTTCATTCTCGTCGCGATTTTTATTTCGATTCGGATTTTCAACATCTCATCGTTATCTCTCGCGTGTCCGATGAGCCTTTCTTCGCATCCTTTATTATTAATGCGAAACAGCAAACGGTATTTCGACACAATTATATTTGAAGGGGAGTATAACTCCCCGTTATATGTATGTACACACATCATTAAATATTAAACTTTGATTATACATTATAAACATAAGGTTCTTTTTATACTTTCTTGATTTATCAGATCGGCTAATATAATTTTATATATGTTGCTGGATCAGCGATTCAATTCATATAGATTTAATCGCAGAAACGTAAAATTAATCGTGTGAAACGCGGGATATGTGTTTACTTCCCGTTTTTACGTTCGAGAGAGAGAGAGAGAGACTATTTATGCTTTTAATTATTATTATTATTATTTTATGGTAAAAAAAAGGATTTCCTTCGTCTCCATTCCACTTCATGTCTATTGTTGCATGTGATATGTGAATCCGTATTATTATAACATTATTGAGAGAGAAAGAGAGAAAGAGGACTCGGATAGAGTCAATGCCCTTAATTACTCATTGTTTATTGCGGAAAAACTCGGTGCTGTGGCAGTAAACGAGTTTTCGATTAACGGCACAAGTCGATAATCCTGCTATCGCGAAAAAAACTACGTCAGTGATTGAGATGACCTTTGAGCTCGGCATTCCATAATACCCGCAAGAAAGCAAGGGGGATCGTTTCGAAACAAAAGCAGTGTTTTATGGCATTTTATTGCATCGAGGGTTATCGCCCGGTGTTTTTTCGTTAACAATGAAATTATCTGTACTTTGCGAAGAGAGAGCGAGAGAGAGAGAGAAAGATTTTAGCAAAATATTAATTTTATATTAATAATATAATTATTTTATGTTAATATTAATATAATTATTTTATATTAATAATATTAATATGAATTTATTTTAAACAAAAAATAATATTGATAATTTATATATTAAAACATAAAATTCTCTTCAATTAATATTCTACTAAATATAAATAAGATGTTTACACAAAGTGCTTGCTAAATGAATTATCAAATTATTCCAAACTTATGTTTATTTTTCATAAACATAAGTCAGATATAAGGGAAAATAAGTCTAATGTAAAACAGTGAATCACAAATTCAAAGATGACGAAATTACCAAGCAGGAACAAGATTGAGAAAATAAAAAAGTAGTATTTAAAGATATATCTGTCTTCTTTATATAGAGATTAATACGAGAATATACGCGTCGCTACTCTGCTCCAAAAAAGGATCATCGCGAGTGCATCTCCAAGCATCCGGTTGAAAAATTTGGAAAGGAACAGGCGGGCCTCTAAATTTAGAATTTGACTCGAAGAGCCTTCTTTCCTACATCGGAAATTGTTTCGTGATGCGCGTTTCACGCTGCAGTTTATTTCTGGTATCTGTATGCGCTGTGAACGATACATATAAAAGAAGCAACTTTACGATGCTGTCGAAAGATTCTAGTCTCGGCACTCGTACGATATGTAGTCCAGTAAAATTAGACTTTGACTTCATAAAAATTAGGTACAAGCTGAATTTTTGTGGAGACCTTTATTTCGATGTTCTAATGAAATCCTGAAAAGTACCCTTAATTTGATCCATGGGGTTTTTTTTTATAGAGGATGAAAGGGCTAAATTTTTGTTTTTTGCCATTATCTCGAAAACTGGCAATTTTTCGAGAAAAACAGTTATTATTAAAATTGTAGCTCATAAAATTCTCTACAAAAAAGGTCATTATACTTTTTTTCGTACAACTAATCGTTTTTGAGTAAAACGTGCGGTAAAGTTGCAATATTTCTAATATAACTTTTCTGCACCTCATAGTCACATATAATACTATAGTGGTGTGCACATTTTCTCTTTCAGTCTTTCACTCTATATCTTCGAAACGGTTGATTCCACGAAAAAAAAGTATAATGATCTTTTTTGTAGAGAATTTTATGAGCTACAATTTTAATAATAACTGTTTTTCTCGAAAAATTGCCAGTTTGCGAAATAATGGCAAAAAACTAAAATTTACCCCTTTTTATCCCCTATTAAAAAAAACCCATGGATCAAATTAAGGGTACTTTTCAGAATTACATTAGAACATCGAAATAAAGGTCTCCACAAAAATTCAGCTTGTTCCTAATTTTTTTATAGTTTTGCCCTTTTCAAGTCTAATTTTACTGGGCTAATGTGCAAAGAGAAATTTAAAAATTATCGTTTTTCCATTAGTTTTTGACAGAAAACTGGGAAAATACTTTCTTTTAATAATTTTCCGAAAAACGAGATCGAATAGCATCCCATTATCTGCAAAGTTAGAGAATCTACATTTCTTCGTAATTTTCAAAATTTTTTCAAGTCGCTTTTATAAGTAAATAAATCAAATAAATAAATAAAAAATAAATAAAATGAATATATAAATAAAGAAAATAAAGAAAAAAAATAAATTAAAGAAATAAAGAAGTAAAAAATGAATAAATGTCGAGATTTTTAATTCGAGATAACTCTCTTTCAAATCTCAGAGAGAGATATCGCGACTGGAAAGCGTAGTACAGGCATTACACGCCCGCCTTATATACAAGATAGTCGATCGAAAGTTTGATCAGCGATAGACGCATCGCGTGAAGATGCGTTATGTTTCTTGTGAAACATCGCCCGTTCACGGAGAGCGATGATTAAGCAGAGAAGAAGTTTCGCCACCTCGAAAACTGATTCGATCTACGTAATTATTAAATTATCTGGCTTTCACGGCTTAACATTATGCGCGCCGTTCGTCCTTCTCGCGGATAATTAACGCGGAGCGCTATCAATCTAGCCACATTGCCACATACGCAGCCCGACCGAGTTCACCATCCAGGGAGAACCGATCCGGTACGTCGATCGATGCTAATTCATCTGGAAATGAACGATCCGTTTCGCCTAATTCGCGCAGCTGCGAGATCGGAATGCCATCGCCGTTAGCGGAACGCATAACTGCTCGCCAAGTAATTATGTCACAAGGGAGAAAGCATTACAGATATTTTATATTATGATGTAAAGCCGAGAATATAAAAAAAAATCTAGAACTGTTGATTTATTCAAAATTTTGACAATTTTCCCGTTATTCTTCCAAATCTCTCTCTATAATCGTAGAATTTTTTGTCGTAAAAAAAAACAGTGATAATAATCCAAAAGAATTTATTGCAGATGTTGCAATAAATCTTTTTATCGTTTCTTTATTTACATAACACTTGTCTAATTTTATTTTAAATTGATATATTTTGTTGTCACATGACAATCTCTTCGAAGTATTATAGATAATCAAGATATGGAGATGTAAGAAAAATATATATCTAAAATAAAATTAAGTGTTGTAAAAAAAATCGATAAAAAAATTTATTGCCACATTTGCAATAAATCTCTTTAGATTATCGCTGTTTTTTTTACGACAGAAAATTCCACGATTCTTTGAAAGATCGAGGAGATAGGGCTACATTTTAATTATCGCTGGAATTTATCTCGCATCAGCCTTTGGATACCTGAATCCTGCAATAACACGCGATCGTAAACCATGACGATCCGAGTTCGCGCCAGATGGACGTTTTATTTGTTTCTTAAAACCTTCGAACCTTTCGACGGGTAATTTTATTATAATCCTAAAAGAGAGAACGCACAAGCGCACACGACTGCATATGCGCGGCTGTTTCTCTTCTTAACTATACGCGTGAGTTCTCTCACGTATCGTCTTTAGCGGATTGCAAGTCGAACAATGCAGTCGGCTCTCTCGCGAGAATCTTTCCGTTCCATTTAATTCGTTCGTTACCAAAGGCCGCTATAATCTCCCAATTAAAATCCCAGATATAATTGCAACGATTCACAGATTTTATCTCCTGTACGAGGGTGCTGTTACATCGAGTTAAAAAATAATAATTTCGCGCGATATATTTAAACACAATATTAAGACACAATTTTTAAGATCTCACAAATAAAGGTACCCAACTGTCACTCACGGATTTTAATGAAACACTTTGCACACTTGTAAAACTATCCAAAATAATAGACACGTATTTTTTTTTTATGTGCGGAGAAGCGATTTTAAGGGCAGACTATATCACAAGTAGTAGGGATAAAACAAAAGAAACAATTAATGAATTAAATTCAATATACTAATTGTTATTGAAGAAACTATTATTGTATGCACTGTTAAATTTAATACAAATTAATTCCAAATAACTTGTTTAACAAGACACTTCATGTACCTTTAAAAATTGTCGACCAATAATACTACAAATAAGAAAAAATATGATTTTCGCCACAAAGTACTCACAAAGTATGGGCGTTATATTTAATCAGCCATTTTGTATTTTTAAATTATAATGACAGATTCGAATTCTGCGACCCCGCAAACCCCATAATACCTCAGTTTTCAAAAAAATTGTCAAGAATGTATTTATAACGTGAAAACCACCCCATATATACAAGGGGTTGTTTCTGCCCTTAAAATTGCTTCTCCGCACATAAAAAAAATACGTGTCTATTATTTTGCACAGTTTTACAAGTGTGCAAAGTTTCATTAAAATCCGTGAGTGACAGTTGGGTACCTTTACTTGTCAGTAGTAGAAAAAATTTTATAACACTTATATTTTTCTTATAATAAATTCACACGAGAAGATAAGATAGAAATTATGAGATAAAAATATATATAAGCAGATTTGTACAGAATAAAGTCGTTTAACATGCGAGACAAAAAATGGAGAATAATTTGATTAAAAAGGAAGCATTTTGATGAAGCAATCTCCAATTTTAAATAATTTTTGACGCGATTATATTGTTTCAAAATTCTGTACATATTCTAATTCACATTTATATAAAGCGAATGTTAGCAAACTCGTTGGATTTACTTTCTGGTTTCACTATCTCCATTGTGGTACACGCGATAAAAACAATGATAAACGAGTCGAACTTTCTACGCAATTCCGGTGGCTTCCGGGGCGTTCCTGACGATGAGTAGAAAATTTCTCGAGACGCGAGAGACGCGATGGGGCGTGTATATTATTAATTGAACATGCATTTCGCGTTTCTATCGCCGTGACTGAAAGTCCACGATTGAATCTGTAATTCTGTCTTCGACGCTCGCGCTCTTCGTCTCTCGTATTTGACAGATGCAGAGTGACAAAAAAAAACGAACGAAGAACAAGAAATTAATAAATATACGGAGAGAATTTTCTCTTAGAACTTACCCTGAAAATCATTAGTAATCGCGAGACAATATGGTATGGAAAGAATTTTATAAGAATTTCTCCGATTAATATTTATCACAATAAAAATAATATCTATCACAATAAAATATGTTTGATTAATTTTCTAAACTGCATAGTAAAATTAATCAAACATATTTGATATTTTAATGTAATAGATATTAGTATTTTTATTGTGATAAATATTAATCGGAGAAATTCTTATAAAATTCTTTCCATATACCATATTGTTCCACGATTACCATGATTTTCAGGGTAAATTCTAAGAGAAACTTCTCTCTGTGTAGGTTCGTTAAAATAGGAAAAGCACGAGCACTTTTTGGACTACATCTCTTTGCTCTGGAAGTTGGGATTCCGTAGGAATCGATCGTTCTTATCTTCATCTATAAATCACTCGCTCTCACTGCAACTTACATTTTTGCGGTAATTATATAGAAAGTCTGAAGATGCGCGAGCGGCAAATGCATTATTAATTTCTTTAACATTACTACTAATTGCCGCGATATTGTCTTCGGGTATGGATATCACTCTTTTTTTCTCTCCTTCGCGCATCCGGAAACTATAATCTCGCACGCGTAAAAACAATGCAAAGTTTCCCGGTAAATATTTTGCATTGCAGTCATAATACCGAGCGTTCGTTTCAATAATATAATGATTTCTAAACCGTGAGTGAAACTTTTCAACTGTGTTATGCGAAATCCATCACTCGCCAGTCATGCTTTTGCGGATAAAGATACGAGTCGTTTCCGTCGATTATGCCGCTGAGATACAAGGACAAAGCGCCGTAAAAGAAAAAGGGAAAAAATACGCAATAAATATGTTAATCATTATTAAAAAAGAAAAAAGAGAAGTTTTGCAAACTGCACGTTCGACAGCCATCGGAATGCGTAATATAGGAGAGTTGGGGGAAAAAAATGTTCCTTACGTAGCGCTATATCGCGGGTAACGTGACACTTTGCATTCTATGCGGTCTCAGTCAGAGAGCAACGACGACGGCAGCAATAATAATGATATTCCGTATCGGGAGAACGCGCAGAAAAATATTTCGCAGCGGGAAATTCTTTGACGTAACGCGAATGATTTCGGATGTAATCATCGCGCGTAATTACTTCGCGCGTTTTCGCTTATTACAGGACGGTTTCTCAATAGTGCTTTGTTTTGTCAACGTTTCGGAAATTCTTAAACGTTCTCTTTCAAATTTTTAGCTCTTAGGAAACAACGTCCGATTTATCTCTGGCCATCTCTTCATTCTCTAGAGAGAGAAAAAGACCATTGTAGGAAAAATATTGACAGAGATTAAGAAACATCTCGGTATGTGACGTAGAAAGCAAGTATAATCTATTGGCAAATGAAAAAATCAAGTCAAACATTATACGTCCATTGTAAAATAATTCCTATGTTAACAAAAATAATATGAAACCATGCAAATAGAATTAGTTACGAGTTTAATTATGAGTAGATAAAGAGAAATAGAAAAAGAGAGAAAGAGAGATTGAGGTAGAACATTGTACACAAATGATTCACGCACGCGGAAATCTGCTGGGAGATAAAACAACTTAAACGCTTTGTGTTTTGCGTTTATTGTGAAATGATTAGCGCGACTAACATAATAGCGTGTAAGCTTAAATGATCAATTATAGAATGATAAACGAGGACTTCACTTCAAAGTCGGGGATTTGAGAGCGACAATGTATTGCGCACAATAAAATTTGCTTGAAAAATAAATCGAATCGACGCTCATGCGCTTTTACGCAAAATAATCTTTTATGTAATAGTAGGAAAAAAAAAAAACAAATGTGAATTGATCAATCGGTTCTCCGATTTGAATAAATATATGTATATCTGAAAAAAAAGTCTGTGCCGCTAATAAAAAAGTATTTGACACTTGGACAAAGAGGATAATATACTCGTGAGAAATTTTTTTTTAATTCTAAAAAAATGGAATACACGCTTCCAAAGTTTGACACTTTAGGAACGGTCTGTATATACATGTTGCGTATATCTTCGTAAGTTGCATTTACGCGTAAATAATTTAAATCGATAGAAACGTTATGAATAGAGCCATTTATTATTGACGTAGGTAGATAATTACGACTTGGTTCAGCAACGTGCAAACTGTGCTTAAAAAGAACTCAAGCGCTACTTACGCAGCAAGAGAATGAGTAAGACATATAGAGTCATCGTGAATGACAGTACGTAGAATATAAATAAATTTCAATTTGTGACACGAAAAATCTGGTGAATCTTTGATTCGCCATTTCGAATCACTCTCAATCGCACAGGCAAAAAACTAAAAATATCTGTACTATAAAAGTATGCGATAAGACGAGGGATAATGAAGTATAGGTATAACTTGTATTAAGTTATATCCGTTGTCTTTGTCTTTCCCAAGTTCATTATGTATGACAAACACATGACATATTGTCAAAAGAGAATGAATTGCGGTGAGCAAACGCGAAACCTAGCATTAAATGCACACAGGAGCGATTTTAAGATTTATTCGTGCGTAAATCCAGGCGCACGTGTATCTGGCCATCGCGTGTGCTCGTTCGAAAGTAGAAGCTCCTAAGTTTTATCACACGCAAGTTCTGCATATTATCACCACAGACACTTTTATCATAATACGGTGCGTAACGCAGCGTGTCGCGGAGAAATGCGCGCGCGAAAGCCGGCGGAAATGTCAATAGTGAAATTTAAAAAAAAAAAAAAAGAAAACTGGAAAAATCAGACTAGAATTAATCATCGCACGCATGAATGGAGTTACTTGGAAAACGCGAATGCGTTTCTACAAATTATTTCCTTAAACGAATAAATAAAAAAGAATACATCTAATTTATTATACTTATTTGATTTTTCAATAGTATAAATTAATTAGATACATATAAATTAAAGAGGCCGTAAAATTGAACGAAAAAAGAATAATCAATCAAATTGAGAGCGCGCCCTCAAAAGCCTCTTTGTTTTTTATTTTCTCGTCGTACGTTTACGTAGTCGCATGTACAACCTAACGAGAAATGTTCGAGTATAACAGTGGAGCACTTTGCATGTGTACAGTATCGGTCCGTAAATAAAAGATTCCACGTGCAGTTAACTGCGACATTGTTGAGAAACGTTTATACAGGATAAATACTGTGTTAAATCAACATTTATGTAGGACGCTTTGTAAAATTAAATTCAGAGATGCTCTTGCGCGATAAAAGCGTACGTATTTTTTCGTTTTAAAATATATTATCCATCATTTCAACAAAATGATGAAATTTGCGATTCACGCACAATTTTATAAGCCTCTCCTCTTGCAAAATTAATTACTCTTGACATTGGTATAATAATTTTAAAGTTTTTATAAAATGTATACAATTTTTCTCTTTAATTTTCGCGCGATTTATATTTATAAAAAAATTGTTTAAAAAACGTTATCTGCATATTAAGCCTTTTTTTCTGAAAATCTTCAATTTTGCAGCTTTAAATATTGAATTTTATAAATATAGTTTTTATTTACTTTCATGCTCTCAATAAAGCATCCAAGACATTGGCATATTCATAATAGGTACGCAGAAAATAAAATGACTAGAATTTTTAGTCACACGGACAAATAAATGACTCAGATATGTACACTCCCTGTTTTCGATCTTCGATCCTATATATATATGTATATCATGCTGCTCGTGTAAAAATATTTTAGAACTTGTAAATTGCATGATACACTTTACTAGTTTTGTTTTTCCCCCCCTTCATCTTTCATTAACAGACATACACAGAGAAACGACAATCTTAAATGATTAGAATTATTATCGGCGAGGAGACATATATAGGTATATTCGGTGGAATTTCATCAGTTTACAATTCATATATACATCGTAAACATGCTTATCTCGTATTTGTCCTGGATCACACTGCGATCGTATCGCGATATCTGCTGCAACGGAAATTAAGAGGAAAAAAAAGAGAAGTGATACGCATGGCGAATTTTCTGATTCGAAAGATTTATCTGAGAGATTTCTAATTTTCCCAACTAATCTTCGCTAAAAACCCGCGTAAACACACAATCCAGAAGATCGCCGAGATACATAGGTAGCATATCAGAGTGGAATCAAGTGCACACAATTTAAGATCCGCTTTAGATATCCACCGACTCTGTATGCGTAACGGACCTCCGTATAGAAATGCCGGACCTGATTCGCTCCAGCTCCGAATTTCTGACGCGCCTATATACTCTCGCGAATCTCTCGGACGACTTTTCTCGCAAATGTATTCTAATATTAAATAATAAAAGCGTTTTCACGAAAAAAATCAACGAAAAGTCTTTTACCTTCTCGGAGAAGATTTCAGAGATCGCGTCCGGCGAGGCGCATTTCGTACCCCGATAATCCCGATGAGCGGCGAGGCCTCTTTATAGAGAGTCACTGTGATAAATAAATAAAATAAAATAAAATAAAAAAAAAAAAAAAACACCGCACAGAATAAGAACGAAAGAAATAGGAAGAGAAGCAAAACGCCCACGCGATGATCGCGCGGCTCCCGGCCGAGAGCGACTCGCCGACTACGACTGACTGACTGACTGACCGACTCCTTCGGTCTGCTACAGCCGCCGCACTTGCATCAACACACGTATACACACCGTATATACGGCTGGCATCCAGCGTTCCCCCCGCTCGGGCGAGCCTTTCCTTTCCAGTTCCATTCCAGAGCCGACCCAACGTCGCCCCCGGGTACCTCTTTTGTTGCATCTTCTCGTCCGTTCCGCGGCCGTTTCGATCGAATATTATTCCTCTCCGTACTTTTATATATGAAATATACTCTATATACATATGAGAATCTCTCCCCAACTCCTAATTCGAATTTTTTTTTCGGTTGTAAAAATTTAGAATCAAACTTATAGCTAGTTTACGATTGAGTAAATTTTCTCGTCTTCGTCTTTATCTACAAAGCGGCAGCAAATCGTTAAAACGGTCGGTACGACCAGATCTTAATTGCACGTGATTCAATTAGTCGCTTGGAGATATTAATACACCGTTACGTTCCTCGCCACATCACAGTCGCTAAACTAGAAGGTATAATATTCTTATGTGATGTGTCTAGTTTAAATAGTTTTATTTTTACCGTAATTCTTTTTTATAGCTGAAGAAATAATTACCGCATTTTTGTTTCACTATGAACATTCTTCATTCGCTATATGCGAACTAAAAATAATTAAGGGCTACATACTGGAATTAATTTATGACACAATGGCGCTATTTAGTATGGGACGCTTAATAAAGGCCGGTATTTTGTAGTAGCAGCACACCACACGGCTCTATATCGAAATTTGAAACTTCAATAACAACCTTTGCTGCCTAATCGATTCTGATGCATCGAGTTACATCGAAGCGTCTCAGACGCAATACGTGACACACTAGAATTCATAATATGCAACAAAATTTCTCCTCGGAAATACAAATAAGTATAGTATAAACAATAAGACATGTAATTCATGCAAGTCGTCTAATCAGTTGTTAAATTCCTTAGAAAATTATAAATTTGATCAAACTAAGCAAATAAGATATATAAATTATTTCGAGAAAATTTTGAAAATTCGACTGCACATTTTAAAACCAAAATATCAAGAATACAACAATCTTAATCGCGGTAAAACGGGCCTATATAGTGTACAGTCGAATGTATTCTTTCCTCGCATTTTTCATAGTTGAGTTGAATTAGAACACGCTCCACATATTCGTAACTCAAGGTTACAGCTCTCGACATGATCTCGATCTCGATTCATTCATCTTACAATAGTAGGCAACCTGATATACCTCTTTGTAAAACTGACCATCATTCACTTCAACTGATTGTGAAAACAACCTTATATTTTTCGAATATATATCATAATTCATAATTTCTGTAACAACACACAAATGTCTGTAGATTAAGAAGAGAGAAATTAGATTCTCTTTAGAAAGAGATGGAGTGTAATATAGAATAATATTTAATTAATTAGATTACAAAATAATAATTAGTTTATAAATACTGTAAAGAGTTATAATTATATGTGCAAGACTAATATAATGTAAAATTAAATCTCATAATATCGTGTTATAAAAAATTATGAAAGATACGCAAGCGTGTTTCGTAAGATATGATTATATACATATCTAAAAATACGTATATATCGACATTCATGTTAAACACGCAGGTAATATCTTGATTTTAAATCTTTAAAAGTCTCACTGCATATTTATATTCTCCGACACGATGATATTTTTTATTCTTTCATTTATATCTGGCTCGTTAATGTCGCTTATACGAAGGATCGAAGTTTGCTGTAAAATATCGCATTCGATGTCCTGTTGCGGTGGGTTCGCGTCACAATTTACTTCATTTTCATCGCTGATGTCTAAATTATTCAATTTACGTATCACGTCGGGTCTGATATGCACGGAAACTTCGGAAATGTTTTCTTGTATCGGGTTTCTATAATTGCGATCGTAAATCGATACGGTTGACATGCCTCTCATACAATCTATATACATTTCTGGATCCGTTGCGATTCTTAATGCGTTAAGATTAATCGTAGCGATCGCCTCCAAAGTGGAGTGCATTTTGTCTCGTTCCCATTTCCATCGTACATGTTTCTTAATTTCGCGAGCCAGCAGAATCATTTTTCTTTTCCTCGAAAGACGCTTAATTTTTATGAACGGCCTCGGTATTCTCTTCGTTTTCCCCATTATATGCCAAACAGTTTTCTATCGATCATTTAGCGACATATCATATCCAAATATAAAAGAATAATACGTTTTCTAATTAAAATATGTCCTGCAAGTACAAAGATATCGCTAATTAATTTATTATACCTAGCATGTACCTAACTTGATTGGGATTGTAATTATTAAATTGGTGATTGAATGTAATCCTTTTTTAAATCCAATTTTTATTGCATTTATATTTATAATATAAGTTTAATAAATTTAATATATTGTAGATATAATTTTAGTTTCACATTTTCAATCTAAGTGCAATTATTTAAATTGTTAAGCATCTTTAGAGTCGGTCATTTCAGTTGTTCAATTTCCTTCAAATTCAAATCATATCTCGAATGAATCGACGAATTCGATATATCTCGAATGAATAGACGAATTCGATATATCTCGAATGAATAGACGAATTCGATATATCTCGAATAAATCGCCGAATTCGATATATATCGAATAAATGGAATAAAATGCGCAGTTCTCGTTCTACTATCGCCACCTATAGTGACTGTAAGTATTATAGCATGGTTGGCGTCTGTACACCATCAGTACACAATATTATAACGTACATACCTCTTAAAATGTGTGTGATTTAGAGATGTTGTGTTCAAGATATCGTATATCAGATCTCATTCTAATCTCCAGATATTATAATAGACGTAACAGTTTTCTTAGACTAATGTTATGGAACGGAAATCACGCAGTACTTGTTGTGATCTACTGCAGCCACTGAGACTGACTGCTAACTGTTGGAAGTGGTATATCCTGCCATCTAACAATATTTTGTTAACCATGATATACAAAATACAGTAGTTATCTATCATTCCGATGCTGCGTGATTTCGATATATAATTTATATAAAAAAATATTCGTATCTAGATTTAAAAATACACAATCATCATTATATATCATAAGCGAGTTTCGATAATTTATAAAGTTGTTAAAAGATCTAAAAGTCATGTAAAAAAATGTAAAAAAAAGTTTAAGAAACGAGGAATACATTAAAATAATCTAAAATTAATCAAGAAATTTTAATTTTATTATTAAAAATATTTCCAAGAATATTTTTCTCTCTCACTAATTTTCGTTCTGTAATATTAGTCTAAGAAAAATGTTAGATTTATTAATATTTACAAAGAAAAAAATACCGATATTATTATATTACACAATAAAAAATGAATAACAATTATTCAATATAATTATTTTGGAGTCGGATTGTGTTAATTGCTTATATGAAATTATTAGGGAAAGAGAAGCAGATGATGTGACTTTTACAACAGTTTTCAGTTATGTAGAACCTGAGATGCGAATTTCTCGACAACCACAATATAATTCGAGTATTCATTTTAAATGACCGCAATTATGCTCGGTTTCGCTTCCCGACAATGTGAAAGTTTAACAGACATCTAACAGACGTCCTAATCTTTCAGTCGTTCTTTTATAGAGATCTTGGACATTTCTGAAGATTTTCCTTTAGACATTTGAGTCGTCCGGATTAAAGTATTTCAAGAATTGATAATATTTCGAAGTAAAAATAAATCTTATATAAAATTGAAATTGAAACCATCATTCAATTTTGACGACTTTAAATTTTAAAACAAAAAGAACGATCTCTATGTTTATTCATGACTGAATAAAAATTCGTAATCCTTTATAAACGCGATATAATCATTTTCGACAATTTTTTTATTGATATTCTTTAAATAGTCGAAGCAGTAAATGTTTATTAAGTATTAATAAAATATTCATTAAAAAATTCTGAGAATATATTTTCGATAAAAATCATCCTTCGATAATATTCTTCGAGTAATAATAAAAATTGATTGTCACACGTTCACGATATTATACGGCGACAATATTGAACCGAGGATAGAAAATATTTTGGAATGCCTGGTGAAAACTAAAATTAGTCTCTGTGTATCGCGATGGATTATTTTGTCGCTCAAGTCTAAAAACGTTAAATAAGGCATACATAATAGTAGAGGGAGCGCTTCCGCGTTTCGGCCGCATCGGGCGGAAAGAATCTGCGCACGTGCACCGAGCGCGACCGACCTGACCTGAGCGGAGAAGCGAAGGGATGATCAATAACTTCCAGGATATATAAGGCTCCGTTCCGGTAGCGTGTAGCATCTCTTTGAGTTCACGTGATCGGTTTATCGCGCAAGCAACGGACCCCTTGGCCCACGATCGCGTTGTCGGCCGACTGCGTTTCAAATTGGTCTGTACGTCAGATAGCATCGGAGAGGTATTACATCCACTGGGTATATAACATAAGAGTGCTTAGCGTGTAAGAGATACGCACGCCGATATATTACACGAGATTTATCGGTCATAGTAATGTAAGGTCTCTCATACGTTCCGTCACGAACGATCTCGGCGGCTTGAAAAGAAAACAAAAAAATTAAATAAAAATCCAACAGGTACGTCGATATTTAGTTAAGTGACTACGCGCGTTTCGCGAGAACAGTGAGATAAAATTAAACGAGCTTTTCAATTTTCCATCGACGGATCATTAACGTTGAGAAGCAACGTGCACACCGTGATGCTGTGTCACGAGAAGTACGGTAAATATGATTAATTTTCCCTGCCTACGGATCTATAAATTTATTCCTTAAAAGCACGTTTATGTAATCCATTAGATTAGAAGACTCTATCTTATTAGCTCGCGTTATTTTGCGGATACATTAAACAAGTAATGCCTCATGAAATAAGTATTACAAGATGCTTCGATTACGTTGTAAAATTACAAGATATTCATGATTAGACGTTATAAAATTTTCCATCGATAAATTAAGGGATAATTACGTTGTATCAAAATAAAATATATGAATCGAAAAATACGTTATTAAGATCCTATCTCACGATGCAAATACTTGCCTTGCCGATATCGTTCGAGGGAGCCGATTACAACGTTAACTTGTGTCAGAAATATGAACATTCTTACGAGGCTTTGCGCACATCTCCACGAGCAATTGATTGATCAAAATAAAGCAATAATTGCGACAATTACTTTTGGTATAAATTCTACTGTTTCCGTATCAGTTTCCACACGTCCTAAACGTGCGTGTGGCATGGTGTAGGCCTCCTGGGGATTCCCGCCATGTAAAAAAACGGGAACGCGTCCGGGCACGGTACCTCCTGGGTGACGAGGAAAGTCGTGCCGCTCTTTGTGTTTCTGCTAAATTATATATACTAGAGGATTCATTCGTAAAGAAATCAGTCGCGGTGCTTCATTCTTTCTCACATTCGCGCCATTTCTCAACCAACTTATGCAGACGAGAGAGACGATAGAGAGACGGGTCCGTCAGCTGACGAGAAAGTCAGCGCCAAGATTTTAAGCAGCGCCGATTCGTTCGAATCCGACGCGAGCGAATCTTTTCATCATCGCGTTAACCCAAGTAGGAAGTATTGTTTCGTAATACCTTGGCGAGGAATGTCTACGCGAGTAGCGTTCCACTAATTTGGGCGCGGCTCTGCGCTAATCGACTTTAAATAAGCTCTAAACAACCGTTTTTCCGTGAAATAATTACGTTACTCACATCCCGAGTACTCGCGTTTACGTTATCGTAATTTCCGATCCTCGTCGTCGTTAATGTACGCGCACATATATATATATATATATATATATATATATATAATTCGTAATTATTCTTTTCTTTTTTCTTTTTTAATTAAGATCGTATCGACGCTTCATATCGGGGCCTTTTTTCTTCCTTGTCGCAAAACGGTAGAACGCGCGAAGGAATGTAACACGTAACGGGGCAAACATCGGTAAATCGAGTTTCGAGCTCCCGACTCCCGGTATATACGACAGAAAATCTCACTTTAATGAGTGAAACCTGTATCTATTAAGGCTTAACGCCCGTCCGCGTTCGACCTGTTACCATGGTGAAGCTGCCACGCGATGCCGAACGATTAAATTCCTCCGAGGGAGGGGGAGAGGGGGACGGAGGAAGGGAGAGAAGCGTTTTATCGTTATTGTGCGTGCGAGTTTGCGAATGTACCATTGTTCGCGGGAAGAACGCAATCAGAGAGAGACGCGAAGGCGGTTATCTCGACGCGCGGCGACTGAAAAAGATAAAGAAGAAAAAAAAAGAGCAGTACGGAGCATCTTCTCTCGCGCCTACTTACCCACTTATATACCCGCTATTCTCTCTCTCTCTCTCTTTCTTTCTCCCTTTTACAGCCCCCATATATTCTTCGAAAAAAATTTATTTAATACCCTATCCTCGCCCGTGGACGGTCTCCCTCCCAAAAAAGACGCACGGTCATCGCACCGTCCCATTTCGTTAGCCTGTTTCCGTCGCTAATAATCTCCCCCCTTCGCACGCTCTCGCTACTCACGATGATTGCGAAGAAATTATATTCGCGCGACGTTGGCGGCCTCGAATGAAAATGACAACGATCGCCTCGTGAGAGAACGAGAAGGAGATGGGAGGGCGAATATCCGATGATTCTGATCGGAGATATCGACGATGCATTCGAGCGAACAAAGCTGGGGGATCCTCCGAAGGGTTTTCAATGTTTTTTTTTTCTTTTCTTTTCTTTTTATATGTATATACGACGAGAGTATTATAAATGCTAATATATGCGCGTTTGTATTCTATTCGTTTCTTTGCAAAATATACACGCCACTTTAATTCGCGACACGAGATTCGGAGAATTCTATTTGGAATTTTAACGTGTCGCGTATAATGCAAGAAATGTCTCGAGAAATAAAATATATGTATATAAATTACGTAGAGTGCATTAAAAATTAGGTATATAATATTATAAATATAGATTTGTCTTGAATTTTGTATCGCAAATTGTAAAGATTATTAGCGTCTAAAAGCGATAATAATATTTATAATTCGCATATCATAAATTAAATATATGTATACAGTACCGGCCAAAATTATATCACCTTTTGATTTTTTCAGCATAACTTGTTTAGTGTACGGATCTCTATCAAATCATAACATGTTTTGAAGGTTGGTATAACATTGAATTATAATTCAATATATGTTATACCGTCCTTCAAAATATGTTATGATTCGTGTAGAGATCCGTGCACTTTAAAACAAGTTATGCTGAAAAAATCAAAAGGTGATATAATTTTGACCGGTACTGTATATCGTATATATTAAATATATATCAGGTTGAAAAGATAGGTACGAATTAAAAATAAAATTACAAATAGATTTATCTTGAACTTTGTATCGCGAATTGTTCTGAAGATTGCGAGCGTCTTGCCTTGTACCTATCATGCATAATGCAACAAATTTTCAATTTAATTTTCTTTTAAGTAATTACGTGTCTATTTGCGTGTTTTGCCCGAGCTAAGATTATGATACGCGATATTCAGTTTCTCAGAAGTCTAACATCTGCAAAGCTAGAGAGAGATTCTATGAATGCAACTTGGAGAACGCGACCTATTATTATTAGCAGACGTATTAGACATTTGCGCGAGCGCATATACACATATACCTCTATTTCCTTCGAGTTGATACAAGCGACAAGCAATATAAACACCCACGTAACAGGATGCATTAACCTACTCAGACGGGGCATTATATATTATCAATCGATCCTTGAGTAAAGGGTACTCTAGAGCTGTCGCTATTCCTTTCATCCTGCGGATGACGCAGTCGCTACAATGCTGCAGCATTCGTGCGCAACGAGTTCTGATTACATTTTAGCTAATAATCAATGTCGTCTGAATTGCCTCTACAAATTCTTTGGCTATATTGTAAATTTTCTCAATCAGAAATCGCTTTGCGGTTGAATTTAGGTTTCTTGGACGAATCGACACTTGTTCGGGAACAATTTGTGTCAGACAATTGAACATCTCTCTTCCTCTCTCTATCTCTCTTGCCGGTTTAATTCTATTATCTGCGTGAAATTGTGCGGTTTCTATTAAATTGAGAAAGCCAAGCACAAGGTATTTTCGTTTCCCGCCTTGAAACCACGAATAACGGAAAAGCTAATAGTCTTATCACGCTATCATGTCGACAAAGTTAATTTTCCGAAAAAAATTTTAGTTTGCACTTTGTAATTTTAACGTATCGCATATAATGCAAGAAACGTCTCAAGAAATAAGATATAATATATGTCAGGATGCATTAAAAATTAGGTACATATATATTATAAATATATTTGTCTTGAGTTTTATATCGCGAATTATAAAGATTATTATCGTCTAAGACGATAATTTTATTAATTAATATTTTCGCGATATAAAATTCAGGATAAATATATTTATAATATTATGTACGTAAAAAAATAATCTTTATAATTCTGAAAAAAATTTTAGTTCACACTTTAATCAGCAATCTAATTATATCCTCGAAAACAATATCCCGACGTAGTTCTTCGTCATATATTAATTACGATACGATTTTACTTGGTTTTCTATAAATATGTAAAATTAAGGGGGAAAAAATGTATAGGGAAAAGTCCAACCGCGTAAATTTTGGAAAAATAGACACGTGCGTGGGAGGATGAAGTCTCGCGCCAATATTGGAACCAGAGAGAAAATAAATATGTGCTCTCTCTCGTCCTGCTCGCAATGTGTTCACCATGCACCAGAACGTGCAACGAATGCATCGCTCGCCCGCGCATCCATCTCTCTCAAGTGCGTGCACAACTTTCACCACTATGGCCATTGTCGCTGTCATCATACACGCTCGCATGCACGCACGCACTGCGTACGTATGTATGCACGCACACACACACACACACACACACACACACACACACACACACACACACACACACACACACACACACAGAGCCCCTAGTCGTTCTTGCCAACGATAATTTATCCTTATTCGCGTTCGCAGTCTATGCAGCTATGATTAATTTATTATCAAGCTATATACACGTTCTTCTAAAGTATATATTTGCCGAGTATTTTTAAACACGTGCCCCCCCACGCACGTATTCTTCTTTCTCCTTTGTACGTAGACTCTCGTCACTCGAGAGTCATTAATATTAATTTAATCAGCATCCAGCATCTATGCAGCTACCACGTGTTGAATTCTCTCAACATATGCGACCGCACGAAAATCAAATTATAACTGCGTTAACCTAAATGTTTGTATGCCGAAACGAGTGCTATGGCAAAAGATGCCGGGTAAAGTGGGTAATATTAATTAAGATAAGTCCGCCGTCGTTGAATTATATATTATATGATTTCGAGTGGTCTATAATTGCCTCTTCTTCCGAACAGAGGCGTAGTTGAATTAATTTAATTATCTTTAAATTAAAATTTAGAGAGAGAGCGTTCTTCATACAAAGTAATTCCTCGTATTATAAAATGAGACATAGAGGTGCAATTATTGCATTTTTTTGCTAAATAAATTAATTAAAATATCGTGCTTTGTGACTATAAAATATTTCCTGTCCTTCTATTCGAATGTTGCACGCACGTGTGTTGATGTAATTTTCTAACTTTAAATTTTGAAAATTTTATAACTTTATAAATTTAATCGCGTAAAACAATAAGTTTTTTAAATATTAACTATTGAAATTGTATGTGCAATTCTGTGCAATTAAATTTTGCATTCGTTTATTTTTTAAATGTATTTAACAAAAAAAAATTATTATCAAGAAAAAAGAAACTTTCTAGATATTAAAAATATGATAAATGCAGATTTATAATTTTTATATAAATAAATTAATGAGACTATATATCTTAAACGTAATCTCTTGAAATATTTTATATCTGTGTATTTTTATATAAAAATATTAATTATAAAAATATATACTATATATAATATATAAACTATTAAGTCTTAAAATAAAAAATTTAGAATATTATAGACTACATACAATAAATTTGATTTGGATTCGCAGAGATAAACTTTTCAGGTAACAAATGATAAATTAAATAAATTATAAATTACCTACTTATTCCATATATGTATGTGTTTGTTTCATCATCGGTCGACATCTTTTTATACTTCTTTCTTTTCTCTTGATCTTTTGCTACTCCATGGCACTCACATAACACTCACTCGCGAAAACACGTTTAATTACTCGTACATTAATCGATAGAATATAATGACTGTGCGACAAATTGCACGTCACTGTCGATGCTAATCGCACACATGACGCGTACTTTATTTTACATTGCAACGAGAAAACACAAAAATATCACAGTTACACGAAGCTATGATCTGCTTAATATTGGAAAATCGCGTGATCAAATTGTTGCTAATGAGTACATTCTCGTTTCTAAATATCATCTGCATTACAACACAAATATAAATAATTAATATGAATAAATATGTATAAGTCAAGAATAAAAATAAATAAATAACCGCCAAATATAAAATATTCGAAAATATGTATATTTGTTTATCATATGATCATCTACGCGATAAAGTTTGATCGTATAAATTATATAGAACACGTATTTATAAAAGAGAGAGAATCGCCGATGTATAAATGTTAAATATTTGCTACGTTATTGATAAATATTAAAGCACATATTTATACACTTACCAACATTAATTAAATAATATTAATAATATATAAAATTAAATAAAATTAAATAAAATTAACAAGTGTATTTATTAATAAAATGCATCACGAATGTGCTCGACTCAAAATTCGATTCGTTTCTTGTTCACGTTTTATTAATAAAATATGACATTGGCAACTTTACTTAAATATCTCACACGATACTATGTAAAATGTGAATCGAATGAAGAGTTAATTAAATCACGACACATACTATCGTAAAATGTACAAAATACAAACGAATTCAGTATAATTCGTATTCACGTGAAATACATTTAGAAGACATAAATCACGCGAAGTAAAATCGTATATATGTTCTTCGAAACAATTATCATCGTAAATATCAGAATAAAACAATAATTAATAATTGCTATCTTTTATCGCTACGATTTCTATTTTATAAATCCATCACGCGAAGTATATACTTTGATAGGCATCGCCGCGATATCATTACGTTTCGTTTATGACGGAAATTAATTATTTATGGTCCGATACACTCGCTAAGTATAATGTTCGTAGCGAATCGCAGCATTTAGCGTCTCTACTTCTCTCGAATACTGGAGAGACGACACACGCTGTCTGTTTACACATTCCAGTTTCACTGCGTGAATGACAACAAAACCATCGTACAATGACGCGTTACAATGCGCATTCTTGATCAGGATTGGCAAAATTCCACATTTTTTGGATAAAGTTCATGCCAGTGGTAAAAACCGGTATTTTCCGGAAAAAACCGGCAAAAACTGGTACTTTCTAATAGAAACAATAAAATAAATTTAAAAATTTTTTATATCTTTAAAGTTTAAAAAAATGTATTTTATATATTAATTATATATTAATTAAAGAAGATTTTATATTTCTCTTATTTTTTTAATCATGGTGATTAATATGGTTTATTAATTAAAGCAAACGCATATTTTTTCATAAAATTATATAAATATATTTTAATGTAATCATTTTTATAGTTTATTGTAAATATATCCGATCGGATTTGTTGTTATTCGCGCAAGGAGCGACAGACATCGGCGTGTGTCATCTCATTCTCATTGTCAGTATTCGAGAGACTGTGCTCGAGAGAGATACTAGAAGACACCAAACGCTTTCATTCTCTATACGATCATTATAATTAGTGATTATCGGACCGTGAATAATTAACTTCTGCTATAAATAATATCGCGACGATACGAATATCGAAATAAATATTTCGCAAGATTGATTCATAAAATAGAAATCGAAGCGATAAAAGATGACATATTATTGATTTAGTCTGATACTGATAGTAATAATTATTTAGAAGAACATACAATATTTCGTACAATATTTCAACAACAATAACATTATAATAATAAAAGATAAGAAATCGATTGCGAGTCTAATAAATTAGCGACGCATTTAATTAACAAAAACAAATGTTTTAATATAATTACGTGCTTCAATATTCATTAATCACGTAACGAATATTGGACATTTGTACATCGTTGATATGTTAAAATATGTATTCTATATAATTTATTCGATCAAAATTTATCGTACAATAAAGCATTTAATTTCCAGGGGTATTATACATTCTGCGGATATTTTATCTTTATTTTTAACTCATACATTTATTCATATTTGTGTTGCAATATAATAGTCGTTCTAAAACGACTAATATATTCGTTAACGACATTTACGTGTGAATTTATTCGCGCAATTTTCCGATATGAAGCGTATCATAGCTTCGTGCAACCGTGATTTTCGCGTTTTCCTATCGCGATAAAAAATAAAATGCGCGTCGCGTGTGCGATTAATGTCGGGAGTGCCATGCAAAGTGTCGCGAGATTGTCGTGTTCCCTTGATTATGCGAGTAATCGTAATTAAACGTGTTTTCGCGAGTGAGTGTTGTGTAAATGCTATGAAGGAGCGACAAAGAAGACTTAGAAGAGAAGAGAAAGCAATCCGGAAAGACATGAAACGACGGCAGAGCAATTGTGGGATGTAATTTCTAATTAATTTTTTTATTACTTGTAAAATTAATTGTTTGTTTAACCACGATAGTGAGAGATTCATTTCAAATCATTGTGTAATATAATACATACAGACCAACACGAAGTACTTACGAAATATATATTATATATATTTATAATAAAATATTTATCAATTAATTTTATATATAAATATTTCATATAAACTATTTCAATATTTTTCTAAGACTTTTAATTATTTAGTTATTTAAAACTAAAAATTGGAAATTTATATTTATTACATTTTTAAAAAATGTATATCTAAAGAAAAAGTTTTTTGGGGAGAATAATGTAATTTTTTCAAATATCTATTTGAATAAAGAAAAATACTGAAGAAGTGCTCCATCCTCTCTGATTTTGCCGAAACTTTACAATATTGTGTATATTTTTGTTTACGTAAAACTCGAATCTGTAAATTAAAATTCGGCTTCTCTAAGGGAGAAAACTTTTTTTACTTGAGAGCGACAGTTTTAATTTACAGATTCGTGTTTTACGCACAAAAATACACAATATTGTAAAGTTTCGACGAAATCGGAGAGGACGGAGCTCTCCTTCAGTATTATCAAATTTTTCTTTATTCAAATAGATATTTGAAAAAATTACATTATCCTCCCCAAAAACTTTTTCTTTAGATATACATTTTTTTTAAATGTATAATAAATATAAATTTCCAATTTTTAGTTTTAAATAACTAAATAATTAAAAGTCTTAGAAAAATATTGAAATAGTTTATATAAAATATTTATATATAAAATTAATTGATAAATATTTTAATTTAAGTGTTAAATATTTTATTTAGAACTTTTAGATAGAACTCTCCTTCAGTATTACCAAAAATCCATTATCTGTTTATCAATGCTTGATCCTCTATGAATATAACAAATTTATTTGATGAAGTTGTCATACTATCGACTCGATGTTCATATTATCTGAGCATAATCCGACAGACACCAATATTTTCCTCGGCATGTTTATTTGTATATTTATCAATAACTTAATTTTCCAATAACTCTTTATTACTACTCACTTTAATGATGTTTAAAGCTACAATCGCGCAGATTTTCCTTGATGGAATTGTCACACTGTTCGCACTATTCAATGTTCTTCTTTTTTGACGAATAATAATAATCGCCCGATATTTTTCTCGGCTCCCAGCCACTACACGTTTATTTGCAAACGATATTTATTTGCGGCAATGTTATTAATATGAATTTAACAATATACTTGGATGACCACACCGAAGTTATGGAATCGTCGTGCGTTCGCGCACGATATGGCGCAATATACGATATATATAATACGCGACAGTAATCCGATACTTTTCTCGGCACTCCCGATATTACGTTCTTACTTGCGCACAAAAGAATGTTTATTCTCGATAATTTAAAATTGTCGCCCGATGCACGATCGCGATTAACTTTGTATCATAAGCGTTCTGCGATATTGCGCGCGTTACACAACTTCCCGCCTTTTCCGATTCCGTCTCTGGTCCAGTTTTGGGATTCTGAGTTTATACTATGCAAATTAAATTTGGCTGTCAATTATTTGAGCGCTATACTTTAAACGTAACATATATATTTGTAAGATATATATATATATATAGATATTGAATATGAAATGCAGATATTATATATAAAGATAATTCTTCCTTCTTATTATCACTTATTAATATATATATTTCATATTTTTCTGTGCGTATGATATATAAAAGTCTCTTGAAATATGCATTAAATTAATAAAAATGTTATTATCAAACTTTTATTAAATATTTTTGTTGTTAATTTGCATGTTTGCGTAGCAAAAAAAGTTACCTTCCTCATTTCTTAAACACCATATAATTGTTATAGCAATTGAACATTTTGAATACTCTATTTATAAACAATTAATAAACATTAATATATCGCGACAATTTGAGTATGCAAGAAATAATGATAAATAATCTTCATTATTTCAAATTATCACAATAAAATATATAAATAACTTAGTTTTGATTACACTGGACAAAAGTTTCGAGAAATACGATAAATATTAAATATATCGCTCCCTTCTTTCCTATTTTTCACACACAGTCTTCAATATCTATATCAAGAGCGACGAATCAATTATCTAATAATTATCGAATATCGCGCAACGCGTTTGTAACAATTAATTATTATACGATATATTCGCGTTTCATATTCAAATTATATACATGTACATTAATATCGCGCTTATGACCGATGTGAACCTGGCGCCCAACTTAATAAAAAATAAAAACGCTTATGGTTATGGATACGCTCTATTTGGCGCACAAATGTTTCGACTCATTTAATCGATCACGATAAATAGGACGAGGATTTTTTTATCTTGATTGGTCGATCGAACGCTTCAAACGAAACATTCATGACCAAGTGGAACGCGCTCTTTGTTCGATATATACAATATATTGGATGATTGCAAAAGTTCGTGCCCGATTTGAAGTTATTACCACCATCTATGCAAATCGGGCACGAACTTTTGCAATCATCCAATATATATATACACAGTTTGAAAATTTATGTTTTCTTGTTAAAAACGGTCCCCGTTAAAACTTTTGTGTTAAATATTTAACACATTCATGTGTTAAATTAACATATTGCTGTTGTGTTAATTGAACTCAAATGTTAAATTATTAAAATAATTGAAGAAAAGTGTAAAAATAATACAATGTGTATTTACTTTTAATTTTACACAATAAATGTTCGATATTATTAGTGACAAGATTTATCTGTTAAAATTTGAAGAAAAAAAATGTTAATTTTACTTTATAATATAAATGGGGGTGATAAAATGTAAAATTAACAATGTTTTTAGTTAATTTTTACATGAAAACTATGTTAATTTAACACAAAATTTATTTTAAGTTTACTTGAAGTTTGCATTTATTTTATGTTAAAATATTAACACAGTATTCGTGTCATCATTTAACATATCCGTATTATGTTAAATTAACACAAAAATTTCTGTGGACCGTTTGGGACATGTGATATTTGTTAAATTTAACACAAATTTTTCAACTGTGTGGAATAGTATCGGGAGTGGCGGGAAAATCTCTCGGGTGCTTTGTTGTCGCATGTATTATCGTATTAGTGATACGATGTGTGTTGTTACGTCGATGGCGCCAACATGATGGGACAATTTCATGGAGTTCGTCAACTTGGCGGGACCATAACGGCCGAGCGTCTTTAAAGTGAGTATTGATGAAATTATCGAGAATAATTATCGTTAGCAAATAAGCGTGTAGTATCGGAGATTGAAGGTATAAAGATAAAGAAGGCGATAACGCGTCACTAGTAAAAACATTAGACAATTCCGTCAATTTTGCGTTATCGTAATTCAATGCATTTTATTGAACCGTATTACTAAATTGATAAAATAATAAATATTTAATATAAAAGTATAATAAATTTGATTTATATTAATTTATTACTTTATTTAATAGTTTAATATACTAGAGATATTATATTTAATAATACACTGATATATAACATGTATACTATTCTGATATATGAATAATAATATCATAATATTCAATCTATAAGTATTCTCTCTCTCTATAATTAATTTTTTTTGAAACTCACATTTTTTTATGTATACGTATTTTTCTTATATTTATTTATTTATCATATTTATTGCAATATTTATATATTTATCTATTTATCATTTATTTATTATTATATGCATTATTATTATTATTATATTTCTGTATTTACCTATTTTCTTCTCCCTCAAAGTATATAAAATATGTAAGTTTGAAAAAAATGGCTTAAAAAAAGCCTCTCTGTGCTGAACATTTAGAATATATTTAGTTTGCGAATTTTAATATGTCGCGATCGCGCTCGCGATTTATCCGGAGGCATTCTTAACCTTATTTTATCTCGTTCGTTTCTCACCACGTAAACGGCGAACAATTTGCGAGAGTATCGTTAATCGTTCACCTCCGGGCAGGCATTTTTTACAACGAGCGGCACTTAACGCTACAATCCCCGAAATTGCATCGTTGCACGCGAGAGAGGGGAGGAAGCCGATGGTAAACAATCTGATAGCGTCACGGACCTCTCTTCCTATCCCCCGACCCCTATTCTTGTTCGTAACCTTGGACTCTGATGAGTCACAAATCATATTACTTTATACTATAAAAAAATTAAATTACATGAACATTGAGTGTAAAATCGCAGAATAAATAATGGAAACGTATACATATGTAACATTTTCATCATTTATTCTGTAATTGTACACGTATGGTAATTTTATATTTTTTTTTACAGTGTAGTTTTAGCTTACAACTAACAATAAGCTGATTAGGAATAACTAGAATAACACGCGCCATTCCTCGATCTTATGTTAAAAAGAATGATACCAAAATCAGCTGATAACTGTCGAAAAATATTAATTAAGTTTAAAGTACTATAACATTTTATTTAAAACATATTATTTTAATTTTTATAACATATTTTTATTTTAAAATTAAATTAGCAAATCAACGCTTTAATCAGCTGATTTCTGTCAAAAAGTATTAATGAAATTTAAACAACTTTATATAAAAAAATATCACTTTTTTATATAAAATCGAGGAATGGCACGCGCGTAGCGTGCGCTTGTGTTGTTCTAGTTGTAAAAAAAGAATAAAATTTCACACAAAACATCAATATATATACGGCGCTATAAGTCTACTGCACTATAGTAAATTCCTTTGCTTTTCTATTTGTTTTTCTTTTCGAAATATATAATTTCGGAATATATACCTATATCAAGAAGAATATCTGGAGGAAATTTGTCACAAAGAGACAAAATATTTGTGTTTCGTAATAGATGGATTTCGAGATTGCACATATTGAGCTATTTCTATAGTTGCTTAATTTTATATACTTTTTCTGTCCGCGTAATAAAAAAAATTAATGCGCAAGTATAATATAATACGAACTAGTTCTATAATGGGAAATAGTTCAGTTTTGTATGCAAGTAAATTTTTAATTCAAAATATCATGTTTCAATTTTATTTTTTATTTATCTTGTGTTTCTAAAATCAACTTATTATTAACTAACTGCGATAAAGTTATATCAATAACAGTTTCATATTGACATAGAAATTGATCGAATAAATATTATAAATTATAAAATATTCTCTCGTAACAAATTTATCGTAAAAGTATGAATTAAAATAATGAATTGTGTGTTCAATAGCTTTAATAGTTTAGTGACGAAAAATCGACATTGCTCTTTTTTCACTATTCCGAGATTGAGCAATTATTCTAATAAATTTGATATTATAAAAATAAGCAACACACTTTGGATGATTTAGTAAAAGATTTGATACATTAAAAGATGTGTATACATTTATTTCCTACACTCGTAGAAAATGCTCGAAACTACATCGACGATATATTTGTATATATGTCAAGTACGAAAGAAATTTGTACGAGTAACTAAATACAAAAAACCTTCGCGATAAGAAACTTGATGACAGCTCGACATGTAGTTTCAAATCTCGAGATGCGATACCTAAAACTATTGAAAATTGTGAAAAAAAAGTCGGCATATCTAGTTTCAATTTTTATTTACCTATCGAATAACCGAGGCCGAGCCGGTGCTCGCTCGCCGAGCGTGCCATATAAAAACTAAGAGATAAGCTAAGCGCGAGAGAGACAGGAGAAAGAGGGAATAGAGAGAGACACAAGAAAAAGTAACTCGAGCTCGAGTCCGCGTGGACTCGAATGAAAAAGAATGCGACGCGATGAGAAATGAAAAGGATAGAAAGAAGAAAATTCGAAACGCCAACAAGACGATGTTTTACGAGTGAAATAAATTTCGATTTTTCTATTGGATTGAACGATTTTGAATCATTAGTCATCGCTCGATGACTCCGCGCGGATTTGGATCGATTTTTTTCCGCGTGTATTATTTAACAAGTCATTTAAGTCAGAAAATTCCGTCGATAAATCGTTAAATGCCACGTGCCATGCATCTCCCAAACCACGATTTTTCAATTAAACTATGAGAATAAAATGATTATGATTATTGGCAAGCAATAATTCTCGGGGATTAATTATACTGAAAAAAATTTGTTAACTTGCCTAAACCTTTCAACTAAATATTATTTTGTTAATTGAACATATACAGAAATATTTAAATTAAATATAACATATTCAATCTAACAAAACGTATATTTGACTTAAATACTAATATATGTTCAATTAACAAAATAGTAATTTAGTTGAAAGGTTTAGTCAGTTAACAAATTTTGGTGATGACATTAATATAGAAATTTACATTTCGAGTATATAAAATTTACGATTTACGATTCTCCAAAAATAATGCTTTTCCCAAGGATTATCACTGTCGTCCAAATCTATCAAACAATGCAAAACTTTGAAGACGAGCTTGATAAAAGCGATTAAGAACAGTATTGAGGTCTCAAATACTTTCCTATTTCGTTTGTTTTTTGTAATTTGCAACATCAAAAAATTGCTAACAATAAGTAATTTATTCATTTGTTCCA
The DNA here is from genome assembly GCF_030444845.1 of Prenolepis imparis. NCBI lineage: Eukaryota > Metazoa > Arthropoda > Insecta > Hymenoptera > Formicidae > Prenolepis > Prenolepis imparis. Next base: position 511,755 of record NW_028141175.1, read on the forward strand.
CAGTATATTAATATCTGCAGAATTAAGTGTTTTATTATCGCTATGTAAGAATGTTTAAAATTTTATGTGTGTAAAAAAAGAGTAAAATTTCACACAAAACATCAATGTATACGACGTTGTAAGTCTAATGCATTATAGTAAATTCCTTCGGTTCTCTATTTTTTTTTCCCTCCCGGAATATATAATTTCGGAATATATATATTAAGAATATCTGCAGGAGTTTTGTCACAAAGAGACAAAATGTTTGTGTTTCGTAATAGATGGATTTCGAGATTGCACATATTGAGCTTTCTAGAGTTGCTTAATTTTATGTTTTTTCTGTCCGCATATATAATCAAAAAAATTAATGCGCAAGTATAATATAATGCGAACTAGTTCTATAATGCGAAATAGTTCAGTTTTGTATGCAAATTAAATTTCAATTAAGAATATCATGTTTCAATTTTACTTTTTATTTATCTTGTTTCTAACATCAACTTTTTGTTAATTAACTGTGTGCGATCAAGCTATCAATAACAGTTTCATATTGACATAGAAATTGATCGAATAAATATTATAAATGATAAAATATTCGTAATATAAATTTATCGTTAAAGTATGAATTAAAATAATGAATTGTGTGTTCAATAGTTTTAATAGTTTAGTGACAAAAAATCGACATTACTCTTTTTTTCGTTACTCCGAGATTGAACAATTATCTTTATAAATTTGATATTATAAAAAAGAGCAGCGCTTTGGACGATTTAATAAAAGATTTGGCTTATCAACCATAAAGGAATACTCATATATATTCGAGATAAAATCGGTAACAAAATAAAAAAAGTAAAAATAGCAATTAAGTGTTACTCAGAACAAGGATGCATATACATCATTTTATCATATAATTTCTTAAATCTTTTTTTATATAAAATTAACGTATAATTTCTTAACTCTTTTTTCGAAATTGCGCTCTAGTTCATTTCTGGTTTTGGATTAATCTACATATAATGTACATGCAGATAATGTTATATATGTAAACATGCAAACTCACCGATACGATGCGTAGCAGCGGAGCTCTATAGTACAAAGCGTTGATCTATATCTATAACATACAAAAAACACAAATTATATATAAAATAGTTTTCAAAATAATTAATATATAAAAAAAAGTCAATAATGCGCAATGAAACTTTTATTCCTACCGTAAAATATATTTAATAAAATTACGTATAAAAATTATTAAATTTTAAAAAATCGATATCTCGGAAACTATAATAGATAGAGCCATGCGGTTTTCACGTTTTTTCTAGTTCTACCAATAACTATTAATGTTCGAAATGCTAGAATTGATATATATAAAAAGTTAAATCGCGGAGATGAACGAGTAATTATTATAATTTTGCAAGTAATAAATAATGAACGAAATAAGTTATAAATCTACTTACGACAAGGTTGCTCCGTCGTTGCCCGATGCCACCCCGGGCCTCCTCCTCCTCTCTGCAGAAGATGCTTCGAAACACTTGCACTCGCGTTCCTTTTCTTCATTCGCGACGCGCGGCGACGCGAAAATGGAGCATCGATCGTGCGCGAATAAGCTCTCGCGTTTTTTACCGAAACGTGTCGAAAATGTGATATCTAAAATCCGGGCGTCGCCGCGCGTCGCGAATGAAGAAAAGGAACGCGAGTGCAAGTGTTTCGAAGCATCTTCTGCAGAGAGGAGGAGGAGGCCCGGGGTGGAATCGGGCAACGACGGAGCAACCTTGTCGTAAGTAGATTTATAACTTATTTCGTTCATTATTTATTACTTGCAAAATTATAATAATTACTCGTTCATCTCCGCGATAACGATTCATTTTACTTTACATAAATGTATGTATAATATAATGCAAAGGATGGATTTTGCATATTTTTCTTTTCAAAACTTTTAATAACTTTTAATAATTTTTAATAAATAAATTATAATAAAATTCTGATAATAATACACATAATTTTTTATATGAAAACTATATTTTATCATATTTTATATATATTTAAATATATGTCTAATTTATTCGATGAAATACAATTTATATATAATTTATATAATTTATTCGATTAATCGCGAAAGACTATAATCTCTATAATTATTTCGACAGGTGGCACCACTGCAGCAATATTCCGCGTAAATTTCGTGCGTCGCGCCACGCGGCTCGTAGCTTCGTATAATTTGAATTGTCGCGTGCTGTTCTCTCAAAATATGCGTCGCATATAATTACCAAAAGCGCATAAAATATGCGTACGATTAAAATCGGGAGTGCCGTATGAAAAGTCACGTACGATTAATGTCGGGAGTTCGGCACGAAGTATCGCGCGATTGAAACCGGAAGTGCCGTCTAGAGTCGCGTACGATTAACGTCGGGAGTGTCGTTCCATTATTTTATTTTGCTGATTAATGTGCGCGCGCGTATGATTGTATTTTCGCGACTGTGTGCTGTGTAAGTGCCAAAAAGACGCCAAAATACAATCAAAAGAGGAGGTGGACGAAGAGGAGGCTCGGGGAGACATCGGGCATCGGCGGAGCAATTATGCGGTAAGCAGATTATAATTGAGCCAAATTTATATTAAACTTATTATTTAAATTTTTATTAAAATAAAGTTTAAAATAAGTTAATATTAAGAATAAATTTGGAATAAAATTGAAAAAAATTATTTAAGGAAAAAAAATTAAATATGGATATTTTTAATTTACAGAAAAATAAAAAAATTAAACTTTTATTATAATTAGATAATTAATAATAAAAAGTTTTATTATATATGTATAATTTTAATAGTGTTTATACAGTTTATAATTATTTAACTTGTGTTTAAAAAATTTATATTTATTGTATTTTATAAAATTTAGATCTAAAGAAATAACACAAATGTTTAATAATTTTTATGACGTAATTTTATTAAATATATTTTACAGTACGGATAAAAGTTTAATTGCGCATTATTGACTTTTTCAAATATTATAATTATTTTGAAAACTATTTTGTATACATATAATTTTTGTGTTTTTATATGTTATTGATCAACGCTTTGTATTATAGAGTTCCGCTGCTGCGCATCGTATCGGTGAGTTGCATGTATTGGTGTATTGCATGTATACGTACACCTAACATTATTTATATATGTAGATTGTAGATTAATCACCAGAAATTATCTAGAGCGCAATTCCGAAAGAAGAGTTAAGAAATTATATGTTATCTTTTTCATTGAAACAATGAAATATATAATTTTCTTTAAAAAAAAACTAAAATTATATGACAAGCAAATGTTAAATATTTTCGTTTTTTTGGGTTCGTGTACATTTACATATTTTATTCATGAACACGATTAAAACTGTCTGGCAATTATTTCTGTGTTATATATGTATATTAAAATATACAAATATTGTGTTATTATGAAATGGTACACTCTAGAAACAAAATAATTTCGCAAATGTTTGGCCCCGAACAATTCGCAAAAACATAATACAATATTTAAATATATACTGAAAAATTAAAAATAAAACAAAATAGTTTTGTATAAAAGAGTTATGTAGATTAAATCCAAGAATGCTCTCTAAGAAAGTTTGAAACCTCAATCAAATTTAAGAGAGAGCAATATTTTTATTTAATAATTAGTTTCTTAAGTAATTTTTAGGTAATTAATAATTAATTAAAAATAAATTTGTTTTTTACATTTTTTTAATTTTTTTGAAGTATTTTACAATCAAATTTGATTTCTATTTTTTCCGCTCAAAAATGCGTAATTTTTTCGATATTTTTGTAACATAATTTATTGAAATCGAAGTTTGCTTGATGAAGTTTTTGTATAATTTTAGAATTTATTTTCAATTTAGAGAATATTTATCTTATTGTTAGTTATCGAGAGATCCACATTTTAATTACCAAAAAAGTTTGTAAGAAATAAATCCATGATCATAATTTTTTGATATATCCATCTATTTTTTGATATATCTATCATTCGCAGATCAGAGATTCTTCTTTTTCTAATGAAGAATTATAATTTTATATATATATATATATATATATATATATATATATAATTTGCAGATGAAGTTATTATTATTAACAAAAACCGAATTTGATTGAACAGATTATTCGGAATTTTGTTATTATCTTTTTATCGTTAACGATAAAATGATGTATGCGTCTTTGTTTTGAGAAACACTTAAATGCTATTTTTATTTTTTTATTTTGTTACCGATTTTATCTCGAATATATATCAGTATTTCTTCATGGTTGATAAGCCAAATCTTTTACTAAATCGTCCACAGTGTTGCTCTTCTTTATAATATCAAATTTATAAAAATAATTGCTCAATCTCGGAGTAATGAACTAAGAATAATGTCGATTTTTCATCATTAATCTATTGAAACTATTGAACACACAATTCATTATTTTAATTCATACTTCTACGATATATTGCGAATGTTTTATCATTTATAATGTTTATTCGATCAATTTCTATATTAATATGGAACTGTTATTGATACCTTGATTGCACACAGTTAGTTAACAATAAGTTGATTTTAGAAACACAAGATAAATAAAAAATAAAATTGAAACATGATATTCTTAATTAAAAATTTACTTCCATACAAAACTGAACTATTTCCCATTATAGAACTAGTTCGTATTATATTATACTTGCGCATTAATTTTTTTTATTACGCGGACAGAAAAAGTATATAAGATTAAGCAACTATAGAAATAGCTCAATATGTGCAATCTCGAAATCCATCTATTACGAAACACAAATATTTTGTCTCTTTGTGACAAAACTCCTGCAGATATTCTTCTTGATATAGGTATATATTCCGAAATTATATATTTCGAAAAGAAAAACAAATAGAAAAGCAAAGGAATTTACTATAGTGCAGTAGACTTATAGCGCCGTATATATATTGATGTTTTGTGTGAAATTTTATTCTTTTTTTACAACTAGAACAACACAAGCGCACGCTACGCGCGTGCCATTCCTCGATTTTAGATAAAAAAGTGATATTTTTTTATATAAAGTTTACTTAAATTTCATTAATACTTTTTGACAGAAATCAGCTGATTAAAGCGTTGATTTGCTAATTTAATTTTAAAATAAAAATATGTTATAAAAATTAAAATAATATGTTTTAAATAACATGTTACAATTCCTTTAACTCGATTAATATTTTTGACAATTATCAGCTGATTTCTGTCAAAAAATATTAATTGAGGATAAGGTATTATAACATATTATTTACAACATAATATTAAAAAAATTTTTTTATTATATTTGTAGATTTAATTAGTAAATTAATGCTTTATTAATATTTTTTAACAGAAATCAGCTGACTAAAGCGTTAATTCGCTAACTAAATAAAATAATGTCATAGAAATTAAAATAATAATATGTTATAAATAATATGTGCGTTATAATACTTTAAACTTGATTAATATTTTTGACAGTTATCAGCTGATTTCTGTCAAAAAATATTAATCGAGGATAAAGTATGATAACATATTATTTACAACATATTACTATTTTAATTTTTATAACATATTATTTTAAAATTTAATCAGCTGATTTCTGTTAAAAAATATTAGTTTAATCGAGTTTAAACAAACTTTATATTATTTTTTTAAATATCATTCTTTTTAATATAAAATTAAAGAATAGCACACGCGTGTGTTGTTCTAGTCGAAACAGCGGGAAAAAAGTAGACGGTCCTCTGCATCGATTATCGAAATATATTTTCGTTCGCGCTCCTTCTATATTTCGTAAGTACTTTCAAGTTTTGTTTTCTCGAGCACGTACATAAACGCGCAACTCTCCATGACGTTCCGCGAGTTTGCATTCCGTGAACAATAGAACCGGTCGTTTCCCGTCTCGTCGCGCGACAAAGGCGCTAAAACTTAATAACCCCGTCGATTTACGAGAGTTACGAAAGAACGAAAATTTATTCCGGCGCGGACTCTCGATTTTATCGTCGACGGATTTTGCGTAATCGCGGCCGTTTGTGACGGAACTTTCGCTTCTTCATTTATTTTCGCGCGAGCATATCCTGCATCTATTTTCTGAAGAAATAACGATAAACGCGGCGGCTGGCCGCGAGCACGTGACAATCAGCTGATCGGGATTTTCCCGCGGCTGTCAATCGTATACCGTAGGTTCGTCGACCAACAAACAATTTTCAATATTTGACTGGCCCAGAATCATATATATGTCACAAAAACACACACAAATTTGTATTTTTTTTTTGTTTGTTTTGTTTAGGTAAAATATTAGAAATGTAGGTTAGCCACACGTGTGCGGCACTTAGCCGATGCTAGTCAATTGACTTTGGTGTACGAAAGTACAAACGACTCACTCTCTTCATCATTTTCCCTAACGATGAAAGAATCTCTTAATTTCAGAAATATGATATATTATAAATTGCTAGCCTTAACTAGCGATTTAATTGTGTCGGTTGTTTATAACAAACACATCTCTACGGATATCTGAATTTTTCCGAAGCTCATAGATAATCAAGAACATGAATTATTTTCGAGCCAACAAGCGAGAACCCAGTAATGGGCCTTAAGTTTGTCGTGTTCGGTGGCTCTTAGCGCGTCCCGAAATTCCGGTGCATTAACGGTGGATCAAGGAATCCGAAGAATAACGGCAACGAGAGCCGGCGCGAAAAGAGAGAAAGAACATCGGAGAGAAGGAATTGTAAATATATATATAGCTTTCTTTTATTTTAAAATAAAAAAGAAGTCGATAGGGAGAGCGAATTAAGAGCGCGGTGTGTGCCGAGTGTCGTACATTATTTACGAGCGGGGCCCCGACGCCGCGATTTTACAGAACGGAACGGCAGCTTCTCTCCGTTTCCTACATTTTAATTGGCCGCGCAATGATAAATCCGTACGTCTCTAATTGAACCTCGAGAGCGAAACGATGCGGCGCGGATATGCGGCGGATAGGATATCAAGTAGATTTACAAAGCAAGTATAGTCGGGAGGAAGAAGTCGTCATCGAAGCGCATCGCGTCGTTATACAAACGCGAATTATTAGGATCTAGCGATTGTGGTGCTGTCTCGAAAAAATCATTTACTTACAATTAGATTGAGAAAAATCAGATATTTCTAATATTTGCTTAATTTTATTATCATATATATCTTTATAACTACATTATTTTAATGACTATAGGTATACTAATTTAAATAAATTTTTCTTCTTTTTTTTATATATATTTATATTTACGTTGTATCGACTGACCTCAAAATTATTTTAGATTTTTCTGAGAAAAGTGTTCTATATTTGCTTTTTTATTTTTATTTTTACACAAATATTTTCTTATAACCACATTATTTTAATGACTATAATCGTTTCAGTGAACTTTCTTCCTCTTTCTTCATATATTATGAAGATGTATAGGATTATAATTTACGGAATAAGAGACGGTAAATTTTGAAAATCGCATGCTTGCTGAAGCCAGACGGTTAATGCAACCTAAATGCTATAGGTGCCCTGACTTTCTAATATTTGACTGGCCTAAAGCCACTGTTTGCGTTAAATCAACAATTTTCTTGTTTATTTGGAATAAAAAAATTGTGGGTTAAGAAGAAAGAGAGAGAGGGGGAATTTTTATGGCTCTATTCGTTTTGCGCAATTAAATATTTCTTCGAAGAAGCAACGAAAACGAGAAACTCTTCGTAGATGACTAGAAAAGAGGCTCGGTAGCACAAAACTTCCGGTAAAACGTACACAGTTATTCTTGTCGTAAATAAAGCCGAGTCGTTATCGGGACCAGCTGTGTGTTGTCTTTGCAAACTGGACACTTCGAACTGACCCACTTCTCTCGAATCGGGACTACAATGAATGGAACAGGGAGAGAAAAAACACCCTGATATAATCAATCCGACTGGTTTCTCATGACTGTCGAATACGCAACAATATATAAGCCGACTTGTAATATAATACCTGCTTCTTTGCATTTTTCGAATCGTAAATCTCGACGAATCTCTACATACGAAACATTCTTAGCAATTCTTATTGTGGCAAAAGTATACGAGAAGATTGCAAGCGAGACATGCCATCATCATCTTTTCTGTCCTCCGTTTCTCATTTCCCGTCTCTTGTCGTGACATGAATAAACGTTCCAATTTCCTTGCCTTATCGCGCTAAGTTTTTTCTGAACTTTAGCTTTCGTAATTTAAAAAGTTAGAAATTATTCATTCCTTACAATGCGACGAGCGAATTTATTTCTTAATTTTACATCGACATAAAAGAAACAGATATATATTGTCACTTGCTTGATATAAAATTTGTTACATTCATTCGCGATAAAAAAAATGATTGGTTTTTATCCGATATATTGCGCACCAACGATCAACATTCTGTTCCTAATGTTTGAAATAAGGAGAGAGAAAGGAGGAAGAATGAGAGAGAAATGAGCAGGAGCTACCCAACGAAACACATTCGCGAACAAGCGTCATTAAAGTCACGGAGAGCCTTTTAAAAACCGTCTCTCGTCCATAAACCCAGAAACCCGCGAGTATTGTCTCTCTCGCTGACCAAGTCGAAACTCTTTTCTGCCTCGCTTCAAAATCGGCTATAAAGCTGCCGTAAAAGTGTATCGGCGATCTTTCTCGCTCCGATATAAACATGCCGGCACCGGTTAATTAGGGACGAGGGGGTAACGTGCCGAAAACGGCGATTGTGTGTTGTATACGCTACATTAAAAAAGGGCAGAAGAGAGAGAGGAAGAGAGGGGGAATAGGGAGAGAAAGAGCCCCCGTTTTTCGATAGAGCTCTTTACCGGAGAAAATAAAGAACGCGCGCGCGATTGTGTCTCATACCAGAGTGTGTTATTATGCAGAGTCGACGACCCGCCATTATTCGGGGTTCGCCGTTGTCCGAAAGTGTGTATGTATCCCGGACGAAGGAAATCTCTGTTGCGAGAATGTAGTATCGTTAGCGGCGTCGTGATATTACGCCGCTGTTGCTAAAAAAAAAAAAAAAAGATCCTCTTCCTTTTATATACCCTCTCTCCTCTGCACGTTTGTTGCCCTTATAACGAACGGGCAATTAACGAGCCCGATACCAGTCTAACCAGTAATTTTGGGCATTTATCAGTGCGTAGTCGGGGAGTAGCGGAGAGAAAGAGAGAGGGGGAAGGAGGGGGATAGGGAACCTTTCTAAGTTTCATCTCGGCGTGGCCAAACCTCGGCTACACGGGCTAATCACTCGAGGAGGTGCATGCATCTCCGAAGAAGGGAGGAAGGAAGAGGGAGATGAGGAGGGCAATGGACGGCATCCGAAACGAGGCGATTTTCTCCGGGTTCGGAACAGGGGAAGGGGGGAATGTGTATTGCACGAGGGGTGTCTCACTGTCGCAATACATGTACATTTTTTCTGCAATTACGTATTACTTCGCATTGATTTACAAGCATAAAACAATAATAACCCAGACAAGATTAAAACGTTTTAAAAAAAAGTAAAAATGATATTGTTTGACGTTTTTTTAATATATATTTTACACAGAGAGAATTTTCTCTTAGAATTTACCCTGAAAATCATGGTAATCGTGGGACAATATACAATATATAGTATGGAAAGGATTTTAAAAATATGTTTGATTAATTTTACTACACTTTTAGTGAAATTAATCAAACATATTTTAGATTTTAGTGTGATAGATATTATTATTTTTTATGGTGATAAATATTAATCAGGGAAATTCTCATAAAATTCTCATAAATTCTAAAAGAAAACTCTCTGTGTACTAAATATTATAATTTATGAAATCATTAATATTTGATATTTAATTTGTTCAAATCTAATCTAATTTTATTTGTATTTTTGTGTGTGTTCAAGTTTATATAAAAGAAATTTTTATTAAAAATGATTTTTTAAGTTGATTTTTTAAAATTTCTGAATTTTTTAATCAAAGTTTAAAACAAGACATTTTTTTAAACTTATAACTGGGAACGAAACTTTTTGTTATATCTTTATTATAATATAATATTTTCATTTAGGTGTTCAAACTAAATATTTGCAATATTAATTTTAAAAAAATATTAATTTTAAATTTTTCGCACAACACCAATGGTACTATATGATTTACAATATTTCATAAATTAATTTTTCTTAACATTTCTTTTTATAATCATTCAAATTACATTTTTCTTACTAAATTAAACAGTAAAATGAGACAGCCCTCGGTATTGCATTAATCGTCCCGGCGGTGGTTCCAAATTCCGAAATTGGATTTTACGATTTACATGTTTCAGAGCGAACAATGAAATTTGTCGGACAATAGTTGTCCCTCTCTCGAGAAATCGCATCACTCGTAGAAATGATGATGTATCGAACGACGTATCCTCCTTTTAGCCAGTTCTGCTCGCCATAATTAATCGTGTCATAATTATGAGGCAACAGCCCCGATTTATAACCCATTTAACGCATTCTGGAAAAAAAATCTCAGTTTCATCAGACATTTATATGGATTTCCAGTCTGAATCGCAAGGCATATACGGCGCGAAGAGCCTTTCCCATTATTTGCCCGGGATATCTAGCTCAACAATACAACGTCGGTCTAATACGGCTCGCCTACGTGTGCAATTAGTCGGCGTATTTAATACAAAGTTGCGCACGCGCGCGCGTTAATTAACGCGAGCGTTTTCACGGGCGGAGGGGCTGACGTTCTATCGCGAAGGGGAGAAGAAAGTACGTTTGTTAAGCTACTTTGGCTACAATTGTCGGCTAATTAGCGGCGCGAGTGTCTCTATAGGCGCGTGAGACCCCGATACAAGTTTCACTCGCTCGATTAACCGCCCTTCGTTTACGTCTGTCACTCAATCACATATTAACTACACTTCTCTCTATCGTTGGAAACATTTTTTCTCTTTCTTTCGATGACTTTATGAGGCTATGTGGCGCAATGACACAGCAATAAATCTCTTCGCGTCTTTGTACTTGTCTTTCCATTCCATTCCATTGACTTTTAATCTCGATTTTTAATCGTTAACTTTGTAGTTTTTGATAAAATCGTTTAATCTATTTGATCTTGTTGCGATCAAACGCGCTTTCTCTATTGCTACGAAAATATTAAAAATAATTTTTATGAAATTAGAAGATAAGATTCTTTTTATAAGTATCATTGTCAGGGTTTGAAAAAACCCGGGTTTTTTTTAAAAAGCCCAGCCCAGTGGGTTTTTTTTTAAAACCGGGTTTTTTGGGGTTTATTGAGTTTTTTGGGATTTTGTTGGGTTTTTAAATTTTTTAAATTTAATTTTTTATAATTCGCTAATGATTAAGAAAATTGGCTATTTAATTGGCACAATTCCTTATTATGAATTAATTTTTATTTAATTTTTTTTATTTATTAATGTAATAGACCTTCTATTACATTAATAAATAAGAAAAATTAAATAAAAATTAATTAATATTAAATACTTCATTTATAATATTATTAAATTTTTAGCATTTTTGGATGGGTTTTATAAATGGGTTTTTAAGTAAGTTTTTTAAAGTGGGTTTAACCCAATAAAACCCACCGGGTTTGATTGGGTTGGGCCCACTTAGTCAAACCCTGATCATTGTTGACAATTAAAAATCTAAAAATTGACGATAAAAAATAATAAGAAAGAAATTGTTTAAATAAATGGCACAACTAAGAATACAAATAATACAACAATTAATAATCATAATCAAACAATTTGTACGCTTGATTTATTTTATATAAGATACGATATTTATAATATTTTTAGTGCATATAAAAGTACAAAGAAAAATTTGTGAATCTATACAAATTTGTGTGACTGTTTTGTCATACTATTTTGATGCAACTTGTATATTGCTGTCAAAATCTGTGTTTTCCTTCCGTTCTCGAAATGTCAGGCTGTCCAAATCACTGATCCGTAATACTCCTTTCCAATGACCCTGTTTCGCTTTATCGCGAGAGGTAACGTCTCGACGAAAGCGAATTTAGTTGCAATGTATGTACTCGAGTTTTCCGCAAGATATTATCAAATCGATAATTAAGAATAAGATCCTCCAATTAAGATAATCAACTTGGACAAGAGATAAGGAATGCAATTGTTATCTTATTAGCGATCTTGTTACGAGTCAGTAAAGGACAATTATCGCATGAACAGAAGCCTATTATACATAAATTTAATCAATCTTTTCGATTCTTATCGAATCTCTATGACATGACCTTGTCGTTCGAATCGGATTCTGCCATAAATTCCCGACGAGAAGCTCGAACCAACTATCATATCGATATATGATATTCCGTGCCTCGCGATTCGATAAAAAAAAAAAAAAAAAAAGAAAGAAACGTGTTGCGGTTTTATCGCGTTTTTTCCTCCCGTCAAGCTATAAAAAGGATCAGCCTGGCGCGGAGACTCGCGGAAAACGATGGACTCGCGGAAGTAGAGCTGGCGGCCGACCGATACTAACGTAAGAGAGAAGGCCGGCGGGAGAGTCGGGGCCGTCGGCCCCTTCGTCGAGAACTCGGTGTTCTCTTCGACGAGGACGACCCACTTCGTCCAAAAGCGAGAGGGACGGACGGCGGGTACCGGCTGGCAATTACGCGGCATATACGCCTCTACAGGCGTGTATATACGTAAATACGTTCATTATCTCTCGCCTTACGTCGCGGTTGACTCCTCTCCGCTGGTTGAACTGATTGCGACGACGACGAGGACGACGACGACGAGGAGGCGAGCGAAAGGAATTCAGCAGCGGTTTTATCGTCACGCCGCGGTGCCGGTGTCGAAAAAAAGTTCTTCAGCATTTCATTATCTCGCGGTTTTCTTTCATCTTTTTTTTTTCTAATATCTCTTTTCCATTGTACTACGAATTACGTTTTACCTATACCTATACATTTTTTATCTTTTTTCAATCTCTAATGTTTTCATATTATATATATAAATAAAAGGTAAATATACTTATTTTATTACTTATCCATTAGGATACAAAAAAATATAAAATTTGATTATAACAAGAGGAAATAAAATAAGTAAAAATATAACAAAACTAAAATATATAATAAAATAAATATAAAATATATAATATATGTATATAAATAATAAATAGAATAACAGCAATGATTTCACAAAGGATTATAATATAAAATAAGATTAAAATATAATAAAAATATGAAAATATTAGAATAACTAAAGTGTAATTGATAAAACCGAAATAAAAAATAACGATAATGTAAAACTTTTGAGATGAAAATCAATATGTGTCTTGTAGATATTTTGAAAACTATTATATTTTTGAAAAATTAAATTGCATAGTTATAAAAAGCATTAAATGTCATAAAACTTTTGCACTAAAGCATTATCTTATTTATCTCATACTTTCGATGATATTTGCTCAAAATTACATGCAGTGTATAGTTGAAATGTTAATACGAAATTATGATATACACACACATATATATATATATATATATATATATATATGTGTGTGTATATATAGTTAAAAAATATCGTGACACCGTAGTTTTTCCTTGTCGATTAGTAAAAGTCCCCGGTATGATGTAGTCTCGATGCAAATAATATCTAATAGATGAGTTTCACCGATAAGTAAAATCGCAGCGATAGTTTTTTCTCTCGCAACAATAAAATGAATTTTTATTCCACGCGGGTGCGCGAAGATGACAAGTGTCCGCTGCTCGAATGGTGTCGAGAACAGAGGGAAAGCTCATTTTCACTTCGTTACGTAAAATGGTTGTTGGAAGAAGGTAGACGCAGGACGGTTTTCAGAAAAGTATCCATGTGGCATCTTCTTCTTTTTCGCTTAAATAAATTTGTCCGCTAACTGTCACAGACAGGTCTGTCATTACGGCAGCAGCCACTATCAGCATTATCCCGTTCCCTCGTCGATTACAGTCTAATTTAATGGTAGCCAAAGTGGCACGCGAAACTTTCCTCGGGGTATATGAGGGAGCCCCCCGATATAATGATATCCCCAATTTTCGCGTTATAGAGTTATATGCGCGACCGCTAATTTTGAGAGAAAAGCAACAAGAGATTTCGTGCGCAAATGTCAAATATCTTTATTCCGCGTATACTTAATTCTAAGCTTCTCGCTACCGGGTCTCGTGCCAAGAAATCCACGGCTGTCAGCGAAATTTGCCCGTCGTGGAAAAGTGTGCGTGAAAAGTGCAACGGATAGAGTTTCTCTCCCACGACGAGGACGAGGACGAGGACGACCGACTCGCATCCGGACTCCCGTCGCCGGGGGATCCGTCTCTCTCTGCTCGCGTCGGAATCTCCTGGCGGGAGAGACGACACGTGGTCGCGTTACCGCGGCACGAGGCCGCTTCTCTCGCTCCCTACTACACCTCTCCTTCTCGGCTTCCTCGTCCACGCTGCTGGACGCAATGAGGCGATCCGCAAAGCGCGACCGGTAGTCGAAGCGCGTGCACGCCGAGGAAGCGCGCGTGGATCTCTCGCGATCCCACGCGTGTGTGTGACATATCGCGCCAACGATCGATCATCTCGAAGAGCGACGCTTTTGGTTTCTCTCTCTTTTTTTTTTTTTTTTTAAGACGTTTCATCTATCCATGTGTTTGACAGTCATCGCGGCCCGGTCTCGCGGTTCCGTCTGATGCATGTCATGTGTCACATCGCGCGCGCGTGCGTCTTTATCGTCCCCGAATGTGTGAATACGGCCGCGTAGGAACGACCGACGGGGAAGAAGATGGGCCGGGAATAACGATCGATTGAATGCCCTGTACGATACGGACGGCCGCACCGTGAGGAATACGATCAGCTTCGAAATTGGTGAGTCGAGTCTTCGAGATATCGAGTATATTTGAGCATTGCGATTGCGCGTGTGTAGAGAGCCGCGCTTATCCGTGAATCTCCATTGACGAATTTGAAGGTGACAGGTGTCGGAACGAATCAAGGTTCGAGTAAACCAGCCATGTGTGATAGTACATGCTTGGATCTTACATCGGATTTTGTGACAACTTGGCGTGCTAACTCTAATTCTTACACGTATAAGACATTAAAATGATAAAATAAGCATCAAGCAGAGAAATTATTTGAATGAAAAATGAATAAGTTATTTAAAATTGATTGATTAATTGATATAAAATTATTAAAAAGAAATGAAACTGAAGACGGCACTCGCTCGCTCGATGTAAAAATGAACTTTGCCTTTATATATAATCTCGCTCGATCGTTTAGAAGTGAATCACGCGATGATTCGATGATCCGAATGAAACGTGTGTAAAAGATTGGAAAGTTTTAATCTCGCGGTATCGATAGAAAGTCTCACCGCGCCTGACGCGAAAGCAATTTTAAGCGTTAATACACTTGCATCCGTGCGGATGAAATTAGTCTCCGGAATAGACGATCGATCAGTAACGAGCATTATCCGACTGCTAATACGAGAATTATCGCCGCTTCCAGAAGTAGGCGAGCGCGCTAGATTGAAAACAATATAATCAATAGCCGGAGGTTAATATTATTAGAAAGTTTCGATATCGTGTGCGATCGAATTATTAAGCGAATATAATTTTGAATATAGACATCCCAAGATTCCCCGCGGATGCTAATATCTCATTGCATTGTTTTTTTTTTTTTTTTTTTTTCTTTTGTCTCTTTTTATATGAGAACAGAAACTCTTATTAAAATTTCTTTATACATTGAAGGAATAAAATCAAAAGTAAGATGGCAATTTTCAAGTTGTACAGTTTTGCTAAAATTTAAACGATTGAATTGATTTAAATGAAAAAAAAAAAGATATTCATATCAATAACCTTTGTTATTAATTTATCTAAAATTTATATAAATAAAAATAAATTTTCTTTCCGAAGAAACAACTTTGACATTTCTATCTGGAGTGACGGTAGAAGAGAAAATTGTCTCTATATCCTTTTCTCTATATCGATCCGCACGAATCTTTTAATGAAGGAATTAACAAGCGGCAAAGTGTGTGTATTCTCTTCCGACAAAGGGGCGGGAAGAAAAACGGAATCCACTCGGAGAAAAAGATATCCTAATGGAGGACGAGAGGAAGACGGCTTTTCCTCGCGGCTTTCGCGATCTCGAATGCTCACCGGGCGATTAGTCCGCCCGTGGCGGAATAATCCCCCTCGTGTGAATAGGGTCAAGCCGATTCCTTCTTAAAATAACCGTAACCACTTGCCGTGATCGAACGCGCCACTTTCACTGATTAGTCGCGCGCGCTTCCTAAACACGCGCTTCAACCTCCTCGCGTCGAACTCAGCCTCTCCATATATCTTAGGTGTCCTAGTCTTCTCACCCTCTGTCGACTGGACTGAAACGAGAAATCCATTCTCCGATCTAAAGCGCCGTTTTACACCGGAAAATGGAAAACCTATCGTTTCGGAATCTTAATTTAGTTTCACGCCTTATGTATTACAATGTTATTTTTAGAAATCACATTATTTTTGCTAATATAAAGTCATAGAACAATCAACGAGTGGTAGCGTATTAATTTCTTACACATTTTTTATTAATATATGCTTTCATTATATTTGGTTCGTAAATTTTACCTCATAAATACTGCTTGCTTTAATTATATTAGAGAAAAGAAAAAATGTACTTTCTTTTATTTTACTATATAACTATATTTTCAGACACAGATATCCAATGAATTACCATGTATATAACATTACTTATAATTAAATCAATTAAATTCGTTAGATCTTCTCGCGAGAATTACGAGACCTTGCACGAACTTTCATCATTCAATTTAAAAGTCACTTTTTGTCCGAAACCCATTTAGTCGGCGGAGAAGGTTAATAAAAAGTAGTCTTACGTAACGAATCGAATCTTCATGCTTATAATAGGGCCATCTCAGATGTGTGAAAATTTCTTCAAGTTCTAAAAGTGGACTGGACTTCTTTCTGTGATTTCACTTTCGTCGAAAGCCACCTCATCAACGAGATGCAATCAATAATTTCACGTTGCAGCGAATATACATACAGGTATAGAAGATGCATTCACTTGGCGCATCACTATTTTCGTTCCAGTTTCAAAGTATGTGTTTTCATATGTGTGTGTGTGCCGGTTCGGAACAAATTAGAGCCGCTTTTGTTCGCGATGGATTTGGGTCTCTTTTTCTCCGGAGAGCCGCATCCGTTAGAGCGTTTCGCCGTCACGGTCCCCGGGCCATAACCAGATCTGTCCTGCATATATCGCCGTCCGACCCAAAAATCAAGGGATAATCGCGCGAGGGGGGAATCGTCTCGGAAACTCGAAACGAAATGTGCGCGGTGTATTAATGTGCCATTTGTATGCGCTTTCTCGAAACGCGAGCGCGCGCGAAAGCCGCACGAGTCGATTAACGAGCGAGCTGTTCTGATGTGCTGCTATGCTATACTGGAATAAACGAATGCAGAGCATGAGAAATCTACCTGTTATACGCTAATGACGAAATGTTGTTTGCTATCGTTTTCACGAGATAAAGCTAATTCACGATAGGTAATCGCGACTTGATTGCATTTCTACTAGCGCTTCTCTGCTTCTCTACCCGCGAAATTGAACGACCTATTTTAGAGTCATCCTGTACAGCATAATGATACACAATCGGTAAAAGAATCGAGTTTCATAAATACGAAAGACGTTCGAGATACTTACTAATTGCTCCGTCATTTTTACCAGTAAGTTTATACTTTATCGAGGGGTGTCTCACCGTCGCAATACATGTACATTTTTTTCTGGAATCACGCATTACTTCGCATTGATTTACAAGCATAAAACAATAATAACCCAGGCAAGATTAAAACGTCTTAAAAAGTAAAAATAATATTGTTATGACGTTTTTTTTTAAAATATATTTTTAAATATTATAATTTATGAAATCATTAATATTTGATATTTAATTTGTTCAGATCTAATTTTATTTTATTTGTATTTTGTGTGTGTTCAAGTTTATATAAAAGAAATTTTTTTTTAAATGGTTTTTTAAGTTGATTTTTAAAAATTTCTGAATCTTTTAATCACGAAGTTTAAAACAAGACATTTTTTTAAACTTATAATTGGGAACACGTAACTTTTTGTTATATCTTTATTATAATATAATATTTTAATTTAGGTGTTCCAACTATAAATACGTATTTGCAATATTAATTTAAAAACAATATTAATTTTAAATTTGTTGCATAATACATTGGTACTATATGATTTAATACAATAATATCTCATAAATTTATTTTTCTTTTTATAATCATTTGAATTACATTTTTCTTACTAAATTAAACAGTACTAATATTTAAATAATGTATTTTATTTAAAAGAAAGAATTAACATAATTACATGCATTCCATCGCATTACTTAGAATTGTACATTACATGCGAAATTACTTAGAATTCTCGGCAATTCGCAATACATGTACAAATTTTTAATAAATGAGACACCCCTCGTACTTTATAGTCGTCTGTATCTGTGACACGTGGCAATCCGTTTACTGTCATCGTGAAAATTTTTACCATCTACAGAAAACATTGTGGCAGTTAAATCCGTGATTATACATCTGTTCCTTTGTGGGTTTCTCCCACGTGCGAACAGTAGGGCAGTTTTGCCAAGACGCATAGACTTACTTAGCTTACGGCTAACAGAAAACGAGAGGGGCTCCTGTCGGATATTTATCACGTTAGCATTACGTTGTTAGTTGCATCGTCGCACGCGTTATAATATATAACGACGCTATAAAGCTTTCCTTTACGACGGCCATAATTTTCTGCGATAGCAATTATAAATAAATTGGAATTAATGCACGTTATATACCGTGCGGCAGGAACTTCCGTGAAAGCAACTTCATTAGCGACGTACAACGATGCATAAAGGACGATGTTTTACGCCGCGCTAATTCCACGAAAAAAAACGTTAAACATTCGGATCTACTAATCCCCTCCTCCTTGTCTTAATTATTCGAAAAAAGTTGGGCACAATTAAGCGGGATCTGCAAAAGTCAAGCAGCATTATGCTAAATTATTGACTCGACAAGATGAAGAATTTAATATTTAATCTGATATATATATGTATACATTACGGTTTTATATTAATTTTAATGATGTATTAATATTAAAATAGGAATATAAATTTATCTTTCAGCAGAGAGATCGGACTCGCATTACATTCTTGCGACATAACAATTTATTATCAAGCGAATTTCATCTCTACATTCTCAACAGAGTTGCCTGATCTGATTGCATACTTTTTAAAAAGTTCGTAAGACGTGAAAAAAAATTCACGTAAAATTAACCGGTTCTATAAAAAATAAGCAAATTCACTGATATGTCTCCGAGTCGGAAATATTATATAATATAATTATATATAATTAATGTAATTAAATGTTATATAATTATAATATATGTCAATTTATTTTTTCCATTCCATTTGTCTCTCTCCATTTTATCATAATGTTTTACGGATACAAGCACAGCTTTCTTTTCGTGTAATTGTACGGTCTAGATAATTAATTTTTCGATAGATAACGAACCAGCCGTTTAATTGCGGAATAAAATGCCCCGCGAAGATACAAAATGTGTGTCAATCGCGCAACTCGACTCGTTAACGCGGTTTCGAGGTGGTCCACTCCGTCCCGACGAAAATCGAGTGCAATAAAATTTAGTGGCCGGAAACATTCACCATTGAGAAACGGCCGCCGTGCATTTCATTTATTTTAATATACGATTTTTTTCGACGACACGACGCAGTTAATTAAAAGAGCGTTTCGAAATGCCAGAACTCGTCGGTTGATTTATCTCAACGATTATTCGCGCATGATTCTCTAATTTGAGATTTCTCACGAAATATCGTTTGCGTGTAAAGAAAATCGGCAAACAAACGCAGAACAAACTTGTAACGGTATAATATTTGTGGGATAAACGATCGGAACGCCGACAGGATTTGTCGATTAAATGTCCGAGGCGCGGACTTTGTTTGAAACTGGCCGGAAAATGATTAGCGTACCGTTTAGTAAATCCTCCGAAACATATAGGCGGCGAACGAGAAATGTGTGCCGATTGAAAGTCGACTTCTAGGTGGCCCGATCTTTGCCGCGCCTCTCCCGCGAAAATTCACCTGCATCAGTAGCTGTAGTACATCGTTCCGCTTCATGTTAATGAACCCTTTCAAATAATAATATAAGTATCTATCCATTACGGTTGGATTTACATTTCTCGTAGATAATCGTTAGAGAAGTGTTCCTTCGCAATTTACCATTCTTAAGGAGACTAACTTCTTTATGCATTCCGCACGAGAAATTATTATTATTATTATTATCCAAATATATTATTATTTCATATACATATATACGTACGTATTATATTATTATATTATTACAGTATTATTATATTATTACAATATTATTTACATAATATAATATCTAATACTATTATTATATATATTATATATTTTATATGTAAAATACTATTTATTGCTGAACACATTTTTATCAACTTTAGCAACACAAGTATTCATCAAAATACGCATAACTCGGCGCACAGAATGTGTGTATGTGTGTATCGACACAAAATAGCAAACAAATTTCCTCGGGACATGACACGGGACATCCCATTGCCA
Organism: Prenolepis imparis; assembly: GCF_030444845.1. NCBI lineage: Eukaryota > Metazoa > Arthropoda > Insecta > Hymenoptera > Formicidae > Prenolepis > Prenolepis imparis. The sequence continues at coordinate 532,308 of NW_028141175.1, forward strand.
CGAGAAATCATATCCGTCGGCGTTGCCGCGACGATACATACGCGTCGAGGTGTTAAAGTAGGTCACTTTTATCCCCTGTAGCAAACGATCACGATCGGAGATTGGGATCGGCCGTAGCCCACGGAGAGCGAACAATCGTACGCTCGATACGACTTTAGAAAATTTGCCATTGTTACACACTGCCATTGTTCTTTCGAAAATTCTTTTTTTTTTTTTTGGGGGGGATATCTCCGAAAAGAAAAACACTAAAAAATTATGAAAAAATCGATTTCTCGAACGTCTTCCGGTTCTCTCTGCCCCCTTTCTCTCTCTTTCGTAAATATGTATGAAAGAAGCGTGCGCGTCCGCAATTCGGACGAATTTAGAGAGCCGATCCGTAATATCGCTCGCACGCTCGTCCGACTATTTCCGCGACTAATGAGCAGAGCCGCGCGAATAATGAAATTACGCTTGTCTGCGCAAGTAGCCCGCCGACTCGCGAAGCGAGATTCAAAACGGGAGTGACGAGTCGCGACGATGTTCGATCGAGGAAGAGATCGTCGTGGCGTAACGCACGGAGAGACAAGTCTAAAAGTTGCTTTCATCGCTGTTAAGATTCTAGTCCCGTCCCCGTATAAGCCCTTTTCAGTAAATCACTATATAGCGTTTGATGTCACCTTCCCGTCCCCCTGCTTCTCCCATCTCTCCTCGTTAATTTTAATACGGATATGACGTGACACGCTGCAAGCTGCTTTAAATGGCGAGATTTCTATCGCGACAAAACGGATCGTGCGCCCAGGATCTAATCTCGTCGTGTCACCTGTCGATATCTCCCGCGAGGACCTAGACAAGTGTGCACACATATTATATATAAATACACTGTGAGAGAATTTTCTCTTAGAATTTACCCTGAAAATCATGGTAATCGTGGGACAATATATGGTATGGAAAAAGTTTTATGAGAATTTCTCTGATTAATATTTATCTGATTAATATTTTACTATGCAGTTTAGTAAAATTAATCAAACGTGTTTTATATTTTATGTTTATAGATATTATTTTTATTGTGATAAATATTAATCAAAGAAATTCTCATAAAATTCTTTCCATATCATATTGTCTCACGATTACCATGATTTTCAAGGTAAATTCTGAGAGAAAATTCTCTCTGTGTATAATCGATATTATTCAATATTATTATTATATATATATACATATATATATAATATTATTTAATACTCTATATTATTGATATTATTATTATTTATTAATATAGATATTATTATTATTGTAATAAAAATTAATAATAATATCGGATAATATTATCGATTTTATATAATATATATAAAATGATATAAAATTATATATAATATATAAAATTATATATAATTATATAAATTATATATAATCTATGTATATACAATGTATATATATATATATATATATAGGAGGGCACGTTCGTGACGTGTCGTAAAGACGAAAATATTAGATACACGCGATGAGGCCATACGGCGTTTGCTGCGGCTCACCTTACGCGGTTTACCTCTTACGTGTGCGCGATTATAATTCCTCTCTTTCGTTTCTTTCTTTCTTTACTCCCAAGTCTTTTCATGGCGTTCACCCATCGACCTTCTTAAGAGAGATCCGTCGACTTTTCCATCGGCCTCGATCTCGATACACACTCGACGACGTGTGTATCTAAATGCGGGAAGAGCGGCTACGTCAACGCGCAAGAAAATATGTGAGGTCTAGGTAGATGACACGAGATAGATCTCGGATCGCGGATAGCATGCTTTTTCGACGACCACGACCCCCTTTAAACGCATGCACGACGCATTTGTAGGCGCTCCTTTAACCCCTCGATCGTAAATATACGTCTGCGAGAGACGTACGAGTTGATGTATCGCTTAAAAAAAAAAGATTGATTATTCCGTTTTTCTCTCCTCTTGAATACTACCGCTTAATCGACGATATCACTCTTGTTTTATCATAGGTTTTTCTTTCAATTTTTATCCGCAGATACACTTTCAACTAGAGATCTCTCAATCTACGATTTTGGAATTAATTATTGAAACTCGTACATCAAAAATATATATCTGCGATTTGTTCGATCGCGGTTTAGCAGATTTCAGAAGCCTATTCACCTGCAATTAAATTAATCATACTTGAGAGAGACGAGTCTATCGCGATAATATATATTCGCTGGTCAGTAGGCGATTCTACGAGACACAGTGCCGGGAGATTTCGTGCCGGTGTGAATAATGCGCCGCCATACGAAACGGACAGTGATATGACACACAAAACGTGAAAATAAGGATGAATTGCAACGTTGTTGTCAGGTTGTTCCGCGTGTGGTCGAAAGGTTTCACCTAGGTACCGCGCGCGGAGCTTTCTCTCGGGTGAGAAAAATTCAACACAACCGGCGACTACTCGACAAAATTTCCAAATATGCGAGAGAAATATACGCATAAAAATATATATGTATACGCGCGCGCGGTATAAAGCTTTATTACTTTGAAGAAGAAGAAGAAGACCTCGGAGCGATGTCCGAAAGTGTGTCATATATCGGCGCGAACGAGGGGGAAGAAGAAGGAAGTTGTGTGGATGAGAAAAATTGACGGCGTTACGCCTCTCTTTGCCGCGCGTGCGAAATCGAGCGAATTTTCACTGCAACATTTACATTTATTAATGCGCGCTCGACAATTACATACGATGCGGCTCGGTTGTTAGTTATTAACGCACTTGCGAATCGTCGTCGCATCGCGAGCGACTTCCCTCGGTACTTTCACTGCCTCCATAATCACCGAGCGTGTATAAGGCTGAAGGAAGTCCCATATTAACGTTACATCTAACCAGAACGAAAGTCGACAAACATGTGTATCGAAGATACACACGTACATATCCATTGTCCCATATTCGACGTCGCGCATCTTTCTACTATAGAGTTGCAAATTGCAGTCGCACGTACGTCTTGGAATTTGATACTTGATTTATATGTTAAAAAAATTCTCCCACTGACACATTTGAGACTTGGGTATATACTCAATTTATATTTGTTATTTCTAATATTTTACTTAAACGAGGAGAATGTAAGAAATTGTGTATGGATTATAAATATATCTGAGAAATATATGTACCTGTATAGATATAAATTGCAATTCGATAAAATTTTATGGCTTTTTCGCCTCCTTTAGAGTGAAACACAGCTACTGTAACAATCTGTTCTTTATACATATATTAATCTTGCGTACATTTTCCCAGGGATTAACAATGACAGGATTGTCTAAAGGCAACTAATATAGCGACCGTACGCCTTAATGAAGTGTGCACAGAGTGTTGGTTGAAAGCCGATTAACGTAAGACGCACGTGTCTCGCATGTACATACATACGTCGGCCGAGTGTCCATTCAGCGTCGATAATGACGACTATTATGTCTATACTTTCTCCAAATTAGCGGTAAAACGTCACGCGCCACGCTCGCATTAGATAGGGTTGCGTCCGCGCGCTTGCGATTTTCCTCTTACTTTCAAAGCTATTGTAGGATGCGAAAAGAGAAATGCAAAACATTAGGCGCGTGACAAAATATAGTGCGTATCTCCTAAAAGGACATTTCTGTGTGTTATCTCCTAAAAGTATCGAAAAGGATCAATTAATCATTAAAATAGCCTTTGCGTGCATCTCATGAATTATTTTGCTAATTATTTTACTAAAAGAATTATAAAAGTAACTATTTTATAATAATGACGAAACATTGTAAATGGCAGGATTAAATCGATCGAACGGATTTAATTTCAATCTTGTTAAAACGCAAAGTCAAAGATTCTTCCGATTAATTTTAAAAATTAATTCTTGGACTCGACCACTCGAAGGGATTAATAATATCTATCAAAGTTAGTTTTGCAATCAATAACTTTTAGCAGTCGTCTTATAAATCTCGTAATAAACATGAGATTATCGAGGATAAAAAGATCTCTTCTGGAGGGATGACCGGCGAATAAAATCGATCGGCTTCCTTTCCGTTTATTCCAACGAGATGCTGTATAACGTTTTGGCTTACGTGTCATCTCTTTCTCCCGCGGAATAGATTACAATATATTATCGAGTCACAATAGCCAGATGTAGCCTTTACATTGTGTTGTAAGAGACGATCCCGCGCGCGAAGTGCGGATTCGTGTTATCCGCTTTGCCGGATTGAAGCGATTTACGATCCACCCAAAAGCTTGGACACAATCTCTTATTTTTTCTTCTTCTTCTTCTTCTTCTTCTTCTTCTTCTTCTTCTCTCTCTCTCGAAACTCCTGTGACATAGATCCTGCGCGGCAGCAATGACTGCATCTTCTTCTCTCGCGACCGGTTCGCGATTCTGATATAAAACGCGAAATACTGATTCTCGACTTGGCGGCGATAAAACGAGCCGCGACTTTAATTGCCGACACCGTCGAGCGTTTATATCCGTCCGCCGGTGGATTCCGTGGACTTTCGTTGAGGATTAGTAAGAGTAAAACGCAAATGCTCAGGAGACATCGATTAACGGTAACGGTAAACCACTTACCGCGCTCGTATTCCTGGCGCGTTTATACATATATATACACTATAGCAGGCACAGTTTCCACCTGCCAAGGCAGCTTATGCTGCCGAGAGCTAATATCGACTTTCGCGACGACGACGACGGTTTGTCGGGCGTGTACAACCGTGGAAAGCGTCCGATTAATTATTCCGATTAAGTGCCGCGATTAATTAAGATCGAACACGGAAGGAATCGCGCGGCGACTCGAGGCGACTTTCCGAGTGACGCAACTTGGAGAGTAATGGTTGGATTATATTATTGGCTTTTAAGCCTTAAGCCCCCGTCGCACGATTATCACCTTGTCGGTGTAATCTACTCCTTACTCCTTATCGGAAATCTCGGACTAAGCAAGTACGAGTATGTCGACATTGCGCCGGTTTATCTCGGACTTTTTGATCAAGAGTAATATATATGTTAATGCTGTTCTATATATATAACAGAATAATAATTATTACTCATTAATGTCGACATATTTATAATAATAATATATACATATTATTATATATACATATATTATATATATATTTTTTTTTATAAATTTTTCGACAATATTATCTTACAACGTGATCGATATAAAATATTAAAATGTATAAAATGTTCGGATTCAAACACTTATACGTATATGTATATACAAATCACTTTGCTGAAATTTATTATCGAATTTATTCACCGATTGGCGAGGAACATTTCTTTCGACGATACCGCAAGAAAGACAATATAATCTCGGGGAATTGCAAGAATTACATATTTTAATATTTCGTGGTACAACGTAACAGAAGAAAATGTGTATGTACATTAATATAGTGGTAGTCCATTCCATAATTAAAGTTTCTCGCCAACCGTAATTCGATAGAGATGTGGATAAGGCGCCGTGTCACGTCGCCTCGCGTCATAGTATTAACAGTTTATTAACCCCTTGCCCTCCACAACTACCAAGGTGGACTGGGTTTAAGGATTTACGCGTTCCATTCCAAGTTCCGTCAATTAGGAGGAGAGAAGGATGGACAATATTATTTTTAATAATTTAATTATTTACATATATTAATAAATTATATACATAACGTAACGATAATTTTTATATGTATAAACAATTTGACAAGAAATAATAGAATAACACATTAGCTGAAATAAGCTTCAAATAGGTACAATAGATTTTATATCGAGAGTTGTAAAAAATTATTTACAACACAAAAATATGAATACATGATAATTTTACTTCTCGACGATTCTGGATTTGGTCCGAAAATTTCGAATCGATTTTCTCTCAAGTTATATTTAATGATGTTTCACCTAGGAAGATTTGACCTGCTTGTCGAGTTGGCTATCAAGACTGTCTAGACATGGGTTGAGCGCAAAAAAATTAAAAGTCCTCTATTATATTACAAGTAGTATGTCATCCTAACGTCCTCGATTCTCGCCTGTCATATAAATTCTCGTACGATCTAAATGTTATGTGCATAACCGTTCCCACCCCCTTTTGTGATAGAACATCGATTGATTAAATGAATATTAAGCGCGATATTATGCGGCACATGCTAATTCAAACGTTGCATGTCTGCGGGTTGCTTCCTTTTTTTCATATAATCTCACTACCTTTAAACGTATCGAAACACGTAAGAAAATACGTAGAAAAATCGATGATACTTCCGAGAAGAAAAAAAGCGGCGCGATAAACATGTTCCTCATTACTCATCACTCATCGAACTCGGCGAACGTCCACCTTCTCGTCGAGATGAAGAGAGAGAGATTAATATGGACGAAGCGATTTCAACCGGTTCTCTTCATTATATGTATATCACTCGGAATCGATTAGACGGGGGCGCACCCTGAAAAATTCGTGCCCCGTGTATATAAGTAGCGGGGGCAGCGTCGTCGTGCCTCTTTATCGCGAACGCGCGTTCGTATATGATAATAAGAAGGAGATGCCATTCCGTGATAGCGCCCACAGCTTTCGCTACCCCGGGACCATAATCACACTCGGACACATTGATGCATGGACCCCATTCCACGCCCCGCATTAATGACAGGTTTACAGGCTCTGACGAGGCCGCTCATTGAAATTTCGATCGATTACCCCTCCGCGACTCCGTGACCGCTATAAAAACACACTTTCGTCGAGAAAGGGGGGACCTTTCCGGAAAGGTTACAGGTTCAATCGCGCGGAAATTCGGATTAATCTTATCTCGTTAATTAATCTCAAGTCTCTTTAGTTGCACCTTGTCCGAGATATTTTTTTCCAGCATTTATTCGCCAAGAGAATACAAATCTGTATTAATATCGTGGAATTATCGCGAAATGTCATCTTTTTTTCGCGAAGAGAGTTTGCGAAAATCTATCGATTAGGTTAATTAAAAACCATTTTTGCACAAAATGGGGGGCTAATGTGAAATTGGCCCCCCCAAAAGTTTTTTTTGAATAACTTTTGTACTAGAGATGTGCAAACAAAAATGAAGAATGTGCAAACATGTGCAAACAATGTGCAATCGAAGCATGTAAAAAAAATTAATAATATCTAATATAGGGGGGCTAATTTCACCCGGCTTGTTTCTTCTTCTTCTCTCTGCAGTTATCTCTCCGCGTGATTACTGTGGTTACGCGTAATACGTATATGATTGAATGCATTGGAAAAGGGTCTCAGTCGCGGACGCTAATTACGAGTTATACGGTACTCTATTCAGAGGAGGGGGATGAGAGACGGACTAAAAGTTAGCGTTGGCCGCGTGTCATTAGAGAGTGTCGGGTTCGTGTGTCAGTCGATAGAAGAGGGATTAATCATCCTAATCGTTCCGTCTTGCTTCAACGTGCAGTCGCGGATCGTTCTTCGATTCTCTCTCTCTCTCTCTCTCTCTCTTTCTCTCTCTCTCGTGTCGCGACACACGCTCTTTCGCACTGATGACTACCATCGAGACGAAAACGTTTCTTTAGGGCATAGCGGCAGTCCGCTACAGTCATTTAGGCCCATTGGAACTGCAATCGATTCACTACGGAAATTACTCCTCAGTTAATAATGCCATCATTAACCAATCTCTTATGCTTGTACATTTCTCCTTCTCCTTCTCTCTCTCTCTCTTTCTTCGAGCTGAGGTATACTTGCGCGGTAAATTGATCACGTATGGAAATAGGTATTTCTCTCGCATAGTTTTGATCCAGAAAATTTTGTCGCATTATTTTTTATATGTAATATAAAATCAAAATTTCAAAAATTGCAGTTTTTTTAATCCAGAAAAAATTGTTGGATTACAATCTATTCTAGATATTTTTTTCAGACTATCCCACTGAATTTCTTTCATCTCGCGTGATTGCATTAAAGTATAAATTTCGCAGCATGAAAGATTCTTCAAAAAATCACGCATCAAACCGCACGTTTACGTTAATATAGTTTTAATGCATTGATACATCTTGCCAAAAAGTCATTTATAACGTGAGAAAGAGGATAATGCTTTCGACACTCCTGAATAAAAAGGAGATGCGAGTTTCGCACTTCTCTCCCTTCTTATCTCGATTCATCCGCGCTTAATACAGATAGGAATATACACGCCGGCGAGGAGAAACCGCGTGTAAACTGGCCTTTACCTGAATGGGACACGGCTATTGCTCCGCGCCGCGCGCGTCCGAGAGAGTTACCGCTAATCTGTACTTACGCTCGACTGGTGTTGCCTCCGTGCTTACACGAGCGGATCAGCCTACAAACGGGTATCGGTCGATCGGAAATTCAAACAATTACGACTGGTTCATTAATCGGTGGACAACCCGCTCACCTGTCGGTACATTTTCGCGTCAACGTTATTTTCGTTATTCATTATCAGTTGTTCAAAAAAAAAAAAGGAAGAGATTAATAGATACAAAGAGGGATAAAGCATTTGAAAAAAGCGTAGAAACGCTCTTCGCTCTTATATGTATGTATACAAAAGCGCGGTAGTGAAGTGCGTTACAAAAAAGGAGCACGTAGGGCACGTAAACTTGTTTAACACGTTCGCATGACCTGAACTTTCCGCTCGTGCCGGTGTCAGGCACCGGTTGGCGACCGCCAACAGGACCGCCAAGTTAAAATACAACTCGTGACTTTGTACGAGCGAGCGGCGTTACAAGATGTTAAACGCCGGATTATTATTCGGGATGTATATATACGCGATTACAGCGAGAATCGTGCGTTGGATAAGACACGTTGGAGAGAAGAGCTGCCTCGCGAGATGGGATAATCCCGCGATGCGATATTGTTCCGATAAGATGACAGTTCGTATCTCGCGCTAGCCGGTGGAATTTCCTTCGGTATGCCGTCTATGCCACGACGCGGGTAATCGACAGGGTAATCGAGGGTACTGAACGGGTTACTCGGGGATTAACAGCCACTAAAAATTTTCACCGTTCTCCTTTTTGACGGAAGTTCAACTTGGATACTCCTTTTCGGTAAACGTTTCACAATGTGGTGATATAAATCGATGGATATTCCGCGATTATATTCCGACACGCTTATTGCTTTTCGATATTCATTTTCAGCCAGTCATTAATGTCTCTCGTTAAACACGATTAACATAATTTTACTTCAAATTTATATTTCTATATATATTATAAATTTTAAGATTTAAATATACATATCGGGTGTTAAAAAAGTGGCGGATACGCTGTATAGGGGTGAATTCCTGAGGTTATTTGGAGATAATTTTTCCTCAACAAAAATGTCGAGAGAAGTCATCATTTTTTGCAAGCTCCCAATTTTTGCCATCATATATCTTGGTAACTAAGCCTTAAATTAAAATTCTATTAAATTAAAGTCGACTTGAAATTAATTGAAGAATGTAGTTTTGTTAATATTTTAATTCCACAATACTTAGTTTACGAAAAGCCCTTTATTTTCAATTACTTATAACTCGAAAATTATTGGTGCCTCGACATTTTCACTGAGGAAAAATCGTCTCCAAATAACCTCAGGAATTCACCCCTATACAGCATATCCGCCACTTTTTTAACACCCTGTATATGTATATGCATATACATTTATAAAAGAAAAAATTATTAATCATGTTCGGTGAGATATGATTGGCTGAAAATATATATTAAAAAGCAATAAATATGTTTCTTAATATAGCGATTCTTGTTTTCATGATATTTTATAATTTCAATAATCACGGCTGCTCGCGGTACACAAATGGTAAGCAAATGATAAGCTGTCTCATTGGAATAATCCCTCGGACACAATTGCATAAACGCGATGTTGCAATTGATAAAATTGCGGTGCAATTTTCGAGAATCCCATACTCGGGGGACTCCTGGAGTCTTATATATTCCTTCCTCCTCCTTTTGCCTGCTTGGATAACGCTACTGTTGTACGTGACTACGCACGTTCATCCGAGGCGACAGATTAACGACGAATTATCGTACAATCTTCATTAATGTATCCCACGTATGCGTGTAATGGCGCTCACTTGGTTTCTCAATTTCTTCTTCATCTCTTCTGTATATTCCGTTTCCTCTCTCTCTCTCTCTTTCCTTGCATCGGTCGCCTTTTAGCCGCGTCTCGTGCCGCATTCTCGTTTCTTGCCACGCCACACAACCACAAGTTTCTACGGGGTCTTCGGGAGATGGAGAAAACGGTGCCTCGTATATATACGTCCGCGTTTCCGAAATCGGGCTCACGCTTCCCAATCTGCCGCCGGATTGTATACGTCTTTTTTTTTCGAACGCATTAATTTTTTTTCGAGAGGGGCCAAGTGTGCCACAATCGCTTGAGATTTTAATTGAAGCCTTGCGAACGAGAATATAAATGTTTTCGAGAACAGTATACACGAGATGATGATGATGATGATGATGTGTAGATATACATCGCGCGTTTCACAGACCCTCGTTGTATCGTTATTAATATCTTAATTCTTGCATCATTATAAATCTCTTAATCCGTTAATATTATATCGAGAGTGGAGAATGATACATTGTGAAGAAAATAATAACTACGTGAATACTCGTGAACGAGTCAGTCACGCGACTCTATCGTATATACATATATGTATGCCTACGTATGTGGTATCGGTGCGGCTTCTACAACTATTATAATAGAGCGAAAACAATTCCTCTCTCCCTTCAACAACGGTGGCATAACGGTAGCGAAGCGGAAGCTGAAAGTAACGCAGGAGCCTCTCCTGCCACCCTTCCTTCTTCCTAGATGGAATCGTATATGTATCTCGCGATATCGAACGTCCCGCTATATCTGCTCCTCCGTTAGCCTCCCGTTATCGATCGCATTCGTTTATTCTTCGATTCCATATCGCGCGCGCGTTCGATTTTGACGTTCGATTTTCAATCGGTAACCTTGCGAGAATACCCCGAAGGCGATGTTGCGTATAGAGATGTATACCTACGTTTGTGGAAGAAGGTCGAGTGGTGACGACGAGTGGCGATAATAGTTAGCGGTGGACGAGGACGCGGTGTGGACGGCACGGAAGAAGAGACGGCGAACAGAGAAAGAGAAAGAGAGGGAGAGAGAGAAAGATAGAGGCGGGAAAGAAAAACAGGAGTAGAGAGAAAGAACGAGAGGGAGAGACCGGTGATGGCTGCGATGATGACGGTCAGTGGTTGTATATACCGGTTAAGCCGTTCAGTACCAGCCCGACGTCCGTCACGGCTAAACCTCAACCGTTCTCGGTTTCGCCTATCCGCTCTATTCCACCTCGCGACCGTCCAATTTCCTTGCCCCTCTGCCATTTCTTCCTGTCGCGAGTTTCACGTTTCACCCGCCCTCGAATCGCGAGCCTCGAAACTTTTGAATGGTCCTTCGATTCGACTCGGTCTAGGGAGGAATCGCGAGAAGAAACTATTCGTGCCGCTGAATGATTTTGGGGGATCATCAGCAGGTGACACACAGAATTATGCACGTGCGCGAGATTAAATGACAGACGATATTTTCCGAGTCATCTATAGGCGCTCGTTGATGTGCTGTGGAAACGATCGCAGAATGCGGCAATCGGGTGATCATCAGCTATCTCGAGATCTATTATTTAATCGGTCCATCTGGTATTGACACGAGCGAAGAATTTTTTTCAGGGACCGATCGCTCGAATCTGCGCAAGATTGATCCAAGACAGTATATATTAAATTTTTTTTCATGTGTGTGTTCGATAAATAAAAATTCCGCCAAGATGAAGAACTGATTTTTCGGCGAATCCGGTCCCGGCGGGACGCCGAGGAATTTGTCGGTCCACATCGTGAATCACGGTGAATCACGATGGTGGCTTCCCCGCCGTACGATCGTGTTCGTTCCCGTCGGAAATCCGTGGCTGTCGTTTGCGTACCGGGATACGAGATGAATCGCGAGGATACCAAGTTGAGTCGGAGTGACCGCGGATGAAGTGATTACACGAAGACTCGTGGATTTACCATATCGCGGACCAACTTGGTCCTCCGAGAGCGATCGAAGGTAATAAGCTTCCATTTAGAAAATAGTAGTAGTACGAATTACAGCTAACAAATGCAGGCGTCTTTCTAATTAATTTAATTTAAAAAAGATGCTTTTATTCTCTTGTTAAATCAATTATAGGGAATTTTAGAACTGGATATTCTTTTGTATGATAGCTTTTTTTTAATTTAATATAATTTTTTCCTTAGCAAACATATCGAGAAAAATCATTTCGTGCAAGTTTCTAGTTTTTTATATATTTTTGTAACCGAATCTAAAATTAAAATTTTATTAAAGTAAACTCCACTCTTAAAATTAACTAGAGATTGTAATTATTTTAAATTCAATTTTTCCTTATATATAGCGAAAGTGTCGAAAAAATCATTTTGTGCAAGTTTCTTTTCCATATTTTTGTAATCGAATCTAAAATTAAAAAAATTCTATTAAAGTAAATGCCACAAGCTCTTGAAATGAATTAAAGATTGTAATTTTTTTAAAATTTTATAAAGTTTAACTTACGAAAAGTCTTTTTTCAATTATTTATAATTTCAAAATTATTTATGTATCATTTTTGTTAAGGAAAAATCATATCTAAATTAACTAGAGAATCTGCTATTAAAAGGATATTCTGTAGGTACTTCTGAGATATTCTATATGTGATTCTCATAATATCTACATATATTTCAAACAAATATATTTAAAAAAATAGTAGACGATTATATAATTCACATTTTGCACAATTTAGCATCGCAATTATACACTGAGAGAATTTTCTCTTAAAATTTATCCTAAAAATCATGGTAATCGTGGGACAATATGGTATGGAAAGAATTTTATGAGGATTTCTCTGATTAATATTTACCACAATAAAAATAATAATTTCTATTACAATAAAATATAAAATATGTTTGATTAATTTTACTATGCAGTTTAGTATATTATATAGTATAAAATTCTTTCCATACCATATTGTCCCACGATTACCATGATTTTCAGGGTAAATTCTAAGAGAAAATTCTCTCTGTGTACTTACAAAGTTACACGTGTCACCAGCATCACAGATTAAGTATATTTTCATGAATTATGGGAGGGAAAGGGGCTACTTATTCATTATAATACACATCGGGGACTCGTAATGTTCAGTCAGTGACCGAAACTCGAGTTCATGTCAAGTTCGTCTGCACAAAAGGGTCGCGTTATTATGGGTAGCCGCACGATCGGGAGGCGTTAAAGCGTTACGGCTGCTGTGATCTCTGGGCGCAGCTGCTATGATCTCCCGGCGGTCGTTCAAAATACCGTCACGATGTCGAACGTGACTTCGGTCGAGAGCTGCCGATATCCTCGGCTATCTCTGCGGGACTGCGCGCGCGTATACGTATATGTGTGTATGTTGTAAATACGTTCCGTAGTGTCGATGGGACGCGCGATTTCCAGTTATCCATTACCGTTGTCATACTTCCGGAACACCAGCTCGTCGCGTCCGTCATTCGTCGTCTGATTTACAGACGTCAGCGAGTTTCTCCTCTACGTAAACAGCTTGTTTACACACTGATCCTTCCTGTACTACTTAAAACCACTTTAAAGTCTTCTTCTTTCGAACATAGTAAGCGATCGTTAATATAACCGATCGGGTCTATAATTGACAAGGTGTAATTACCTTTAGATAGCGCGAGGGATATTTAAAGCTCGAGCCAGTTTCTCGAGAACTCGTCTCGCGCAATATTTTCTCGCAATGTCATCGAGTAATCGAATCGCGCTTTCAATGTTTTCCCAGTCTAAAGTCTTCGGGATCGAAGATCCAACCGGCATCGTCGAGGACTTAGACCGGTACCGGCAATATAGCGTGGCCCGACCGTTCGTCCGCTCCTCGTGCACTTTTATCGGACTGGTCAGCTAGCGCTTCTCGGTCGGCTTCCTCCGCAACGGGATGCGCTTGGATTATGGAAGCGCATCTTTTCTACAGCGTCCGGCGATGTCCCACCCACGTGTGTGATGTCATGTCATGTCATGTCGCGCGTACGCGACACTTTATCGCGTCGCTGAAATGTTGCCGCATTCCCTACCGATTAGATTAATATGCATGTAAGGCAATCGTCCACTATCTATAGGATGTCTCATAAATAAGTCGCATCTTCTGTCAAATGACATTTGCTCTACCTCTTAATTCTCCGTGTAGACATTCTGTCAATCTCTATTATTTATACATTTTTATAGTGGAATTTATAACAGGGCAAAGTATGCTTTCTAATTTTGTCAACTCAAATTCTCTTCAAATATTTTATTATAAAAATATAAATTTATTAGACTTGATTGTATAGCGGAATTCTCGAAAAAGATTTTCTCTTAGAATTTACCCTGAAAATCATGGTAATCGTGCGACAATGTGGTAAGGAAAGAATTCTATGAGAATTTCTCTGATTAATATCTATCACAATAAAATATAAAACATGTTTTATATTTTATTGTGATAGATATTAATCAGAGAAATTCTCATAGAATTCTTTCCTTACCACATTGTCCCACGATTTTCAGGGTAAATTCTAAGAGAAAGTTCTCTGTGTGCATTTCCAGATATTTTGAGGAAAAAAATGTTTATTTTTTGACAAGAAACATGGTAGCACCTAGCTCTATTTATATCACATCCTGTATATTCGTTTGCGTACATCACACGTTCGATGATCGTTCGCCGGCCGGTTCATCGGCCATATGCTCGACTCGGTTACTTTACCGCGTAAAGTAAGAGAGACGACGCGTGGTTTCTCGTCGTTCCGATTTGCTCCAATTCACGCGCCATCGCACGCATCGCACACATCGATCGGGGAGAGAGCGAGAGAGAGATACATATATATATATATATATATACATATATTATACATATCTCTTCAACTTATATATACATACCTATACGCGAAGAAGAGTATCATCATCGCAACCGGCATAATCCGTACGTCATCGCGCCTCTGCAATGTAATCGCGTTCTATAGAGACGCGAAAGAAACGGCGCGTCTCTCGAGAAACCACTTGGGGAAACCTTCCCATAGCAACACCGAATATTCTTAACGTAATACGCGGAGCGCGTACCTACTCTCGGCGAGCATTCTGTTACTCCCCCTAATCATCGTCCATTTCCTCTTCGCGAGGAACTGTTACGCCCGCTCATTAAACTTGCCAACGCCGCTCGAACGTACCCAGGAAAGACATAAATTAAATTACTCGGGAATTAAAGCGCCGCGCCGGAGCCTAATTCACATGGAAGGGCGCGCACGCACGCTCGAGAGGAGCAGGATCTCTCTCCTCAATCTCTCTCTCGGCTCGTTCGAGTGTGTGTTGCCGCGACTTTTATTTTTCGTCGCGTTGATAGCCATTCACCCGTAACAATTGAAATAAAACAATCAGGTGATATCGCACTCCCGGTGCGGAAAACTGCCGCGACTCTCAAACAGTGAAATTATTTTACAAGGAAAATGATGTAAAATATACGAAACGGTAGGAATATTAAACCGTGTGCTGTTTATAAAAATAATATAAATTAATATAATGCCTAATTATATTATAATATTATATTATATTATTATATTTATTTATATATAATATAAATTACTAAATATAAATAATATAAATTAATCTGAATTTAAATTATGGAAAGTTTGCAAATATAATTTATATAATTGATTTATATATACACATATTGCAAATTTTTTCCATTCATCGTAGAGGGAATTGCAAATCGTATGCAAATGCAAACAGCATTTATATGCGGAGATTATTCAAAATCTTGATCTTTTCGGTTCGAATCTTGTTCGTGCGCGCTTTGAAACTCTTTCCAGACATTGATTTTTCGATGCAGAAGAGGAGGCAAAACGCGGCAATTCCGAACGGAACGGAACGCGCGCGTATAGATCGCGCGAACTTGTTACGAACGAGAATCTCGAGATCCATTTGCTGTCGGATGAGAACGATTAAGCAGAAATGAGAGAAGAGACGTGTAACTATGATGACCGCTAGTCGTTACGGAATATTTCTTTGGACGGTGACGTGCGTCGGGAACGCGGTTATCGCACCGAACGTTTTTCTCCACGGGTTCTCGTAGATGCGAAATAACTCGAGACAATGGACACTAGGTTCTTGCCTTTTATCCTGCGATTGTGAGACAAGAGATTTGTGTGTCGTTTTTTATCGCAGCCTCATTCGTCGTACAATACCGTATCGTCACGTTACAATTTGATGTCGAGTTGCTTCCGTATGTCCCTATTTGATTATTATTTGGTCCATATTTTATTAATTCAATATTTAGATGACATATTATATTCGTCGCGTTTACAATATGATTGCGTTTCGAGTCACATTACTCTAATTGCTAGCTTATTATCAATATTAATCAATTAAAGGCATATCATTATATCATAAAGTTTAATTTCTTATGATAAAATATGAAAAAAAATATTATGTACGCACTAAAGACTCCGTCAAGATTCTGTTTCGCGGTACATGAATGTTTGCGTGTATTCTGGCATAAAAGAGCACGAAGAGTCAGGTACGTTTGACTTATACGGTGTCTCTTTCAAATAGTGTACACATCTCACGCGTCACGTGGCACGTGCCCTGGGAACTGGGAAGTCAACAGAGAGAAGATCCTGCGGGCGTTACGAAATCTTGTCACGACCATGAATGCTAATGGACTCATACACTCGGCCGATTCGCCTTTTAGTCCAATTGTTAGTAAATATATGACCGGAATCTGCGTAAAAATTGAACGATTAAGCTTTATATATTGTCCGCACCTCCTCCTTAATTATTTTAATGAAACGAAAGAAATGCGTGGATTTGACAAATACTGGCTATAAATCGCGCGATTTTATTAATATTTATTTATTTGATTAATGGCAGATTGAGAGAGTTGGATAATTTTATCGTTCTTATGTACATATATTTTGCATAAATTATTATTCGAATCTATCTATTTGAATTAAAAAGAAAAAAGCCTTACATAAATTATCCGTATATTTCCTACCCCTAGAAATTTAGAGTTGCTACAGATATTGATTGTGGAAAAAAAATTGCACACTTGCTTCTGTAAAGCAAGGCCTTGATACACGAGGCCTCCTCAGACGTATCGCGGCTAATGGATGATCCGCTATTGATGGCGTGGCTCTTTTTGCATTATTGAACCACACGACTATAGCGGTCACGGTGAAGAAGATCGATAAGCGCGATTTGAAATCCGCGATCACTGGGTCATCCGGCACCTCTTCTTGCTCGTCCTTGGTACATGTTCTGCCTCAAGTGGCAGCGACCGCAGCTACCGGTGGCAGTAAAAGAAGAGTCGCGGCCGGCTAGCCATTGCAGCGACAGTTCTATATTCTGCTTCTTGACCTTGTCCCAGAGCGGCCTCCGATGCGAAGCATGCAGAATAGACCTCATAGACCCGATTTTACAACGGCGGTTTAGAGAGGCTATCGCCCGACATATGCATCATTGCGCTAAAATCAACTTTCTCATAATGCATGCGGCAGTTTTTGTATTCGAATATAACTCTATAGAGAAAGAAATTAAAATCTTTACGGCCAAATTAAGGGGGGAACCTGGTTTAGGAGGTTGAAAAATATATAATTTTTAGAATTTTTTTTCTCAGCTAAAATAAAACCAATTAATTCCAAATTTTAGGCACAGTTTATTATACATTTAAATTATGTAAAATAATTTTTTTATTAAAAAATATTAAAGTTTTATTTAAAAAATAAAGCTATATTGATAGCGCCCATTTTTCACTGTGTACAACCTAGCGATTGTAATTTTTATCTAAAACAAAAAAACCAATTCATTTCTTTAATGTTATATTATTACCTTCTATTTAAACTAAAAAAATTAAAAGAAAAGCAAAAATTGAAAAACTTTTACAACTTTAAAGAAAAAAGTTACAATTTTCACGAAAAAATTGCGACTTTTCTTTACAAAAAAAATAATCTAATTTAACTTTTCTCAAAAATATTTTAGTTTAAATAGAAGGTAATAATATAACATTAAAGAAATGAATTGGTTTTTTTGTTTCCGACAAAAATTACGATCGCTAGGTTGTACACAGTGAAAAATGGGCGGCGCTATCAATATAGCTTTATTTTTTAAATAAAACTTCAATATTTTTTAATAAAAAAATTATTTTACATAATTTAAATGTATAATAAACTGTGCCTAAAATTTGGAATTAATTGGTTTTATTTTAGCTGAGAAAAAAAATTATAAAAATGTATTTTTCAGCCTCCTATAAACCAGGTTCCCCCCTTAAGCATCGACCTATATCATTCCCGCATTATATTTTTTTCAATTAATCCTTATTTAAGGACAAAAAAGAATGCAGATCTATACATGTATAAAGAATTTAATAATATAAAATTGCGATTATATTTTTTTAAGTCCTTAAAATTTTAAATACATATTATGTGCGACAAAATTTCAAGCCATCGTAATATATGTTTTATTCTTTCAAATGTTTTTTCTGTATTATATAAAATTACAACTGGAATTATATTATCAATCAAATTTTGTCGTGAATTATCTAAAACGAGAAAAGTATAAAATACATAATAATTAACATAATATTAACCTGCAAAGAATTTAATGTATGTATTAATATAAACAGTTTGCTTCGAAACGTGAAAGGCGTGTAAAATTTGAATTTTTTATAACTTATATCTATACATGTACGTAAAAATTTATAATTTAAATATAGATATCTATGAATATATCTGACAGGAAAAGAAATATCCATTTACCAGAATATCTGACACGAGCATCTATCTTCTGAGATATCGAGAAAGTTATCCAAGGTGGGATGTCTATATCCGCAAAAGTTACGCAAGATGCGACACGTCCGATAGAATTGTGTGACGAACTATATTCGAAATAGCCATTTGCAAGGAAATCGCAAAGGATTCAATTTTATATAGGAGGAATTGTTTGAAAATTATTGGAGGTCAAATGTTGCGTAAAAATAACACGAACCAATAAGTATCTAAATATCTAATTTTTATAAAGAGAAGTCTAATAGATTCTCAAATTCCTCAAATGTCTTTTATAGACGTCTCGTGGATTTGTTAGCTTGAAAACAAAAAAAAAGACTTGGTGTTAATAAAATTCAATAAAAAAAAAATACATATCTCTCTTTGCGAGAGTGCAAAGAAAACATTCGGAACATGTAACATCGGTGAAGATAATCGCAATGATGACGAGACAGGTCCAAGATGATGGTATCCTCGATCGAACATTCGAAAGCGAGAGACGCTGCATCGATGACCTGGAATGCGGGACCAGAATTCGGTGACAGGTCGGACCAGGGTAATTTTTTTGTTCCTCTCGCCATACATTTTATCTTCAATGATACCTGTCGCATCGCTGAAATACCGTCGTCAATCTCAGATTATTGTCAGCGAAACGATAGATTAGAAATGAGAACTTTCTCGTATAAAATATCGCATGAAATATCTTGACAGTTTATACAATACTATAGTTCCGATAGTATTTACCGAATCCACACATTCTACATTTATAAATTATTAAAACATTGCGTCACGTTTATTTAATTTTATGTATTAAATTAATGATTTTCATTAAAAATATCAAATTAATTATATATTAAATAATATTAATATTAATTAAAATTTAATTATTAAATATATTAGTTAATTTAATACCTACATTAAATTTAAAGTAAGGAAATTAATTATACGTCATCGATTAAACTTTTAACGAATCCAGAGCAGAAATTAAATAAATCTAAAAGTTGTCACAATTATTTTAAATTCATCTTTATCGCGAATCTAGATATTTTAAATTCGAAATGCGTATAAAGTGGAGAACTTACTTAATTATGTACCTATTCCATTTTTACTCTGAATTTATCAGTTATCTTGCATATATAAATCACGTGAAAAGTATCAAATTTTAAACGATCTTTCATCAAATATTGCGATACTGCTGTGAATGATGGAGATATGCAAATTTTATTTTAGCCTTTTACTTTTGCCTTGTATATCTTATCGCTCCCCTAAAGAAGGCGTCGTTAAAAGCAATACATGCTGCGAGGATATCTGAAAGACGCATTTAATATTCCGGATGACTTCCTGTCTTTCTTTGATGTAATAATATTATGTAAATTTAAACCGTTTGAAGAAATGTTTATAGAGAAATTATGAAGTTGCGTGATATCATTTGAGATACACTTGTAACGATTTACTTATTTGTAGTTTCGCTGAACATGAAAGAAAAAGCGCGATGTGTGCGTATATATATACACACACACACACAAACATGTTTTTTCTTTAAGAGTATATATAAGTATAAATCGTTATAAGTGTATCGCAGATATCACGCAACTTTATAATTTCATAAAATTCATAAATAATAAAATTAATTAATTTAATACAAAATTAAATACATGTAATTTAATGTTTTAATAATTTATAATTGTAGAATATGTTTGTAATATATATGTATGCATTTGTGCGTAAAAGTATGTATATGTGTACGCGTGTGGGATGAAATGCATCTCGTACGTCTCTGAAGAAGGATTAATATGAAAAGCGTGCATCAGCAACGGGAAAGTGAATTAGAAAGGAGCGCACACGTAGCAGAACAATAGACAATAGACGGAACGAAAGAGTAGACGTAAGCGAAGTAAGTAGTTGATGCTCGCCCATGCGCTCTCCTTTGACGGAGAGTGCTCCTGATAGAGTTACAAAATCTCTAACTACAGAGTCTAGCAGCGGAACTGGCAACTACCAATCATTCTCCGAAACTTTTGACAGACGATATAATAAGTAAGCCGAATAACCGATGACGTCTCTTTTGTTTTCAGGGATCAGGATGCGGTGGATCGGTTACGTGGCCACGATTCTCTGGTGGTCGGGCATCGCCAGGTCTCTCAGCACGCTGAATCGAGGTCACAGTCAGTAATATGCCTTTTGGTGATTTAAACGCGCTTCTTCTTGTCGGTTCGGTATCCGCGCGGCATCTCTCTGTAGTCCTTTCGGCAGCGAAACGCGCATCGTCGTGTGTCTTCCCTTCTCGGCTCTTCTCTTCTCTTCTCATCTCGTCTCATCTTTTCCGCGTGTACTTTCGAACGAGTCGTTTGCAGCTGCCGCTTCTTCCTCTCTCTCTTTCTTTTTCTCTTCTTTCTCATTCTTCTTCATTTCTCTTCGCTTCCGTCCTCCCTTGGCGCGCAACGTCTCTTTCTCCCGCCCGAAGGTTCTCTCCTCAAATGCGTAACACTTAATTGGAAGAACTCGGTCAAGGTGCAAGTTGGTCGTGCGCACGAGCGTGAGAGAAGAAAAGCGAAAGAAGGCGCTACTTTCTTTTTTTTCCCCCCCGATGAATAGGGTATTTCCGAAAGGAAGGAAAGAGAGACGAGCCTTCCCCATCGTCTATTATCTCTCTACCGCTTTTCGCAAATTGACCGCGCGCAGCCAGCCGGTCGAGATCAGCTGTGATGATGATCGCTTCGCCGGAAGAGACGGACGCGTTTCTCGCGTGCGGGTAGAGACGAATACGAGAGCGCATTTTAAATCGGGTCGTGCTCGCGATGACTCGCGCTGTCAGGCCAACAAATTGGAAATATCTAGCGGCAACTTTCACAATCTGTAATTTTCGTAACGAGACCCGGTCGCCCTCGAGAAGAGAGTCGATCGGGGACCGGGGCGGAGAAGACGATTACATCGATCTTTCGAGTCGAACATCGAGGAAGGAACAAAAGAAATGCTGCGTGAAGAAAGAAAAACCTCTCTCGTCTCTTCCCCGAGCTTCCCTTATTTACAACAACAATGCACCCGGACTGACACGATCGTGTCAGTTCTCCAAAGCGGAGAAAGCAGCAACGAGCGACTACGTCGTGAAGCTACGTCGCGCGCCGCCGCGATCGTAATTCACGTTACCCCGAGCCTCGCCATGACTCGGTTAATGACACGGGGGCCCCCACGGGTCTACGTACTCCTCTTCCAGCAATTAAGTTTCATTTCTTTTTTTTTACGCGATCTCTCGCGCAAGCAAACACCCGTTCTTCGACAAGTAGTACACTTTCACCCGGCTTGATAGACGGCGAGATAGATCCCCGCGTTGTATATATGTAAGACGTTGTACATATAAGACAGTCTAATTGTCGAGTCCGCGACACATGACCTATCGTGCCGGTATATCGCGCGACAGGACGTCACGCGATATTCATTCCTCTTTGGCGCGCATCCATCAAATTTAATGTGTGTAATCTCGTAGCCCGGAGCGCATCTTTCCTTTCCCGAAGCTCGTCGCATAGAAATGTCGGTTTTTGCGCGAAATTGCAAGTCGTTACATTTGTCGACGATATACGATGAACGTGTCCGATTTTTCATCCCCGCGAGATTAAAGAGTCGTAGACTTATCTTACAGCATAGATATATATTCCTAGTTTGGCTCTGAAAAAAAAACACGATTTTTAAGGCTCTCTCTTTCTTATCTTATCGATCCTTTGTGCATTTCACGCGCAGGTTACAAGATCAGTCCGAAGCCCTGCAAGGTGCCCGGTTCCGAGAGCAAGGAAGGCACGTGCATGTTCGTGTGGGAGTGCATCAAGTCTGAAGGGACGCACGTGGGCGTGTGCGTGGACACGTTCATGTTCGGTAGTTGTTGCGTCCACAACACGACGGTGAACACGATAAGCGCGTCGTCCCACCATCCTCCTCATCATCATCAGCAGCAACATCACGCGTCTACGAGTACGCTCAGGCCGATTCTGTTCGGCTCGGCGGTGCCAAACGAGACCACCAGACTGACCGCGTCGACCTCCTCTCTCTCGAGCTGGAGCGCAGCTTCCAGCACCGCGAACCCGAGTCACTATCAGCTTTCGGGGTCTCACGGCTCGACCAGGCCGTTGAAACCGCACGCTGGCGCCGCGAGACCCTTGCAAAAGAGGCCGCACGCGAAACCGACGTCCGAGCACGACGTCGACAGGCTGCAGACCCCCGCGGTGGTGTCCGTTTCCGCATCCTCCCCGAGCACGTGGACGCAGGAAACCAAGAGACCCGGAAGTCATCACGGGAGTCACTCTCATCATCAGAAGACGAGACCGGAGGGAGCGGCGAGCGAGAAGCCTTTGTCCGTTCAACCGGGCTTCAAGGACAAGCTGGACACCCATAACACGTTGATAGTACGTTTGCCGGGAAAGGAGCACGCCGACGACGAGGTCGCTGGCTCGAGCAAGCCGGCGAAACCGGGTAAACCGAGCAACCAGAGGCCGTTTGAATCAAGACCGGACGACGGGAAGACCGGCGACATCGATCTCAGCGTGCAGGAGACGATCAATCGGCCGAATGTCAACTCTGTCGTTGAGAACGTAAGGATTCTTTAACATTTTTAATTATCGAAATAATTTTAAAATGATTTCTCTTTTGCTTATCTTAATATTTGTTAATTTCTTCGCCGAATAAGATTTACATTTCTTGGAGCAATCGTCTAATTTTTCAAGGATGCTTTTAATTTTAATAGGTTTTAGTTAATTGTGTGATTAAAAAATATTTATATAAAGATAGAAGTAATTGAAATCATAGATGTCTAGGTTTTATGTTAGCGAGCGTTTTCCTCTCTTTATTTATTTTGCAAATCAATTAAAGATACTAAAAAGGCAATATACTCGATAGAAGTATTCCTTCAAATGCTGCAAAGTATCGCGACTAACAGCAACTCCGCGATGAAAGCACCATCGAGTTTAATGGAATATTGATTTTCCACCAGGAAACGGCCAAAGAGCCCCATCCGAATTTGAATTTCATACACACCGAACGACCGCACTGGGCAACCAAGCCAGCGCAATCGAAACCGTCGTCGACGGATTTCCCGAAACCGTTCTTCTCGATCAAGACGACCACCTATCGACCGATCTCGATAAGCGGTCAGGCGGATCAGAGACCGAATTTTATCTCGAAACCGAACGTCTGGATACTCTCCACGAAAACCTCGACGACAACGACCGTCGGGCCGATTTACATCAAACAGCCTTCCACCAGGTATGCATAATTTGTCTTCGAGTCATCAGAAACAGCATTATTTTGTAGATATTTTACAAGTATGTATTTGTAAAAAAAAGTTTATTATTCGTGTAAATTACACATCGGACTTGTAAAAGTTGTCTTTCATTCTAGCGCAGCCGGATCCATACCACAAACCTCTCATTGGCAAGTGACTACAGAGCCGGCCTTCGTTACTAAACAGAAACCATCGTCGTCATCATCCTCACCATCGTCAACATCGTCATTCTCATCGTCCTCATTTCCGTCGTCGCTGTCATCATCGTTATCGTCATCCAAACCAATGACCGCGATTACTGTATCGGAGACTGTACGAATACCGTCTTCAGGTACGAATTCGCATTTCTGGTCAAACAGCTGGACGCCACCTAGGCCGTCCCCGAAACCGCACTGGACGGACAGTCCTGGCCTCCTTCAGAACGGACCGGAAAGCTTTCCGTCGCGACCGAGCTTCAAACCAACCGAGTCGCAAGTACGTCCACATTTTCTGTCTTTAATAGATATAGATTGTCGCTCGTCTTTTTATACCGCGAGTGTATTTATATTTTTATATGAATAACTTTGCTAAAATTTTAAATAATTGTATCTTATCGGCATAATATTTATAACCAATATATGTTTATTGCCATGCAAGATATTTATATGCGCTATCCGCTTTGCGTAGAGCACCGAATATCAGAAGCCCCTGGGTTCGGCGCACTACATAACGACGTCCCACTTGGAAACGTCAACCAGGCCGCGACCCACGAAGAAAACCACAATGTTGAGCACAACATCGCCGACTAAATTGATGTCCTCGACAACCGTTAGCGCTACAACTAACCCGACGACCGCGATGACGACGATGACGACTACGGCGAGTAGTAGAATCAGTACTAGCACCGCTAGGATCGCCACGTCGCAAGGATCGACCGATCGCGAGGGAGCGACGGCGGCGAGCGAGAAGGGAACGGGTTCGGTGATGACTGTCGCGGCCGCCGACGAGAGCAAGAACATGCAGTGCGGGGTACCGCCTTTGTTCCCGCGACCAGAAACGCGAATTGTCGGCGGCAAGGACGCGCCGTTCGGCCGATGGCCCTGGCAGGTGTCCGTACGTCGGACGTCCTTCTTCGGCTTCTCGAGCACTCACCGATGCGGCGGTGCGGTACTCAACGAGAATTGGATCGCCACCGCGGGTCATTGCGTCGACGAGTGAGTAGTCGTCGTTTCTCTCTTGCGAGATATATTATCGTTGACGCTATCGTTGACTTTTAGTTTGCTGACGTCGCAAATCCGAATACGAGTCGGCGAGTACGACTTCTCGTCGGTCCAGGAGCGGCTGCCCTACGTGGAACGCGGCGTTGCCAAAAAGGTCGTACATCCCAAGTACAACTTTTTCACGTACGAATACGATCTGGCGCTGGTGCGACTCGAGAGTTCCTTGACATTCGCGGCGCACATCTCGCCCATTTGTCTGCCAGCCACGGACGATCTCCTGATCGGGGAGAACGCAACGGTGACGGGTTGGGGAAGATTGAGCGAGGGTGGAACACTGCCCTCGGTGTTGCAAGAGGTAGGAGTTGTCAGAGTCTTTTATCATAATCTCTTTTAACAGTAACCCTTCACTGTACTCACATTCTTATTATTTTTTTAAGGTTTCTGTGCCGATAGTGAGTAACGACAGGTGCAAATCAATGTTTCTAAGAGCCGGCAGACACGAGTTCATACCGGACATCTTCCTCTGCGCCGGTTACGAGACCGGCGGGCAAGATTCGTGTCAGGTACGCGCATGAAAACCATAAATGACGCATAGTTTCAGGTACGATGCTTTTATCAAGACAAGTTTTTTTTATTATTCTTCAATTACACTCAGGGTGATTCCGGAGGTCCTCTCCAAGTACGCGGAAAAGACGGTAGGTACTTTCTCGCTGGGATCATATCGTGGGGAATCGGATGCGCGGAAGCCAACTTACCGGGGGTCTGCACGCGGATCTCCAAATTCGTATCGTGGATTTTGAAAAACGTCACCTGATCCACTCTGCGATAAACGCGACTATGATAGACATACGAGTGACAGGAGGAAACTTGGTGAAATCCATGCGCGAATAAAGCGATTCGCGCGATATCGAGAAACCAAGTCGGTCATCTTAGATTCTTCTCGCAAATGAGAACGTGTCTTCTATCATTTGCATTTATTTATTTCTACTTACACTGCCGCTCACGAAATAACACAGTTCTGTAGTGTTGATATATACAGAGAAATATACTCAAAAGAAATGGAATCGAATCATCGAATATACGTACTAGCGACGTATGCGAAACAATCGTGCAACAATTGTAGCAGCATACACCGAGAACTTGTATTTATATATAAATCTGAGTAAGTAAAATAATATATATTTTCTAGGTTAAGGCTACAGTTAAATAATCGAAGGAAGTCTGAGTTGCAATAAATAGATCAATGACAAGTAGTCTGGTAGAGACTAAAGGGAACATCGTTATCTTTCTTGCCACTTTGCTTCGAAAATGGACAACATAACACTTGAAAAAAATTGTGATTTTCGAAAATATTTTATATAGATATGCATCAACTATAAATTTATTATGGTAAAAACTTTATTGTTGGAAAAATACTCTTAATTTTAACTGGGTACTTGGACTCCACAAATTAGGTAAATTCGACTTAAGCACAAGTTACATCAGCAATAAATCAATGAAAATATATGATTTTTATAATGCTTGTATCGATTAGCAAGACATAAGATATCGCCCTTTCACTCTACGACTCATAACTCGGAACGTTCTTCCAAATGCTCAATCCTTGCACATTTCAAATTACACTGCCTCTTATCTTTATATTTCTTTATTTACAAATAGGATTTTGTACAGAGCACAATGTTAATTGCGTGTACTTGGTAATAGTTGTGTGTGCGAGTTGGAGAAGTCTATACATTATAAGGTATAGCTATTTATAAGTATCGCCAAATAAACGAGTGTTTATTTAAAAATCTTAGAATATCATAAATTATACATGTCTACAGTATTCTTGAATTAAGCGGGTCGTCCACACGACCGGCGATTAGACTCACCGAAGTCTCGGTGTCGACGATGAAATAAAAAAAGGGATGCAAAGCTGTAAAAGGTACAGGTCCGGCTCTCTCGAACAGACCGTTACCTAAAAGAAAATTATGAACTTATTATTAAATAAACTTGCAGAACGCCATTTTTTAATCATAAATAATATTAATAATATTTTCTAAAACCTTATATTTTACATGTTACAGAAAATAAAATAATAAATTATACATATTTCAGATTAGAATCAACACGAATTTTAAGAAGTAAAATTTCTACGAAGAAATATTTACAAAAAATTGTGTAATTTATGGAATTTGTATAATTTTCTTTACAATTTTTTAATAGAAATTTACTAATGCAATACTTTGATCACGCATAATATAAAGCTTATTGTTTGTGCTATTTACGCAGTGCAGAGGAGAATCGTTTAAATTGGAGGAAAGACGTTTAAATGGATGGAAAATTTTATATAAAAGATATGTATAAAAAAGGAAAGAAGAGAGGTTTGATTTGAATGCGAATTTGCAAGATTCTTTTTTCTAATAAATCGGGAAAAAATATATTATTATAATTTTCTTACGGTTGCAAATTCTTAAATAATTTTCAGATCTAATTTTCCTATAGTTTTTAGACAATAAATAATATATTTTAGACAATAATAATAAATAAAAAATGTTTAGAAACAAACAAAATAATTCTGTCTAAACATTTTTTATATCGTATCACACCTTATTTATATTTAAGAAAAAAGAATGTGCACGATATAAAATAGACGAAAAAGAACGCTTTCGTAAAAACGTTTATAATAGCAATATAAATAGCACGATTCAGAAATCCTCGGTAAATATGCAAAGAGATGACGCAAGGTCTTTTTATTTCCTTTGCGGATATCAGCAATTAATTCCGTAAACTGAACAACAATACTGAGAATATTTCTAAGAGTAATCGATAATTTTATTCAACGGCGAGGAAATGTAGATGTTGACCGACTACGTCGTCCTCGAGACTCGCGTTCTCGCGAATACGGTGCATTTGCATTTCGCGTTGCTATAAGTGCATCAATTTCTGATAATGTTTACTTTACAAAAATCTCGAAAAAAGATATTCTTAAAAAAGCATCTGGCTAAACCGTCAATTTTCCTCTTTCCCGAAGCGGAAGCTATGAAACTGCAATCATTTGTAATTATAATTTTATGACGTTTTGACGAGATAATGATCCGCTGGGGACACGGATAATTATCGCGAGACTTGATTAGCCTAATTGCGCGATTCAGCATTTGTTCTCGGCAGTTTCTCAATTTTAAATAAGACTCGGAAGCGGCGTTTCCATATAATTTTGGCAATCGCATGGTAGTTTCGGCAATATATGTACACTTCCAAGCGTGGAAGCTGGTCGTCAAGGATAAGCAGCATTAAGTAATGAAGATTTAGCGGAACGTAAGAAGAAACAGCGAGCGGAAGCGAAGAGGAGAGTAAGAGAGTAAGAGAGAAAGAGAGAAAAGAAAAGAACAAAACCAGCACCAGTAGGAACGGCTGGTCATCGTCGGCCTCTTGTTCACGAGGCGTTAAGGAGCGCATTGTCGTCGCGCCGTCGTTTACAAATTATATGCGCCCGTTTCTGAAGAGCATCCGAGCCGCGAGCGGCGGCGAGTCTTTGCAATTTCACCCGTTATAATACCGGATATTGCGTCAACGTGATTACCTCTTTGAACATTATTCCCGATGCCGCTTAAGGCAGCGAATCGCTTATTCGCGTTTCTGCCGCGGTTCGTTCTTAAACAACTTCTGATATCATCTGTACGTATTTAACGCGTATTAATATCCGGTCCATTCGTCCGCGTCCGAGACAGGACTAATTTTCGAATGTTACGAGATCAATTAAAACTGTCATGCGATCGTGACAAGCGATAAAAATTTATTCCAGATTGTATAGTGAATGTATAGCAAAAATGTTAAGTAACGTTTCAGGATTCGCGATGAAAAAAAAAAATAATAACGATCGCAAATTATATAACCGTCGAAAATATAAAAACTCACGAACTTGGTTAATGAACGGATACGCAGTTTTGATCCGATTATCGCACTGTATCATTACATTTACGAGCGAGAGGAAGCCGCTCTCAGGAGAGAGCGGCGAGAAAAAGTACAATATATAATTAAGAAATAAAGAAATACACGCTGTGGGAAAAGACAGAGAGAGGATGTTAGAAGAGATTATTCGCGCAAAATTATATAAATTGGAATCTTAAAGTCAGGACGCGAGCATTAAGGAACGAAGGATAACGATTACATGACATTTTGTAGGAACGTTCACCGTTATCGGGGGTAATTGAAAGAAAGGTGGTAGTTGTGCGCGATAGTGCATGTTAAAGCAAGAGTAAGAGAGAACCTGGCGGCAGGTATCGGTAAAAATCCCTTCGAGGTGGAACGACATTAGGCGACTCACGAGAATGGGTACGATCGGATTTCATGTAATTCCTTATATTGACCCCTATACTCTGTTGCACGTCCCGGGCGTATACACCAAAATCGGACGTCATGGGTGACAGATCGGCCAGTCTCGGCTCGAAGACGTCCACGATTCCCAGCTGCGAAGGAGAAACGAAATACAGGAAACGCGTCGCAAAAAAAAACGCACAAGTCACACAACCATCAGTAATAATCTTTTTTTTTACGCTCTTAATCTCCTTCGATTCACGGAACGTGGGAAAATATATTTCCTTCTCTTCGATACGAACTCTACCTTGAAGAAATATATTTCGAAAGTGAACGAGCGCGGAAATAAAATTAAAAAATTTATAATTATATATGTTTAAGTCAATATTATACAAAATTGTTTCGGGTTCTTTACCATGACTTTTTACGAACGGTTATTGGTGGAATCGCGGAATCTTTGAAAGTAGAGAAAACACACCGTAGGGAAATTACAGAAAATTACTACGTACGTGATATTGCTACGCGCGATCAGCTGATCTGTGTAATTTGCTTTCATTCGACATCGATGTCGAGGAGTATGACGTGTTATTCCGCTTACCCTTTGCAAGAATGACGTCAGTGTGACGAAACCGCGTAGCATGAAGGAAGGTATCGTGGCCCTGACCCAAGTAGGCTGTAATCGCTTCCTCAACGATCTCAATGACTTCCCGCTGAGATCTCTCGCCAGACGGTGCGTGTCCGTTTTATCCGTTGGCATAAGAAGTATAATGTTGTATCGGGGATCCTTGAAAATGTTTAGAGAACAGCTTATATATTTATTTTTAAAAATTAATATATAATTAATATACAGAATATAATAAATTTATATCATTCTTTTTTGTCTATGCAAAAATCATAAATTGAGTTGTAAAATAAATAATTAAAAAATCGTGGGGAAAAAAGCCTCTATTTTCAAGAAAAATTTGGAACTAAAAAATTAAGTTTTGTTTAATTTTTTTAGTTTTAAACGAAAGCAGGGCGAATGAATCTTCATTTAGACTTACGTCCAGAGGAAACTCGAGAGCGACAGCGTGCAACGATGGGAAATACGCGAAAGGCAGCACCGCGATGTATCTCGAGGCCGATACCGAAGAAACATCGCAACCGTTCACCAGAAACGATATCTCCGCCGTAGAATCTCCGGCGGGGGATTCGCTCGGATTTACCGGGTTGCTGTACGATTTCCAAATCTCCAGGTCTTGCATCCAGATACCTTCGTCTAGAAAGATAACATTCGGGGAAACAAAAGAGAGGAGTTGCTTCTTTTCCAAATGTTAAGTATATTCCCATAATCACTAGCGGATCCTGGGGGGGGGGGGTTAAACCCCCTCCCTTGGAAATTAAGAGAAACAGTTTTGCTAAATTTGTTTAAAAAATATAAGTAAAGAAAAACAAACATTAAAGAGCTATTGACGTCGTTGATCCTGGAATAAATAAATCTAATCATGAAACCAAAAATATTAAATAAAATAATTTTGCAACCCCCCCCCCCCCCATTATCGACGTCAGGATCCGCTAGTGCCCATAATTAAATACTCTTTCTTTACAAACTTTATATAATTTTTATTATAATTTTATAATAAAATGAAAAGGCTTTGTGTGTGATATATCAATATAAATTCAGGTAGGAAAAGAATTAAAAAGAGCTAAGCACAACAAACTTGTTTTAAATCTTCTTTATTTAATTTCAATGTTTCGGTCCTATTCCTTGGATCATCTTTAGCAGATGCTCAAAGTCTTCGTCTTGTCTTCGATCACTTTGAGGACTCGCCAAAGACGTAAAACGGGAATGTGAATCAAGGCATATGAATTTTTTTTTAATCGATCTGCTGAAGATGGTCCAAAGAAAGGAGAGATCGAAACATTCAAATTAAATAAAAAAGATTTTAAAACAAGTTTGTGTTGCGTCTGGCTCTTATTATCCTTTTCCTATCTGAATTTATAATTTTATCATTTTCTCTACTAGAGTATTAAAGTTTATATATTCCTATTAGTGAGACTATATAATTTAATTAGTAATTTGGTCGATTAATTGACGCGCTTTAATTAGACAAGATACTCAAACGTACCTGGATAGCTGGAGAAATATCCGCGCGGACTCCTCGTTCTACGTAGATTCGGCGATTCGCGATTTGTCGATTCATCTCTAACGGTACCATCGTTCATTACAACCTTCAGATCTGGCTCCGCTCCTTTCTTCTTACGATTCGTCGAAACGACATTCCCATTCGCCTGATTCGCCGTGGAATCGTTCGCGGAATCATTCGAATCTCCGACGAGATCGTTCGAAGTTATCGTCGTGTTTATCGCTTGGACAGATGGCATCGTCGTAGTGTCACGATTAACGTTAATGATCGGCGTCATCGCGAGATCGCGTGTAATCATCTCTGGCGTATTTCCGGCTGGAAGTTCCGCCGACACCGATGTCATCCTCGATTGCGAAATAACACTGTTATCCGTCTCGATAACGGGACTCGAAGTGATTAAGTTTGTAGCGCCGGTTAAAGTCGATATCGTGGTAATTAATGAATTCGAAGTAACGGTATTCCCGTCGGTGACAGACGCGACATTAACTGATGTCGCGTCCGCGACAATCGCAGCCATCGTGGTCGAAACATTTGTCCTTTGTGTCCCGTCGCCCAGGACATCAGCCGCCGTAGTTGTCCTATCTACGCCCTGCGGTGCTTGAATATCCGCGTTAGGAGTCCCATCCGATGCATTTGCATCTTCTGCATTCTCTGTAGAATTGGGAACCATAGTATTCGCGACAGTTTGGTCTCTTCCAACATCCTCGGCAGCGACTGTCGTCGAGGAAGCCTGATCACTTGCGATGATGATCGTTGGCTGGATAGTTTCTTCGGAAGTGACCGCAGGTAAGGAACCTGGAGTCGACGACGACGTACTTGGAACAGCTGATTCGGAACTCGCGACTGTAGTCGATTGCTCTTCAGTGACGCTTTGTGGAGTAGCTGCTGGCGGAGCGATCGTGATTTCCGAAGACAGCGTTGTAATGGTTAACGTCGTCGTCGTGTCTGGTTCATTCCTGGTGTCTATCGGCTCCATCGGGATCGTCGAGCTGGCAGTAGACGTTGCAAGTACGGGAGTTGTAGCCGAAGAGTCTTCCGTATTGACGGTAACGTTTGCTTCTTGCTCGATACTCGACAGATCGAAGCCGTAAAACCTCAGGATGTCCTCGTATTCGGGACGGAGTCTGGTGTTTTCCTTGCTTAGTGTCAGCCCGCCCAGGAAGCCATCGGCATTAAGATAACTCTTGAAATCGATATAAATTCATAAGTAAGCGAAACTAATACTCGCTCTAATCGAAATGTTGTAGTAATTATCAGCTGTTTTTCTATCTAATCTATCTAATATCAAGCATCATCTATTTAATATTAAACGTCAAAAAGGAATCCGAAAGACGTATGAGAAAGAACGTCTTT
Source organism: Prenolepis imparis (assembly GCF_030444845.1). Classification (NCBI taxonomy): domain Eukaryota; kingdom Metazoa; phylum Arthropoda; class Insecta; order Hymenoptera; family Formicidae; genus Prenolepis; species Prenolepis imparis. The sequence goes on from NW_028141175.1 coordinate 565,260, forward strand.
CAGATGACGTTTCTTTAGACCCTTGCCGGAATCTTACTCTCAATCGTCGATGGATATCCCTGAGGCCGATCCTGGTAACATCTCTAGGTGGTAATCCTATGACTTCGGCGATCTGTTGACTTCCCCTACCGGCAGATCCTTCGTAGAGCGCCGCTAATACGAAGGCGATTCCCGTAGGCGAGAACGCCACGTTTCCGTGCCCCGTGTATTGCTGAAGAATCTTCACCCCGAGATCGTTGATGACGTCTGTAATGACGTCGACCGGACGTTGCGTGTCCGCACGATACCAAGGATCATATCTATAAGCGAACGCGGACGATACTGCTGCAACATAAGCACAGTCAAAAAAAATTACCATTTATTATGTATATAACATAGATACATAATATATAATTTGCTTTTGACTGATTCGAAGCCTTCCTTTGCAAGCTTCATTATATCAACCATTCTTTTATTCAATGTACAATCCTTTTTCATTCTGAAAATCTCTCTCTAATATAATTATAAAATTATATTAGAAAATTAGAATTAAAATATAATTATTCTTTTATAAATCATAATAAAACTGAAGAGAAATTTTACTCATCTGTATAATTTATTTGTTTCATTCTCGTTATTCGGACGGGAGGCTTCAATCATCAAAGCTCATCAAAGTCGAGAACCTGGATCAGCATCATATCGTCGGACTGATCCACGCTCGAAATCGAATCCAAACGATCTTACGTACGCTGCAGTATTACGATCCAGTGCAACGGATGCTTTCCCATCGTTTCCGGTCGCTGCTGCCTTGCACGCCGGAGAGTGCCGCGGCGCCGGGTTCTATTAGTAAGTCTAGCCTTAGTCGTTCGCGCTCCACGTTGGGACTGGCTTGGATACGCTAGACCAGCGGTCGCCGAGGCCCGAGGTTCAATTAAGGCCCGTTCTCGAGGCCCGGTCTTGAGGCGCGCCGGAGAAGGCCCGGCACCTTGGGGCCCGCCGATTATTATTACCGCGACTTCCTAAGTGGCTAAGATCGTAATCCCCGTTAAATTGCGCACATAGCTTCTTCCCCCCTCAATCAATTCTTTCCTTCCCTTCTCTTATATCGCTGGGTTTCCTCTCCTCCTCTGTATTCTTTCAGAAGCTGCTATCTTCCAGCGTTTCGTCACGAAGAGGAGATCCTAAGCATGATGCTATATGTGTGTGTGTATTTGTTGTATGCTTATGTGTATAAATTGATTTATGATTTATGTACATTATGCCATTTTCTCTCTATTCACGCAATCTAATAATACTCATGTTATGTATATATATCTCTGTGCACGAGGATGTACCAGTGAATGACCGGCCGAAGGACATTATTACATAATTTAGTATTCCTTGTAAATTGAAAAGATTATTCCGACATCAAGTTTAAATTCTAATATCGTTGATTAAAATGAAAGAAAAATAAAGAAAGTGATTATAATTTAAAATCGACGAATTGCGCTTTGCCTATACCTTTTAATTAAATATTAAAATACTAATTAAATATTAAATTAAATTAATTATTAAATCAAATTAAAAAATTAAATATTAATTAAAGACTTATGAATAATATTTTTTTTTATATTTACGGATTATTCGCTGGTGCGTCGACCCCGTTCGCGATCTGTTAATCGGGTGAGCCGAGCATTTCCTTTCTCTCTCTTTCTCTCTCTTTCCTTTGATCGATCGGCGCGATCCTCGCAGATCACGAATCTTCGAAAATATGCGGATATTATCGCGCCACCGATAACGGTAGTAGATAGCGGCACGAAGGCGCGGTGAAGGCGAAGCGAGGATCCGCTTTCGACTGATCCGAGTGGGAGGATCGCGAGTTTAGAGCCTTATGTAATAACGCCGGTGACTTTTACCCGCCACGGGTGGTTGCTTAATTGCGTGCGCGGAATCCGGGAATCCACCGCGCTAACAATGCTACGGATTGCTTCGTCGAGCAATTAACACCGCGTGTACGAGTCTCTCTCCTCGTCTTCATCGGACCACCTCGTTTCTGACTCGCTCGAAACCGACGATTATTATCGGTATCGAACGTGTAGCTATCCTCCTCTGTCCCTCTCGCGATATTAATATCGTATCCGAGTATTCAGCGAACGTGCATGTCGAATCGGAACAATTTCAAGGGAATGAGTCGATGATGATGATGATGCTTGATGTCCGATTCGCTCCAACCGGTACTTAAACTATCGACGTCCGTTTGCGGACGAGGTAAAAGAAAGATGGATCTGTCAATCGATCGTAATTGTGCAATAAAAGAATCAGATGCTACAGTTTTGGAATTTTTAATCTTGTTGAATGTGTGCTCTCTTGACACTTTCGAGATTTTAATAATTTTGGATGTCCATGTATAGAAAATTTTAATTGTAATTATATTTTTATTTTATTTGTTATATTTTTTGAAAGGCTAAAAAATCACAATTGTTGATTCTATATTTACATAATTACTCCGAGTGACCGTTTCTCTGACTTGAAAGTAAAACTTGTACAACTTTATTAATGATAGAAATGTGTTTTATAGGTAATATCTATTTAGGAACATCTCGATTTCTCTATAACGTTTGCGTTTCATCCTACATCGAGGAATCTGTAACAAAAAGAAATCATAGAGGCAGTATAATTGAAAGCGATCGCGTCATTAATCACTGTACGCATGCGGGAATCGCATCCCTATAATTTTAACTCTAGGGGATAAGCGATAATAATTATTATCTAATTACATTACGGAGGTTCTAACAACGCGGCAAAGTTGCTTGGTAGGAGATAGAAGATAGCGTTTACATCTAATTCCGATGTTGGATCGAACTCAGGAGAGAAAAGGTTGAATCAATTTACGTCGCTTCGCTACTTGACGTTTGTGCCAGTAAAACTCGCAGCAAAGGATAAATATCGATCCGGTCACGCCTGAGAAAAGAAGCAAAATGGGAGAGGAATCGCGCGAGATAAATATTATAATAATATTCTTGAAGTGTGTACTTGTGAAGAGTAAAAAAAGAAACACGTTACCCATGAAAAGCACGAAAAATATGCCTTGCATGTCCGTCACGTTTACTTTACGTTCGTTTACGCCTTGATTGGCGGATATGTCCGAGCATTTGTCCTTTGTCGGTATTTGCTCCGATATCCACTTGTTCATCAATCCAGACTCGTGCATGCGATGTAACCTGGATGATAAGGATTGGTCCTTACAAATTGACAGATTTGTCAGGTGATTATTATGCGACTAAAATTTTGATTACTATTTCTTGACGATTCTTAAAAAATTCGATAAAATTATCTCTACGGATTATTTGCGGAAAACTTCAAAGATTCATATATAAAATTACATATATAGTAAAATTTATTAGTTTACTCTGCATTGATGATCTTTATATAAGGGCTGTCTTGCGCAATGATCATTGCTATGGGTTCGTCCATAAATTCGTCGGTGCTCAAAGAAAAGGAACATTTGTTGGTTAACAACATATCGTTTCTCATCAAGAATCTGTTTGGACAAATTGTTGTCGTTATTCTTATCGAAGGGCTCATTTGTGTTCTATGTACACATCGACAGATCGATTGAAGTATTTAAATAAACAAAAATATTTTAATGGCTCTGTTTGTTATACATTTTTTTCAGAAAAACATTTATAATATGAGATATAGAAGTGGTAATATTTATTCATATAATGTTACTTTACTTTTCTTCTCGAAAAAAGTTTCTTCAAGAATCCGCCAGTATATCGTAAGCAATTAACAGAGGACTTTCATTTAAATAGCTATTCTGCGTGTTGTAAGATTACCTCAATGTGCTTCTCCAGTCGATTAAGGCGTGTTTTCCCGCCTTTACCTTCTCGATCATTTCCGCCTCTTCCGTCGCGTTATGAATTATAGATCGCTTCAACAGAATATGATACTTCTCCTCCTCTGCATTTTTCAGATACTCCTCCAGATAGCTGCCATTAGGAAAGCCCCAGGTCATTCTGTTCTTATTAGCGAGGAGGGCGTCCACGGTCATGATGGCGGTGTCCATATTTGGGAATGTCAGAAATGCGACCAAACTTCCGGAGTAAGTCGCCACCACAACCATCACGACCAGCCACCAGATGCCAATCAGCAAGCGGGCGCTATCGGAATGGGGTAAGTACATCCCTCCTAAAAGCATTCGTGCGTGTCGTTTGTTTTTTCCTCTTTCATCAAAAACCTTCAATTTTAAATAAATATGAGATCGTCGAGTTTTCCTTCTTCGACAAAAATTGGTCGAGAACGACCCTAGAAGAAGGACGAAAGAATTCGTAATGATAATAAAATCTTTAGATTAAAAATGACTTGGCAAAGACTCGGGTCACTTTATATAGGAGTGAAAATAAAAGTTGAAATGATATTACCTTGCTGAAGAAGGGCACCGTAGATGTACCATACACATTGCCAGGAGGAGTTGAGCCCCGACGTCTTCCTGCTGCTCGGACTGTATTTGTGAATCAGGTACAAGCTCGGGCCCATTATAAGAATGGATGCTGCCAGGCAGGCCCATGTCTGCAAGTAAAATTAGCCCGCTTGAAGGCGTGTTGCGCTTGTTACAAGCGCGTGAAATAGATCGAGCTAACCGAGTGCTGGAAAGCAGTTGATCGGTACAACTGGTATCCGATCTCGCTAAATCTCGACTATTTTTACATAAAACAAAACGTAGCTTCATAAAGGCCCCACATTTATATAATTCTCAATTTATGCGCAAAGCAACATTATTATATTTTTTTTCTATATTTTTTATTATGTGACAAATTAAAATATAGAACTATATATGAAGTCTCTTTTTCATTTTTTTGTTTCTATTTTTGTTACACAGTTACTGAAGAGGGCCCGAAGTGAAACCAAAACGTTTAATTCTTAAACTAATAAATAGTGTTTAAAATTATTTAGGAATTTTTTATTCGCGCCTTTATCTTGCATTTAGCTCTCTTTATTATCTATATATTAAAATATAGACATATATCGAGTCTTGTTCCGGCAATCACGGTTTTAACTTTCACTCTTTTCACCTTAGCACAGTTTTTACAATTGCAATACGATTTTGTAATGTAATTTTTAAGTGTACTGTCAATTGTACTGTATTTATGTGACGTATGCAACGTGTGCGTTGCGCAAACCTTATTACAAATGTAAAGTGTCAGTGTAAATTACCTCCTTGGAGAAGGGCGCGGCGAACAGCAACGCTCTCGTGAGTTGACCCGGCTTCGCGGTCAAGAAACTGTACGTCTGTATAAAAATCGGTAGGGTGAAATTGATCTCTTTCCTTCCATGATTCACGGTATAAGCACAGGCTGCGAAAAGAACCTTTTTTCCGATGACCATATCTGTTATTTCTGGCGGCATATCTCTCGTTGATGACGTTAATACCTATGGAAATATTCGAAACACTTGTCAAAGAGACACAGTTAATATTTACAATAATAATAATAATAATAATAATAATATAATATTAATTTGCATCCGATGAAAGGATATGAAATATTGTTACTAATATACTTACCACTTCGGCTTCGGTCTTGTTCCGAGTAAACTTGATGGTCCCATTGTTCGTCGGGCTGAGAACGGAGTACGTAAAGTTCAATTTTTGCCCGAGATATTTGACGACGTCGAAAACCAGTCCGCCGTATTCCTTCTCGCCAGAGTTGGTCAAGGAGATGGTTTGCCACGGTGGATTCTGAAACAAAGGGGACGCGGAACTTTATCGCGCGGCTCATCGTCAGGGGAGAAGATTCATCACCGCGTTCACCTACGTGATATGTAGCGACCGATAGGTTGATCCCTCGAAATCCGTGCGCGATGTGCGGAAAGATGACGTCTGTGAGATTCAGACCGAGAGTGGTAATCCACGATCCCGAATCGATCAAATGCGCCGTGTTTTTGCCATGAGCGAAGAAGTTGCCCCACGTTATGGCCGAGGCGATTCGCCAAAACATACATCTACCGCAAACGCCGCCCGTGGCGAAGGTATTTTCGACAAGTTTTGTCTGCGAGAAAAAAAATAGTTGCGCTATGAATAGGGCTTGAAAAAACTGATAGTCGATGATAGAGATTCGATTTTTGCATATATATTTTTTTAGCCATTTCTTCTTTTTTAAATATATTTTTTTAATTATATTATTTACATATAGTTTTAAGAGATAATATACTTGAGATTTTAGAAGAATGTGATCCCAAATTCTTTATGAATAAACCTTTGTGCAAATAAATGATTTATTCAAAAGAACTACTAGTTATGAAATATCGTTTTTTTTTTTTTTTATCATTTCTAAGCGACACATAACGAACCTTGATGAGTTTAAGAATCTCCCGACGTCTTTCGCGCTTGCTTAATCGGATGATTTCGAATTCCTCGTCACTCACGTGACTGTATAATTCTATCTCGGTTATCAACGATAATTTCAAAGCATTACCCAAAGCCTTAATTAACTCTTGGATATGACACATTAAATTGTTCTGGAACAGGGATAATTTTTCTTTAAAAATACATACCGAAAAAACGAGAGAAAATAACAATTTCTTTGCAAAAGATGACCTCTTTACTTAATCAATCTATAACAATATTTGACCTATATTTAAATCACAAATTCATATCAGGTGATTGAAATATGTACACATAATCAAGCAAGAATAATTGGATAGATTACATCGCAATATGCATCGTTGTCTGTCGCGTTATAAATGAAAGCCACGTTGCTACCCTCCGACAATAGGTCGACGAAACTGGTAATATTTGTAGAATTTCCTACTACGGTATCGGTAATTATATATAGCCATTGACTGTCGGGTTGAGCCATATTCAGCATCTTTGCCTAAATAATGCCAAAGTAAATTATATCCATAATTCGTAAGACTTTTATTGTAAATAAACGTCACATACTTGAAATAGAGAAAGAACATGTTATATAAAATTTGTATAAAATTTTATATTCAAAACTTAGATTTAAAATTAATTTTACGAATTATGGAACACGTTACGTTATTATTTTTGCACTATATACTTTAAATAGACATTTAAATGACAAGTAAGACTTTATTTGCGCGTCTCACAGCTTCCATAACGTCGGCCGCTGCGTCTATCGTGACGATTACGAGGAAGCATTTCCCCAATTGGTCCACGTGAAAGTTTTCAAGCATCTCTTTTATGTAGTATCTTCTGTTACGCTCAGAATCGGCGTGCTTAAACGCAAATATCGCTCTGGTGACCAGATTGAATTTCTTGTTTGGCAACGAGATCGATATAGCTTTTGTGACTCGATTGATTGTGTCTCTATCTACAATTAATATGAAAAAAAAATATATATTTTTAGTGGGAATTCCTAGTAATAACGAAAGAGAGAAAGGAGAAGAACAACGGAGAAAAGAAAGATAAACGATTAAGGCTCCTGGCTCCTTTCCGACCATGTCGAAATCGTGACGTCAGAGGCGAGAAAACACACGCTAAAATTTCTTAGATGCCACTTCGAAATAAAAATATATTTCGATGAAACAGCACTTCAGATGGCTTTAGCACACTCTTAAAAAACCCCGAAAACTATCCTTTCCCCTTTATAATCAATCAACAGCTGTAAAATGTAATATTATGAAGCCTAGTCCGTCTGGTCTTTGCAGATGCGCAGTCATTCCGCATGTCAAAGTCTGATATCTCGATCATTTTATAGCTGTTGATTGATTATAAAGGGAAAAGGATAGTTTTCGGGGTTTTTTAAGAGTATGCTAAAGCCATCTGAAGTGCTGTTTAATCGAAATATCTTTTCATTAAAAAATGGCATCTAAGAATTTTCAGCATGTGCTTTCTCGCTTCTGACGTCACAATCCAATATGGCCGCGATGAGCTCCCAGGAGCCTTAAATGATCAAATCTACGTCACCGAAGGTATCATCGTGCAATATGTTGACGTTGTTCCAGGATAAAGCGTCGACCATTCTGATATCGAAGAAGATCTGAGACAGTTCTTTGCCCAACGATATTAAGGGAATGCTCACACCTTCCGAATCGGGCAACCGTGGACAATCTTGCTCTTTAAATATAAAACAAATGCTATTTAGCAGCTGTTTATCCTTCGACATTTTATTCGTTATTTGATAAAACACATATACATCGAGATTTCTAATAATATAAATAATATAATAATAAAATAATTTTTTTAAATAATAATATTAATAAAAAAATATAAATAATATAATAATATAAAATAAACAATTGAATCACGCACAATATATCACTCTGATGTAAGAGAATCTCTCTCTGTAGCGCGAATGAGATAATAGATAACGACTAAAATAGCGAGATAATAGCATTTGCGAGCAACGTATCTCTTAGTCATCAGTTATAATTACAGTCGAGTGTGTATTTGTCTCTTTATGAGCGGAAGGAATTTTTTTGACGCATACATTTTTTTCTGAGGAAAATCTCAATTCATATACATACCTGTTATCGCTAAATGCACGATTTCATCCTTACGAACTACATTGTACAGACTCCACGTTTGATGACACGTTGCCACCGACAAAAGCACCGTATAATCTATTAAATAAAGCAAAGAAATAAATTAATAATTAATAATATTAAATTTTTTAAAATATATATTAAATACTACATATTAAATAAATGTGTATTAAATATTGTATATTAAATGAAATTTTTTATGTTATATATTTAATATACACTTAATGTTTTAAATTTAAGTATAAATAAATCTGTATATCGAATAAAGTTAAAAACCCAGAATTTTATTTAAAGAGGCGATTGAAAAATTTCTTTCCGATATGAGAAAAGCGTATTGAAGCGAGTGGCGACAATTTTGCCTCGATTTTACTGTATTTTCGTATTTTCAACTGTTTGATGAATATTACGAATCTTTTTTTTTTTTGCAACAATTTAATATCTTATTTCAATTAGATTGATCAACTTCTATCCGATCTATCTATAACAACCTTTGCGAGGTGAATCACATTTGATTGACTAATATACTTTGCGTGAGATTATATATCGATCGTATCATGCAATATCTATCAAGGATCACACAATACTCGGAAATATTATAGATTTATAACACGTGATACTCAGGGAACACAAAGTGGACGGTGTAATTATCTTTAAAAAATTTCTCAAGCATTCGCACTCTTACCTCGAAAATTATCTATCTTCGTGTCGCGAAAGATGTGCACGTCGATGTCAGCCATATGCATATCTTCTCTCGTGATGTTAGCGATGAAGTTGTAAACGTTTCTCACAACGTCCCGATACTCGGCTTTATTTTTGAATAAACTTTTCTCAATAACGACCGCTGGAACGACCAAGAGAAGATTTTTTTTCCTCGTTAATACATTTTTTTTTTTTTTTTTAAATAATTATTCGTACCCATCGAGGCATTGGCGGATATCAGCGACGGAAAGTCATTGAAGGCATCAGCCGAATTTGCGATCCAGGCGAGGAAGAGGACGGGGGAGATCATCTCCATCGGTGAGAGTCAAGTATTGAAGCACATCGCGCCGATCGGTCGATATATAAGGGAGGACATTGTTCAATGATGTACGAGCTCATTACTTTCGCCGATTCATTATTATCGTATCAACCGGAACTTCGTCAAGCTCGCAAGCCGGAACGTAATTGTAGACTGTGCGCACTTGTAGACTTGTATCGTGAGAGGAAGGGGAGGAGGGAAAAAAGGTCGATCCTTGAATAACTTATTAAGGAACGATCGAATCTCATCGCGACTTGAACAGAAATGCATCATTGGCCTACAAATGGGCGTGTTGTGAGAAATCATTGCGGAAAAATCAACTTCGATCGATTCTCTCTCTCAATCCGACTATCAACTTTATATGTATATTCGAAATTCCTCTTCTATTGAAAATTTATTTATATATATAATTACGAGATCCGGTATATTTCACTCATCGATATGACGGAGAGATTCTCTGATCGTTAGTGTTGGTTTGTGTTTGTCAAACATTTTGATTTAATCATAATTTATCAATCTTGTTGGCTAACGAAATTTTCGAATTATGTGGATTTTTTTCATATGTCTCCTAGCTCTTTTACGTACATTATATCATTGTCTTTATTAAGTTGTCGCAATCTAATATTCAATATTTTTTCTTTACTATATTTGCTAAGTTATTATTCTCAACCTATATTTTTTTTTATTTTTTAACATTTATCTGCATTTTTGCTGATGTTAGGAATCTATAATCAAATATAATACTATATTAAAAGGATCTCTCTTTTTCCAGTTTATACAAATAAATAAATTCTATTTAACAGAGTAAAGACATTTAGAAGAATCTAAAACATCAGTGTTTAAATTTTTATATTATTAAAGTCTTCGATGTGTTTCGGGAATATTCTCTGAAAATTTCGAATCAAAATTTGTCGCGAAATTACGAGGTATAATGGTGTCTGCGAGAACTAAGTGCACGCGCGGGTCCAGCACTTTCTGTCCTGTGTGTCTGTTCATTTTAATATTATTGGTTTTCTGTGATAAGTACGCAATATTCTAATGTTAACATATTTAAATAATATTCTACACTCTTGTAAAATTTTGCCACAAAAGAAAAGTTTTTATTATCATGAAGCAAAATAAACATGCAATTGATATTAATGTTGAAGAAAATATTTAATTTCTCTATTGATGTCCCAATTTGTCAATCTCTGTCATCTTCAAAGATGAAGAATTCTCCTTCATCTTTTTCTTTCTCTTCTTGCATTTGTTCAGTCTTCCGTCTACTAATGGAACAGATATAGCCGCTATAACGGAGTTACAGCGGCGTCCTGCGGGTAAAGCTTCGCCAGCATTTCATTTGGTACATAATGACCGTCCTCGAATTTACAAAAATAACGGCCTATTTCGCAATTTTCGATCCATCTCGGCGTTGTTAAAGTAATAGCGTCTAAAATGAAAAATGTAAATAAAAAATATAATTTAAATTTGAAAAAAAAGATAATAAAGAAAATAATAACTTAAATAAATTAAATTAAATTAAAAAGAAGAGAACAAAATAATCCAAAATAAAATAAAATATTATTTTATATTGTCTACAAAAAAAAGAGATAAGCTCGCACAGAATAAACGAATATAATTTTAAATAAACACGAGTCTAATAATATTTATATACCTTCTTCCACGTAACACATTTTATTACTTTCGGTAAGAATTATATAATTTGTTTGCTGCTTTTCAAAATTTAAATTACGACAATGATTCAAGGGCAATCCGTATGAACGGCAAGTTGCGTCACACATATACGTATGATTGTTCGATATGGGGTCTCTCTCTAAGAGCGCAAAATGTCTATCGACATCTCTGTGCCATCCGACTATTACGCCCACACAACTATCTGTATGTTGGTCATCATGTGTAACTATCATTCCTACTGCAAATTTTACATCCTTTGGTCTTGTGTTTAACTGCTTCGTGTTTTTCAAGTAAAGACTGAGCTGAAAAGTACAAGATCAAACTTTAATTAACTTTAATTTCTGTCAAATAATAAATAGAGCTTTTGTAGCATGTTAAATTACAACTAGTTAAATTAGAGATAATTATTTGTTGTAAATGTGCATGTAACATCAAAAAAATTTTAAAGATTTTATTTTATTATTATTTTCCATATTAATAATATGCGGCTTGTATAGTGTTAACATACTTTATCTATCCTGCTGTCAGTATTTTTTATCCAAACATCATCTAAATTTAATGTATATCTATTTTCGTGTAATTCAATCTTTACATTGCTGCATAAAGTACTACATTCATCCAATATCAATGTGATAAACATCGCTTTTTGCGTCATCTAAAAAAAGGATTAAACATTAGCAAAGGTAAAAGGTTTTTACTTGTACTGAGCTCTATTACAAATAAAAAAATGAAAGAATGTATAATTCTTTCTGTCTTATAAAGCGTGTTTCATTGAATCTTTATCAAAGTTATAAGTTTATATATTAATTAGTGTTAAAATTAATACTAATTATATATAACTGATTACTAACCTCTTTAATTCGTGATATCATATTTTGAAACAATGGATATTCTGTAATGAACAACGACATTTGATTGACAAGACAATCCGGGAATTTCTCAAACCTTATATTAAAACATCTTGCATTTTCCAAACCATTGACGTCACTGGAAACAATAACAAATTATATATATAAGCATGTGTCTATGATAAAAGTAAAAGTACCAAAAGGTTCAGATAATTCTAAAGGTAATATTTTATACTTACTATGTTGGTTTCCAAAATATACAATAGCGAGTTTGCGCGTGAATATTTAATTCGAATGTAGGAGTATTTAATATCAGTACTACTTCGCAACGTACACCAAGTCTTCTGGCCACGCTCTGATATATTATTAATAAAATTACTTGTTCACCATATTTATTTTTTAAGACCTGTGCCAGAAATTAATTAGAGCGAGAGTATTTTTAAAATACGGCCATGCTAACAGCATAATTGGCTATAATTATAGTATATTATAATTTATATAATAACTTACATTATCTATACACATGTTTTCGAAGTTTTTCTCTTCTGATTTGCATAATCGAAAGTTTAATATGCCAAACATATATTCTTCGAGTGTATCCATAATTTGCGTTGTATCTTCTTCGTGCCACAAATTATCGACGATATTGTTGTTTTTAGAATATTAGAACACTACAAAGCGCGCGCTTCGCGCGCGCCATTTATTTCCTTCAACTATACAATATAAGCTGCGGTCGAGAATGTGCTACTAATATGGTACAAAGATAGAATGATGTTTCGAATTATTCGTAGCGCATTCTCGATCCACAGCTTGTACGTTAATAACATATCATACAACAATTATAATATTTATCTTTTCATCTTTTGGTACCATGCAGACACCAGCGTACAAATTTTTTAACTTGATATACATAAAACAAGGTTGCGTCGCATAGGGTCAGCGGTAAAAAAGTATCGATTTCTAATATTTTAAGACGAGCCAAAAATTCATCGATTATACATTTTAATAGTACATTGATTACAGAATCTTTAGGTACCAAGCAGACACCAGCATACAAACATTTTCATTTGCTATACATAAATTAAGGATGCGTCGCATAGGGTCAGCGCCATAAATGTATCGATTTCTAATATTTAAAGACGAGCCAAAAATTCATCGATTATACATTTTAATAGTACATTGATTACAGAATTATTTGGTACCAACCAGACACCAGCGTACAAATTTTTTAACTTGATATACATAAAATAAGCTTGCGTCGCATGGGGTCAGCGGTAAAAAGTATCGATTTCCAATATTTTAAGACGAGCCAAAAATTCATCGATTATACATTTTAATAGTACATTCATTACAGAATCTTTTGGTACTATGCAGACACCAGCGTACTAATTTTTTAATACGATAAACATAAAATAAGGATGCGTCGCACAGGGTCCGCGTCAAAAAAGTATCAATTTCTAATATTTTAAGACGAGCCAAAAATTCATCGATTATACATTTTAATAGTACATTTATTACAGAATCATTTGGTACCAAACAGACACCAGCGTACAAATTTTTTAACCTGATAAACATAAAATAAGGATGCGTCGCACAGGGTCCGCGTCAAAAAAGTATCAATTTCTAATATTTTAAGACGAGCCAAAAATTCATCGATTATACATTTTAACAGTACATTGATTACAGAATCTTTTGGTACCATGCAGACACCAGCGTACAAATTTTTTAACTTGATATACATAAATTAAGTTTGCGTCGCATAGGGTCAGCGGTAAAAAGTATCGATTTCCAATATTTTAAGACGAGCCAAAAATTCATCGATTATACATTTTAATAGTACATTTATTACAGAATCTTTTGGTACCATGCAGACACCAGCGTACAAACATTTTCATTTGCTATACATAAATTAAGGATGCGTCGCATAGGGTCATCGGCATAAATGTATCGATTTCTAATATTTAAAGACGAGCCAAAAATTCATCGATTATACATTTTAATAGTACATTGATTACAGAATCTTTTGGTACCATGCAGACACCAGCGTACAAATTTTTTAATACGATAAACATAAAATAAGGATGCGTCGCACAGGGTCCGCGTCAAAAAAGTATCAATTTCTAATGTTTTAAGACGAGCCAAAAATTCATCGATTATACATTTTAATAGTACATTGATTACAGAATCTTTTGGTACCAAACAGACACCAGCGTACATATTTTTTAACTTGATATACATAAAACAAGGTTGCGTCGCATAGGGTCAGCGGTAAAAAAGTATCGATTTCTAATATTTTAAGACGAGCCAAAAATTCATCGATTATACATTTTAATAGTACATCCATTACAGAATCTTTTGGTACCATGCAGACACCAGCGTACAAATTTTTTAACTTGATATACATAAAATAATTTTGCGTCGCATAGGGTCAGCGGTAAAAAGTATCGATTTCCAATATTTAAAGACGAGCCAAAAATTCATCGATTATACATTTTAATAGTACATTCATTACAGAATCTTTTGGTACCATGCAGACACCAGCGTACAAATTTTTTAATACGATAAACATAAAATGAGGATGCGTCGCACAGGGTCCGCGTCAAAAAAGTATGAATTTCTAATATTTTAAGACGAGCCAAAAATTCATCGATTATACATTTTAATAGTACATTGATTACAGAATATTTTGGTACCAAGCAGATAACAGCGTACAAACTTTTTCATTTGATATACATAAAATAAACTTGCGTCGCATGGGGTCAGCGGTAAAAAGTATCGATTTCCAATATTTTAAGACGAGCCAAAAATTCATCGATTATACATTTTAATAGTACATTCATTACAGAATCTTTTGGTACTATGCAGACACCAGCGTACAAATTTTTTAATACGATAAACATAAAATAAGGATGCGTCGCACAGGGTCCGCGTCAAAAAGGTATCAATTTCTAATCTTTAAAGACGAGCCAAAAATTCATCGATTATACATTTTAATAGTTCATTGATTACAGAATCTTTTGGTACCAAGCAGATAACAGCGTACAAACTTTTTCATTTGCTATACATAAAATAAGGATGCGTCGCACAGGGTCCGCGTCAAAAAAGTATCAATTTCTAATATTTTAAGACGAGCCAAAAATTCAATGATTATACATTTTAATAGTACATTGATTACAGAATTATTTGGTACCAACCAGACACCAGCGTACAAATTTTTTAACTTGATATACATAAAATAAGCTTGCGTCGCATGGGGTCAGCGGTAAAAAGTATCGATTTCCAATATTTTAAGACGAGCCAAAAATTCATCGATTATACATTTTAATAGTACATTGATTACAGAATCTTTTGGTACCATGCAGTCACCAGCGTACAAATTTTTTAACTTGATATACCTAAAATAAGGTTGCGTCGCATGGGGTCAGCGGTAAAGAAGGATCGATTTCTAATATTTTAAGACGAGCCAAAAATTCATCGATTATACATTTTAATAGTACATTGATTACAGAATCTTTTGGTACCATGCAGACACCAGCGTACAAATTTTTTAATACGATAAACATAAAATAAGGATGCGTCGCACAGGGTCCGCGTCAAAAAAGTATCAATTTCTAATATTTTAAGACGAGCCAAAAATTCATCGATTATACATTTTAATAGTACATTGATTACAGAATCTTTTGGTACCAAGCAGACACCAGCGTACAAACATTTTCATTTGCTATACATAAATTAAGGATGCGTCGCATAGGGTCATCGGCATAAATGTATCGATTTCTAATATTTAAAGACGAGCCAAAAATTCATCGATTATACATTTTAATAGTACATTGATTACAGAATCTTTTGGTACCATGCAGACACCAGCGTACAAATTTTTTAATACGATAAACATAAAATAAGGATGCGTCGCTCAGGGTCCGCGTCAAAAAAGTATCAATTTCTAATATTTTAAGACGAGCCAAAAATTCATCGATTATACATTTTAATAGTACATTTATTACAGAATCATTTGGTACCAAACAGACACCAGCGTACAAATTTTTTAACTTGATAAACATAAAATAAGGATGCGTCGCACAGGGTCCGCGTCAAAAAAGTATCAATTTCTTTTATTTTAAGACGAGCCAAAAATTCATCGATTATACATTTTAACAGTACATTGATTACAGAATCTTTTGGTACCATGCAGACACCAGCGTACAAATTTTTTAACTTGATATACATAAAATAAGGTTGCCTCGCATGGGGTCAGCGGTAAAGAAGGATCGATTTCTAATATTTTAAGACGAGCCAAAAATTCATCGATTATACATTTTAATAGTACATTGATTACAGAATCTTTTGGTACCAAGTAGACAACAGCGTACAAACTTTTTCATTTGCTATACATAAATTAAGGATGCGTCGCATAGGGTCAGCGGCATAAATGTATCAATTTCTAATATTTTAAGACGAGCCAAAAATTCATCGATTATACATTTTAATAGTACATTGATTACAGAATCATTTGGTACCAAACAGACACCAGCGTACAAATTTTTTAACTTGATATACATAAAATAAGGTTGCGTCGCATAGGGTCCGCGGTAAAAAAGTATCGATTTCTAATATTTTAAGACGAGCCAAAAATTCATCGATTATACATTTTAATAGTACATTGATTACAGAATCTTTTGGTACCAAACAGACACCAGCGTACATATTTTTTAACTTGATATACATAAAGCAAGGTTGCGTCGCATAGGGTCAGCGGTAAAAAAGTATCGATTTCTAATATTTTAAGACGAGCCAAAAATTCATCGATTATACATTTTAATAGTACATCCATTACAGAATCTTTTGGTACCATGCAGACACCAGCGTACAAATTTTTTAACTTGATATACATAAAATAAGTTTGCGTTGCATAGGGTCAGCGGTAAAAAGTATCGATTTCCAATATTTTAAGACGAGCCAAAAATTCATCGATTATACATTTTAATAGTACATTGATTACAGATTTATTTGGTACCAACCAGACACCAGCGTACAAATTTTTTAACTTGATATACATAAAATAAGCTTGCGTCGCATGGGGTCAGCGGTAAAAAGTATCGATTTCCAATATTTTAAGACGAGCCAAAAATTCATCGATTATATATTTTAATAGTACATTCATTACAGAATCTTTTGGTACTATGCAGACACCAGCGTACTAATTTTTTAATACGATAAACATAAAATAAGGATGCGTCGCACAGGGTCCGCGTCAAAAAGGTATCAATTTCTAATCTTTAAAGACGAGCCAAAAATTCATCGATTATACATTTTAATAGTACATTGATTACAGAATCTTTTGGTACCAAACAGACATCAGCGTACATATTTTTTAACTTGATATACATAAAACAAGGTTGCGTCGCATAGGGTCAGCGGTAAAAAAGTATCGATTTCTAATATTTTAAGACGAGCCAAAAATTCATCGATTATACATTTTAATAGTACATCCATTACAGAATCTTTTGGTACCATGCAGACACCAGCGTACAAATTTTTTAACTTGATATACATAAAATAAGTTTGCGTCGCATAGGGTCAGCGGTAAAAAGTATCGATTTCCAATATTTTAAGACGAGCCAAAAATTCATCGATTATACATTTTAATAGTACATTGATTACAGAATCTTTTGGTACCATGCAGTCACCAGCGTACAAATTTTTTAACTTGATATACCTAAAATAAGGTTGCGTCGCATGGGGTCAGCGGTAAAGAAGGATCGATTTCTAATATTTTAAGACGAGCCAAAAATTCATCGATTATACATTTTAATAGTACATTGATTACAGAATCTTTTGGTACCATGCAGACACCAGCGTACAAATTTTTTAATACGATAAACATAAAATAAGGATGCGTCGCACAGGGTCCGCGTCAAAAAAGTATCAATTTCTAATATTTTAAGACGAGCCAAAAATTCATCGATTATACATTTTAATAGTACATTGATTACAGAATCTTTTGGTACCAAGCAGACACCAGCGTACAAACATTTTCATTTGCTATACATAAATTAAGGATGCGTCGCATAGGGTCATCGGCATAAATGTATCGATTTCTAATATTTAAAGACGAGCCAAAAATTCATCGATTATACATTTTAATAGTACATTGATTACAGAATCTTTTGGTACCATGCAGACACCAGCGTACAAATTTTTTAATACGATAAACATAAAATAAGGATGCGTCGCACAGGGTCCGCGTCAAAAAAGTATCAATTTCTAATATTTTAAGACGAGCCAAAAATTCATCGATTATACATTTTAATAGTACATTGATTACAGAATCTTTTGGTACCAAACAGACACCAGCGTACATATTTTTTAACTTGATATACATAAAGCAAGGTTGCGTCGCATAGGGTCAGCGGTAAAAAAGTATCGATTTCTAATATTTTAAGACGAGCCAAAAATTCATCGATTATACATTTTAATAGTACATCCATTACAGAATCTTTTGGTACCATGCAGACACCAGCGTACAAATTTTTTAACTTGATATACATAAAATAATTTTGCGTCGCATAGGGTCAGCGGTAAAAAGTATCGATTTCCAATATTTAAAGACGAGCCAAAAATTCATCGATTATACATTTTAATAGTACATTCATTACAGAATCTTTTGGTACCATGCAGACACCAGCGTACAAATTTTTTAATACGATAAACATAAAATGAGGATGCGTCGCACAGGGTCCGCGTCAAAAAAGTATGAATTTCTAATATTTTAAGACGAGCCAAAAATTCATCGATTATACATTTTAATAGTACATTGATTACAGAATATTTTGGTACCAAGCAGATAACAGCGTACAAACTTTTTCATTTGATATACATAAAATAAACTTGCGTCGCATGGGGTCAGCGGTAAAAAGTATCGATTTCCAATATTTAAAGACGAGCCAAAAATTCATCGATTATACATTTTAATAGTACATTCATTACAGAATCTTTTGGTACCATGCAGACACCAGCGTACAAATTTTTTAATACGATAAACATAAAATGAGGATGCGTCGCACAGGGTCCGCGTCAAAAAAGTATGAATTTCTAATATTTTAAGACGAGCCAAAAATTCATCGATTATACATTTTAATAGTACATTGATTACAGAATATTTTGGTACCAAGCAGATAACAGCGTACAAACTTTTTCATTTGATATACATAAAATAAACTTGCGTCGCATGGGGTCAGCGGTAAAAAGTATCGATTTCCAATATTTTAAGACGAGCCAAAAATTCATCGATTATACATTTTAATAGTACATTCATTACAGAATCTTTTGGTACTATGCAGACACCAGCGTACAAATTTTTTAATACGATAAACATAAAATAAGGATGCGTCGCACAGGGTCCGCGTCAAAAAGGTATCAATTTCTAATCTTTAAAGACGAGCCAAAAATTCATCGATTATACATTTTAATAGTTCATTGATTACAGAATCTTTTGGTACCAAGCAGATAACAGCGTACAAACTTTTTCATTTGCTATACATAAAATAAGGATGCGTCGCACAGGGTCCGCGTCAAAAAAGTATCAATTTCTAATATTTTAAGACGAGCCAAAAATTCAATGATTATACATTTTAATAGTACATTGATTACAGAATTATTTGGTACCAACCAGACACCAGCGTACAAATTTTTTAACTTGATATACATAAAATAAGCTTGCGTCGCATGGGGTCAGCGGTAAAAAGTATCGATTTCCAATATTTTAAGACGAGCCAAAAATTCATCGATTATACATTTTAATAGTACATTGATTACAGAATCTTTTGGTACCATGCAGTCACCAGCGTACAAATTTTTTAACTTGATATACCTAAAATAAGGTTGCGTCGCATGGGGTCAGCGGTAAAGAAGGATCGATTTCTAATATTTTAAGACGAGCCAAAAATTCATCGATTATACATTTTAATAGTACATTGATTACAGAATCTTTTGGTACCATGCAGACACCAGCGTACAAATTTTTTAATACGATAAACATAAAATAAGGATGCGTCGCACAGGGTCCGCGTCAAAAAAGTATCAATTTCTAATATTTTAAGACGAGCCAAAAATTCAT
Source organism: Prenolepis imparis (assembly GCF_030444845.1). NCBI lineage: Eukaryota > Metazoa > Arthropoda > Insecta > Hymenoptera > Formicidae > Prenolepis > Prenolepis imparis. Next base: position 585,385 of record NW_028141175.1, read on the forward strand.
CGATTATACATTTTAATAGTACATTGATTACAGAATCTTTTGGTACCAAGCAGACACCAGCGTACAAACATTTTCATTTGCTATACATAAATTAAGGATGCGTCGCATAGGGTCATCGGCATAAATGTATCGATTTCTAATATTTAAAGACGAGCCAAAAATTCATCGATTATACATTTTAATAGTACATTGATTACAGAATCTTTTGGTACCATGCAGACACCAGCGTACAAATTTTTTAATACGATAAACATAAAATAAGGATGCGTCGCTCAGGGTCCGCGTCAAAAAAGTATCAATTTCTAATATTTTAAGACGAGCCAAAAATTCATCGATTATACATTTTAATAGTACATTTATTACAGAATCATTTGGTACCAAACAGACACCAGCGTACAAATTTTTTAACTTGATAAACATAAAATAAGGATGCGTCGCACAGGGTCCGCGTCAAAAAAGTATCAATTTCTTTTATTTTAAGACGAGCCAAAAATTCATCGATTATACATTTTAACAGTACATTGATTACAGAATCTTTTGGTACCATGCAGACACCAGCGTACAAATTTTTTAACTTGATATACATAAAATAAGGTTGCCTCGCATGGGGTCAGCGGTAAAGAAGGATCGATTTCTAATATTTTAAGACGAGCCAAAAATTCATCGATTATACATTTTAATAGTACATTGATTACAGAATCTTTTGGTACCAAGTAGACAACAGCGTACAAACTTTTTCATTTGCTATACATAAATTAAGGATGCGTCGCATAGGGTCAGCGGCATAAATGTATCAATTTCTAATATTTTAAGACGAGCCAAAAATTCATCGATTATACATTTTAATAGTACATTGATTACAGAATCATTTGGTACCAAACAGACACCAGCGTACAAATTTTTTAACTTGATATACATAAAATAAGGTTGCGTCGCATAGGGTCCGCGGTAAAAAAGTATCGATTTCTAATATTTTAAGACGAGCCAAAAATTCATCGATTATACATTTTAATAGTACATTGATTACAGAATCTTTTGGTACCAAACAGACACCAGCGTACATATTTTTTAACTTGATATACATAAAGCAAGGTTGCGTCGCATAGGGTCAGCGGTAAAAAAGTATCGATTTCTAATATTTTAAGACGAGCCAAAAATTCATCGATTATACATTTTAATAGTACATCCATTACAGAATCTTTTGGTACCATGCAGACACCAGCGTACAAATTTTTTAACTTGATATACATAAAATAAGTTTGCGTTGCATAGGGTCAGCGGTAAAAAGTATCGATTTCCAATATTTTAAGACGAGCCAAAAATTCATCGATTATACATTTTAATAGTACATTGATTACAGATTTATTTGGTACCAACCAGACACCAGCGTACAAATTTTTTAACTTGATATACATAAAATAAGCTTGCGTCGCATGGGGTCAGCGGTAAAAAGTATCGATTTCCAATATTTTAAGACGAGCCAAAAATTCATCGATTATATATTTTAATAGTACATTCATTACAGAATCTTTTGGTACTATGCAGACACCAGCGTACTAATTTTTTAATACGATAAACATAAAATAAGGATGCGTCGCACAGGGTCCGCGTCAAAAAGGTATCAATTTCTAATCTTTAAAGACGAGCCAAAAATTCATCGATTATACATTTTAATAGTACATTGATTACAGAATCTTTTGGTACCAAACAGACATCAGCGTACATATTTTTTAACTTGATATACATAAAACAAGGTTGCGTCGCATAGGGTCAGCGGTAAAAAAGTATCGATTTCTAATATTTTAAGACGAGCCAAAAATTCATCGATTATACATTTTAATAGTACATCCATTACAGAATCTTTTGGTACCATGCAGACACCAGCGTACAAATTTTTTAACTTGATATACATAAAATAAGTTTGCGTCGCATAGGGTCAGCGGTAAAAAGTATCGATTTCCAATATTTTAAGACGAGCCAAAAATTCATCGATTATACATTTTAATAGTACATTGATTACAGAATCTTTTGGTACCATGCAGTCACCAGCGTACAAATTTTTTAACTTGATATACCTAAAATAAGGTTGCGTCGCATGGGGTCAGCGGTAAAGAAGGATCGATTTCTAATATTTTAAGACGAGCCAAAAATTCATCGATTATACATTTTAATAGTACATTGATTACAGAATCTTTTGGTACCATGCAGACACCAGCGTACAAATTTTTTAATACGATAAACATAAAATAAGGATGCGTCGCACAGGGTCCGCGTCAAAAAAGTATCAATTTCTAATATTTTAAGACGAGCCAAAAATTCATCGATTATACATTTTAATAGTACATTGATTACAGAATCTTTTGGTACCAAGCAGACACCAGCGTACAAACATTTTTATTTGCTATACATAAATTAAGGATGCGTCGCATAGGGTCATCGGCATAAATGTATCGATTTCTAATATTTAAAGACGAGCCAAAAATTCATCGATTATACATTTTAATAGTACATTGATTACAGAATCTTTTGGTACCATGCAGACACCAGCGTACAAATTTTTTAATACGATAAACATAAAATAAGGATGCGTCGCACAGGGTCCGCGTCAAAAAAGTATCAATTTCTAATATTTTAAGACGAGTCAAAAATTCATCGATTATACATTTTAATAGTACATTGATTACAGAATCTTTTGGTACCAAACAGACACCAGCGTACATATTTTTTAACTTGATATACATAAAGCAAGGTTGCGTCGCATAGGGTCAGCGGTAAAAAAGTATCGATTTCTAATATTTTAAGACGAGCCAAAAATTCATCGATTATACATTTTAATAGTACATCCATTACAGAATCTTTTGGTACCATGCAGACACCAGCGTACAAATTTTTTAACTTGATATACATAAATTAAGTTTGCGTCGCATAGGGTCAGCGGTAAAAAGTATCGATTTCCAATATTTTAAGACGAGCCAAAAATTCATCGATTATACATTTTAATAGTACATTTATTACAGAATCTTTTGGTACCATGCAGACACCAGCGTACAAACATTTTCATTTGCTATACATAAATTAAGGATGCGTCGCATAGGGTCATCGGCATAAATGTATCGATTTCTAATATTTAAAGACGAGCCAAAAATTCATCGATTATACATTTTAATAGTACATTGATTACAGAATCTTTTGGTACCAAGCAGATAACAGCGTACAAACTTTTTCATTTGATATACATAAAATAAGCTTGCGTCGCATGGGGTCAGCGGTAAAAAGTATCGATTTCCAATATTTTAAGACGAGCCAAAAATTCATCGATTATACATTTTAATAGTACATTCATTACAGAATCTTTTGGTACTATGCAGACACCAGCGTACAAATTTTTTAATACGATAAACATAAAATAAGGATGCGTCGCACAGGGTCCGCGTCAAAAAGGTATCAATTTCTAATCTTTAAAGACGAGCCAAAAATTCATCGATTATACATTTTAATAGTTCATTGATTACAGAATCTTTTGGTACCAAACAGACATCAGCGTACATATTTTTTAACTTGATATACATAAAACAAGGTTGCGTCGCATTGGGTCAGCGGTAAAAAAGTATCGATTTCTAATATTTTAAGACGAGCCAAAAATTCATCGATTATACATTTTAATAGTACATCCATTACAGAATCTTTTGGTACCATGCAGACACCAGCGTACAAATTTTTTAACTTGATATACATAAAATAAGTTTGCGTCGCATAGGGTCAGCGGTAAAAAGTATCGATTTCCAATATTTTAAGACGAGCCAAAAATTCATCGATTATACATTTTAATAGTACATTGATTACAGAATCTTTTGGTACCATGCAGTCACCAGCGTACAAATTTTTTAACTTGATATACCTAAAATAAGGTTGCGTCGCATGGGGTCAGCGGTAAAGAAGGATCGATTTCTAATATTTTAAGACGAGCCAAAAATTCATCGATTATACATTTTAATAGTACATTGATTACAGAATCTTTTGGTACCATGCAGACTCCAGCGTACAAATTTTTTAATACGATAAACATAAAATAAGGATGCGTCGCACAGGGTCCGCGTCAAAAAAGTATCATTTTCTAATGTTTTAAGACGAGCCAAAAATTCATCGATTATACATTTTAATAGTACATTGATTACAGAATCTTTTGGTACCAAACAGACACCAGCGTACATATTTTTTAACTTGATATACATAAAACAAGGTTGCGTCGCATAGGGTCAGCGGTAAAAAAGTATCGATTTCTAATATTTTAAGACGAGCCAAAAATTCATCGATTATACATTTTAATAGTACATCCATTACAGAATCTTTTGGTACCAAGCAGATAACAGCGTACAAACTTTTTCATTTGCTATACATAAAATAAGGATGCGTCGCACAGGGTCCGCGTCAAAAAAGTTTCAATTTCTAATATTTTAAGACGAGCCAAAAATTCAATGATTATACATTTTAATAGTACATTGATTACAGAATTATTTGGTACCAACCAGACACCAGCGTACAAATTTTTTAACTTGATATACATAAAATAAGCTTGCGTCGCATGGGGTCAGCGGTAAAAAGTATCGATTTCCAATATTTTAAGACGAGCCAAAAATTCATCGATTATACATTTTAATAGTACATTCATTACAGAATCTTTTGGTACTATGCAGACACCAGCGTACAAATTTTTTAATACGATAAACATAAATTAAGGATGCGTCGCACAGGGTCCGCGTCAAAAAAGTATCAATTTCTAATATTTTAAGACGAGCCAAAAATTCATCGATTATACATTTTAATAGTACATTGATTACAGAATCTTTTGGTACCATGCAGACACCAGCGTACAAATTTTTTAACTTGATATACATAAAATAAGGTTGCCTCGCATGGGGTCAGCGGTAAAGAAGGATCGATTTCTAATATTTTAAGACGAGCCAAAAATTCATCGATTATACATTTTAATAGTACATTGATTACAGAATCTTTTGGTACTAAGTAGACAACAGCGTACAAACTTTTTCATTTGCTATACATAAATTAAGGATGCGTCGCATAGGGTCAGCGGCATAAATGTATCAATTTCTAATATTTTAAGACGAGCCAAAAATTCATCGATTATACATTTTAATAGTACATTGATTACAGAATTATTTGGTACCAACCAGACACCAGCGTACAAATTTTTTAACTTGATATACATAAAATAAGCTTGCGTCGCATGGGGTCAGCGGTAAAAAGTATCGATTTCCAATATTTTAAGACGAGCCAAAAATTCATCGATTATACATTTTAATAGTACATTCATTACAGAATCTTTTGGTACTATGCAGACACCAGCGTACTAATTTTTTAATACGATAAACATAAAATAAGGATGCGTCGCACAGGGTCCGCGTCAAAAAAGTATGAATTTCTAATATTTTAAGACGAGCCAAAAATTCATCGATTATACATTTTAATAGTACATTGATTACAGAATATTTTGGTACCAAGCAGATAACAGCGTACAAACTTTTTCATTTGCTATACATAAAATAAGGATGCGTCGCACAGGGTCCGCGTCAAAAAAGTATCAATTTCTAATATTTTAAGACGAGCCAAAAATTCAATGATTATACATTTTAATAGTACATTGATTACAGAATTATTTGGTACCAACCAGACACCAGCGTACAAATTTTTTAACTTGATATACATAAAATAAGCTTGCGTCGCATGGGGTCAGCGGTAAAAAGTATCGATTTCCAATATTTTAAGACGAGCCAAAAATTCATCGATTATACATTTTAATAGTACATTGATTACAGAATCTTTTGGTACCATGCAGTCACCAGCGTACAAATTTTTTAACTTGATATACCTAAAATAAGGTTGCGTCGCATGGGGTCAGCGGTAAAGAAGGATCGATTTCTAATATTTTAAGACGAGCCAAAAATTCATCGATTATACATTTTAATAGTACATTGATTACAGAATCTTTTGGTACCATGCAGACACCAGCGTACAAATTTTTTAATACGATAAACATAAAATAAGGATGCGTCGCACAGGGTCCGCGTCAAAAAAGTATCAATTTCTAATATTTTAAGACGAGCCAAAAATTCATCGATTATACATTTTAATAGTACATTGATTACAGAATCTTTTGGTACCAAGCAGACACCAGCGTACAAACATTTTCATTTGCTATACATAAATTAAGGATGCGTCGCATAGGGTCATCGGCATAAATGTATCGATTTCTAATATTTAAAGACGAGCCAAAAATTCATCGATTATACATTTTAATAGTACATTGATTACAGAATCTTTTGGTACCATGCAGACACCAGCGTACAAATTTTTTAATACGATAAACATAAAAGAAGGATGCGTCGCTCAGGGTCCGCGTCAAAAAAGTATCAATTTCTAATATTTTAAGACGAGCCAAAAATTCATCGATTATACATTTTAATAGTACATTTATTACAGAATCATTTGGTACCAAACAGACACCAGCGTACAAATTTTTTAACTTGATAAACATAAAATAAGGATGCGTCGCACAGGGTCCGCGTCAAAAAAGTATCAATTTCTTTTATTTTAAGACGAGCCAAAAATTCATCGATTATACATTTTAACAGTACATTGATTACAGAATCTTTTGGTACCATGCAGACACCAGCGTACAAATTTTTTAACTTGATATACATAAAATAAGGTTGCCTCGCATGGGGTCAGCGGTAAAGAAGGATCGATTTCTAATATTTTAAGACGAGCCAAAAATTCATCGATTATACATTTTAATAGTACATTGATTACAGAATCTTTTGGTACCAAGTAGACAACAGCGTACAAACTTTTTCATTTGCTATACATAAATTAAGGATGCGTCGCATAGGGTCAGCGGCATAAATGTATCAATTTCTAATATTTTAAGACGAGCCAAAAATTCATCGATTATACATTTTAATAGTACATTGATTACAGAATCATTTGGTACCAAACAGACACCAGCGTACAAATTTTTTAACTTGATATACATAAAATAAGGTTGCGTCGCATAGGGTCCGCGGTAAAAAAGTATCGATTTCTAATATTTTAAGACGAGCCAAAAATTCATCGATTATACATTTTAATAGTACATTGATTACAGAATCTTTTGGTACCAAACAGACACCAGCGTACATATTTTTTAACTTGATATACATAAAGCAAGGTTGCGTCGCATAGGGTCAGCGGTAAAAAAGTATCGATTTCTAATATTTTAAGACGAGCCAAAAATTCATCGATTATACATTTTAATAGTACATCCATTACAGAATCTTTTGGTACCATGCAGACACCAGCGTACAAATTTTTTAACTTGATATACATAAAATAAGTTTGCGTTGCATAGGGTCAGCGGTAAAAAGTATCGATTTCCAATATTTTAAGACGAGCCAAAAATTCATCGATTATACATTTTAATAGTACATTGATTACAGATTTATTTGGTACCAACCAGACACCAGCGTACAAATTTTTTAACTTGATATACATAAAATAAGCTTGCGTCGCATGGGGTCAGCGGTAAAAAGTATCGATTTCCAATATTTTAAGACGAGCCAAAAATTCATCGATTATACATTTTAATAGTACATTCATTACAGAATCTTTTGGTACTATGCAGACACCAGCGTACAAATTTTTTAATACGATAAACATAAAATAAGGATGCGTCGCACAGGGTCCGCGTCAAAAAGGTATCAATTTCTAATCTTTAAAGACGAGCCAAAAATTCATCGATTATACATTTTAATAGTTCATTGATTACAGAATCTTTTGGTACCAAACAGACATCAGCGTACATATTTTTTAACTTGATATACATAAAACAAGGTTGCGTCGCATTGGGTCAGCGGTAAAAAAGTATCGATTTCTAATATTTTAAGACGAGCCAAAAATTCATCGATTATACATTTTAATAGTACATTTATTACAGAATCATTTGGTACCAAACAGACACCAGCGTACAAATTTTTTAACTTGATAAACATAAAATAAGGATGCGTCGCACAGGGTCCGCGTCAAAAAAGTATCAATTTCTTTTATTTTAAGACGAGCCAAAAATTCATCGATTATACATTTTAACAGTACATTGATTACAGAATCTTTTGGTACCATGCAGACACCAGCGTACAAATTTTTTAACTTGATATACATAAAATAAGGTTGCCTCGCATGGGGTCAGCGGTAAAGAAGGATCGATTTCTAATATTTTAAGACGAGCCAAAAATTCATCGATTATACATTTTAATAGTACATTGATTACAGAATCTTTTGGTACCAAGTAGACAACAGCGTACAAACTTTTTCATTTGCTATACATAAATTAAGGATGCGTCGCATAGGGTCAGCGGCATAAATGTATCAATTTCTAATATTTTAAGACGAGCCAAAAATTCATCGATTATACATTTTAATAGTACATTGATTACAGAATCATTTGGTACCAAACAGACACCAGCGTACAAATTTTTTAACTTGATATACATAAAATAAGGTTGCGTCGCATAGGGTCCGCGGTAAAAAAGTATCGATTTCTAATATTTTAAGACGAGCCAAAAATTCATCGATTATACATTTTAATAGTACATTGATTACAGAATCTTTTGGTACCAAGCAGACACCAGCGTACAAACATTTTCATTTGCTATACATAAATTAAGGATGCGTCGCATAGGGTCATCGGCATAAATGTATCGATTTCTAATATTTAAAGACGAGCCAAAAATTCATCGATTATACATTTTAATAGTACATTGATTACAGAATCTTTTGGTACCATGCAGACACCAGCGTACAAATTTTTTAATACGATAAACATAAAATAAGGATGCGTCGCTCAGGGTCCGCGTCAAAAAAGTATCAATTTCTAATATTTTAAGACGAGCCAAAAATTCATCGATTATACATTTTAACAGTACATTGATTACAGAATCTTTTGGTACCATGCAGACACCAGCGTACAAATTTTTTAACTTGATATACATAAAATAAGGTTGCCTCGCATGGGGTCAGCGGTAAAGAAGGATCGATTTCTAATATTTTAAGACGAGCCAAAAATTCATCGATTATACATTTTATTAGTACATTGATTACAGAATCTTTTGGTACCAAGTAGACAACAGCGTACAAACTTTTTCATTTGCTATACATAAATTAAGGATGCGTCGCATAGGGTCAGCGGCATAAATGTATCAATTTCTAATATTTTAAGACGAGCCAAAAATTCATCGATTATACATTTTAATAGTACATTGATTACAGAATCATTTGGTACCAAACAGACACCAGCGTACAAATTTTTTAACTTGATATACATAAAATAAGGATGCGTCGCACAGGGTCCGCGTCAAAAAGGTATCAATTTCTAATCTTTAAAGACGAGCCAAAAATTCATCGATTATACATTTTAATAGTACATTGATTACAGAATCATTTGGTACCAAACAGACACCAGCGTACAAATTTTTTAACTTGATATACATAAAATAAGGTTGCGTCGCATAGGGTCCGCGGTAAAAAAGTATCGATTTCCAATATTTTAAGACGAGCCAAAAATTCATCGATTATACATTTTAATAGTACATTGATTACAGATTTATTTGGTACCAACCAGACACCAGCGTACAAATTTTTTAACTTGATATACATAAAATAAGCTTGCGTCGCATGGGGTCAGCGGTAAAAAGTATCGATTTCCAATATTTTAAGACGAGCCAAAAATTCATCGATTATAAATTTTAATAGTACATTCATTACAGAATCTTTTGGTACTATGCAGACACCAAGGTACTAATTTTTTAATACGATAAACATAAAATAAGGATGCGTCGCACAGGGTCCGCGTCAAAAAGGTATCAATTTCTAATCTTTAAAGACGAGCCAAAAATTCATCGATTATACATTTTAATAGTACATTGATTACAGAATCTTTTGGTACCAAACAGACATCAGCGTACATATTTTTTAACTTGATATACATAAAACAAGGTTGCGTCGCATAGGGTCAGCGGTAAAAAAGTATCGATTTCTAATATTTTAAGACGAGCCAAAAATTCATCGATTATACATTTTAATAGTACATCCATTACAGAATCTTTTGGTACCATGCAGACACCAGCGTACAAATTTTTTAACTTGATATACATAAAATAAGTTTGCGTCGCATAGGGTCAGCGGTAAAAAGTATCGATTTCCAATATTTTAAGACGAGCCAAAAATTCATCGATTATACATTTTAATAGTACATTGATTACAGAATCTTTTGGTACCATGCAGTCACCAGCGTACAAATTTTTTAACTTGATATACCTAAAATAAGGTTGCGTCGCATGGGGTCAGCGGTAAAGAAGGATCGATTTCTAATATTTTAAGACGAGCCAAAAATTCATCGATTATACATTTTAATAGTACATTGATTACAGAATCTTTTGGTACCATGCAGACACCAGCGTACAAATTTTTTAATACGATAAACATAAAATAAGGATGCGTCGCACAGGGTCCGCGTCAAAAAAGTATCAATTTCTAATATTTTAAGACGAGCCAAAAATTCATCGATTATACATTTTAACAGTACATTGATTACAGAATCTTTTGGTACCATGCAGACACCAGCGTACAAATTTTTTAACTTGATATACATAAATTAAGTTTGCGTCGCATAGGGTCAGCGGTAAAAAGTATCGATTTCCAATATTTTAAGACGAGCCAAAAATTCATCGATTATACATTTTAATAGTACATTTATTACAGAATCTTTTGGTACCATGCAGACACCAGCGTACAAACATTTTCATTTGCTATACATAAATTAAGGATGCGTCGCATAGGGTCATCGGCATAAATGAATCGATTTCTAATATTTAAAGACGAGCCAAAAATTCATCGATTATACATTTTAATAGTACATTGATTACAGAATCTTTTGGTACCATGCAGACACCAGCGTACAAATTTTTTAACTTGATATACATAAAATAATTTTGCGTCGCATAGGGTCAGCGGTAAAAAGTATCGATTTCCAATATTTAAAGACGAGCCAAAAATTCATCGATTATACATTTTAATAGTCCATTCATTACAGAATCTTTTGGTACCATGCAGACACCAGCGTACAAATTTTTTAATACGATAAACATAAAATGAGGATGCGTCGCACAGGGTCCGCGTCAAAAAAGTATGCATTTCTAATATTTTAAGACGAGCCAAAAATTCATCGATTATACATTTTAATAGTACATTGATTACAGAATATTTTGGTACCAAGCAGATAACAGCGTACAAACTTTTTCATTTGATATACATAAAACAAGGTTGCGTCGCATTGGGTCAGCGGTAAAAAAGTATCGATTTCTAATATTTTAAGACGAGCCAAAAATTCATCGATTATACATTTTAATAGTACATCCATTACAGAATCTTTTGGTACCATGCAGACACCAGCGTACAAATTTTTTAACTTGATATACATAAAATAAGTTTGCGTCGCATAGGGTCAGCGGTAAAAAGTATCGATTTCCAATATTTTAAGACGAGCCAAAAATTCATCGATTATACATTTTAATAGTACATTGATTACAGAATCTTTTGGTACCATGCAGTCACCAGCGTACAAATTTTTTAACTTTATATACCTAAAATAAGGTTGCGTCGCATGGGGTCAGCGGTAAAGAAGGATCGATTTCTAATATTTTAAGACGAGCCAAAAATTCATCGATTATACATTTTAATAGTACATTGATTACAGAATCTTTTGGTACCATGCAGACTCCAGCGTACAAATTTTTTAATACGATAAACATAAAATAAGGATGCGTCGCACAGGGTCCGCGTCAAAAAAGTATCATTTTCTAATGTTTTAAGACGAGCCAAAAATTCATCGATTATACATTTTAATAGTACATTGATTACAGAATCTTTTGGTACCAAACAGACACCAGCGTACATATTTTTTAACTTGATATACATAAAACAAGGTTGCGTCGCATAGGGTCAGCGGTAAAAAAGTATCGATTTCTAATATTTTAAGACGAGCCAAAAATTCATCGATTATACATTTTAATAGTACATCCATTACAGAATCTTTTGGTACCATGCAGACACCAGCGTACAAATTTTTTAACTTTATATACATAAAATAAGTTTGCGTCGCATAGGGTCAGCGGTAAAAAGTATCGATTTCCAATATTTTAAGACGAGCCAAAAATTCATCGATTATACATTTTAATAGTACATTCATTACAGAATCTTTTGGTACCATGCAGACACCAGCGTACAAATTTTTTAATACGATAAACATAAAATGAGGATGCGTCGCACAGGGTCCGCGTCAAAAAAGTATCAATTTCTAATATTTTAAGACGAGCCAAAAATTCATCGATTATACATTTTAATAGTACATTGATTACAGAATCTTTTGGTACTATGCAGACACCAGCGTACAAATTTTTTAACTTGATATACATAAAATAAGGTTGCCTCGCATGGGGTCAGCGGTAAAGAAGGATCGATTTCTAATATTTTAAGACGAGCCAAAAATTCATCGATTATACATTTTAATAGTACATTGATTACAGAATCTTTTGGTACCAAGTAGACAACAGCGTACAAACTTTTTCATTTGCTATACATAAATTAAGGTTGCGTCGCATAGGGTCAGCGGCATAAATGTATCAATTTCTAATATTTTAAGACGAGCCAAAAATTCATCGATTATACATTTTAATAGTACATTGATTACAGAATCATTTGGTACCAAACAGACACCAGCGTACAAATTTTTTAACTTGATATACATAAAATAAGGTTGCGTCGCATAGGGTCAGCGGTAAAAAAGTATCGATTTCTAATATTTTAAGACGAGCCAAAAATTCATCGATTATACATTTTAATAGTACATTCATTACAGAATCTTTTGGTACCATGCAGACACCAGCGTACAAATTTTTTAACTTGATATACATAAAATAAGTTTGCGTCGCATAGGGTCAGCGGTAAAAAGTATCGATTTCCAATATTTTAAGACGAGCCAAAAATTCATCGATTATACATTTTAATAGTACATTGATTACAGAATATTTTGGTACCAAGCAGATAACAGCGTACAAACTTTTTCATTTGCTATACATAAAATAAGGATGCGTCGCACAGGGTCCGCGTCAAAAAAGTATCAATTTCTAATATTTTAAGACGAGCCAAAAATTCAATGATTATACATTTTAATAGTACATTGATTACAGAATTATTTGGTACCAACCAGACACCAGCGTACAAATTTTTTAACTTGATATACATAAAATAAGCTTGCGTCGCATGGGGTCAGCGGTAAAAAGTATCGATTTCCTATATTTTAAGACGAGCCAAAAATTCATCGATTATACATTTTAATAGTACATTGATTACAGAATCTTTTGGTACCATGCAGTCACCAGCGTACAAATTTTTTAACTTGATATACCTAAAATAAGGTTGCGTCGCATGGGGTCAGCGGTAAAGAAGGATCGATTTCTAATATTTTAAGACGAGCCAAAAATTCATCGATTATACATTTTAATAGTACATTGATTACAGAATCTTTTGGTACCATGCAGACACCAGCGTACAAATTTTTTAATACGATAAACATAAAATAAGGATGCGTCGCACAGGGTCCGCGTCAAAAAAGTATCAATTTCTAATATTTTAAGACGAGCCAAAAATTCATCGATTATACATTTTAATAGTACATTGATTACAGAATCTTTTGGTACCAAGCAGACACCAGCGTACAAACATTTTCATTTGCTATACATAAATTAAGGATGCGTCGCATAGGGTCATCGGCATAAATGTATCGATTTCTAATATTTAAAGACGAGCCAAAAATTCATCGATTATACATTTTAATAGTACATTGATTACAGAATCTTTTGGTACCATGCAGACACCAGCGTACAAATTTTTTAATACGATAAACATAAAATAAGGATGCGTCGCACAGGGTCCGCGTCAAAAAAGTATCAATTTCTAATATTTTAAGACGAGCCAAAAATTCATCGATTATACATTTTAATAGTACATTCATTACAGAATCTTTTGGTACTATGCAGACACCAGCGTACAAATTTTTTAATACGATAAACATAAAATAAGGATGCGTCGCACAGGGTCCGCGTCAAAAAAGTATCATTTTCTAATGTTTTAAGACGAGCCAAAAATTCATCGATTATACATTTTAATAGTACATTGATTACAGAATCATTTGGTACCAAACAGACACCAGCGTACAAATTTTTTAACTTGATATACATAAAATAAGGTTGCGTCGCATAGGGTCCGCGGTAAAAAAGTATTGATTTCTAATATTTTAAGACGAGCCAAAAATTCATCGATTATACATTTTAATAGTACATTGATTACAGAATCTTTTGGTACCAAACAGACACCAGCGTACATATTTTTTAACTTGATATACATAAAGCAAGGTTGCGTCGCATAGGGTCAGCGGTAAAAAAGTATCGATTTCTAATATTTTAAGACGAGCCAAAAATTCATCGATTATACATTTTAATAGTACATCCATTACAGAATCTTTTGGTACCATGCAGACACCAGCGTACAAATTTTTTAACTTGATATACATAAAATAAGTTTGCGTTGCATAGGGTAAAAAGTATCGATTTCCAATATTTTAAGACGAGCCAAAAATTCATCGATTATACATTTTAATAGTACATTGATTACAGATTTATTTGGTACCAACCAGACACCAGCGTACAAATTTTTTAACTTGATATACATAAAATAAGCTTGCGTCGCATGGGGTCAGCGGTAAAAAGTATCGATTTCCAATATTTTAAGACGAGCCAAAAATTCATCGATTATACATTTTAGTAGTACATTCATTACAGAATCTTTTGGTACTATGCAGACACCAGCGTACTAATTTTTTAATACGATAAACATAAAATAAGGATGCGTCGCACAGGGTCCGCTTCAAAAAGGTATCAATTTCTAATCTTTAAAGACGAGCCAAAAATTCATCGATTATACATTTTAATAGTACATTGATTACAGAATCTTTTGGTACCAAACAGACATCAGCGTACATATTTTTTAACTTGATATACATAAAACAAGGTTGCGTCGCATAGGGTCAGCGGTAAAAAAGTATCGATTTCTAATATTTTAAGACGAGCCAAAAATTCATCGATTATACATTTTAATAGTACATCCATTACAGAATCTTTTGGTACCATGCAGACACCAGCGTACAAATTTTTTAACTTGATATACATAAAATAAGTTTGCGTCGCATAGGGTCAGCGGTAAAAAGTATCGATTTCCAATATTTTAAGACGAGCCAAAAATTCATCGATTATACATTTTAATAGTACATCCATTACAGAATCTTTTGGTACCATGCAGACACCAGCGTACAAATTTTTTAACTTGATATACATAAAATAATTTTGCGTCGCATAGGGTCAGCGGTAAAAAGTATCGATTTCCAATATTTAAAGACGAGCCAAAAATTCATCGATTATACATTTTAATAGTCCATTCATTACAGAATCTTTTGGTACCATGCAGACACCAGCGTACAAATTTTTTAATACGATAAACATAAAATGAGGATGCGTCGCACAGGGTCCGCGTCAAAAAAGTATGAATTTCTAATATTTTAAGACGAGCCAAAAATTCATCGATTATACATTTTAATAGTACATTGATTACAGAATATTTTGGTACCAAGCAGATAACAGCGTACAAACTTTTTCATTTGATATACATAAAACAAGGTTGCGTCGCATTGGGTCAGCGGTAAAAAAATATCGATTTCTAATATTTTAAGACGAGCCAAAAATTCATCGATTATACATTTTAATAGTACATCCATTACAGAATCTTTTGGTACCATGCAGACACCAGCGTACAAATTTTTTAACTTGATATACATAAAATAAGTTTGCGTCGCATAGGGTCAGCGGTAAAAAGTATCGATTTCCAATATTTTAAGACGAGCCAAAAATTCATCGATTATACATTTTAATAGTACATTGATTACAGAATCTTTTGGTACCATGCAGTCACCAGCGTACAAATTTTTTAACTTGATATACCTAAAATAAGGTTGCGTCGCATGGGGTCAGCGGTAAAGAAGGATCGATTTCTAATATTTTAAGACGAGCCAAAAATTCATCGATTATACATTTTAATAGTACATTGATTACAGAATCTTTTGGTACCATGCAGACTCCAGCGTACAAATTTTTTAATACGATAAACATAAAATAAGGATGCGTCGCACAGGGTCCGCGTCAAAAAAGTATCATTTTCTAATGTTTTAAGACGAGCCAAAAATTCATCGATTATACATTTTAATAGTACATTGATTACAGAATCTTTTGGTACCAAACAGACACCAGCGTACATATTTTTTAACTTGATATACATAAAACAAGGTTGCGTCGCATAGGGTCAGCGGTAAAAAAGTATCGATTTCTAATATTTTAAGACGAGCCAAAAATTCATCGATTATACATTTTAATAGTACATCCATTACAGAATCTTTTGGTACCATGCAGACACCAGCGTACAAATTTTTTAACTTTATATACATAAAATAAGTTTGCGTCGCATAGGGTCAGCGGTAAAAAGTATCGATTTCCAATATTTTAAGACGAGCCAAAAATTCATCGATTATACATTTTAATAGTACATTCATTACAGAATCTTTTGGTACCATGCAGACACCAGCGTACAAATTTTTTAATACGATAAACATAAAATGAGGATGCGTCGCACAGGGTCCGCGTCAAAAAAGTATCAATTTCTAATATTTTAAGACGAGCCAAAAATTCATCGATTATACATTTTAATAGTACATTGATTACAGAATCTTTTGGTACTATGCAGACACCAGCGTACAAATTTTTTAACTTGATATACATAAAATAAGGTTGCCTCGCATGGGGTCAGCGGTAAAGAAGGATCGATTTCTAATATTTTAAGACGAGCCAAAAATTCATCGATTATACATTTTAATAGTACATTGATTACAGAATCTTTTGGTACCAAGTAGACAACAGCGTACAAACTTTTTCATTTGCTATACATAAATTAAGGATGCGTCGCATAGGGTCAGCGGCATAAATGTATCAATTTCTAATATTTTAAGACGAGCCAAAAATTCATCGATTATACATTTTAATAGTACATTGACTACAGAATCATTTGGTACCAAACAGACACCAGCGTACAAATTTTTTAACTTGATATACATAAAATAAGGTTGCGTCGCATAGGGTCAGCGGTAAAAAAGTATCGATTTCTAATATTTTAAGACGAGCCAAAAATTCATCGATTATACATTTTAATAGTACATTCATTACAGAATCTTTTGGTACCATGCAGACACCAGCGTACAAATTTTTTAACTTGATATACATAAAATAAGTTTGCGTCGCATAGGGTCAGCGGTAAAAAGTATCGATTTCCAATATTTTAAGACGAGCCAAAAATTCATCGATTATACATTTTAATAGTACATTGATTACAGAATCTTTTGGTACCATGCAGACACCAGCGTACAAATTTTTTAATACTATAAACATAAAATGAGGATGCGTCGCACAGGGTCCGCGTCAAAAAAGTATGAATTTCTAATATTTTAAGACGAGCCAAAAATTCATCGATTATACATTTTAATAGTACATTGATTACAGAATATTTTGGTACCAAGCAGATAACAGCGTACAAACTTTTTCATTTGCTATACATAAAATAAGGATGCGTCGCACAGGGTCCGCGTCAAAAAAGTATCAATTTCTAATATTTTAAGACGAGCCAAAAATTCAATGATTATACATTTTAATAGTACATTGATTACAGAATTATTTGGTACCAACCAGACACCAGCGTACAAATTTTTTAACTTGATATACATAAAATAAGCTTGCGTCGCATGGGGTCAGCGGTAAAAAGTATCGATTTCCTATATTTTAAGACGAGCCAAAAATTCATCGATTATACATTTTAATAGTACATTGATTACAGAATCTTTTGGTACCATGCAGTCACCAGCGTACAAATTTTTTAACTTGATATACCTAAAATAAGGTTGCGTCGCATGGGGTCAGCGGTAAAGAAGGATCGATTTCTAATATTTTAAGACGAGCCAAAAATTCATCGATTATACATTTTAATAGTACATTGATTACAGAATCTTTTGGTACCATGCAGACACCAGCGTACAAATTTTTTAATACGATAAACATAAAATAAGGATGCGTCGCACAGGGTCCGCGTCAAAAAAGTATCAATTTCTAATATTTTAAGACGAGCCAAAAATTCATCGATTATACATTTTAATAGTACATTGATTACAGAATCTTTTGGTACCAAGCAGACACCAGCGTACAAACATTTTCATTTGCTATACATAAATTAAGGATGCGTCGCATAGGGTCATCGGCATAAATGTATCGATTTCTAATATTTAAAGACGAGCCAAAAATTCATCGATTATACATTTTAATAGTACATTGATTACAGAATCTTTTGGTACCATGCAGACACCAGCGTACAAATTTTTTAATACGATAAACATAAAATAAGGATGCGTCGCACAGGGTCCGCGTCAAAAAAGTATCAATTTCTAATATTTTAAGACGAGCCAAAAATTCATCGATTATACATTTTAATAGTACATTCATTACAGAATCTTTTGGTACTATGCAGACACCAGCGTACAAATTTTTTAATACGATAAACATAAAATAAGGATGCGTCGCACAGGGTCCGCGTCAAAAAAGTATCATTTTCTAATGTTTTAAGACGAGCCAAAAATTCATCGATTATACATTTTAATAGTACATTGATTACAGAATCATTTGGTACCAAACAGACACCAGCGTACAAATTTTTTAACTTGATATACATAAAATAAGGTTGCGTCGCATAGGGTCCGCGGTAAAAAAGTATCGATTTCTAATATTTTAAGACGAGCCAAAAATTCATCGATTATACATTTTAATAGTACATTGATTACAGAATCTTTTGGTACCAAACAGACACCAGCGTACATATTTTTTAACTTGATATACATAAAGCAAGGTTGCGTCGCATAGGGTCAGCGGTAAAAAAGTATCGATTTCTAATATTTTAAGACGAGCCAAAAATTCATCGATTATACATTTTAATAGTACATCCATTAAAGAATCTTTTGGTACCATGCAGACACCAGCGTACAAATTTTTTAACTTGATATACATAAAATAAGTTTGCGTTGCATAGGGTAAAAAGTATCGATTTCCAATATTTTAAGACGAGCCAAAAATTCATCGATTATACATTTTAATAGTACATTGATTACAGATTTATTTGGTACCAACCAGACACCAGCGTACAAATTTTTTAACTTGATATACATAAAATAAGCTTGCGTCGCATGGGGTCAGCGGTAAAAAGTATCGATTTCCAATATTTTAAGACGAGCCAAAAATTCATCGATTATACATTTTAGTAGTACATTCATTACAGAATCTTTTGGTACTATGCAGACACCAGCGTACTAATTTTTTAATACGATAAACATAAAATAAGGATGCGTCGCACAGGGTCCGCTTCAAAAAGGTATCAATTTCTAATCTTTAAAGACGAGCCAAAAATTCATCGATTATACATTTTAATAGTACATTGATTACAGAATCTTTTGGTACCAAACAGACATCAGCGTACATATTTTTTAACTTGATATACATAAAACAAGGTTGCGTCGCATAGGGTCAGCGGTAAAAAAGTATCGATTTCTAATATTTTAAGACGAGCCAAAAATTCATCGATTATACATTTTAATAGTACATCCATTACAGAATCTTTTGGTACCATGCAGACACCAGCGTACAAATTTTTTAACTTGATATACATAAAATAAGTTTGCGTCGCATAGGGTCAGCGGTAAAAAGTATCGATTTCCAATATTTTAAGACGAGCCAAAAATTCATCGATTATACATTTTAATAGTACATTGATTACAGAATCTTTTGGTACCATGCAGTCACCAGCGTACAAATTTTTTAACTTGATATACCTAAAATAAGGTTGCGTCGCATGGGGTCAGCGGTAAAGAAGGATCGATTTCTAATATTTTAAGACGAGCCAAAAATTCATCGATTATACATTTTAATAGTACATTGATTACAGAATCTTTTGGTACCATGCAGACACCAGCGTACAAATTTTTTAATACGATAAACATAAAATAAGGATGCGTCGCACAGGGTCCGCGTCAAAAAAGTATCAATTTCTAATATTTTAAGACGAGCCAAAAATTCATCGATTATACATTTTAATAGTACATTGATTACAGAATCTTTTGGTACCAAGCAGACACCAGCGTACAAACATTTTCATTTGCTATACATAAATTAAGGATGCGTCGCATAGGGTCATCGGCATAAATGTATCGATTTCTAATATTTAAAGACGAGCCAAAAATTCATCGATTATACATTTTAATAGTACATTGATTACAGAATCTTTTGGTACCATGCAGACACCAGCGTACAAATTTTTTAATACGATAAACATAAAATAAGGATGCGTCGCACAGGGTCCGCGTCAAAAAAGTATCAATTTCTAATATTTTAAGACGAGCCAAAAATTCATCGATTATACATTTTAATAGTACATTGATTACAGAATCTTTTGGTACCAAACAGACACCAGCGTACATATTTTTTAACTTGATATACATAAAGCAAGGTTGCGTCGCATACGGTCAGCGGTAAAAAAGTATCGATTTCTAATATTTTAAGACGAGCCAAAAATTCATCGATTATACATTTTAATAGTACATCCATTACAGAATCTTTTGGTACCATGCAGACACCAGCGTACAAATTTTTTAACTTGATATACATAAATTAAGTTTGCGTCGCATAGGGTCAGCGGTAAAAAGTATCGATTTCCAATATTTTAAGACGAGCCAAAAATTCATCGATTATACATTTTAATAGTACATTTATTACAGAATCTTTTGGTACCATGCAGACACCAGCGTACAAACATTTTCATTTGCTATACATAAATTAAGGATGCGTCGCATAGGGTCATCGGCATAAATGTATCGATTTCTAATATTTAAAGACGAGCCAAAAATTCATCGATTATACATTTTAATAGTACATTGATTACAGAATCTTTTGGTACCATGCAGACACCAGCGTACAAATTTTTTAATACGATAAACATAAAATAAGGATGCGTCGCACAGGGTCCGCGTCAAAAAAGTATCAATTTCTAATGTTTTAAGACGAGCCAAAAATTCATCGATTATACATTTTAATAGTACATTGATTACAGAATCTTTTGGTACCATGCAGACACCAGCGTACAAACATTTTCATTTGCTATACATAAATTAAGGATGCGTCGCATAGGGTCATCGGCATAAATGTATCGATTTCTAATATTTAAAGACGAGCCAAAAATTCATCGATTATACATTTTAATAGTACATTGATTACAGAATCTTTTGGTACCATGCAGACACCAGCGTACAAATTTTTTAATACGATAAACATGAAATAAGGATGCGTCGCACAGGGTCCGCGTCAAAAAAGTATCAATTTCTAATGTTTTAAGACGAGCCAAAAATTCATCGATTATACATTTTAATAGTACATTGATTACAGAATCTTTTGGTACCAAACAGACACCAGCGTACAAATTTTTTAACTTGATATACATAAAATAAGTTTGCGTTGCATAGGGTCAGCGGTAAAAAGTATCGATTTCCAATATTTTAAGACGAGCCAAAAATTCATCGATTATACATTTTAATAGTACATTGATTACAGATTTATTTGGTACCAACCAGACACCAGCGTACAAATTTTTTAACTTGATATACATAAAATAAGCTTGCGTCGCATGGGGTCAGCGGTAAAAAGTATCGATTTCCAATATTTTAAGACGAGCCAAAAATCCATCGATTATACATTTTAGTAGTACATTCATTACAGAATCTTTTGGTACTATGCAGACACCAGCGTACTAATTTTTTAATACGATAAACATAAAATAAGGATGCGTCGCACAGGGTCCGCGTCAAAAAGGTATCAATTTCTAATCTTTAAAGACGAGCCAAAAATTCATCGATTATACATTTTAATAGTACATTGATTACAGAATCTTTTGGTACCAAACAGACATCAGCGTACATATTTTTTAACTTGATATACATAAAACAAGGTTGCGTCGCATAGGGTCAGCGGTAAAAAAGTATCGATTTCTAATATTTTAAGACGAGCCAAAAATTCATCGATTATACATTTTAATAGTACATCCATTACAGAATCTTTTGGTACCATGCAGACACCAGCGTACAAATTTTTTAACTTGATATACATAAAATAAGTTTGCGTCGCATAGGGTCAGCGGTAAAAAGTATCGATTTCCAATATTTTAAGACGAGCCAAAAATTCATCGATTATACATTTTAATAGTACATTGATTACAGAATCTTTTGGTACCATGCAGTCACCAGCGTACAAATTTTTTAACTTGATATACCTAAAATAAGGTTGCGTCGCATGGGGTCAGCGGTAAAGAAGGATCGATTTCTAATATTTTAAGACGAGCCAAAAATTCATCGATTATACATTTTAATAGTACATTGATTACAGAATCTTTTGGTACCATGCAGACACCAGCGTACAAATTTTTTAATACGATAAACATAAAATAAGGATGCGTCGCACAGGGTCCGCGTCAAAAAAGTATCAATTTCTAATATTTTAAGACGAGCCAAAAATTCATCGATTATACATTTTAATAGTACATTGATTACAGAATCTTTTGGTACCAAGCAGACACCAGCGTACAAACATTTTCATTTGCTATACATAAATTAAGGATGCGTCGCATAGGGTCATCGGCATAAATGTATCGATTTCTAATATTTAAAGACGAGCCAAAAATTCATCGATTATACATTTTAATAGTACATTGATTACAGAATCTTTTGGTACCATGCAGACACCAGCGTACAAATTTTTTAATACGATAAACATAAAATAAGGATGCGTCGCACAGGGTCCGCGTCAAAAAAGTATCAATTTCTAATATTTTAAGACGAGCCAAAAATTCATCGATTATACATTTTAATAGTACATTGATTACAGAATCTTTTGGTACCAAACAGACACCAGCGTACATATTTTTTAACTTGATATACATAAAGCAAGGTTGCGTCGCATAGGGTCAGCGGTAAAAAAGTATCGATTTCTAATATTTTAAGACGAGCCAAAAATTCATCGATTATACATTTTAATAGTACATCCATTACAGAATCTTTTGGTACCATGCAGACACCAGCGTACAAATTTTTTAACTTGATATACATAAATTAAGTTTGCGTCGCATAGGGTCAGCGGTAAAAAGTATCGATTTCCAATATTTTAAGACGAGCCAAAAATTCATCGATTATACATTTTAATAGTACATTTATTACAGAATCTTTTGGTACCATGCAGACACCAGCGTACAAACATTTTCATTTGCTATACATAAATTAAGGATGCGTCGCATAGGGTCATCGGCATAAATGTATCGATTTCTAATATTTAAAGACGGGCCAAAAATTCATCGATTATACATTTTAATAGTACATTGATTACAGAATCTTTTGGTACCATGCAGACACCAGCGTACAAATTTTTTAATACGATAAACATAAAATAAGGATGCGTCGCACAGGGTCCGCGTCAAAAAAGTATCAATTTCTAATGTTTTAAGACGAGCCAAAAATTCATCGATTATACATTTTAATAGTACATTGATTACAGAATCTTTTGGTACCAAACAGACACCAGCGTACATATTTTTTAACTTGATATACATAAAACAAGGTTGCGTCGCATAGGGTCAGCGGTAAAAAAGTATCGATTTCTAATATTTTAAGACGAGCCAAAAATTCATCGATTATACATTTTAATAGTACATCCATTACAGAATCTTTTGGTACCATGCAGACACCAGCGTACAAATTTTTTAACTTGATATACATAAAATAATTTTGCGTCGCATAGGGTCAGCGGTAAAAAGTATCGATTTCCAATATTTTAAGACGAGCCAAAAATTCATCGATTATACATTTTAATAGTACATTCATTACAGAATCTTTTGGTACCATGCAGACACCAGCGTACAAATTTTTTAATACGATAAACATAAAATGAGGATGCGTCGCACAGGGTCCGCGTCAAAAAAGTATGAATTTCTAATATTTTAAGACGAGCCAAAAATTCATCGATTATACATTTTAATAGTACATTGATTACAGAATATTTTGGTACCAAGCAGATAACAGCGTACAAACTTTTTCATTTGATATACATAAAATAAGCTTGCGTCGCATGGGGTCAGCGGTAAAAAGTATCGATTTCCAATATTTTAAGACGAGCCAAAAATTCATCGATTATACATTTTAATAGTACATTCATTACAGAATCTTTTGGTACTATGCAGACACCAGCGTACAAATTTTTTAATACGATAAACATAAAATAAGGATGCGTCGCACAGGGTCCGCGTCAAAAAGGTATCAATTTCTAATATTTAAAGACGAGCCAAAAATTCATCGATTATACATTTTAATAGTTCATTGATTACAGAATCTTTTGGTACCAAACAGACATCAGCGTACATATTTTTTAACTTGATATACATAAAACAAGGTTGCGTCGCATTGGGTCAGCGGTAAAAAAGTATCGATTTCTAATATTTTAAGACGAGCCAAAAATTCATCGATTATACATTTTAATAGTACATCCATTACAGAATCTTTTGGTACCATGCAGACACCAGCGTACAAATTTTTTAACTTGATATACATAAAATAAGTTTGCGTCGCATAGGGTCAGCGGTAAAAAGTATCGATTTCCAATATTTTAAGACGAGCCAAAAATTCATCGATTATACATTTTAATAGTACATTGATTACAGAATCTTTTGGTACCATGCAGTCACCAGCGTACAAATTTTTTAACTTGATATACCTAAAATAAGGTTGCGTCGCATGGGGTCAGCGGTAAAGAAGGATCGATTTCTAATATTTTAAGACGAGCCAAAAATTCATCGATTATACATTTTAATAGTACATTGATTACAGAATCTTTTGGTACCATGCAGACTCCAGCGTACAAATTTTTTAATACGATAAACATAAAATAAGGATGCGTCGCACAGGGTCCGCGTCAAAAAAGTATCATTTTCTAATATTTTAAGACGAGCCAAAAATTCTTCGATTATACATTTTAATAGTACATTGATTACAGAATCTTTTGGTACCAACCAGACACCAGCGTACAAACATTTTCATTTGCTATACATAAATTAAGAATGCGTCGCATAGGGTCAGCGGCATAAATGTATCGATTTCTAATATTTAAAGACGAGCCAAAAAACATCATCGATTATACATTTTAATAGTACATTGATTACAGAATCATTTGGTACCAAACAGACACCAGCGTACAAATGTTTTAACTTGATATACATAGAATATGATTGCGTCGCATAGGGTCAACTGTAAAAAAGTATCGATTTCTAATATTTTAAGGCGAGCCAAAAATTCATCGTATATATATTTCAATAGTGTATTGTTTGCAGATTATCTTTGTACCATAAGCATACCAGCGTACTACCTTTTTGGTCTAATATACGTTATATGAATCTGCGCCGTATGGGATTTGCGGCTTAAAAATTTTAATTTTCGATATTTCAAAACGTGCAAAAAATTAATCTTATATACATTTTAACAGTACATTGTCTGCACATTATTACGAATTATGCGTGACTGCATGCATATATCGCGGTAATATATGTCGAAACTCATTTCTACTGCGCATTCTGAATTCGAATTATATCAAGATTATCGAAAAGTGTCGGACGAAATATATTTGTGACTCTAATTAAGAAAATAATTTTTTATTTAAAAATTATATCTACGAAACCTTAATTGTAAATTTGTATTCATGTCTCACTTCTATTCTTAACTTAATAAATATACTACTTCTTAATTAAATAAATATATTAGAAAATATTAATATAGTAAGGTAATTAAATTTTAAAATAGTAATATGTTATAAAAATTAAAATAGCAATATATTGTAAATAATATGTTGTAATATCTTATCCTCGATTAATATTTTTGTTACAGAAATCAGCTGATTAAAACGTTAATTTGCTAATTAATTTTTAAAATAAGAATATGTTATAACATTTAAAATAATATGTTTTAAATAATGTAATATATAATTCCTTAAACTCAATTAATATTTATAACAGCTATCAGCTGATTTCTGTCAAAAAATATTAATCGAGTTTAAGGAATTATATATTATTTTAATTTTTATAACATATTTTTATTTTAAAATTTAATTGGCAATGTAATGCTTTAATCATCTGATTTCTGTAAAAAAATATTAATGAAGTTTAAACAAACTTTATATAAATACATCATACTTTTTTTAATAAAATCAAGGAATGGCATAACGCGCGCTTGTGTTATTCTAGTCTTTTTCTAAAAAAGACATATTAAGTCGATTCTCGCAAGTATTGTTGCCTCTTTTCCGCAAAAATATTAATCAAAATTTAAAGTATTATAACATATTATTTAAAACATGTCATTATTTTATTTAATTTTATTTTGGACTAACTGTCAAACTGCTATTTTGGACTAACTGTCAAACTGCTAACTGCTAACCCTCACGATGACAGTCTCTTCATGCTACAAATATAACACATAAGGCGAATGTCAAAAATATTAATCAAGTTTAAAGTATTATAACATATTATTTAAAACATATTATTATTTTATTTTATTTTATTTTGGACTAACTGTCAAACTCCTAACTGCTAACCCTCGTGATGACAGCCTTTCGATGCTACGAATATAACACAACGCGAATCGACAGAGAGCCAATCAGCATCGCGGAAAAGCGACAACAATGTCAATAACATGCCTTTTTTAAAAAGGGGATAATAAATCTCTATCGGACATCGAGTATATCGAATAAGCAGCAGGATATTTTTTCTTGAGGTAATCCAGTGCCTCTGCTGCGATACTATCTAGTGATTCTTTCACACACGAATAAGAGATATCCTTTTCGGGTTGAAGACATTGTGCCGCCATAGTAGCTTGCCACTCCAAAAATTGTTTTTGAGATCGTTCTTGAAATAGTTCTCTAGACAATTCTTTTCTTGCTCTCTGTTGCCTCATATAGTATAACATTTTTGTACTGCAATATCTTTCAGTTAGATTGTAACTAATTGTTCTGAAAAATTTACATATTAAATGTGCAATAAATACATTAGTCTATGAAATTAATAATACTATAATTTGTATTGAGAATCCTACCGTGGAGATTGTGTGAGCAAGTTTTTAAGCTCATCAATGAAGAAAGAATATTTCATGTCATGTTTAGGCTCAAATATCGGATCAAACTTCTTTTTCAAAGATATAGTTTCACCAAATACGGAATCAAATCTTATTAAATTATTGATTCTTCTACTCTTGTAAGAATATTCATGAATTATTTCAGACATAGAACTCCGTAATTCTCTGGCATATTTTATGCCCATCTTCATAAAGTTTATTTTGCAACTTTCAGACTCCTGTTTATTTTCCTTAGACTGCTTGTCCCAATGTTTTTTCGCAGTAGGCCATCTAAAATTGCAACAAAAAATATTTTAATAAATCTTTGAAAATTAGTATAAACAGTACAATTGCATCAGCAATAAATTTTCAAAGCAATCAATTTATTAAAAATAGCATTCTAAGTATCAGTCAAAGTATCAATTCTTTGTTTTATAGTATAGCAAATATAAAATATAAGTATATAATCTTTAATTTTTAATGCTACATTAGTAAAATATGCAGAATAGTAAATGCAATGAGTAAAGTTTTATTACATTATAACCTTATATAATTATAAAAAATTATTTAATTTTTACATTCCTTAATTATAAAGTATATATAAAGCATATCTATAAAGTGTACACAATAGTTTATTAAATTAATTAATAAAAAATAATTAAATAAAATAATTAAATTAATAAAATAAAAATAGAAAATTTCTAATGTTTAATACTATTTTTTTATATTCTATTTGAATATATATAATATATATGTATATATATTCTATATTTATATATATATTGCACATTTATATATATTATATTTATATATAATATATATAATATATATGTTATATTTCTTAAATTACACTATTAATTATACTATAAATAGATTAAAAAAAGAGACTAATGAGAACCAAGGCATAGAAAGGAGAGATCGAGTATAATTATTTTAAAAAAATTATTTTTAAATTAATATTAAAGAAATTAAATTTAACTAAATTTAATTACTTATATTAATTAAAAGATATCAAGGAATAATTAAAGGAATTGTTTTAAAAATAACTATTCACACTCTGCTTTTTATGTCTCTTGTTAACCTATTTTCTTATCCGTTTTTATGTTAATTATTAATATATTGATTATTAGTGTTTTATATTAACTCTTTGTTTTATTATATTATATTTTTAATATTTTTTATTTATTTTATTTTGATAAAATATATTTTCTTCAGAAGTGATTCAGAAGTGACATTGTGTCCGATAGATTAATGAACAGAAATTTGCAAAAGTTTACGAACAAAAAGAATTACCTCTGAAAAATCTTTTTTTCCCAAAACTTGTCATATTTGGCTGCCCACTGGAATTGCTTGCACAGACATCTGAAATTAATGATATCTTCAATGGTGATATCATTGTAGCCGAGAATGATGGCTATCACCTCATCACTTAAGGACATTATTGTAGCCATTATGAAAAAAAAAATTAATAATACAAAAATAATGTATATTAAGATCGTAACAAAAGCTATTCGTATATAATTAATTCCTTGCTTTTATATAAAAGCACACCAATCTACGGCGATATTGTTCTTATGTATCTGCCGATGCAGAGAGCACGGGCACAAATGCACGTTTGATGTATACACGTCTCTCTACCCTTATTCTAAAACTTTACTTGAAAACCTAACAATCTTGTCCTTTTTTCCCCACTATGGATTTGTCACGTGACGTGTTATAATAGAAAAACGAAATTCAGACACTGAGAACACAATATTTCAAAACAAATAATGATAGAGAGAATTACAAAATAGCAATACAGTACACTACGTTTTCATATTCTAAAATAAAATATTTATTATTGTGTTGCAGTTCAAACAGTAATGCTAGACGAACAAATTCTTCATATTTGCTGGGTGCAATAGCATCAGTAAATTCTCTTATAATTTCGTATATATATATTTTATAGCAATCGAAAAAATCATTAATTAATGAAAAGTTAAAAAGAATTCTGAATTTTTCAGTAAATACAGCGTCGAATAAAAAGATGAAATTCTATCAAATTTAGAAATTATTCTCAATTGTATAATTGATTATAAAGAATCATTATTTATCGTCTTTTTAAAATATTTGATTATATCAATTTTTTGTATTGCTTATTGCAAGCTTAACTATAGCTTGCGTGCAACACATTAGAAATTCTAAGAGAATTAAAATTTTTTTTGTAACAAAATATATACATATGTGTATGTAATGTAGACGTTTTCGAAAGTTATTTTTTCTTAGAAATAATCTTTCTTTCTCGGAAACAATAAAACTTCTTTCAAGCTCAAAAGGACTTTCTATAGTAATGCACATTCCTGTGAGAAACCTTCGAGTTTTAAAGAAGTATTATTGTTTCTGAAAAGGAAAAAATTCTTTTAAAAATGGAACAAATGCATTCCTGAATTTTGTTCCTGGCATAGAGTTATAGCAAGAGGAATAAGATAACTTTAAAATCTGTCGACTTTTTTTAAATGTTACGACGCCTCTAAATAATGATCTATTTTTATTCAGATTCACAAAAATCTTGCTTATTACTTGCAAACATTGACAAAATAATAAATAAATTAGAATTTGTAAATTTTAGAATTTCCAGATGTGTCAATTTCGTCATCTTGCTACCATATATAAGTAAAATGACTTTTAGTAATGACATATGGCAAAAGGTCAAGTTAAACAGATAAAAAATTTAATGTAATAATCTTTCTATGCCATATTTTGATATTATAATATTTGAAGGCACAAATAAAAAAAAATAATATTGAATTAAAAACTTTATTTATGTAACTAGAAGAAACGATAAATAATTAATAAAATATTAAAACAAAAATTATTTATAAGTACATACATACTATAAAATTAAATTAAATTAATAACAAAACAAAAATAATTATTAATTATTAGTTAAGGAACATTAAGGAACAAAACTACTTTAAACAAAATCCAATATGTCATATTATATAATGAAAGATACTTACAATTAGCTTATTTTATATAACACGTGTGTGTATATTTGTGTGTTAATTCAAAAATTACTTTATATTAATTTTTATATATCTAATAGACATCAACATTTAAAATATATATTTTAACATATTTTATAACATAATTCAAAAATTTTATTTTTAAAAATGTACTTAAAAATGCACGTGAAATTGCGTCATCTTGCCCACACTTGACATTCATCATATCATCTTATCTTATTACCAGTTACCACAATTATTTATAGATATATTTAATAGGAACATTATAATGTGAAAAATGGTAAACATTAATATGTTATTATATAATATTTCTTGACAAAATCATTGATTAAAGCGTTAATTTGCTATATTTAAAATAATATGTTATAGAAATTAAAATAATATGTTTTTAATAGTATGCTATAATACTTTAAACTATATTAATAGTTTTGACAGTTATCAGCTGATTTTTGTCAAAAAATATTATTCGCGGATATAAGGTATTATAACATATTATTTACAACATTTTATTATCTTAATAATTCAAATATATTATTATTTCAAAATTTAATTAGCAAAGCGTTATAACATATTTATAACATATACATATTATTTTTAATTTTATAACATATTATTAATATGAAAATTTAATTAGCAAATAATTTAATTAGCTGGTAACTGTCAAAAATATTAATACAGTTTAAAGTATTATAACATATTATTTAAAACATATTATTTTTACTTTTGTAACATATTATTAGGAAAATTTAATTAGCAAATTAATGCTTTAATTAGCTAATTTCTGTCTAAAATATATTAATAAAGCATATCAAAGGCATTATAACATATTATTTATAACATATTAAGTGTACTGTCTTAATATTTTTAATATATTATTAATTATTTTAAAATTTAATTAGCAAGTTGACGCTTTAATAATAATTCTTGACAGAAATCAGCTGATTAAAGCGTTAATTTGTTAATTAAATTTTTAAAATATAATAATATATTTTAAATTATATATTATAAGTTATTTAAACTCGATTAATATTTTTTGATCAGTTGATTTCTGTCACAAAATATTCAAGTTTAAATAATTATATATATTATTTAAAATATATTATTTTAATTTTAAAAACGTACTATTATTTCAAAATTTTATTAGCAAATTAACGCTTTGATAAGCTGATTTCTGTCCAAAAAGATTAATAAAATTTAAATAAACTTTATATAATTTTTTTTTAATATCAATCTTTTTAATATAAAATTGAGAAATAGCGCGCGCGTAGCTTATATTGTTTTAGTAAATATAAAAATATCAGACGAAAGAAATGTGCAGCGGATTTTTTCATACTACTCGGTTTTATTTTACATTGTCCACAATTAACCGATATCTTTTACGGCGGAAGGCAAAAGGCGAGACGGGGAAAAGCGTTATAAATGCGCGTTGCGGTCTACCACTTCTCTCTTCGTTCGATGGTGGCATGTGATAAGAGCGTACATACAATCCATTGTCTGCCATTCTACTCTGTAAATGCCTACGCATTCCCATCGAGAATGGAGAGAACTCGAGTGTTGTGCAAAATTCTTTTGCTAACAATATTTATATCCTCTCCTTTTATATAAATATTTTACATTTATTTTATTTATATATATATATATATAGTAGCACATGTATTATTATTGTTTTCGATGTTGAAACCTGAGAAGAAATTTATTTGACAGATCACAGCTGTAAAGTGATCTTGAAATCCTGAAAAAAAAACAAGTTGTCTTCGGAAAAGCATCGATCTCTTTTTCTATTATAATAAATCTATCTCTGCGATCCAGCCATATTTGCGGCGATTCGAACAACGTGACGTCACATGCGTGCGTGTGCGTGCACGGTCCGCGCGCGGCGCTATCGCGCTCGCGCGTGCGGGGGACAGTCGGGGTCGGGGACAGTCGGGTGCGAACGTGTCGGGTAGGTAGAGAGTCGAGAGGAACGCGCGTGTGTAAAATTGTGTATGTCGTACGAGGCGTACATCGCACATCATCAATAAGCATACGGCAGCGTATACTCGGGGTCGCGTTCGTCGTCTCCAGCTTGTCAAATGTCAAGCGTCGTCCTAGCCTAGTTACCCGCGAGCTGAATCGCGAGAATAGCTGTCAGATTGCGCGAGGAAGCGAGAGAATCGCGCGTTGTTTGCGACAGTCCGGGAAACCTGGGACGGGAGGAGACGGTTCGACGAAGAGTCCAGTGGCAGTGGAAAAAGTATTGTCCATCATCTTTGTTTTTTCTTCTTCCTTTCGCGCGAAATCACCGCGGGAACTAAGGATACGCCCGCCACGAGGTCCACGAGGTCCACGAGGAACAATCTCCGAGCCGATGAACCCCCCTTCGATCGCCAGCAATGGAGCCCGAGGAGCCTCTGATGCAAGGGATTCTGCTGTTACCGCCGCAGGGAATGTTAGGCCAACTCAAGGTTGATATCTCGCGCGCAAAGATAACGGCTGTTTGCGCTTTTCCCTATTCTTCAGTCTCCTTTTTTTATTTATTTATTTTTTTTTGTTTGCTTTTTTCCGTTTATTTGTTTCTTCCTTCTATTGAACGTGCAACAGGTGCATATGCGGTGCATATCATTTAAAAAAATGTATATCACGGAGTAACTTTGAAAAAATGTTTCTTCGACCTTCTCTATTATCAGTCTCTATTTATACAATGTAACGAGAGTTTAAAATGAACATATATGCATAGAAATTCATTTTTTGTTTCTAGAAAACATGGCACAAGAGATTTTGCCAGCTGTTCAGAACGAGCAACTATGGAATCAAGCGTGTCGAGATCTATGACAATCAAGAGGAAGCGATATTACAGTCCCATGCTCCACGCATCATCACGCTAGATGCCTGTATAAAAATTGCACCCAGCAATCAATCGCACGTCTTTACCGTAAGTATTTATTTCTCTCCTCTTTTGCATTTCTGTTGTACACGTCACTGTTCACACTTCATTTATTCTAGCGTTATCTTGAAAAATGAATCACTTATATATTTGTTTTACGCAGGTGGTGACTAAATCAGGAATACATTATTTTGGCTGTTATTCCGAAATTGAGATGACTCAATGGATTACGGTATTTCAGTTGGTCGCTTTCAAAGATAGTGTATCGAATCAAACGATAGAGGAAAACAATGATCTGTATTGCGCTAGTGGAGAAGGTGTATTTTCTGTGAAACTTGTTGAAACTGATGCGTCTAGACGGTGCGGACTCGAAGCAAGAAATTATACGTTAGTAATTGCCACCGTGGATATGAAATTGATGGACGGTGACACTGTGCGATTCACATGGCCGTATAGGTACATTAGAAGATACGGATACAAAGATGGAAAATTTATCTTTGAGGCTGGAAGAAAGTGCGAATCCGGCGAAGGTTCCTTCCGCCTGGAGCACAGCAGCCAGCAAGAGATCTTTCGGTGCATGTATTTGAAAATGAGATCTATGAAGAAGCTATTAAACGAAGAGAATCCAAACATCGAATGCAACGACGCTCAGTACCACGCGGCTTTGTCCATGGAAGCTGGCTCCAGAGCGGCTTTGCCTCCCTCTCCGAATAACTCTAGCAATCTAATCGAGATAGATTTTCCTACGCCGCAGAGTTCTCAAAAACCATCAGTGACCACTTCATCGTCGAGTATGGATTCTATCACCTCGTCGAGCAGATCGATAAACAAGCCTAAACCTGCCAAGCCACCACGAAAATACTTTGGTAATCTGCTGGAGAAGAAGAATCTCGATTCGGAATTTCTAGATTTACCCACGTGCGGGGAATACAGAACGTTAAGCCAGGCTAATTCGCCGGAGTTATCTCACAAGTCCATCGGCGATGTTACGCGCGACGAAGAGGAGAAACACTCGTACGATCTAGTGGAAATAAGAAACGACGCATGGAAAACGCACGGTATCGACAGCGTGCATCACACCGAAAGGGTAAATTCGATTTTGCCCGTGGAACGGGATAAGGAGAACGACAGCGACGATGTGCAATACGAGATCATGATGCCGATGCGGAATCACGACGCGCCATTGACGATACAGAGTATCGCCAAGACAGACGAGTCGGATTACGACAAGTTGGAGCATTTTGGATCCGCGAAATTCGGTCCGAAACCTACATACAAGTATACGAATTCCTCTCAAAGCGTACATTCCAACATATCTCACGGGGAAAGTTCTAATCTGATTAATTCAGCGTGGTCCAATTACGAAATCGTCGAAGATATGTCCGCCGTTAGATTAGCCGACGACAGTCATCTGGGTTACGGAATTATCCGGAAGAAGCCGGATCCTCCCGAGATGACCGCCAGTGGTAATATCGCGAGCGGTCCGCAACATAAGGTTTTCAACAACAGCGAATACGCGATTGTATCGAAACCAAAAAGGGTATAGGATACCCAAAACGTTCGAATATTACTTTCCAAGTATTATGATTCGCGCGACAAACTTCTCTTTAAATTTACATTTCCAAAATTCTCGTTCTCTTTTGTAATTAATTGTAAGAATGTGAAGAATATGCTAGTCTCTGTGCCGCGCATGGCACAAGTAAATTTATTTCTCGCTTTACAAAATTACATTAGAAAATTATTAACGCGATTATATATCGCGAAATGATACAAAAATGATGCAATATTACTTCCGCCCGGTATTCGTTTTTATTCGCTTTTTCAATATCTATCATTTACATTAGAGATAAAGACAAACAACCTAGTCTTTTTTATTAAAAATTTAAAAATTCCATAAAAACGCAATTGTGCCTTTTTACGAGAGATTTTATATTATTATTATTATTGATTAGGAAGGCTCAGCGTAATTAAGATTTTATCTAATTGCACTCGACTGATTTATAAAAATATATATGTAGTGCCTTATGTACGAAAACAATTTTAATTGATGCCAAATTGACACTAAACTATCAGAAGCGCGTGTTGAAATTTCTATATTTGAATAGATATATATATTGGTGTACTTAGAAAAATTTACTGTTATAATTAAGATTTTAACTATTATTGCTTCTACTCTCTATCATTATATTATTATGCGAGTATTATATAACTGCTGCTATAATATGAATAATTCATGATTATATCTTCGTTAATTTTATTGAATTTTTGAATGAGGCGAAACATTTATTCTTATGCAGACTTGTCATATAAACTTGGCCTATATTTGAGTAGCGCAAAATTTTCTATAGATAAATGTAAATGATCTGATACAAATGCTTTTGCAAGCAGATCATCACAATTGGATAAACTCTTGCGTAGATATTTAATGTTATGCTGCTGCGATTCTATTATATATTATTATATCGCAATGAATATTAGTGCTTTTGTTAGCGTCAATTTATAGCCTGAATTTAGATAAAACTAATTCTCTGAAAATCACTCTATCGGATTGAAATAATCAAAAATAATATTATCAGCAATAAACAAATTTTTATCGCGTTTCTATTACATAGAATATTACGTATAATTTAATATAATGTTATATATATGTGCATATGTATATACGTGTTTAAAATAAGGCGATAATTGACGAGCTACAGAAACCACTATCATTCATTATGTAAATTAATGACTGCAGATCATCATTTGCAATAATGGCATATATGTAAGAATGAGTAACTAATTATCTTTCATATATATATTTTTTTATCTGCATAGTATTTTTTTTTACAAAATTGTACATAGAGAAAGTATCAATAATTTTAACAGGAATTTGTTAAAAGGCTGTTTGTAATATGTCCCTTGTGCCAAACTAATGGTCTGCCATTGATAGAAATATCATCCGAGTAATATATATATTAATATTGAGATAAGAATTGCGCCTAATTCAACGAATTCTGAAAACAACAAATATGCATGGTAAATATATTTTTTAGAACAAGTATTGTCAAATTATATTTTTGTCGGATATTTTTAATAGAAGAATATTTCAAAAAAATTTGTACAAGATATGTATACAAGATTGATGTATAGCCTTGTATGCATTTCTTCCATTTGTAAATGTTGATGACAAAATTTGCGCCTATAGAGATAAATTTTAAATATTTTCTTACAAAATATATATATTATATATATATATATATATTTCGATCTGTACGTGTAACGATTTAATTATATAAGTATAAATTGATACATTAGTTTTACCATTTTAAAACAATTTACATACATTTTATGTTACATGTACAGATGCGCAGATTACGCAAATAAATTTATAAGTTTCACACACTTGTATTAGTTATCGTACTCTCGTTCTAGCTTTCAAACTAGACATCAGCTTTCCTTTGATACAGTTTTTTCAGCTTTATTATCGCCCTCGTTGCTCGAGTCTTTCGTCTCGTTAGCATCCTTCCGAGGTAACTTGAACTCCTCTTTCAACACAGCCTCGAAGTAGCCTTCCTTGTCATCCGCTATCCTTCGTACAGTCTCTCCTTTCTTAGTCATAATTCTCTCGATATTCGTTCTATTGCTTATTTCGGGAAACCATCCTAAGTTATCGGCAATGAGATGATTGTTCTTGCAGCCGTTGCATCTCACTATCACTATACCTTTATTGTACGCCAACTTCGATATCAGTCTGCTGTTTCTCGTGGAACATTTTTTACATGTAAACATCAGTTTCATTTTTCCTTCGAGCTTACCCAGCTCCTTGCGACTGCCGTCATCTTCGTGAAGAAGACGACTCTGGCTCCGGAATGCTCCGACGTCGTTCTTACATAGGATCGGAATGCGATGATGATGTACGGAGTGTCGATTGCACGCTAAACGTGCAGCGAAATTTAACGCTCGCCGAATGGAAAACATATTAAACTCGTTTTTCGAGCCAGAGTGTACATATATATTTATTCTCACTCGAGAAATATTCTTTCCAAAAAGTCATGTGTTTAAGAGATCAATTTTAAGGTTATACTTCTGCTTCTCTGTAATTTTTACATTATTATAGTATTATCTCAATTATCTCAAAAGTCGCTGGAGCATCGAAGAAGGATGAAGGTGAAATCTGACATTTTTTTAAAAAGATTCACGTTTAAAATTAATCAAAATATATCGTCGAGGTTATGTCAAAAATGTATCTTTTTTTTTAGAGACCCTCTAACATGAGGTTTGTTCTTTATTGCTGAACTTTCTGCACTAGTGTACACTAGTGACACCAAAGCGTTCTTTATTGCAGTGCAAGATAGCACTGGCACAGTATAACTACATACAGTAGTGACAGTGCTAGAAAATCAGCGAGTAAATTTTCTTTTACGCATGCGTTAGCTATAAGGCTAAGAACATGGCGGACCGTCACGTGATCGACTCACGGCTACATCAAAGGAGCCGACAGCTACTGTCACTACTGTATGTATCACGTTTTATATACTGTTTTATAATTTTATTAATACATTTTTAAAATATACTAACATTAAAAACAGAAAATAATTTGCATTATTATCTTTATCTCATTAAAAAAGACTTTGCGTAAGACGTTATCGCGATTCTTAATGTTCAAATGAAGCGCCCGTAAGGCTTACAACATGGCTGACCGTCACGTGATCGACTCACGGCTACATCAAAGGAGCCGACAGCTACTGTCACTATTGTATGTAGTTATACTGTGCTTATGGCCAGGGACTCGATTCTTGAATTCATTCGCAAGAGAAACGTATGCGCAAATTCGGCTCTTACAGAAAAGTTGCAAGTCGATTGGCAAAGCCATGCGATAGCAAAAAGTCAAAATTGGGGGGCCAAGTTCACGGAGCTCGTTTCTCTTGCGAATGAATTCAAGAATCGAGTCCCAGACTCTGTCTGATTAGAGGGTCTCTATCTTTTTTGCGGATCTTGCGCCATCTTTACCAGAAACTGGAACTAAAGATGGAGAGAGAAGTGCGTTCGAAAATGCTACCCCTGGTAGAACGACAGGAAGCAGAATTTCATCGACCAATAGGAACGAAAGGAGCAAAGCTTTGTCCCGATTGGTCAATTTTTGAACTCACCTCCCTCGAGCAGATGTAAACAAGAATTTGATTTGATTTGAATCGTCGTTATTACGATTAACGTAACGCGATTGTACGTGCCAAATATTTCATCGAGGAACGCGGTGTGGCGATTAGCTGATATCAATAAAAAAGTGAAAGAGACCTTCTCCAACTGCTGCAGACCTCGACGACGCGTCGGATATAAAGTGACGCGCATTTGCGCGTCCCTAACCTAAAAAGCTTCCGTCATCGACGATAGACGCTAGTACGAATCGTGAATAATAAAGCGCGTCGTATAAATATGTCTAGTTTCCATTCGATCGTCATCGATCACGTCGTGGCGAAGAGAATTTACGCGACGACTTAAGAAGAAGCGTATATATATATATATATATAATATAAGAGTAAGGATGCTGGAGTCGATAGCATGGAATACGATTCCGAATCAAGCTGCGAGGGCGGTTGTTGCTCGAGGGATCTCGCAGACAAGCCGACGAAAGACGACGAGCCGTCCAAGTTCAAGGCGAGTCTGGCCAACAAGAAGAGCCTCTCCGCGCAGGTAATGGAATATTATCGCAAATACTCCGGAGACGCGAGTCTGGATCAGTATTTCTCGCTACCCGTGTCGAATACTCCGCAGGAGGCCGTCAACTACTACTACAGCGTGTACGAAGTGAGCGGCCAGGTGGGCTCGAATAGGCAGGACTGTATCGGGGAGGAGTATAATCTGAGGTCTTACGTCCCGAGAGAGAGACGTAGGTGGGTAAGGCCACCGTTGATCGGACAGTCCTCGAATACGGATCCCACTTCATCCAGGTACGTTGAAACGTTGACAGATCTCCAGACGTCACCGTCACCTGTAGACCTCCAGCACGATCTCGCGCCGGAAACGATACAAGAGGAGAGGAATGAAAGCCAGGACAAGTTTCCCGACGTGAACGAGAGGAAGCTATCTTCCCCGACCTCCAGCGTGGCGTCTCACAAACCCCTCGAGTGGGACAGCGGCGCGGATGTCGGTTACTTCAATTCGCACGCTCATAATAAGCAGGAGGACAAGAGGCTCAGCACCATAGAACGTATGGCACTGGCGCGAGGATGCTCGGCCGCTTTACGGTTGGATCCGGAAGGCACCACCGAATCCGGGATGCATTCGGGGAAGAATACGGCGACTCATGGTGCTGCGAAATCGTCGACGGCGCCTGACGCCAACTCCACTCCGTTGATCGCGAACGCTTCAGGGTCGGAGAGCGAGATAGAGATAACGCCTATCGTCAAGAATCATTTGCCTGGCATCATCGCGGGAGATGATATAAAGTCGCAAGAGAGATGTCTCGCGAGTAACGTCGCAGAAGCGAAAGCCACGATGATGAAGTCTACGAAGCGAGAGGTGCAGGATCTCGATACCCCTACGTCGTCGTTTAAGGTGCCGCTGGCAACGAAATACTCGACGGTGGAGAAAAGGATCGGGAATTCGAAGCGTAAGGAGGTTACACGTCCGTCGAGCTCGCCGTTGCAGAAGAGCAGCTCGATGAACGTGATACCCGCGTCGCCGTCGAAATCCACCCTGAAGAGAAGTCAGAGCGAATTGAACTTTCACGCTAAAGAAGGGAAGTCCGTGGTGCCTCTGATCTTTAACTCTACGTCCTCTATCGCTACCGTGGTGAATAAACCCGCGACTTGCGATAAAGTAATACAGACAAGTCCGGACGTATGTTCCCAGGAATCCGTTGCCGTTCAAGTTTCGGATCTCGACGAGAGCAAACCGACGTTGACGGCGGAGAGAGATCCTAGCTTGCAAACGACGATACATTCTATCCTGAAGAAGTCCAAAGGTACCTATAAGATTAAAAGTGCGAGAAAATGCGAGAACGCTTTGCGTCCAGCGGACGACGCCGATGAGGCCGGCACGAGCTCCAAGGACGTTGGAGCTCCAAGGCGCCATACCAAAAGTAGCTCGGACATTTCGCAGAACGCGTCGACCTCTGTAACACCGCAGCCCGACGAGGCGGAGAACGTGTCCGGGAGAGCCAACAGTTTCGAATATTTTCCAGGACACGCTTACGCGAACGTTCCGAACGGGAGGAATAGCCACGCGTCTTCAGACACTGGTAGATCAAACTCGACGTTACCAAACAGCAGTTCCAGCGTGAACGAGAAGCTGTGGGGAGACTCGGACAGCCTGGTCCGTGACTTGGAGAGGAGCGTCAACATCCTCAAGAGCCTCGTCGACGCCAACAAGTGTGACAAGCAAGTAAAAAAACGACTGATACAGCACGTGATCAAACGACTCGTCACCGCAAAGTACACGGACGATAAGATCGAGCATAATTTGGAGGACAATGTTCCTTGGAATCCGGACGACGCGAGGAACAAGGTTTACCGAGCCGAATTGCTTCAGGCTCTGACGAACAAGCATAGCACGACCGAGTCCTCGGACGAGTGGAACTTGCAGAAGAAGGATATGTCGATGCAGAAATCCGCGGGAACCACCAGCGACGTTATTAAGGAGGTCGCGTTGGGAAGCAGTAACAGCGACAAATTCGACCGTCATACAGATAGAACGGAGATGGACGGTAGAAAGGCTAGACTGGGACTGAGAACCGACGACTGTCAGCGGAGCAGCAACACGGATCACGATAAGAGCGAGAGTTCCGAGTGCTTCGTCCCTCAGCGCAATCATAAAAATGCTAAGGTGAACGACATATTTTGCTTCAAGGAGAACTGCAAACTGCCGCATCGAGAATCGACCACGACCAACAGCATCCTGCCGGATCACAACAGGATCTTACTGGACGCCGTCGTCAACAACAGGAGGACTCTCGTCGAATCTAATAATAATACGGATAACAATACCGACTGGAGATTGCCGACCACCTCGTCGGAGAGGCACTTTGAATTGAAAAAGTGCAGCATGTCCGAGTCAGGTGATTCCAAACTCGTCAATTACGCCGAGATGGAGAAGAGGAATCAACTGATCTGGATCACGAATGAGATTAGCCATCTTAGTAACTTGAAAAAGTACGTCAAGCACATTTACAGTATTTTAATAATCTCTTTGTCTATCTAATATTTAATATTAATATTTAAATCGTCAAATATTGAACGAGTTTTTTTCCTTTTTTTAAAATAGAATATTTATATTATAATTATATATAACATATATAATATTATATAAAAATATATAACAATTTTATTATATTATATATTTTATATTATATATTTTATATTATATATAAAATTATATAATATAATATATGTATATTTTATATTTATATTATATATAATGTATATATTACATATTACATTCATATTTATATCTTATTATATTTTCTTTACCGATTAGATTGCTAGAACAGCCCAGACGATTAGAGAGACCGAAATCGTCGCCGAGGAAATCTAAATCGGCGAATCTCAAGTCGAAGCAGACGGCGATACTCAGACGGGAACAACACGCAGACACCGTACACGGGTAACGCGTCACGTTTATATACTCCTTACTGTGAATGTAGATGTGGAAAATTCCATGTAATTCCAATATCATAATTTTATAAATCAA
Organism: Prenolepis imparis; assembly: GCF_030444845.1. Lineage (NCBI taxonomy): Eukaryota > Metazoa > Arthropoda > Insecta > Hymenoptera > Formicidae > Prenolepis > Prenolepis imparis. The sequence goes on from NW_028141175.1 coordinate 627,404, forward strand.
ATTTTATAAATCTTATGCTCTTAGGAGTATGTCCGATCTGCGGGAGGATTCCGTGAACGAGCCGTGGTCGTCTCACTGTAACTTGGCGACGTGCGAGGCCGCGGGTGACACCGTGAATATCCAGAGGATGATCATGAAACGTAACAGTGTCACGCAAACGGCGACGAATCTGGCCAGCGTTCACTCCAAGACCGGAGAGGTGATTATATGCGCGTCGAGGAATCCGCAGAGATCATCCGCGACGAAGCGCATCGCTGTCGGGGTGCAAACGTTACCTCAGGAAATGTCCTCGACGCCGATCGAGTCGCCGATGGAGTCGGATACGAGGTACACTCAGAATCCTCAGAAGCTGTGCTATCATACCGGTACAAAGTGCAGAGACCAATCGTGCCAAACGCACAGCACCGTCGTCCGCGCATGCGCACGATGTAATCAGAATCCCGACTCCGACTCCGCAGCTTCGATCAGATCGCGTAAAGGTGACCCGCCGATCTCGCAGCAGACGCAGACGAGTTACGCGAGCGACGACGTCGCGACGAAACCCACCTGTCTTCGCGCGTCCAAGAGTACCAGCGTCCAGCAGAAGCAGAAAGAGGCTAAGAATCAAATCAACGCGTCCAAGTCGAAATGTAGCTGCACTCACAGCGGCGTTTGCCCGTCTGTAATTAAGGATAACAAGTGTGGCTCGAGCACGATCGAAGCCAAACAACGAACCGAGAAACGATCACTGTTTACATGCGCTTTGTGTTCCGGACAGAATGATGCCGTTTATAATTGCGGCGTATGTCAAAAGAACACGTCGGGGACGATCCGCGCGAATTCCTGCGAATGCAATGTCAGTGTTCCTGTTAAGGAAGCGGATAGAAAGATTATTATCGGCAAGTCGCGACAAAACTGCAACGCGGAAAATCAAAACAGACGCGACAACTCGAGTTATATCGAGCAAAGCGACCCTGGAAAGACCTGCGATTGCATCGTATGTCAAAATCCGGACGAGTCCGCGACGAGGACGTCGTGCGAACATTGTCATCCGAACAATAAAATCGACAACAACGGATCGTGCCGTTTCGAGTGTCGTTTAGCGGAGCGTCAAGCGCAAAAGCAAGTCTATTCCGACTGTTCTCAGGACGTTGGCGCGATTCAACAACGTAAAGTACAAAATAGCTCATTAAAATGCAATTGTAACGAGGCTTGCTCCTGCAGCAATAATCAAGCGAACAAGGATATCAAGGCGTGCAAGAATTACGCATCGAAAGTAAGTGTCGCGGATAATACTGGTGTTAATAAGAAGGAGAGAAATTGCCAGCATTGTCGCGCGTGCGGTGCCGCGTATCAAAGCGTCAGAAAGTGCGGCTGCCGTCAAATATATCCCAAAGCTGTCGCGTACGAGGTGTCGTTTACGAAGGAGAATACCTTGAAAAATGAAACTTCGGATATCGTTCAATTAATGCCAAAAGTTTCCAAGCAGCCCTCGAATGCAGCGAAGTTTGATGCCTGTTCTTGCGATATCATGAAAAGGAATGGCAAGAATGCTCATCGGACGAAGACGTTGCAGGTAAGAAGTTCAATGAAATTTAATAAACGAGATATTCAATCTGTAGACTCGTCATTTGAGTGAAATCACTTTTGTATTTGTAATGTCAAATATAACATTCTGAATAAATATCACGTTCGATCTCAAAGATGAAATATCGTAGACTTTTCGGATGACTATCTAAACTGATTTCAGGATTATTTATCCAGAAACAATCCCGAGTTTGTGGGCAATGCGGAAACACGTCGACAATATTTATCGGAAATCTGCCAATTGCGGGAATTGAGAAAGGAGAAGAGGATACAGTTATTGGCGATGGCTAGTTCATCCACTATCAATAAATCCACACCGACACGGAAGCCAACAGGTAAGATTCAACCATATTATACATTCATCATATTAATAATAATCTATATATTATATTTGGAGTAAAATTAATTTGCAAATTATAGCATTATATAATATATATTCCACAATTTTTCTGTTTTTATTGTACTTATAGCTTGCGTGCAACGAAAAATTTCTGACGAGGAGATGAAGGAGCGGTTACGTAAACGGTATCTCCGGTTGAACGAAGTACGATTCAAACGTCAACAACAGGAACTACAAGAAGAGGCACGTCGAAATAAGCTCATGGCAAAAATTTTTTGCAAAAAGTTGCAGCAAAAGGTTTTGAGAGGCCAAGTAGATCTGTCTCAAAGTGTCAGCGTTATATCTAATTTATAAAGTCCTTAGGGGCTACTTATGTGAGTGCCTTTCCATTTTTATAAATCTACGATCGGAGCTATTTCAGGGATTTTATTGAAATTTTATTATTTTGTATATAATTTTTTAACACACAAAATTTGAAATTTTTATCTATTTAAAATTCAGTTAAATAGTGTTTATTATGTTACTATAAGATATATAACGAATGTTCTATCTTATGTCTTATTAATTATTGTTGGTTTAACAACATTTTATATCTAAACAATTTCATTAAAACTGTTACATCCTAAGAATAAATTGTGCATCTGGAATGAAAAAAAAATTGGTAAATTTCAACAAAATCCCAGAGATGGTTCTTAATGTTATATATAGTTATCTCTTTTTTTTAATGAATGCTTATTCTTAAACAAATCTTGAAATATCCAATTCTTCTAACAAAGTAGAGACGTGCATTTTATACTTTAATTATATTATCTCATCGTCAGATAGTTGTGTTAAAATTTGTATTATGATACTGTTTTCTTCAGTAAAATTACACATTAGAAAAGTGCACTCGAATTTATATGATCTATTTATAATTATCGAATATATCACAGAGATAAAATCTAATCTCTTTTACTTGACGTGCTAAAAAGCTACGTATGTATAATTTTATTCATTAATTAATTATTTATCTTTATGAGCACAAATGACATGACTAAATAGTACAAAAAAGTATCGAATCTTTTTATATGTGTTTCAGAGAAGCTTTATATATTATAGATACAGAGATATAAAAACATATTCACAATAGAAATGTGATCTGATTTATCTTTTATTTTTTAATACAAAAATATTGATAGGACCAGAACATATTAATAGTAATAATTCATGTTCGCGATATACATATAATTTAACAAAATCATTTTCACACAGTGAAACATATTCATATATCATTAATCGAAAAATGGATGCTTTAAAATAAGAAGAATAGTTGTTACGTAGTACCTGAATCTTGTAGTATACCGTAATACTTTTTTTATTATTTTATGAAATAAAACCTGCTAATGAATGAACTTCTTAGAATGTATGTACTTTCAAGAGGACACCATTAAGAATTTTAGTCCTTTCCTTTTATTATTCTTATTTGTCATTTTTACGAGTTATAATATTTTTAATGTTACAGATTCCATTATACTTATAGTTCTAACAATGAAGATTTCATTTTTTAAATTTAAATCATTCGTACATACGTTTTCAGAATACCTAGGATAATTTTATTAAATAACTGATATATTTTTCTTACCTTTATCTGATCTTTTTCAGTTATTAAGTCGGAGTATCTGCGACATGGTGGTTATATGATTGATATGAAATATATTATACTCGACGCTAATCGATCAAACAAACGTAGGGAAGAAGAAAGACATTCAAACGTTGAGAGAAATTTGAACAATTTAATTTCAATTTATTCCTAATTTTGTTTCATTTCTGCAAGTTTTCGATATTATATTAATCCATTTAGAGAAAAAATAAAAAGTTTAGAGAAATTAAAATTTTGCACGATACAAAATATCTATTCTTAGATATTTATTTGACAAATAATTTATTGCTCCTTTTTATTATTATTTTTTCATTAAATATTTTTTTATATGTACTTCTTCAAAATCGCGAATAAATACTTATTTCATTCTACATTCGAAAAGTGTAACGCAACGCGGGTAAATGGAACAGAACTTTCTATTATTCCGACCGCAAGCTGAAATACTTTTCACTTTTGAGTATAAAAGAAATTGGCGAAAATTTTGAAAACTCGCAAGAACTTTCAAAATTTTTAAATTAGATTGTATTTTATTGTTTGACAGCAAATAGATATTATATAGACTATTTAATTGTATAGATTTATCTGATTTTTTTTATATAAAAAATTTATTAAAAATTTATATTTTTTTTATATAAAAAAATTAAAAATTTACAAAATTTTTTCTTGAACAAATTAATGTCTTGTAATCTATATTTTCTTAATACAGGAAGAGTGGGACGAACAGTAGGCTGTAAAGTAGCATGGGAAAACCGAAAATATGATTAATTGAATATGATTAATCGAAAGGACGTCGTCTCTCCGGTCCTCGCCATTGTTGCGAACTGGTTTCCAGGAAGGCGACAGTGACCGCGACCGGTTGCAGCAGATTCATTTTAGCGTCGATTGGTCCCCTCGGTGTTCCCGAGCCAGCAAGCGAGCGCATACTTTCTCTCGGGGAATGTACAGTCGTGGTTGCGCGTGGAATCGCGTTCCGTGAAGGCCGATTTTCTAGTCTCGTTTCCGCCGTGAGAAGACGGCGTGTCAGAGGAACATAGTGTTCTCCACACGAATTCATATCATAATATACAGAACGCAGAGACATCGCCGTTATTCGCGATCGCCTCAACCCGTTATCCGTGACACCATATCGGACTTATTCATCGACTTTCGATTCGGACTCGGCCGATTATGAGCGGTGGATCGCTACCAGTTGTACATAATCCGTCGATGATTTGTCCGTTTCTCTCAGGGTTTCTTGGTCATCTTTTTGGTCATTTTCTCTAGAAAAGTCAGTGATATGTTCTCGAGCATTTAGGAGGAAGATGAAGCGATGGCGAGTGTCGTGATAACGAAAAGAACGAAGAGTGCTTTTGTGACGCTTTTAGGATGTTTGCTATTTTCTTATGGTAATTATTGATCTTGTATATTGTGTACGGAAAAAGGCATTTGCGCGAAAAGATTCGTGAAAAAGAATTTGAAAAAAAGCCATTGAAAGGACCAAGCGTTAAAAAGACATCGTTTCATCCAGCATTGATATCTCCTCGAAAGATATCGCTTCATCCGGCATCGATATTTCCCGAGGCTCTCTACATAAATGATAAGAATTTAAAGCTCGGAATTTGAATTATTCAAAGTATTTGAATGATTGATTTCGAAACTTTGTGCATTCGAGCAAACTATATTATACTTAACACATGAAGATATAGATAAATTATCAAGATAAATATATTACAATTAATACATTTTCTTTTTATAAATATTTTGCTAAAATACTAGAGTTTCTCTCTCTTATATTATTATAATAATTTTTTAATTTATACTATAAATGGAATTTAAATTAATTTATATTACAGATATTAATTATTGCAACTTGATTTTTATCTCTCAATATTATACTTATTATATTATTTTTTTTACAAGAAATGCTGTCGATCTCTAAATCGCTGTCTGCCCATTATGCCATATATTTTTAATTGTTAAATCTAATAAATATTTCAATGTCGATAGTTTATGCGCAAGAAGATAATGGAGAGTATAAGGGAAAATATTTGGGAAAATTAAATCCGTATCATCATCAAGTTTCTGGTGACGTTTGGGCTGTGAATCAGTACACCTTATTGTTGACTTCCTTTAATTACGATGGTAATGGAGCTGACACGTTTTTCTGGGCGGGAGCATCGAATAGACCGGGCCCGCAAGGATTTATCGTCCCCGATGAGTGGGGCAAGTAAGCTGTATTTCTTTCTATAAATATTTAAAAAAAAATCTCGAAATTTTAGATTCGAGCATAAATCATTGCTCAACTCTAATTATTGTTTGTTGTTCAGGACAAATATATTGGATCGGTATTTCAATCGGGATTTTACACTCACCCTACCGGACAAGAAAATAACAGATATCAAATGGTTTGCAGTGTACGATTTACAAAGTCAGGTACTATAAATTTTAAGAGCAATATTAATATATTTATAATTATAATTAATTTCATGCTATTGTGTGTGTTAGATCAATTTATAAAATTATTTATTTTAAACAAAATATTCAAAGTCAAGAATTTAATAAATTACAGAATTATATTTTATTCTTGTTGTGAAGCTTAGAAATTTAGATATCACTTCGATAACATTTTCATTGAATTATATATTGCTTCATTACCATATTATAGCTATTATTTTGAAATCTTTGTGCCACGAGACATTAAGGTGGTATCAATTTAGTTGCCTAAATCAGTTTTTCAATTTTAGAATACTTTCGGTGATGTGTACATTCCGGAAGAGTTTGATCCACCCGCGCCTCAGAAGATATCGCAGCTGTCGAGAAGATCCCACAACGTCTCATCAGGACCCATCGTGATTTTGGACTCGAAAACTATCAGCATTCCAGAATTCGTCTACGATGGACAAGGTGCGGACACATATTTCTGGGTCGGTCTTGGTCCACAACCATCCAGCAAGGGTCACAAAATACCCGATGAATATGGATAGTAAGAATAAAATAATATTATAATTTTTTAAATCTATCAAAATACACGTATTTTTTGTCGCAAATACATTAATGTATTTAAAGCTTGCATTTTAAATTGTAAAGAGAGCATTTTTCTCCATTCTTTTAGCATGGATTCTCTTAGAAGGTACAATAACGAAGACATCGTACTGCAACTACCAGGCGATATGACGGTCTTCAACATAGATTGGATAAGTGTTTTCGACGTAAAAACTAAATCGAATTATGGTTCCGTTATCATACCTGACGGACTCAATGTACCGCCGTCGTTGATCAAAGTTATCAAGCAAACGCAGTCTCTCCCGAATTGCGTCCAGCTGCACAAACAATATCAAGTTGCCTGGGAAATCTTCGGCCCGCAGATTACCATCCAGCTGGTAGGTCAAGTCGGTACGTATACATGACGCATATTTATACCTAGATGTTAATAATTTTTAAAAAATGTGGCATATTAATATGTAGGAATAAATTTTAATTTTAATTATTTTCGCGTTTCCAGCCGAGGACGAGTATATGGCTTTTGGATTGTCCGGTTCAGAGAATTCCAGTCAAATGGAAGGTGCAGATGTAGCAGTTGCATATATGGACGATACCCGTGGATACGCTACAGACTATAACATTACAGCAAAGGCGCCAGTAAGCTTGTTTAATGTGATTCTATGAAAAAAAAGGAATGAAAGACAATGCATTAATGAATATCTTAATGATTCCAGTGTGGGAAAGTTCTCGGTCAATACAAAGGCGTTTGCAGAGACGAGCTTGTCGGCGGTTTGGATAGCAATCAGCTCTTCACCGCGGTGAGGGAGAACGGTCTCAACATTATTACGTATAGACGTACACTTATTTCATGTGAGTCATACAAAGAGAGGTTGCGCGTTTCTCACACACATATATATATATAGATATGTTGTAGATACATTTTACTTTTACAGCCGATCCCGGAGACAAAGAGTTCCCCGTGGATAAACCGGTGTACGTGGTCTGGGCTTTGGGTAGACTCGATAAGACTAATAACGAACCGAGTTTTCATGATTTGTATCCGAGGAACGACGTAGTACTCGAATTAAATCGTAAGGATGCAGAGAATACTTGCATCGATTTTACGGAGAGCAGCGGCAAATTCTCTCAAAAGTATCTACTAATGTTTCGTACTTTATATATAATCAAATTACTCAATTCTCGATTTTAATCCCGTCTCTCGCTCTCTTTTCAGAGAACCTTGGCAGAAAACAGAAATATTCGACAGAAGCGTTCGAACTTTCAAAGCAACTATCGGACCCTCCGGAGGGAAAAGAGGATATCAGGGAATCACGGGTATGAATTTCGTTGATCTTAGATTCTTAGCTAGATTATTTTACAATACATCGCTCTAACAAAGTTTTTATTTACAGGGAAACCGTCGGTGGGTCTTGCCTGGTACATCGAAGGCGCGCTGATACCCGAGTTGTACCTACGTCGTGGATTAACATACAGCTTTCGCGTTCACGGCGGAAACAATCCGCACAGCGCGAACCTGTACCATCCTTTAATAATAACCGATGAGCCTCACGGAGGATACGACACGCTCAGCGATCTTACGCAAAGTAAGATCAGGGTGTTGGCTGGAATTGAATTGACTAGGAGAGGTCGACCGCGACCGACCGCGGGTTGGTAGACTCTACATTCACTCTCTTATACAAATTACATTTATGTAATTTTACGTTTATATGAATGTTATTTTTTTCAGTCGGGCCACTTTGTTTAAGTAAGCATAACGGTCGAGATAGAAGACTGGACGATACTTTTCCGTCGTTTAAGAAATTCAATAGGACTCTCGTGCAAACCTGCGAGCCAGGTAAGAGCTGCTTTTCTCGAGTAAACCCCTTTTTTTATGTTACATTAAGTTTAAACTGATTACAGTTTCCAAATACTCGTGCTTTTTGTTATTATAAAGATAAATCTTAAATAATATCTTAAATAATAAAAATGATTCTCTTCTTTAGGAGACGGTGACACTTTGATACTGACTCCGAACTCATCATGGCCCGATCTGGTTTATTATCACTCGTTTACACACGCAAATATGGGATGGAAGATTCATGTAATCGATTCTTACACGAAAAGTAGTGCAATTGCACATAACTTATCATTGCTCATCGCAATTACGACTGTCCTTTCTCATCTTTCATAAAGTTAGATATAAGTACATGGAAAAAAATTGTTTCAAATGTTCTCAACTTACGGAAAGATACATTGAATCAGGATTCGCCAGTTGTACGACTTACGTTAAACTAGTATGTGTGTCGCGATATTACAATATAAATCACTGTGTACTGCTTTTCTTGTATATTAAGCACTTAATATAATAGTTCCTACAATAAGCTGCGTTCGTTACACAAACACACAAATTTTGTTTAATTTAATAAAAAATTAAAATAATAAGATCATGTTTATTTTGTTATACTATGAAAGAAATGTTAGATTATCTATTTAAAAAATAAGCGGATAAAAAAAATTAAGTTGTAATATTCTTTTATTTCGTAAGATATTTATTAGTAAGATATCGTCAGCATATAAAAGACAACATACATTAGATATATACATACGCAACGCGTTGTATTTGTGTTACAGTGAGAAGATCGATGTAAAAAAAAGTATATTCCTAATATTTATATGTATATGCTATAAATAAAATGTCGATTGTAATAATTAAAATTTTTTTTTTCAAAAATTTTTCATATATATATATATATATATATTTTTTTTGTATTTCCAACAAAGGATATCATAGTTTTTTCTAAACAAAACGAAAACTTGTCAATAACCAACAAACAATGAGATTTATCAATAATATATATTTTGCAGAATCAATAAATTTTAATTATTGAATACATGTCTCATACACCCACACATACATGTGTGTGTGTGTGTGTGTGTATTCACAAGTATTTATAGAAAGAAATTATTAAATATTAAATACATTTATCTAATGAAAAGATTCTATTAAATACTTTTAGTGCAATCCAATGGTCTTATTCTTGTAGCCATTGGTGTAAAAATTGTATTATGGAGTAATACCTTTATATTATTATAATCCTTTATATTTTATATTAATATTACTGAATGTTTTTCGTGATTTGGATGTTGATGAATCATCTGTTGAAATTGCATCAGAAAATTAAATATTATAAAAATAGCACTATGTTTTGCAGCACTTTCTTTTCATTTAAACAAATGTATATTTATAAATATAAAATAGCATCACGTGCAATAATAGTCAATATTTTCAATTATTTTTAACATAGTCTTTAAAACAGAATAAATTAATTAACAAATTAAAATATTATTGTATAGCTATAAGAAATTTTTATCAATTGTCAGGAACGAATTCAAATGGGTGAGAATAATTATTGCTCAACTTTAAATGTTATAGACTATAAAACAAAAACAGTAAGAAATAAAATTGTGCGATATTATATATAATAATTAAATTATCTGTAAAATTAGAAAATCCACGTGCAAGTGATACAACACCCGCTTCTATAAAGAAAATCGTTTGGATCGCAAATCCATCAAAAAACCGTTAAAGAAATAAAGAAAAGGCTCGCCAAATTTCGCAGATCGATGATTAGGACACCAAGAACAAGAAATATCGAAAAGGAACAGAATGGCAAAGTTAATAATTGAAAATGCAGACCAAAGCATAGAAGTAACAAATCTTTAAAAAATGAACATAAAGTTTGAAGGTGGGCCAATATAAAGAACCAAAACTTGTGAATACGACGATTGAATTCCATAAAGCTAGCGCCAGATTATGCGCGTATTCGCAATTCGTGATTTGTATAACGTTCGTGAATAGTGTGGAGGGAAAATTCGTCGATTCATCATGCGTGATTCGCCATTCGCACTTATTCGCTAGTCGAGCGGTTTGATGAAACTCAAAGGACGCGAATCATTACGAATCGATCTATCCGTGTCGCGCTATACTAATATACTGCGAATCGCGAATAGTGTGGAAGGTTTACACTGATGAATAACGAATCTTCCCGAATATCCAACTCTACAAATCATGAATTACGAATCGTGAATTACGAATTGCGCATAGTCTGGCGCTAGCTTTAATATGCCATCAAGGACCAACGAAATCATCTCCACTAAGGCAGAAAATATATATCCTAAAAAGACCAGATGAGGCATCTGGAAGAAATTGAAGAGACCATCGAACAAGAAACGGGAAATGAGTTGGAAGAAGTGACTTGTTATATTTGGCTGTCCACCAGAATTGCACACGCATATGAAGTAAATAATGTAAATTAAGACAACAGCTACAAACTGCTCACTTTGCCAGGTAAGAACATTATCATAGTCATTATGAAAAAAACTAAGTAAAACACAAAAAATAATGTAAATTAAGATACTACACACTGCTCACTTTGCCAGGTAAGAACATTATCGTAGTCATTATGAAAAAAACTAAGGTCCGTATTTATAGTCCTGATTCTGCTGAAAAATTCAGCTAAACCAGTCTTGAGACATGATATGGTTTATTAATAGATGAATCTTGAAAATCAATTTGATTTCGTTCGTAACCTCGATTCAGTAGAGATATTCAAGAGAAAATTTCAGCCGTCCGTATCTCAAGACATAAAATCTGAGTATCTAACCTGATACGCTCTTGAGAGATTTGAGAAAAGACTATAAATATGGATCTAAGTAAAACACAAAAATAATGTAAATTAAGATACTACACACTGCTCACTTTGCTAGGTAAGAACATTATCGTAGTCATTATGAAAAAAATTAAGTAAAACAAAAAATAATATAAATTAAGACAATAGTTACAAACTATTAATGTATAATTAATTCTCTGCTTTTAAAAACACATCAATCTACTGCGATACATCGAACAGCATGGGAAGTGCCTAAATGAGTCTGAAGATAAAGGGCCGACAGCTAACGACAGTAAAACCTTTCAAGTAGAATCGAAAAAAGTGCGCAATAAAAAATGGAACACCCAACTAAATTCTGCTGACAAAAACAGAGAAGCGAAAGAAGAAAAAAAACTGGAGAAAGAGGCTGCCAAGGAAACAACATAGAGAAAAAAATGTCAATAATAATATTAATATATATAAAAATATTAATAATTGTGAGATTAAATTTACACCAGAATCTAGATTTAAAAAACTCAGCCGAAGATGCCTAAAACTGCGACAGCGACATAAATGTTCTCACCTGGCAAAGTGAGCAGTGTGTATAGTGTCACATTATTTTACTTAGGCCTTCTACAGAGGTCTTGCGGAAGACTAGAGAAATATCGGGAGGAAGAATTGGATATATCAGATACAAGAATAAAGTACACCAAAAAAGGAGTTACTCATTGAAGTAACTGGACCAGAGAATTTTTAAGACGATAGAATAATTATAAGAATATATATATTAGATTCAGCATTTCGTGGTCTCACTAATATTTTCACAAAATTTATTAGAGATTGTGCCGATAAAGCTAAACCATTACATATAACTTTAAACAAAAACAATTGAATTCCAAGTCAGAATATCTTCAAAGAATCTGAGAAAGAATATTGAAGAAAGAATTAACTTCATTTTCGATTTTGCGTATTTACAATCCAACAGCTTCGACCGAATTACACATTGAGTGCACAAGAATTGGATATCTTATTACGAAAACAACCTAGTGGCGATTGCGTATTACAGCAAACTAATCATAGTCCGATCTTATATTAATGTCCTTCTTTTTTGCAACCTATAATCTCAAGAGTGGGGCAAATTTGGGGTGGATCAGGGGAGCGATCACCAATGATCGCAAGTTTCGTTCCCTTCTACTGCGTTTTTAGACAAAGATAGATCTACGGTACTGAGCATCCGTCTCTTTCTAATCTGTCGATATGGTTTCACTATAGGAGAGATAAGCGACGCTCGGTCTATTTATATTATACGTCTATGTATGGAACGCTTTCATATTAACTTGTACAGCATCGAATTCACGGTGGTAACTGATAATTGATAAAAATTTCTTACATAATATTAATATTAATTCTTTTTTCCAGCAAATTTATTGTTTGTAATATCTCTTTCCAGAAAGAAGAGCCGAAGAATTTGAGAAAAACTAACAAGACCCCAATATTTCTGTAACAAAATATCATATTGATGCCATCTCTTTTACTTTGTAAGCAGCACAATATGTGCAACAATATTTAAATAGAGTTCTCTCAAGCATCTGTAATAGTTCAAAAAGCTGTGTAGCAAGAACTTTCAATACTTAATTAAATTATGAATCGCTATATAGAAGCATTAAAAAACAATGTTTTATATATTGCAAAATATCTAATTGAGAGAATTAATTTTTATAGAAGCATTCTCTTCTTATGCTCAGTCTTTTGATGTCTTAAAAACTGCTTGCCGTTGCATTTACATTTTATATCATAATTAACATCTTGCGTGACCGATATTGACTGGTACATTTTTCAATAGCAAGATGTTAACAGAATTGTTTTAGCACTCTAAAAATAGTACTTTCTTTATAATTAAAGTTTCGATATTCGTATATATATTTCGTTACTTTGTATGTGTATGTTCCTCATCTAATTTGCTTATATAATTAGAATATGAATTAATTTTATAAATTAATATATATATCATTGTTCATCATTGCACATAAATTCTTTGATATTGTCATACATTTTGGAATTATGACAAAATATGTTGGAAAATTATTCTCTCAATAAGCATCTACAATATAATTTGAGAATTATTGTTACTATAAATTATATCGATATCATTCTCTGTGAAGTTCCAGAAAATGACGTAATGTAATAGGCAATTCTGTACTACAGATTCCGTATTTACAAACAGCCTGCGCGGCCTGACACTGAAGACTAGTATAACTAAGAAGATTCACGCTATTTAGCGGATTGGAAGATATCAATCGTACTGGTGTATCTCCCGCCCTATTTGGCGTATCTAAGTGTGCGCCATAATCCAACAGCAATTTTATCAGCTGTTTTAAACAAATTCTTAACGTTAATCGTAATGCTCGACTTGTAAAATCCTAGAAAATATATAAAGAAAAGTATACTTACAGGATTGTGAAAATTATACGCGTTGCTCGCTATGTGTAAAGGCGTCGACCGTAATGTATTCCTAGCATCGATGTATGCTCCACAATCCAGGAGCAATTTAACAACATCCAAACGTGGAAATATTGTCTGAAAATATTCATCAAGATATCATATATGTATTTCATTTCACTGTCTAATGATGCAGTCGATTTTTCAATAATAAAACATTTGCAAAGCAAATAATTTTTACTATTACAATTGAAAATAAAAAAGTCTGCAGGTATTAAGTTTTAAAGATGCAAATAGAATTGTACTCCTCAATTTTAAAAGTTATAAAATTTATAGTATTTATTTAATTGAATAGAATAGAGATATACTTATATTTATAAAGATAATTAATATTGAAAAGAAAAAGATTGATTAATCGTAAAATTTCAACTCTCTTGAGAGAGATACACATGAACAAAAGTTTACTTACATGTACATCATCAGCAGAAGTAAAGTAACTAGAGTTGATTGTATTTAAACTAGAAACACAAAGATGAAGAAGTGTGTCCTCTGTATAAACAGATCTTGGATTTTGTTTCACTAAACTATGAACTAGCTGGTGCATTAAAGCGCTCTCTTCGTCAGAATTCGAAGTTTCTACTAAGAGATAAATAAGATGCGTCACGCATTTTAGAATACGTTCATAACTGTCTCTCTGTCTCTTGTGCACGGGACGTTTCTATAATATAACGTAATATAATTAATATAATTAACATGGATCTAACAACATATCATAATTGTATAATATGCGCAAATCGTACGCACCTCCAACAATTCTCTAGCTTCTGTCAGCTGGCTAGAAAGTAATTTAAATATCGCCACTACATCGCAAAATCTCGGTTCATGTTTTTGTCGATTACGATCTATTACTTCCAATGTTTTTTCATTTAAATCCACCATAAGCCTCACAAGAGCTTGTGCAGTAAAGCACGTATCTGCATACAAAACCTGTAAAAAAGACATCGATAGAAATTATTTTTCACATACAGATGGAAAAATTATATACACATATAACTGTATTAGACATTTAATATATTTTACATACCGAATCCTTTTCAATTCTAATCTCTAACACTCGGTGCCACAGATCTATACACTGTTGATATCTAAAAAGAAGGAATATATGATATTACATGTGATTAAATGCGTTTCAGAAAGACTGGACAAATATCTAAATACCTTAAAGAATCTGCATATGATGCACCTCTAAACATGAGTCGAAAGAGAGTATCCTTGTGATGCGGGCCTAATATTCTTTCACAGATCAGTAAACTTTGTATTCTTATTGCATCTAAGTCGAGCGAAATGGCATTTAACTCTTCCATGGTTGAACATTCCACGGCGTTTTTGTAAGTCTCGCGTTTTGGTAACACGGGTCTCTTTGGCAAAGGTACTCCGTCCTTAGAGTTGACTATTCTGAGGGTCATCGCTGCCCTCCAATATTGTAACGCCGTATGCGTATCGCTATGATCGTCGAAGAACGTGGATCCCATCAGTTCGTTTGCATCTGCCAATCTTTCCGGGGAATATGATACGTTCTCCACTAAATCATGAATCGTGATTTTAATCAGTATAAATCTGTATCTTTTATCATAGAAAAAAAAACGCAAATTACGTTGCAATATTACATCGAATTCTTACCCAAATATTCGAATATCTGAATGGCCCCTTTAAGGCAGGCAGTCTGGAGAGCATCATCGTTATATCGAGACCTGAGATGAGGGTCCGCATTATGTTCTAAGAAAAGTTTGGTAGTTAAAAATCTGTGTTCCTGAATGGCATAATGCAAGGCAGTCTTATTCTGAATATCCGTGGCATTCACATCCGCGCCGTGTTCCAAAAGAAAAGTGCACAACTCCACACTTTGTATGGAATTTATCAAGCATGTTCCGCCATTGTAGTTTGCTTTTAGTATATCGGCACCCTTTTCCACTAAATACGAAACAATGTCTGAAAAATATATGATTTATATTTTATAGCGCACTCGAGATCTTGAATCCCGACAGTTAAACCTGTGCGATAATTACTTTACAACTCGAGAACAAACGTTCCGTTCGAGAAAAATTTAAGTACTCCCGTCGAAGTCTAATTTCACACAGTGAGTCTGATCAGTAAATATTTTCGACCTATCTACAAGGTCGTTCACGACCCAAAACGTCCATGTATTGTTAAATTCGACTGTTTGATGTAGGAAAAAAATTACAGAAAGAGCTAAAGCTTTATTCGAACGGAACGTGCTCTTGCTCTTGAGAATATTCAAGAAATAATAACAGATTTTAACAGATATATACTTTCTCGAATAATATTCAAAATATTCTCGTTAAACCAGATAACTCATATCATCATCTAAACAAAACAATCAGATTAAATTAAATATTTTAGAAAGAGAGAGAGGAAGAGAGCAGAGAAATTCTTAGTAATTAAGAATTAATAATCGTACTGCGATATCGAAACAAATAGTTCTTTTTGTCTAGATAAATTATTTGGCACATTTTGTATATGACAGCAGAAGCAGAGGAGAAACAAGGATCAATTAACGATTTGATTTGCTGAAATTTAGACGCATGAGCCATTTCTGTAATGTTTGATGATAGATATTAGACATTAGGTTTGTTCACATTTTGTTTAAATTTTCTTTGCATTCTCTCTCCAATATTTAAATGTATATTATTTCATTCCAAATGCAAAAAGTTTCAAGGAGTGCAAGTAAATCAAAATTGATAACTATTATAAGTATTATAAAAGAATAAATGATGGCGCAATTAAATCTTGGCACACAGATTTGACCTAAACCTACATATGATTATATTTTTGTTTCGATTTGACAAGAATACATATTGATCTAATTTTAAAATATTTACTTATTTTTTGTATAATAATATTTTGATTACTGCATTATTTTTACCTAATATTACTAACTTTTTTCATTACACATCTCTGTTGTTATTACAATATATTATTTTATCTTTTCTAATATGAGATAATCTGATTATTTACAAAAATATATGGTCTAAATCATATCATGCAGAAATATATAACGTTTCAAGAAAGAAATATGACAATTGTCTTTTTGTTTACTTGCCCCATCAATTATATATATATTATGACATGTAATTTGTTACCCATATGTGTCATGAAGCATGCAGATCTAACAGGAGTAGATCCAGAATCAGAGACTGCATATACATCGGCTCCATGGGATATAAGGCATTTTATAACTTCCAAATTTCCAGATACCGCGGCGCACCATAATGGTGTGACACAGTGAACCGATCTATCATCGGGTACTTCGTACTTTCCTCTTTGTTCAATATCCGCATCGCATTTCTTTAGGAGATACTCGACAATCTCCACGTGTCCCCTCTTGCAGGCGATGAACAACGGGGCGCAGCCATCTTTCATGTGAGACACAATTATATTTCGAACTTCTTTTTTGTATTTCTCCAAACGATTTCTCAGGCCATAGGTCAACTGTGCTCCCGGTGCCACATATTTACATTCATGTATAAGATCTAAGAATAATTGATCCATAGAAAAGTCCCAACGATGACTATTGCTAATCCGCACTGCCCACTTTCCGAAACGATTCAGACGTTGCAGTGCTCCTTCCGATTCATAAATCTGAAAAGAGAATTTTATTTTTTTCTACAAATATTTATTTATATAGATATTTATATAGAAATTTTCTGAAGTACACTGTGAGGAAGTAATTGTAAGCAGACTATGGAAGGAAGTTTACTTTAAAATAGCGAAATATTGGATATCAAACAAACTTCAGTCAGACATCTGTTTTAACTATTTTTTGATTATTAAAAAAAGATTGCTGACTATATAAAAATTCGAGAGCGAGTAAGGCATACAATAGAGAAAATATTAGAAATAGGAATCAATATTAAGCATCAGGCTTATTGGACAATACAAAAGTACAAAGGCAATAGGAACAGATATATATTATTTCCTGCTTCTATAGTGATAAATATTTTCTATTCCCTGCTCCCTAATGCTTAATATTTATTGCTATTCCTAATATTTAAATTATTCTATCGTGCCCAGGGCCTGACAAAGTATCCTACGTATGTAAATCAATTTGACATATACCATACATGCACCAATCCCTTATTTCTTTCAAGGTAGCAATCTCTATGCTATTATAGCGTGTGTGTGTGCGTGTGTGTGTGTGTGTGTGTGTGCTTTGTGTATGTATGTGTACGGAGCGAATGAAGTATATAACCTTCAAAGCTGCGTCAACTCGAGATCATCGCGAATAGAATCATTCGCGCGAATCTCGACTTGTCACGCAAAGAGGCAACACGAGAGCGAGCCTCAAAACTCACCCGTGACATGAATATAATCACTCGCGAGCACGAACAAGAGATTTTCTTCTTATAATTTAATGGCAACAGGATGACAAAAATGATTCATCCATCGAGCCAACGAACGAGAGACATTTAACAATCGTTGCAGCAACACATGTAAAATGACAATCAATAAACCACGTGATTAGAGATGCGTTCGAATATCCTACAAAAGTAGTTTTCGATCGACCAATCGGAATCGAGAGGGAGTAGAGATCTCTTTGCCCCGATTGGTCGATCAAATGTTACTCTTTCCCCCAACTCGTCGCCGCGGTGGATTTTCGAACGCATCCTAGGGAGTTTCTCGCGCCTGCGCACTGCGCACTCGACGTCGATCTACGCATTCGATTCGAGTCTCGAATCCGAGATCCGTGCGAAAGCTTCCTCCAAAAATGATTCATCCATCGAGCCAACGAACGAGAGACATTTAACAATCGTTGCAGCAACACATGTAAAATGACAATCAATAAACCACGTGATTAGAGATGCGTTCGAATATCCTACAAAAGTAGTTTTCGATCGACCAATCGGAATCGAGAGGGAGTAGAGATCTCTTTGCCCCGATTGGTCGATCAAATGTTACTCTTTCCCCCAACTCGTCGCCGCGGTGGATTTTCGAACGCATCCTAGAGAGTTTCTCGCGCCTGCGCACTGCGCACTCGACGTCGATCTACGCATTCGATTCGAGTCTCAAATCCGAGATCCGCGCGAAAGTTTCCTCCGTTTCTTCTTGCGACAATATTGTGACATTTGATCAGGAAAATGAAAAGAATGCGTGACATAAAAACCACTTGACAGGTCGACTAATATAGGTATATAATATAACATATAATATATTATATATTATATTGTCATCCAGCTATATAAAATCGATGTGCTTCTTATTAGCATGACTTATCGATCAGTACTGAAAAATTATCATTATTAATTTGTATTATATTGGACTCTTGTACAAAGTTATGCATTGTGTTGTTGAAAAACAGCATTTAGATACACCTGCCGCGAAGCAAATAGTTTATTTGTTCTTACGCATGCGCACCGATTGTGCAGTGTATATCGATATATAAGAATGTAGCTGGCAACTTTCTCCGAAAGTGAAATCTCTGTTCGGCGAGAAAGTTAATAATGCGTCGCAAATAAAAAACGTGCAGTGCAGAAAATGCACTCGCATACTTTGGACATTTTTGTAATTCGTTTTGTACTTTATAAAGAATCACTCGCGCTATATATATATATGTATGTATGTATGTATACGTTTATATTTTGTATTTTTTAGTAGTAATTTGTATTTTTAAATATTTAGAAAGTATCTTTGTATTATTTTTCTCTTTTCTGAATTATTATAGTTATATAAAAAGAGATGTAATACAGTAAAGGATAAATAAGTCCAAAGTTCAAAAGAGAAAACGTTCCTTCTGTTTGCTAACGAGTAAATATTGTTAAAAAAATTAAAAAAAAAGATACATGTACATTTTTGCGATGCATCTTGATAATATCATTGCTATTAAAAAAAAGCTAAAAATGAAGACTAGGCAAATAACTTAACGCTTTCAATATTTTAATTTAGAATTTTTTAGCCATTTAATGAAAATTATAAAAAAATTCTGATGTATATAATATTCTTAATTACTTTATAAAGAAGATGATAGAACGAATTAATATATATAATTTTATTTAAAAAATCAGTAATATTTAAATCGAAAACATTTAAGTCTATAGATATTTATCATTATTCCCGCAAATAGTTGAAAAATATATATTTCAATGTATGTATATACAAGGTACAAGTCGAGCAATGTATGTGCAAGTGGGATATATGTCATCGCATATATGGCGAATTTATGTACCCTATGCGACGCGAGTTATGAAAGTATACACGAGCCTCATCGTAAACGGGAAAAAGGAGTAGGACCAGTAAAAAGTAACCCATGGAGTCGTCAGTGGTTCATATACAAACGGGTACGAAGGTACGTTCATTTCTTCGTAAGTCGCGTATGCGAGAACATCATCCGGGTGTGAAAATACGCTGCGTAGTTGCGTCTTGCATTAATTAATTCTAGAATTTGCATAGCGATCTTCAAGAATCAAGTGAGTGAATCGAATCAGTCTTTCTCTTTTATTATTTTTTTTTAAATTATATATTAAATATTTTACAGTGGCCAAAGAATCATTCGTGTTCTCGACCTTAGAGGACGAGAAGGGGGAGAAGTTGGACGAGATGTTTCAGGTGAAACCGAGTTTCTTGAGAGTTTTACCCGGCCGATGCCTCCTGCCACCGAAGATCGTCTTTTACGCGCAAAAGATACGCGACTTTACGGTATACGAGGACGATGTTTGGATGGTCTCGCATCCTCGTACTGGTAATAATTTATAATTTTGTAAAGAGCATAATTATAAGTCTCGTAATACATGGAAGTCGAATTTAAACCTATACATTTATATATAAAATTCTAAAGAAAACAATCTTGTGAGCGCGGCTAAAAATCAGAAAAAAATTTCAGTTAATTCTATATTGCATAATTGTGATATTTAAGTAGTTTTTTTTTTTTAATATTGCTTTTTAACACGATGAAATGATCTCCTAGGTAGTCATTGGGCGCAGGAGATGGCATGGTGCATCGGACATGATTTCGATTACGAGAATGCTCGCACGCTTTTTATCTTGCGAAGTCCCTTACTCGAGTAAGTCGATTCCTTAAAATAAAAATTAATTATTCGATTATTATGCGATAGAATTATCTTACAATTAGAGTCGCATAAAAGCCATAATATTTTTCTTTTCGAATCTCTTCTCTTTCTTCAGAGGTTCGGCTGTCATGGTCAACGGAAATTACGACGAGTGGTTTACGAAGCTAGGCGATTCCATCGAAAATATAACAAAGATGCCAAGGCCACGATATATCAAATCTCACATGCCGTGGGACTTATTGCCGAAACAGCTTCGCGAGAAGAAGCCAAAGGTGAAGATACAATTTCGCTACGATTTCGTTACAATTATGGAAAAGTACGACTCTCTTTATATCTAAAATGTAATACTTTGCAGATAATGTACGTTACGAGAAATCCAAAAGACACCTGTGTCAGTTTTTATCATTACTGCAGAGTATTCCACGGTATGAAGGGAAGCTTCGAGGACTTTGCAGAGTTGATGCTGCAAGATAGTAGTGCGTTAAGTATTTTATTAATATCGATTTGAGAGACAGAATCATCACACAATTATCATTTAATAGAAGTTTTGATACAAAACAAAAGATTCATATTTTTTTTATTATAAAAGAATCATAGTTGAATGTGCGATTAGTAACATTTTTAATTAGCATTAAAATTAACATCGAATTTAAGAAATGATATTTGTTTAGCCCCGTTGAGCCCGTTTTGGAATCATGTTCTACCTTTTTGGAAGATGAAAGATCAAGATAACATATTATTTATGACATACGAGGAAATGAAAAAGGTAAAACACAAAAAAAGCGTCTTCGCTTTTGCAATCGCGATGAATCTTTTACTGAAACGCGCGATTGTATTTTTCAGGATCAGACAGCGGTGATTAAGAAGACAGCGAAATTTTTAAGCAAGAACGTGACGGACGAGCAGATCGTCGGGTTGTGCGAACACTTAAAATTTTCAAAAATGGCAACGAATCCGTCGGTGAACATGGAACTACTGCTGAGAAACAATAAGAAGGAGCAAGAGGATGACGATCCGGATTACAAGTTTATCAGGAAAGGCAAAGTCGGCGACTGGACGAATTATATGTCGGAGGATCTCGCTCGACGATTCGACGAGTGGACGGAGAAGAATTTGTGTGGAACCGGTCTCAAATTTCACACAGATAATATTGCATCTGATGAAGAATAAGAATATATATAAGCTGTATATTTTAAATACAGTGAACGCATTATAGATCTCGTTTTTTGGCGCGATTATATGTAAAGTTATTATAATTTTTAGATTTTAGATTTACTCTATAATTATATTACGATTTATTTATCGTATTCAAAAAAATACGCATTGCATATATATAGTCTCTTGACGATAAAAAAGTCTCTTAATTATTAATGCGCATTGTTATATATATTAGACTCAATCGTAAAGCAAAAAAGAATATTAATTATATGTATATATATAATATTAATTTTTTTAATAATTATATACCGCTAATTGATATTCTAATTATAATTTGCTCTACATACATATATAATGTATGTATTATGTATATCATACATATATTATAATAATTATCAATAATTAAAGAAAGCGCAATAGAGATCGATGTAAAAATAATATAATGAAGAAATATATACAATATGTAAAATATAATGAAAATTGCACAAGGTATAATATATAATACACTGAATAATCATAAATATTATATTACTTAACGAAAACTGCGAGTGAAATCTAATTGTGTGTAATTGAAAAAGAGAAGAAGATGATGACGGTGAAGCTATATGTACTTTTAGAATGTCTTTTGAGATTTTATTATTTTTTAGAATCTACGTTGTCTGTATACATGTGTATATGCATATAGTGAAAATTATCCGCGCTTTCTAAAAAAAACATTAATTGGAGAATATTTTTGATCGTTCTAACGCGATGGCCAGCGTAATGTCAAATGTGTATCATCTTGACGCGATGACAGGCAATCTTCAACAAAGATGGCGCTGATTTGTGTTATGTCAGATTTTTCAAATTGATTCGAATCTCGTGGAATCGTCTCTTTTTTTTTTGACAGGGCGCTAACGCGGGAATCCAGTCTCGCCCGTTGTCTATTTTGGAGCTACTTTTGTCGCGTGTCGTGTGTCGCGCGACTCGCCATCGTAGGCGGAGACGTGCGCGGAAAGTCACGTGTAAGATCGCGCGTAGGGTTCGGACTTAACCTCGTCTCGTCGTTGAAACCCCCGATCTCTCGTCACCGATCTCTCGTCACCGATCTCTCGTCAGCGTCGTGAGACTTTTCCCCTCCGTGGAATATAATCGCGAGTTCGGGTAAGAATAAGCGAGGAAGAGTCCCATCTGTCAAACGTCAGCTGTTGACGATCGCCGTTCGGAAAGTTGCCTAGTCGCGCGCGATCCCGAGAAATATATATATATATATATAGACAGATATCGTTGTGACAGATCGCAGAGTTTCGGAATAAAGCATCTCTTCGCGAGAGACTGTTCGCCCGAAACTCCTCTCTTCCCACATCGCGCTTCTGTATCTGCAGCCTCGCTGGACACGTTCGATTGAATGCGGTTAAATTTAACGCCTGGCTGAAATGCCGAAGATAAGGATCAAGCAGACGCCGAACAGTCTTTGGTTAAGGCAGCGCGAGCTAGGTGTAAAATTCCCCCTTGGCCACAACGATAATTTTCACAAGACCCTCTACTCCTCGATACAGCCCATCACTTCGTGGGATCACGGGGACAATTTGACCGCCGCGAGACACGGCGGTGTATTTAATTTGGAATATTCGCCAGACGGGTTAGTAACGTTGTCTGTCAACTTGTGTATCCTAATTAATTTTTGTTGCAACCTTTATCGAAACTTGATTGTACCTATGTGCTTCGCTGATCTCCAATCAATGTTACAGGTCTCTCTTGCTGGCGGCATGTGAGAAGAAAAGTATTTTAATGTTTGACCCATTATGTAGGAAGTTGATACATGCGATAGACAATGCTCATAATGACTGCGTCAATTGCGTAAGGTTTGTAAGAGCTTATTAGATAGCCCTTATTTAGATTCTTTGTAAGGAAAATTGTGTTTGATAGAGAAACGATGTATAAAACGTGATGTGTTGTCAACGCTACTAGATTTCTGGATCAACGTATGTTTGCAACTTGTTCCGACGACAGTACAGTTGCTTTATGGGATGCCAGAAACTTAAAGCAAAGGATAAGAACTCTTCAGGGGCACTCCAATTGGGTCAAGAATATAGAATATAGTCCAAATGATAGTCTATTATTGACCAGTGGGTTTGACGGTAGTATATATACTTGGGATATTAATAGGTAAATACACTGTTCAATTAATATCTATGCAGTTTTTCCCTCTTTTAAAATAATACAATTGTAATGATGTATTTTTTGCAATGTTCCGCAGTTTTACAGAGAATAGCTTTGTCTTTACTCGTGTATTTCATACAAATGGGCTAATGCGAACAAGACTTACTCCCGACACTAGCAAAATGTTAATATGCACTACTTCAGGATATCTCATTATAATACACGATCTTAAACTCAGTACGCTAAGTCAGGATTTGGCTGGATTCAAGGTAAGATGCCCTTATAACTTCTCCATCAAAATCATTTAATAACCTTATAAATCTGATGGCCCTAAATTATTCTTATAATTTTATTCTTGCAGCCAAATATGTACAGATTAATGCAGTTATCGCAAACTACTATACCAGTCGCAGCTAGTTACACACACCTCTTTGCTCACAGCCGTCCCCACAATAGAGTCGAGTTTCTCACCGATTTTCCCGCGGGCGACGACGCCGAAGTAATATCTAGTTTACAAGTTCATCCGCAAGGATGGTGCGCCTTGTCTAGAAACGTCAGCAGCGGAGAGAAGTCTGAGGTTTGATTTCGCGCGTCGGATTATTAAAACTATTCCACCTTGACTGAAATAAATTCTATCTAACTCGTTCCGTTTCAATCCACAGTGGACTTGCATTCACGATATACAGGAACGCGAATCATCCAGCAAGAACGGGGAGCAAGTCAACGAGGGAGAAGAGGGCCGTTTGACGAGCTTGAACGTGGAAGAGTTTGAGGACTTTCCGCAGTCGCAGCCGTCGCGTTCGGGAATCACGTCTTCCTTCATGATAGAGAATACGAATCGCACTCGAATAGTACACGACGTGTCGTCGGACGTGAGATCGAGCTCATTCGATCCACCTATTCGCGTTTCCACGGACGCCGCGCCGTCGTCGGTCAGAGCGTCGTCGAGGGCGACAGGTTGGCAGACAACGACGCGCAGAAATCTACAGCACCAATCGAGGAGCCCTCGTGCGGATAGAAACGCGGCGAGGACAAATTTCGACATGGTCGAGGTCAGTACGAGCTCCGCCGCCGCTGATGCGAGGGTAAACCCGACGAATCACCACGATGACAGATCGGAAGATCGGCACGACGTGGACGACAATAATGACAATTCGGCATCGGCCGACGAAGCGGATAGAGAGGGCACGCGAGAGTACAGATCGCCGAGACCGCACTCTCGGCTCAACGATTTGCGGCGGCGTAACGCGATCGACAACTTTTCCACCGGAAACGTAGAGCTGCACGTCAGTACGGGCGACGTGTGGGAAGCGCTCGTGGCGATCAGGGAGGCGAGACTTCGCAGGGAACGCGAGAGGGAATTCTATCCCGGCGCCGAGAGGAGGGACTGGCTGTCTAGATCGAACAACGGCGTCAGCGTGAATATACCTCGTTCGTCCCACACTGTCGTGATAATCGGCGATCGGGCTCGGGTGCAGAATCTGCAGAACCGGCAGAATCTACAAACCATGTACGCGATACCGAGGAACCACAAGATCCATCAGAACACGCCCAGATTGACGCATTACATTGAGGAGCCGAACGTTGGTTCCGGATATATCAAAGAACTGTGCTTCTCGGCGGACGGTAGATTGATATGTTCGCCCTTCGGTTACGGTGTACGATTACTGGCGTTCTCGAGCGACTGCTCCGAATTGTCTAATTGCGTCCCGCCCGCCAACGAGTCCGTGCAGCTTCACGAATTGGCGACGCACACTGGTCATTCCGATATTGTGGTTAGCACGAAATTCTCCCCCAAGCACTATCTGTTTGTATCCGGCTGTCTCAGCGGTAAAATTGTCTGGCATCAGCCGGTGGTTTAGCTAAATTGATCATTAATCTTTATAGGCACTTTGTTATTTTACATTAATCGCGGTCTCTTGGTAGATACTTTATATACTTTGCAGCTTGTAAAAGATCAATCTATGAGAAATTTTTTTTTGGTAATTATATATAATTATATAGTTATATATATATATATATATATATATATATATATGTATATATATGTAATTATAATTTTATATATATATATATATATATATATATATATATATATATATGTAATTATAATTATATATATATATATATAATATATTATCCGTACAATGATTTTTATGTACTTGTAATAGGCCGTTCCACATTTTCTACTATTGTAGTTGTATTTTGCACCTTGACCTAAAAAATCAAGTTTTACAAAATAATTATTTTATGTTTAGAGAAAAAAAAGGAAGAAAAGTTGCTAAAAAAATCATATTTCTCAGTTGCCTATCCACGTATGTAATACATTTGTGATTGCATGATTTATATGCACATATGATATAATATATTGGACAAACAATTATAACATTCAATGCTTCAACGCTATCTAATAATTGTGGCTAATGGTACAATGACAATCGATAAAAAACATAATGAGTTATCAGAATCAGTATGTTAATAACATAATTAATTTTTCGATTTCATTTTCTCACTAAGCGAGCCTTTTTTATGATTTTTTTTTCGCTTAAACAATTGAACAAGAAGTAAAATTGTTTATTTTCAGTTATTAAGATTATCTTTTCATTGCAAAACATTTTTAAAAATGTAAATAAAGTATATTTCCTAATCGTTACAGTTAGATCTAGCAGCTTTCAACTTGATTCTACATGTATCAGTTGATTGTATCTTTTTACGTGAAATATCCTGGAAAATACAATAGTTTGTTTTCTAATTGCTATTACGATTAAACCTAAAAGCAACTTATAACGATTGTGTTACTTTTCGTGCAAAATGCGTTGGAATATACTTTCTCTAGTCGTTATTAGAAGCAAATTGAGAAGGGCAAATTTATTCAACTCGCAAAGTTTCAAGTATAATTTTGTTTGAAAAGCGAATGTCTATCACGATTTATAAATATAAAATGTAAGATATCAACATTGAACTATATTTGTCTTCATTGCGCATAAAGCATCAAATATATTATTGATGTACATTATTTATAAATTATGATATGAACAATTAGGTTTATGTATATATCGACGTGTTATATAGTATAAAGAATGTTTATATCAAAAGAGACGAGTCTATTATTTAACAGAAACAATCTCATCAAGGAAAATATTATACTTTCTGATCTAATTACTTCTATAGTTTTCGTTTTATTTGATTCACTTGGAATCTTCACAAATACATATTTACTTCATATAAAAAAATATATTTTATGTAAAAAAATGTATCTTTTACTTTCATTGTGATGAAGTGCAAAGATTGTTATTTTTCTAGTGTAACGTCTCATTTATCTGAAATTGTGTGTGCATGCCTGATTAAAAATCGTTGCTTTTACTTATTAATCAAGTATATAGCATATCGATAGAAAGAAGCAAAATTAATGTTCGATCAAATATTTACATTTTATCAAGGCTTGCAAAATTTTGATGAAACGAGAAAAATTATTGATGCTATGATTTTTGTTGAAATATTTATCATAATATTTATTATATAGTGCTTATATTTTTTATGCTCTATTATATGTGTATATTATGTTGTGAGATTAATAGAATAATCTCATGAGAGATTACCAAGATTGTCGTATGTCTAATAAATTTATCGCTAATAATAGTAGAAAATGTGGAACATCCTCTTCTTTGCACATATATGAATATCTGTTTAACATATACTTTCTTTTGAAAACACGCGTTGACGGATCATGATAAATAAAAATTGACAACTATATTGTACATGTTATATTACGATAATAGTATAATATTGATAAGAGTATTGTCATTGAAAAAAATCTGTGAAAACGATTTTGAAATTTTCGATTTTCGAGAATTTTAATTGCAACTCTTTATAAGAATGATATAATCAAGAAAATTATATTTTTCCGATCAATATTGTATATTGCAACCTTAGAATGTTAAAATTTTAAATTTTTTAAAAAGGCAAATTGCAATATGCAGTCATGCAACTGTATATTGCAATAGATATTTTAATATCTTATGATACTTTTATAAGTGAAAATTTGAAACGCGTTAAAATGTATGACGCTTATTATTAATCAGGAGAACGTGCTTTTTTGTCGCTTTTTTAAAGATGTCTTTTAAAAATCGCAGCTAACACATTATTAAGAAGAGAACTCTCATTGAGCATATTTACGATATATACAGAATAAAATTTAAAATTAATCGACCGAAACATACACATGTACGCAATAGTGCAGTATAATATGCAATACTAAATGTATAGAAAAGCTGTCATTTATAGATATAAATTTTATCATTAAGAAAGCATGTGTGACATTGTGAGTGTAAAGTTTGTATATTATTGCTTAAAATTGTAGAGAAGCATAATTAACCGAGTGTTCATATTATATTTGTATAATTTATATTATAGGTGAGATATAACATATATATATATCCTGTAATATATATATGTAAATATGCGCGCGATGTCGATTATATATGTATTAAAAATAATCCGCGTTTAAAGTGTTCTGCTATTTAGCTGTTCGATATGTATTCTCTATCCACATATACATACCTTGACATTTTTTAGATCATTAATACACACACACACACACGCAATACCAGATTATGACGTCAGCAGTGAGAAATTGTATTTTTCACTTGTGATATATATAGAGAAAAAAGTTTTTCTTTTACATTTTATTCTTCCATTCGATATAAGTATGAAACTGTCATAAACAAATCCTTTTTCTTGTATATAAATTTAATCTAAAAATGTCTCTGTATTCTCTACATTTTATTCTGCTTTCAAATAATTAACTTTATTTTTAATAATTATTAAAATAACGTTATTAATTAATAATTATAATTATAATTATTGATTAATAATAATAATTATTAATAACTAGTTAATTTAAAAAATCTGTAGTGGACGTGGATATGCATGTGTGTGTGTGCTTTTACGCTTATATTTTTGCAGCGATTAATAAGATTTTGGTATATATATGTAGGATTATCTATTGTTTCGTTTCGTAGGTATGTACTTAAATTCGTATACGGAATTTCGTATGAAGAATGTAAGTATACGTGCAATAGACAAGGAATGACGGATACACGTAGATTGGAGTGTGCGTATTATTTTTTTTTTTTTTTCTCGAGAACTTGACAAATGGCTCAACCTCGGTTTTCGTACATTGTAATTTTAACGTTGTATGTATCGATTATTTTGTATAACACTTGTTTTCTATTCTATGCAATAAAAATATTATCGTAATTATGTATGTATATCGCATTTGTGCGCATGAGTTTCCTCTTTTACGTCATCTAATGTCGATTGCAAATTCTATTAAAGCATAACTATTAAAGCAAAGTAATTTTACTGAAATCGCGCGCGGATGTATCTTTCTTCGATTATTATTCTTAAAAACTACGAGCTAATATACGCACAACAGTTTGGTGACCTGTGTCAAGATTACCTTTATTAACAAAATTGCTTCAACTTATTTACACATAAAATTCCAGCAAAACTCAACAAATACCTGTTGCTGCAAACGCCTCCGGCGCTTGATTCTTCTAACAATAAGTTTTGACATTTTCGAAGCTCGATCGGATTTTCACAGTGTGTGTGTTTCAGACATGGCAATTCCGTTGTCTCTAATATATAGAAAAACAAATGCGTACGCGCCTCGATTGAAGGACAAAAGCTTAATATATACTTCCTCTCTTTCCAGATATAATATAATATCTAAAAAAGCGTCGTAAAAAAATGTCTACATAAGCCATATAAAAAAAAAAGTACAAAAGTTGTACTTCCACATTGTTCGCAGTAGCTAGTGGCTGCTACGCGAAGAGAATGTGCGATCGAGAAAGATACCAGAAGAGCGAGACGCAAGAGCTCGACAGGCGAATTGTACTACTTGTATAGGAAACCAGTGGGTTTTCTCATTATGTTAGTAAAGGCCTTCCCCAGGGTTAACGCAAGTTGGAGTATATCGTCTATTATTTCCGAACGCAAGTCCTATATCGCACGCGAGAGACGCACTCGGATGATCAACGATCTTCCGATCCCGCGAGGATCCTACTGTTGATGTGTATCTTAATCGGAGGACACGAGGACGTCTTGGACGAGTTCAGATCGCGCAATACGCTACGATAGTGATCAGGGCGATAGATCCGAGATTACTGAAAAGCGTCGCTCCTCCGCTGACTGCCTCGACCTGTTCGCGTTCCCGGCGACTGTGATTGTTGCTGTACGAGTTGTCTCGTTGAAAGTCCGCGCTGGACATCGTTCGACGTCCTTCCGGCGAGGATCTCTTCGTTCTCTCCACCAGTGTCAGCCTCGTCTTGGGCAGGAGTTCGGAGCGGAGAGACAGATCGACGTCCGGCAAACGATATTTTTTCTCGTACGATGAGCCGTTTGTGCGCATCTCGCCGGGAATTAGCGGAGGAAGCTCGCCTTGAAACTTACCGAACTGTGGAGTCCTGCTGAGCAAATCCGACGTCAGTCTGCCCTTGCTATCGCGATGCTCGATGTTGGAAATGGATCTGGCCAGGCCGGTGGAATCCTTGAGTTTCTTACCGTCATAAGTAATCAGCACGCCGGAGGAGGAAGAGGATGGTAGCTGCTCGGGTCGCGTCCTCGCGAACGGCGGAAGGTAGTAAGTATCCAGTCTGAGATCGGCCGCCATCTCCATGTCGTCGAGATCGTCGAACCTTGGCGAGAAGCGTGCTGGATGAGATGTCTTCTTCTTTCGCTTCCTGCCGCCATCGATGGTGGATGTCGTCGCGACGGGCAGCGACGGCATAAAGACGGGCGAGAACTTGTCGATCGTCCGATAATCCGGACGCTTCCCATACACTTGTTTGGCGTCTTCATGCCACGCACCTCCGTTCGCATCCGTCTTCTTCTGCGCGATATCAGGCGCGGTGTCTACGACGTTTCTGATAATTGGCTTGAAGCCACCCTCGATGACGATGGAGTCAGGATTGAAGCCGGTGTTGCGCGCGGGTTTCAGGAGCTTCCACGAGGGAGCAGGGTCCATGAGATTGTCGGAGATTTCTGCGGTGACGTCCGAGCCTATCTTCGCCTCGAGCTTCGCGCGCTGTTTCGTGTCGATTTTCGTCGTGGGTTTCTCGACCAGCTGATTAGCCTCTTTGTCGATCGTCGTTTTCGACGTCGTCGTCATCGTTGTCGTCGTCGTCGAGATAGCGGGCGGTCGATAAACGGACTTTTTGCGCTCGATGAAGATCGACCGCGGTGGCGAAGAGAAGGACGGCAAAGATAAGGACGACGGCAATGATAATGACAACGGGAACGGCAATGACAGCGCGTTCGATGATGTGGTTATCATATTAGCGGCTTCTAAACTCTGCAACATCGGACGGCGCGTTAGTGTCATCGGTCGGCGTATGATCATCAGTTGGGTCCTCGGAGGTTCGTGTTGATGATGATAACGAGGAAGAGGCGGAGAAAGCTGATGGCGAACGTAGTGATGATAATTGTTCGCGGAATAATGCGGTGCTCGGGAGTATGGTGACTGGCCGTGGTTGTTGCTGGCCACCCCTACGTAAGACAACTTTGTCCCGTGATTCAATGAAGTTGGCCGTTGGTGATCTGCAACGAGGTTAGACAATTGCTGGTTAGTGGCAGTCTGCTGCTGAATCTGCTCCCGCCCGAGCTCCGTGAGATGACCGGCACGAAGGGACGACGACTTCTCGTGAGTGGTCGTGACCGGTCGACGTTGCTCTCGCTGCAAAGCTTCCTCATCGCGGTACGCGTCCTTCAGACGTGCCTCGGACGATGATGATGATGATGATGATTGCAAGCGATCGTAATTGTTATTGGCATTCGTTAGTAGCTGCGGGTGATGTGAGGCACTTAACTTGCTGTTAGTCGTCGTATGATAACGATGACCGTAATCGCGGTGAGAATGATGAACATGCTGTTGATGAAGAAACTCCTCTGGTGGTGTTACCTTGCTCGCTACGGCTATGCTAGCGCCGTATTCTAGATCCTGATCCGCCGGCTCATCCTGACGACCCTTGGCCGGCTCCACGTACACCTCATGCTTCTCGCTGGCCGACGACGATGGCTCGTTACTGACGTCGCAACTGTCAAGGACGTTGATTTTCCACCCTAGGTAACGATGCGTGAAGCACTGGAAGAAAGTTACTTCATAAAGTTAGAAATCCATTCAGAGATACTTTATCATATTTTTTGTGCGTAACTTATACACACACAAATTATGTAGATAGAGGTTTATATAGATCGACACTCGTTACATCGATATGCGATACTGATGCTCGATCGAACTGAATTACCTGATAATATACCGTGTCGGGTGTATTTTCGTCAGGCGTCCATTCCACGATACCCGGCTCACCGTGGTCGCATTCAAGGGTCAGAGTGCGCTGATAAGCTCCGAAAGACACGAAGTCATCCGCCTCTGGTTGATTCTGATCATGCACCCAATTGCAGAGACGACCTGTGCCGGTGGGGATGACCTTGCCACGTTGTCGACGCACACCGGCAAATATCTTTACTTTCTGTTAAAGTCGAACAAGAAGAGAAGTCGTCACGAACTGATAACTCTGTTTAATCCAAAAATCTTTTTAAATTACGTGTGCCTTCATACATCTTTTGTATCTCAAGGATGTTTAGACAGAGGGAATTTCAGATTCTTCGCTTAACAGAGAAATTAAATTAAGAAATCGTATAGCAACTTCATTTTTTTGTAGCGAATTTTGTATGCAAGAGGGATCCTTCTTTACCGCTTTCTCCTCGGCCGTTTTGTGCTGGTAACCGCCTATCGGATCATCTGTGATGTAGAACGGATGATAACGCGCCGGTACCTCCGGATCAGAACCACCTTCCACGACGAAAGTGTATCTCTTGCCCCGAATCACATTAATCTCGGGTATCAGCAATCCATTGATGTACCAACAGATTCCCCAACCGACATGACCTAGAGAGAAAGTGAAGCAAGGACCGGTTTGGACTACAAATACATTGCAGTTACTTTCTCGCAATACTTTCTCATGGAACTTCTAACGGTTCAAGAGTAAGTTGTACGAATTTTGATCAACTTTGCGAAAGACTAACTATACTCATTTGCGAGAGAGATATTCAAAATATCATTTAATAAAGTAAACATAAAATTTTCTAATGTTATAATATTCGTAGGAGTAATCCTTTACCAGTAATAGCTGGATAGCCGTGTTTTCCCCCAGTGGGCCCGAACTGCGCATAAAAGACACCATCGTCCGGCTCGTCACATTGAATAGGTGGTATCTCCCAAGCGTCGTTCGTAGACGCCGGTGCGGGAGTCGCTGGTAAACGTGGCGGTCTTTGCCCAGCAGTGACAACCTGCTGCCATTTCAAAGCATCTTTTTGCAAAAGAAGTATAATATGCAACACACTCTCTAATTACGTTTCGATTACAACAACTTACAATAGCTTGAGAGCCGCTTTCTGTGTCGCCATAAGTCGAGGTCTGTTCCTGATCAGGCATAGGACAGTTCCACATGGGCGGTCTGCTAAACTCGATGAACCGATCGGTCTTCAGATAGCGGCTGTGAAAACTGACCTCCTGTCGCTCGTTCAATGGTCCGATGGCCCAGATTACGGCCTGGGATCTATTCGTCAATATCGGACGGTCCAATTCATCGCTAGCCTTCAACGGTCTCTGATACGTGACGATGCTGTAGCCATTCACCATCGCCGCGTTCAATAATCGCACCGAGTCCGTGTTTTCCTTCAAATAAATAGAACAGTTGTTACATTTTAAGCGCAAGAACCACTTGAAAACTCTTTAAGCGGATCTATTTGCATCTATTTACCAGTATACGCGCATCCGGACAACTGCCTCGGCGTCCCGAGCACTGGGATTTAGCGTCTAGGAAGTAGTCGACGGCATATCCTTGCAAGGTCCGCTTGTCGACCCACGCTACGGCGACGTCTCCGCCGATCATCGTGCTCTTCTCCGGATCCGCGGATACTCCAAAGGCCATGTATTGTTCGGCATCTATTGGCAATTCAATTCTTGTAACTAACATTTTTTTTTAATTCTATATATTTTTCAAAAGAAATGCTTTTATTCATAGAGCGACGACTCTTAATATATGAAGATTTATATGTACCTAATTTTGCAACAAGCTGGACAACTATGCTGTCCCCGGCTACGGCCCATCGCACTTCAAAAGCCAAGCTGTCGTCAAGAACTTCGCAGTTAAGTTTCGACTGAAATCATATACACGAGATGATCGAAAACAGTTGCGGCATTTCACGTTGAAAGACAATTTAATTACTCATTAAAATATGTACAGTTTCAATTGTGTATGTAAAAAATACATATGTTTATTTGACGTATAATATACATGTAGAAAATGAGTACAAAAATATCAAAAATATAGTACACACATGCGCGCGCGAACGAATATGTGTGCATATGTATATATATATATATATATATACATATACAATATTACATGTGTACATGTTAGATATCACTCACAATAGGTATATACATATATAAAATATATACGTATATAAAAAAAAAAGAATTTATAAGATTTCTCCCACACACAGATAGTATGAGTGAAATTTTATATATAAAAAAGATTAATCAAAGCAAGAATATTTAAGAAATTCCACATTTTTCCACGATTATAAAGTATATAAGCTCGCATATGAATTTGTAATGCATATAGAAATTGCTGTAGTCTTTATGGTTAAAAAGAAAAGATAAAAAATAGTTCGTATCTTTTTCCTAATCCAATTAAAATAAAATCTCTTCTTTCTTCATAAATGTATAATATCTCTAACAAACGAATAACTAATAATGGCCTAATTAAGACCCTAGTGTGGTAATTAAGAGCTTAGCGTGGTAATAATAATAAATTAAAATTTATTATGCTTAATATTTTAATTTAATATTTAATTATGCCGAGGATGGTTCGAAAATGGGACCGAAACGGTCGCTTTAAATAAACAGTTATTTTTACAAAGAAAGAATAATTTAAATAATTAATTACTACGCTAGGCTCTTATAATTAACCCATTACTAGTCACTCATATATTTTTATACATTTCTGATAATAATAAAGCATCGTTTCAAACGACGTGACGCAAACTTTCGGATGAAAAATGTTGGAAAATTGGAAATTTCCTAAATTAAGTAAGTTCTCTTAATAGATTAGGTGCGATAAAAGCGAGTAGGGTGTCTTTGCGCGTCTTCACGTAGAAAATACACTCAGATATGAGAGATATCCGCGTTCAGTCGCATTATTCGCACGGTCGATTATATTCAGTAACGCACGAACGAGTCGATTCTCCTATCTCCTTGGAAGTGCAAGAGCCTCGCGTACGAATTCTGTTGCGGGTCGGTCAATCGAGCGCGCGAACGCGCGGTCGCGGGTTGGCGAAAGATCGAGGAGGAGGTCGACGGCGACGTTTCGTCGGTCGCGCGATAATAGTGGCTTTGATAGTTCGCGTCGGCGGCCGAGGGGGTCTGCGGTTGGGAACGAAGTTGCTCGAGTGCCTGCGCATCCTCGACGGCCCGAACTACTTGAATCTGATCGTCTCGACGAAGAAGCGGCCGATAGGTCGTCGGACGTTGCTGCTGTTGCTGCGAGAGCGAGCCCGCGAACGAGATAGCGAAAGGGGTGGGCGATGAGGAAGCGAAAGGGAAGATCTCGTATGCGCTTGTTAGCGCCCCGAACTGTCCCTGCCCTCCGCGATGCACGTTCTGCAACACAAGGACAGAGACAGGGTATTTATTTCCATGAACCATAGGAGGAAGTTGATGAATTTGTCGTTTGGCGCGAATTTTTTTGCCATTAATTGAGTTTACTTGTTATTTCGTGAGGTTGAAGAATGATATCGCCCTTCAAATTCGGAGTAAATCGAAGGAAAAATTTCTTTGCAAGCAAAGATTCAGAAGAGCAGAAGACGATCTCGTGTTCTCGCAGTCGAAGCAGTCAAAGTCAAGTGATCGGGTGTAAGAAAAGAGGAAGAGTTTCGACGAGTTTCGAAAAAATCGATCACGAAATAATGATAAAACGTTGATAATCGCACGTAATGTATTATAATGCACACTACGTGCCAACACATTTCTTCATCGCTCCATTACGCACTTGAGTTAAAATGTGTCTGACATACCTGTGGCGAAACCCCTAGCATTTTCAGGGACGGCGGTACGTTCAGACCCTGTAGAATTTTCACGTGACCAAAGTCAACGGCGAATGCCTCGCACCATACTCCGAAATGACCGAACTGATGAACAGTCAGGTCGCCCGGTAACGTCAGGACGATGGTCTTGCGATCGTAACGACGCAACGGCTCCACTTTGCCGTTTTCGTCAGGTAATCGGATACCCTGCGATGACGGCGTTGGACCGGTACCTACCCAAAACTTGGCATCTGCGAAACAATTTTGCATTTGTTTGTCATTTGTGTCGATCTTATGCGCAATATAAGTAAATTTATTCATTATAAATAAGTATTTTTAATTTAATTATAAGTTTATAAAGTCGTTATAAATAATGAATAAATTTATTTATAAAGTGATTTATAATATCATCATTAATAATATCATTTTTGAGAGATTAAAAGGATAAGTCATATCTCTCCATCATCGTAGTTAATTACTTGATAAATTATGCAAAACACTGTCTGCCACATAAAAAAGGAATTCAATTTTCCTCTTGAAAGGGTATATCTTGATTACGTAAGATGTTAATATCTTGCAAATGTTCCAAGTTAATTATTAATTAATTTTCTATTGGTAATTAATGTTCCAAGTATTTATTAATTAATGCCGAAATTTGAGACTACTAATAATGATTAAAAATAACTTGCCAGGTGCTTCTCCGTCGTAACTGAAGTTGGGTATCAGAAGAGTCTGAGCATCTACAATGACAACCGGTTCGGAATTGACACCGTGTATGCCGCTCAATGACTTTAATTTCTGCGGTTTCGGATAATCGAAGCCTCGCTGTATTTTGACATCACCGAAATTCACCTAAACAGAAAAATAATTCTTTGTAAAAGAAACTTGTGTTTATCGCGCAAGTAAAATATTCATTATATACATAAATAAAATAACGTATTCATCCTATATTTATTTATTATACAAACTTGTCAATCTTCATGATCTATTTTTAAATTTATACGAGAGATGAAAAATAGATGATAGATAAACCAAAAGAGAAATAATATATTCGCGAGTGACGAAAATTTGAAACGCCGAGCGTTTTAATATAATTTTTTTTATGAAGACTATTAATTATTATCGGAAACTCTAAAGTCTAATCCCGGATATATCCTGGCAAAGCCTATAATTATCAGACGACGTTTCATCGGATTGTATATATTCCATTCACTTGACACGCGGATCCAAGCGGCCGGGTGGTAAGTCTGTACGAGTGTGAAAGTTGTACTTCGAGAAAATGATGACCGGTTCCCGGCAACGAGCAAGTACACACAGCTGATATTGCGCAGACCAAGGTCACGAACATGCATATCCGTTACTCACCGAGAATTCGTCGCACCAAACCGAAAACCACTTGATATTGTTCAAGGTCTTGCCGTCCGGTAAGGTCAATGTGATGTCCTTCTTGCGGTATCGTTTAAGGACGCTTGTACTGTCGAATAAAAGGAAAAGTTAACGCGCTGAATAAAATCGGAAGGAAGGTGAACGGCTTTGAAATCAACAAAAGTGACTATTGTGGCTATTCTTACTTTATGTGTGATAATTAATTACACTCATCAGCAAGTCGTATTTAATTAATAGCAATATCTTTCTGGATATATTCTTTTATTTATATCTGGTTTTACTTACGTTCCGCGTTCGTCACGGACCCGGAACCCACTGTTGCCTGGTCCCTTGCTGTTTCCGGCGTAAAAAAAGGCGGCTGGAAAGAGAACGATGTTTCTTTGATTTTTTTATAATTGAGAAAAATTTTTCGCAACAAGATTCTTAAGGAAAGTTTTTTAAAGAAAGCTGTTTATGATGACGAACGAGTTGGTGCGAGCGAATAGATAAGAAACGCGTTACACGGTTTCAGATTGTGAAGCTCTAATAAGCATCTAGATATCCTTATTAATCTGGAGCAAGCATCTCTCAGCTTGTTTGCGCATCAAGAGTACGCGTGCCAGAGAGATTCGGGAAAGTTTTTCCGGCCCAGAAAAACTGGTCGCGGTCAGTCTATATCAGGTCGAGGGAAAGTTTTCCCCGGCAATTTTTCGACTTTTCAAAAATTAACGAGCAGAGAAAAATAGCTACGCGATATTAATTTTGCTATAAAAATTAATAATGAAACATGCGTAATCATGTGTGTAACATATTATTTCATTAAAAAATATAAATCAAAATGCGTTACGCAAATTTTTATCACAATTACGCAATGAGGAATGCGATAATTAACGTGAATTTCATTTGACAATTAAATATCGATAAAAATAACAATCAAAGTTAGTCTTCTTTAGCCCTCTTTTCCTCGTGGTTGATTCTTCGAGATATGCAAATATTCTTAATGCCGCATGTCTCTTGTCGATACTTGAGTTCACGCGATGTACCAACCTGGACCTTCGCCATCGTATGTGAAGTCCTTGATGAATAGTGTCCTTGCGTCAACCGCGTAAACCTCGCCGCTCACGCCGTGATGAAGTTCAGACAGCTTACCGATCAGTTTCCCGTAATACGCTCCGCTACATATTTCTGCGAAAAAGCGAAATTATATTAATCGATTTTATTATCAAGTAATATTCAATTAATTGACGTAATTAGATATTAGCTGAAGTAAAATATTCCGCGCAAAACGGAAAGTGCATCTCGGGACGCTCTATAATAATTTCTAGCATCGCGACAAATTTTTTATCGTGTAGGTTTTACGTTCTACGCGCATCCGGATTACTCGACAACATGGTGATAAATCGTATAGAATTAGCGTAATTATAGTAAAATTAGCAACAAGTGTAATACAATGTGTTGTAAGATTGAATAATCGATTAAGCAATTATCGAGTTACATGATATTACGCGTTTGAATTACTATTATAAAAAAAAGAGATTGCATAACTTTGTTTAGACTGTATGGATTTTAAAAATGCAAAGTATTGCAGTATATTTTCTTATACACATACATATGTATATATTATAAGAAATAAAATTCATACATATATTTTATATTTTGATAAATACATTCTTCGATAAAAATAAATTATTTGATAAGATATATTTGTATTTTTTACTTATATTTTGACTAAGAGTTTAATAAATATTGCAGAAAAAATATAAAATATTAAAACTTTTGTATTGAATATAATTAAAAAATAAAATATGCTTTTTTCAGGTGAAATAGTGATAGTACAAATTTCATCGGCCTATGTCTGGTTCTTTTGTATTTGATTGACGTCTAATTTGTTAATTATAAAAAAATATTCCTTTAGATGCGTTATGGCATTATGACAATGACATTACATCGTGTATCTCCGCATACCAGCTACGTTATCATCCTACAGACGATTGCAGGAGCTTTGTACAGGACGATTGCGGAAAAACCGGTACTATATGTAATAATGCGCGAGTTTATATTGTGAGTTTGTTAGAATAATATATTCCATTCTCTTCTCTCTCTTTCTCTTATTGCTATCGAGGATGTTGATGGCTACATGTTCCCAAATACGGTAGCTGGATAACGGTAACCGATATACCTCGTCTACGAGAGAATAAATTGGCTGACGATTGATCGAGCACTCGTTACGATTGGTATATCCTCGTGCTCGTTGTACGCAAAACTAGGTTCCGCGAATCCAGCATACCGGCTCTCACCAAGTGAATCGTTTGTGGTCGCGTCCGATCCCGATACGTTGACAGTTCATCTGGAACGGTTGTGATCAGATCGACGTTTCTCAAATTTTTTTGGATCATAGAATCTTAAGCAGTACATTTTTTTACATGCAATCTCTAGGGATATCTATCTCGAGAGCAAACTTACCAAATGAAATAGCAACAGAGTGCGTTAATAATTTAGATAGAGAAATATACATATATATCTTTCTTTTTTATATTTATATTAAAACAATATTTTTATTTTCTGCAAATTTTTACTTGAACTCGATAATATATGATTGTACACAACATAAATATTATATATATATATATATATATATATATATATATAAAATATAAAAAGATAGAAAATGTTGAAGAGAATTAAATAAAATCAATGTTAAAAATCTATACATCTAATATAATAGAATAAATATTAAAACACGGAATAGAAAGAAATAGAGAGGAGAGAATAGACATTACTCGTGAAGGTACTAATAATGACGACTCGAAACGTTGTATGTTTGTATACTTGTATCACGTGTACTAGATAAGTAATGCCTTGAAACGACGAAGGCCGCACGTTCCCATTGACAGATCGCGGGATCGGATACATCGTAAATGTTACCATAGCTCATTAAATCGGACCCTTTTGCCCGTCCCGGGTACCGTTAGAATTCCGTAGAAGGACGGCTGTCATCCATCCAGAAACGTCAGGGTACAAACGAAGATTGGCAGAAGGTTCTACGCGCATTAATCAAGGTCGCGCGCGGTTGCGTTTCCGCGATTCGATTCAACGAACGCGGATTACAAAATGTTCACGAACGCAGCAACGATGTGTTCAAGATGTTAGAATTGATAGAATGCCTGAACAAGTTGCGAGATGAACGCTGCTTAAAGATTTAACTCGCAATTTTTTTAGGAACTTGTTATAATTAATTTTAAAATTTAATTCGAGAATTAATACAAGAGAAAGAGAGAGAATGGTGTATTAATTTTCAGAGTTGATTGCTTCTCTAAGTCTAAATAAAAACAATAATAAGCGTGTTCTGAAATACCAAGTTAAATGCTCGACTTTTTATTGATTACTGATTTATGTATGTGAGAGCAAAAACGCTTCCGTACACAAATCATAGGTTCTATATAATATATAATTATATATATAATTATCAAAGCCCGAATTTCTCGATTATGTATGGGTATCATAACGAGCTATTTACAAGAGAGTAGAATGTTTAAAGTACTCTTATAGTTCACGTTTATGTAAGCATAAAATTATCCATCTAATGAGATAACTGAATTAATCCTCGAAGAAAATGATAAATTGACTAAAATTACAACTTCTATCTCTAAAGAAAAAATAAATCAAATTGTCATGAATTAAATCACTTAACAAGATTCTTATAAATAAGAAAGAAATGACGAGTGTCTAAGAAGATGAGGAGAGAATTAATTACGATCGCAAAAAGACTAATAATCTATATTGCTCCCAACAGTGTGACTCGAATAATTATCAAAGCCCGAATTTCTCGATTATGTATGATGGTATCATAACGATCTTCAGCTATTTACAAGATAGTAGAATGTTTAAAGTGCTACTCTTATAGTTCACGTTTATGTAAGCATAAAATTATCTATCTAATGAGATAACTGAATTAATCCTCGAAGAAAATGATAAATTGACTAAAATTACAACTTCTATCTCTAAAGAAAAAATCAATCAAATGTCATGAATTAAATAAATCACTTAACAAGATTCTTATAAATAAGAAAGAAATGACGAGTGCCTAAGAAGATGAGGAGAGAATTAATTACGATCGCGAATTTAAGACTAATAATCTATATTGCTCCCAACAATGTGACTCGAATAATCGCCTCATCTCGAGATTCGGAGATTATTTCGCGAATTTTTTTTGGACCAACAGCGACTATTAACATGACAGAATTGCGACATCGAACTCGGAACTCGTATCATATATACACGGATGGCCAATTACGGTTATCCGCCTCCCGCTTTCACCTCCTGGAAGCCTGGAAATGTCAGGGGGTCCGCCGACGCGATGTTATCGCCCTTTCGTTTTCGTTGCCGACCTCGCATACAGAAAGATTCGCATCCTCTTTCCGAGTTTCGGAATTTAATTTTATGCGCGGAGATTCCTTTTCGATATTTGCAAATCTCGCACACGACTCACATCTTTATGCACGTAACGCACAAGCTCCTGCGTATATAATTATCAAAGCCCAGTTACATTGTTAAATTTCAACCATTCTAACAACGACATTAAAATTCCAATGCTACGGCTGTCTCGATTATTTCTGAAATTTTTTTTTCTTTACATCTTCGTACATCTTTTAAAATTATATGACGAAAAAGAGAGAGAGAGAGAGAGGGAGGGAAAAATGTAATATGGCTTTAATACGGATTTGTAGCGTAAAACTCTTGGAGCGGTGACTTCCGTCCGGTGATAGTTTTCGTCGCGACGATTACTCTGATTATGGTGACGCATATTAAAATTCGATTAGATTTCCACATTGAGTGATATATCATTATCCTATCCATTTCTGATTCACATAAGAACCTCTTTCTTCCGTGAGCTCGGTTTATATATGTCTGTTCTTTTTTTATTTTAATTATTATTACGACACACGAAGGCGGCAGAGCAACATTAGTTTTTAGATCAAGTAATTGCTAATTACAAGTTCAAGTAATCATATGATTTCTCCTTGCTTTCTAAAGTACGCGCTAAAAATAGGACATGCAGAAAAATGCGGAGCGTGAATTCGTCTCTCAGGATGCGAGGCCGCGCAAGTTAGCGGTGTAAGTAGAGTGGACAGCGAAACAGCCTGCGAAATCGCGCGCGTGCAGATATTTCAATTAGCCCGAATAATGCGCCGAGGAAGTAATTTTCCGATGGAGAGTTCCAGGTTAAAATTTTGACGGAAAACTATGTCGAAATATGTATAGACGACGATTTTCTTTCAGAAAATATGTATACATAATGTCTAATCGACATTATATATTCCTATTATATAATCTTATTTACGTCCAGTAATAACGTCGTTGCTTTACGTACGAGGATAACTCGATATCGCGGGGTCTTTAATCCCCTCACTTTTCATCAAGGACAGAGCTTGATGAGCCACGATGAGAATCCCGATCGAAAGTGTAAGATCTTAATCAACTTTAGCACAATTATTTCAGATCGAAAAAAATCTACGAGGATTATCTACGAGAATTATCTCTCGAGAAACCTCGACTAAAAATTCAGACTTGCGGTAAACTATATTTTTAAGCGTAATCTTGTCATGTATTACAATAATTACGAATCCATTTCATTTCAATCAGACACATTTTTACGATTGCGCTGCGGTATAATGATCGGATGATCGCGATTGTTGACAAACAGCCACGATTATTTTCGAAATTAATCGTATCGGAGCGATATGCGTTTGAGGAAGGACTTACGTGCAGCTAAGACGAGGAGGAACGCGACGATTAGACCGGTTGACGGTCGTCGTGTCGGGGACGATGCGAGCGATCGTGTCGTCATGGTGTCCTGATGGTTACTGGCGAGAAAAGTATCTGTTGTCGATCCAAGTAACTTTGTTGGTCCCACTACGCGATCACCGGCTCGCCTTGCTTCACCGTTCCCGTTCCTTTCTCTCTGTCTTTCTCTTTAATGGGAAAGACTTTTCAGCTTTTCGCGCCCAGGGTAAAAGTCCCGACGTCCACCTCGCTTGATCCCCGGACGGATTGACGAGACACTGTTGGCAAACCGATTTACACATATTAGATATATCATCCTCGAGAGATAGAAATACGCGATAATACGCGTGAGAGATTTCATAAACGAGAGATAAAATGACGGGTATTGTCATTTTATCTCTGTATATTTTTTACCCGGATAGAAGATACACGGGCGCGTGAGAATTCGCGTAAAAGAGCGCGCGAGTAAGTTGCGTTCACGAACGTGGCCGCAATTATGTGACAAATTTTACGGCATTACGTACAATTACGACGTTGTCATCACGACAACGACGACAACGATGGCGATGACAACGACGACGATGCGCAATATTACCCCATCGCACGGTGGGACGTTTGCCTAGACTCGGTGAATATTTCCCGAGTGAGCGCATCACGCGTTTGATGCCGCTTTTAACATTACTCGACAGAATAATGTCGTAACGCGACGTGTGATTCTTTTTTTTTTTTTGCCCCAGGAGTTTGCGTTCTAGATTCTACTCGCGCGCTTCACGCTGATGAACGCGTTTCGCGTCTCGTTAATTAAATTCCCTTCCCCTCCTCTCGAGAATTACAAATGACGAAAATTAAAGGCGAGTCGGATCCGCGAGTAATCTCGACGATTATAACGAGCAAGCTTGTACACAATAATGCGGCTCCTCTCGACAAATGTAACGCGGTTAGCATCGAGATATTCATTTTGCAATACCGCGCGATGAGGCGCAATTTCATCGTTGTAAATGAAGACATTCTCGCAAAAACAATCTTCAATTCCTACCTTTCTTTTCTTCTTCTATTTCTGCCACGAGCCATTCTTCGATGTTAGTATGCGTTGGCGAACAAGTTGGCGAAGTGATGCGATTTGTTACAATACATTGATTGTTTTTTTTTATCTTGTAGATCGACTTTTACAAGCGCACCTTCAAATCTTCCGCGCGAGTTTGTCGGAGTTGACACGGCAAAAAGTTGCTTTCCATTCCTTATTCATGGGTGGACTGGTATGCGGGCTATAGTTGTATTGGTGGCAGAAATCAAGAAGTTTCGAACCAACGTGAAAACCACGTCTTGTTGTCATCGTCTTCATGTCGTCTCGCCTCTTGCATCGCATCTCATTACGCCGCGCTGTCAGGAAAAAAAAGTCAGAATTAGCTGAGAATATTATACATATATCCGTGGACAAAAATTCTCTCGCGTAACATCTCGCGTAGATCATCAAAAATAGTTTCAAAGTTTGCAGTTATATATCGCTTTTAAAAACCGGAAATGTTAATGATCTGCAACTGATCACGGCATATTCGTCGTGAAACGTGTTTTTATTTTTTGCCAACACCGAAAGTCGAGACAGTATAATAGTAAGGATAACAGATTTACCGTTTGAAAAAAAAAAAAGGAAAAAGTTAACGAGCGCTCGAACGCGTGTCCAAGAATACGACCCGCGTTGGAATAAC
Organism: Prenolepis imparis; assembly: GCF_030444845.1. Classification (NCBI taxonomy): domain Eukaryota; kingdom Metazoa; phylum Arthropoda; class Insecta; order Hymenoptera; family Formicidae; genus Prenolepis; species Prenolepis imparis. The sequence continues at coordinate 672,388 of NW_028141175.1, forward strand.
GAACGAGCGAAAGTCCTCTTCCTCCTTCTCGTGTAGGCGCTCTCTGGCAGACACTCGATAGTTTCTTATAGAATGACCACAGCTGTCTAATCCCGCACGCACTTTCGCACCACACGTCGCAGAGGTGTACATATGTACAACTCGCGCATATGTAATGACACGATGTGTTGCTGGATGCGCTGTACATATTGTAAGTATTCTTGTATCACATGCACGCGATGTGTTTGGACCTGGAATTAATAAGAAAATATTCTTGTTACTGATTTTAGTAAAATGTATATTCAGATTGCATTTTTCAGCGAGTGACAATTTTATTGCTATCTACATCTCGGAAAATTTGTATAATAAGCGATATATTTTATATCTTTTTATAATATATAGCTATATAACGATATAAGCTCTTTTCAAGTAGAAGATTCCACTCAATCTCTCATTTAAAGTGCGTAAAAGAATCATCTTGGAAATCAACAACTGTTTTACAAAGTTTCTCGAGAAGAAAGGATACATTAAAGCATCTAATAGGATTCACCGTCAAATTTCAAGAGCGATCAAGCGAATCCGAGAGATATAGATTTGTTTAGGTGACTATCTACTGGCATAATGAGATGAGAATAGTGAAAGTTTGTCGTATAGGGTAAATCGTAAATGCTGAAGCTGAATCATGATTGCTGATCCATCAGCAGTGGTCTGCCTTCATGGATCAAGGCAGCTTATACCGTTTCTTATTCAATTCAACTTGCTAATGCTCATAATAATCGTATCCATGCACAAAACAATCATCATCTCTTATGGATGTTTGATTAGTGTACAAATTTAGTATACTTATCAAAGTTGAAATATGAAACGTACATTTTTCCTTCTTCAAAGAAACCGTCATCTGTCAAGAATATATATGTATATATATTTATTTTATTTTTTATTTTTGAAGTTAATTTCTTGTTAAGTTTAAGAAACGAAATCTATAAATTTTTCCTTCTTAAAATTTTTTTTCCAGAAATCGCAAATCATCCTGTTTATTCGCATGTCGTACACATTTTAGAAAGCGACTGATGCTGCAAAAAAATTATATCGACAGGTGACATATCATCTTATTTGTAAAGAATGTCCGTGAAATATAAAGATGTATTGATTTTATTCGCACGACAAATATATATTGCTAAAAATTAATATTGACAATATACAACTAATATAGTTAGCGTTACGAAGAGAATCAGACGGGAGAGGTGGATGCAAAGAGAGAAAAGAGGAATGCGCTGAGGAGGCTATTGCGATTATTAACACTGAAGCGAGTGAGGTTTAGTGACTCTAGATAAGAGCAAGTGTCCGTTCATTGAGAGCAAAAATCAATTATCGAGAGCGAATGACAAGCACGAGACTTTTATCATCAATATCGATTAAAAATATACAAACTGCGTGGCGAATTAAAAATTCGAAATAATTATAATTCGATTGTAGTCTGTACATTTGACTCGGAAAAGAGGGGATCATATAGATTGGTAAAAATTCTTAACTAAGTCGAACCGACACCATCGACGCGACGTTGCAAAAACGGTATCTTTACGCAATAACGTCGCTTCTCTTGCCGCAATGTCGAGAAAAGGACGGGAGATGTGAGAACGAGGTTTCTGCAGAAAGTGCAACGAACAGCCCGATTATTACGCTAAGTTGCAAAAATAAATTATTAGAGAGACATTTCTGTTCGCATTGAAATCCACGCTATTATTTTCATCGAAAGTCTCGTCTTGCAGTTTCAGACATTAATAGTTCGATAACGCAATTATATATATATATATGTATATATAATTGTCTAATTATAAATAAATAAATAATTGTATACATACGAGGAAATATGTCAACGCGAAGATCAAGTATATAGATGATGCATCATCAGTCTGAGGTATTTCAGGAAATGCAGTTCCGAGGTAAAAGGAGATTGTTACAGTTATCAGATGCGTCAAGAGCGATTACACCTCATTGTATGTCTGCGTAATCGCACGTTTGGCGCAATAATTCCATACAAACGTCCGCCCAGCTTCTTATAGAAGATTTATTCAGCGGTTGCTGATATTTCGTACTTTCACTCGAACACCTTGACCCGCGCACAATCGCATCACAATGCATAGACCTGCGTATAACAAGCTACACGTATATATATGTATATGCTCTGTTTATTAATTTTGCATTGCAAATCTCGGGCTTTTTTGCGCTGTTATCTAACTGGGACTACATATATCAAATGTACATCCTAAACAAAAAAGAAAATGGAACAAACGTATAATTTAATGAACGTTGAATGTGAAATGGGCCGTGATATTTACATTAGCAATCGAGAGATGTAATAGAAGACTGCGCGAGTCTATCATATAATATCTGAATTTATCCCAAAAAATTATCATTAAGAATATTGATCTTTATGTACAAAAAATACTTTGTGTTTAAAAGAGAGAGAAACAATAAATATTGATAGAACGTATAAAATTTTGTATCATTTATTTATATTATAAAAAATCTGCGAATTTTTAATTTATTTCCTTCCAACAAAAAAAAAAATAACTATTTTTGTTATCACTTCTTTTCATTTCGAGTCAAATTTAAAATGTTTTTTATTACTTACTTTTTATGTACCATGTAGGATGCAAAGTGGCGCGCATCAATTTATCGCTAAAGTTCGGAGATAATAGAATTTTCCCGCATACATCCGATCCCATTAATGTCGCCGAGCTCATTTCTCTTGCGTACGTAACAAACTCTCTTTTGCATGTATATATATAAACACCAAGAGTTGTAGTAAAACTCGACTGGCTTTCATGACCCCTCCTTTCCGGTCCTTTTAATATTATCGTATCCGGTAATTTTGTTTTCTCCACCTGATAGTCATTTAATTTATTAGGACGTTGCTACTTAGATCCACACGATAATTGCATCTCATTTTCTTACGATAATTTGTATCTTATTTTTTACGATAATTATAAATAACGATATTTTTGTATATCTCGTATAATACAAAACAAGTGCTTGAATATTGAATCGTTTGAATTCTTCGTTATTTTTAATCATTCTAATCCTCGCTATTATACATTTATACGAACGTTCGATCTAAATGTATTTACCGAGCATGAAATTTAATTCAATTATAATACGAATTATAATACGAAACGCGTTATCAAGTCATTACGTTATTGTAATGGCTAAATTATAGATTTATGTTTTCATCGTGCATTTATTTTTAAAATTGGGAACACTCACCGTAACATATATAATTGTTGTCTTTATAAGGAATTTTTCTTTCATAGTCAAAGCTGGAGTCCCTCATGTGCTGCATTTATAATATTTATACATCAATTCATCATCCATTTCCATTTCTTGCATCTATTGCCTTGTAATCTGTTAGGAAAAAAATGTTGTTCTTTAAAAATTCTATTATTTATTATTCGCAATAATTATGTCAATAATTATATAACGCTATATATGTGATGAACAAAAGTTTATTACTTAATAAAGCATAAATAGTCTTACACGTACTGAAAAGAAATTTGTTAACTTGACTAAACGTTTCAACTAAATTACTATTTTGTTAATCAAACATATATATATATTAGTATTTAAGTCAAATATACTTTTGTTTTGTTAGATTTAATATATGTTATATTTAATTTAAATATTTCTATAAGTTCAATTAACAAAATAATATATTTAGTTGAAAGGTTTAGTCAAGTTAACAAATATTAGAAAATAGTTCATTCTAAGACATCAAAGTAGGGTTACATCTCTTCTATTATGACTAATTATGACTATCATATGAAACGCATAATCAAACAAGAGGGGGAATTAAAATTCAAAAATAATTAACCATCTTTTACCTGTGTCTTTGAATCGCTTCAGCGTCAATTGGTACATAATTGTATCGTCCCCAGTCATTCTTATCGCTAAACGAATCTATTTTTCTTGCTGTATCTCCGGTAATGATTTTTATAATATAATCAAGATAGTCTCCATTAATTATTAACCTAATATTCACCGGATCAAGATAATAAATCTCATCCTCGATTCTATCCTCGTTGCTATGTCCTTTTCAAGTCAGAATTTTGACACAAGAGAAATTAGACGAGTTCCTGTAAATACGGTATAATTATAACACTATACTCTGTTTCACAATGAAGTAATTAAACTGAATATTTACCGAGTCCTTTTAGTTGCAGATTTGCCGCCAAGTGAGATTATCAGACGCCTGCGCATTACCACAGTATATCCAGTAGCGCAACTCTCTCGATTTTGTGTTGGCCAAAATGGAGTGCGCATGCGCGAAGTAAGCGAGTTGCCCAGTAGTGCCATCTGAACTTCTCTCTCACTCACTCTTACTTGTTTCGGTCTCTCTCAGTCTCATTTAAATGCCTCAAAACATTTAAATGCTCTCTTTAAATGTTTATGGGAGCTTTCCAACAAGGACACAGTGTGACACAGAGTATCATTCTATCTTTGTTGTTCACTGGTATTGAAAGAAGATAGAATGATACACTGTGTTACACTGTATCCTTGTTGGAAAGCTCCCAACGTGTACATTTGATGGCAGAAATTGGCGGCAATAGTTAGAGAGAGAACAAACGAGAGTGAGCGAGAGAAAAGTTCAGATGGCATTACTGGGCAACTCGCTTATCTCGCGCATGCGCACTCCATTTTGGCCAACACTAACTTCAAAGGCGCCGACAGAGAGTTGCGCTAACTGGATATACTGTGGTCATATTCAGGATGTCTCCGACAATTCTTTCGCGATTTACGATTGACATTTACGATTGTTGACTTCGCGTCATTTCGCAATTATTTGCGATTCGAGAATGAACACAAACCCGGAAGTGAAGGCATTCGTTATTTGACATTTGTCATTAGTTATTATACACGTACTTTCGTTAGATTCCTCTTGGAAAAAATGAAACGTTTGATTTACCGGTATGTTTTGTTGTCCGATAATTGTTGGAGCAAACGCGACTTTGAAATATTTGTAACGTCCAGCGCCTCATTGCGATAATTACTCCAACTATTAGTGCGACTTGAAGTTTTCCGATTATTGTTCAAATATTGGCGCCAATTGTAGACTGAAAAGTTTTTCGTCGAAAGCACGAGGTTGTTCAAAAATATTCATCGAATATAAAATTCTTCACGCACAACTATTCGTTTAATTTGATTATTAATTTATATACGAAATCAAATTATGTATCTGAAATATATTTAATGCGTTCGCGAAATATTAAATAACAAATATATTAAGAGAAAAAGGAGTTTATGTGTGTTGCTTTACAGAAAATTAGTTTATTAAATAATCTCGAGCAACATGTGTACGCCAGCAAAAATTAAAAAATTAGATGAAACAGTGGTGAATAAGATCGCAGCCGGAGAGATAATCCAAAGGCCAGCAAACGCATTGAAAGAATTAATAGAGAATAGGTTAGTAGAAGTTGTGGTCTACATATTTTGCGCATCATATTTACCAAATATTTGCCCTTTATATTGACAGTTTGGATGCCAAAGCAACAAATATACAAATTACTACGAAGGAAGGAGGCTTGAAACTATTACAGGTACTTGACAGAATATATAATTTGTATTAGATGAAATATTATATATATATAGTGTATAATAATATCAATTTACTTTTAGATACAAGATAATGGTACAGGTATTCGAAAGGAAGATATGGATATTGTATGCGAAAGATTCACAACAAGCAAGTTGCAAAAATTTGAAGACCTCGGTGAGCTTACAACGTTTGGATTTCGAGGAGAAGCTCTGGCTAGTATCAGTCATATAGCTCTTCTTACTATCACGACAAAAACAGCAGATGAAAAATGCGCCTACAAGTATGTAAATTTAATTGATCAAAATTGTATTAGAGGGAAAAAAAGGAAATTTGCCTCTTAATATAGACATATTAAAATGTAAATGATATTTACGGCACACTATTTATATTACAGAGCATCATATATTAATAGCAAGCTAAAAGCACCTCCAGCACCTTGCGCTGGAAATCAAGGCACTGTAATAACAATAGAGAATCTGTTTTATAATGTGGCAACTCGAAGAAAAGCTTTGTCAAATCCATCAGAAGAATTTAATAAGATTACGGAAATAGTCATGAAATATGCTGTGCATAATCCGACAGTAGGATTTACATTTAAAAAACATGGAGAGTCAAGTACTCAGGTGAGCTAAATCATTTACATGTATCTGAAAATATATGCACGTATATTCTAAAAGATATTTTGAATTATTTCAATATAATTATTCTATTATAATTTTCACAGGTTCGAACACCACATAATTCAACAAAACAGAGTAACATAAGAATATTATACGGCAATCCAGTTGCTCGTGAACTATTGGAAGTTGAACTTGACGATGATGCTTACAAGTTTAAGATGCAGGGTTTCGTGACAAATCCAAATTATATAAATAAACGAATAATGATGCTCTTATTTATTAACAATCGATTGGTTGATTCTTCTTGTAAGTCTAATCTTACATGTTTCGCTAATTTTTCTAACTTTTAAGTAAAATTTTTATATTTACTGTTCCAGCCATCCGTAAGATGTTGGAGGAAATATATTCCGTATATCTTCCAAAAAAGGCCCATCCATGGTGTTATATATCTTTGGATATCAATCCACAGAATATTGATGTTAATGTACATCCAACAAAACACGAAGTTAGGTTTCTTCACGAAGATGCGATAATCGAAAGAATGAAATTTGCTTTAGACGAAAGATTGGCCGGTAACAGCGCGTCTAGAACATTTTACTTGCAAGCCAGATTACCAAAAGCAGACATTACCAAAAATGTCCTAGAAGAAGTTTTGCCGGAATATAATAAAGAAAATCCAGATAAATCGAAAAAAATTCATGCTAGAGAATTGATTAGAACAGATTCTTCCGATCAAAAATTGGACAAATTTAATTTTACTATACATACTGACAAACAAAACAATACTCTCGTAGAAAAAAAATTGACTCATAACGTAGAATCTGAATCTCTCAATTTTGAAATTCCTTTAGAAAATGACGTATCTAATATTACTGTGGAAAATTCATCCGCTGGCAATAAATGTCAAGAGACAGATTCGAATTCAAATTTAAATATTGCAGAACACAATTCTATGTCATTATGTAAAAGAGAGATACATGTTGAAGGGATTCCAGTTAATAGTTCAACACAATGGAGTGATATATTAGATACTACAATCTCGTCAGAAAACACTTGTAATCCAAGTACATCTACACAAAAAGATAAGTCAGATAATATTCGTTCGGAGAATATTACGTACGATGTTAGAGAATTTTTATATGACTCAGATGAAACAATGGATGAGTCTGTGGAAGATAATACTAGAGATATTATAGCCGATAAAGCTCGTAAGCGAGTGTATCAATACTTTGGGAATACGGATATTATGGACGAAAGAAAAAAAAATTTAGAAAAAGAACAAACTACATTACAAGATACTGACGATAAGAAAGAAGAAGAAGAAGGTTCAATATCTAATACAAGTCAGTCTGAAAACATTCCAATTGAGGAGACTGCTTCTACTGATGAATCTCCGAAATCTACATTGCAATTTAAATCATATTCTGTAAATAATTTTAGACACGAGGTAAAATTGACTAGTATTTTAAAATTACGCAAGGAAGTTGAAGACGAATGTCACGAGGGATTAAGAAACATTCTCGCTAATTTGACATTTGTCGGCTGCATTGATCAAACTTCGGCTTTAATACAAAGTGGAGTGAATTTGTATATATGCAATACAAGAAAATTAACGTAAGATGATTATTTTATATCAATGTACGATGCGATATTCAAGAAATTACATAAATTGACTTAAAATTAACTTTAAGATAGCTTTACACATATATATGTTTTAGGGAGGAGCTTTTTTACGAGATCATGCTTTATGATTTTGCAAATTTTGGCGTCATCAAATTTTCAGTGTGTATTTCAGATTAAGTAAATTAAAAATTTGCTAAAATAAAAAAGTTATCTAATAGTGTTTAAGTTTTAGGAACGGGTATCGCTGTTCGATTTAGCAATGATTGCTTTAGATTCGGGAGAAACTGGATGGACAGAAGAAGATGGGCCGAAAGATGAATTGGCAGGAAGAGTAAAGGAGTTACTTTTAGAAAAAGCAGACATGATGAACGAATATTTTTCAATCGTTATGGATAAAGTGGGAAATTTAAGATCATTGCCTGTGATATTAGGTATGTATAAATCAGGTAACATTATATTTCTAAAAAAAAAAAAAAAAAAAAATTGCATATGTTCCTGATAATATTTCAGATAAATATTTTCCATACGAAGCAGAAATTCCATTGTATATAATGCGATTAGCAACCGAAATTGATTGGAGAAAGGAACAAGTGTGTTTTCAGAATATTTGTCGTGAAACAGCAAAATTTTACAGCTACATCAATCCAAAATCTCAGACGCACGATTGGAAATATATAACCGAACATGTTTTATATCCAGCGATTAAAGAAAGTTTACTTCCACCGAAGCACTTTGCTCACGATTCAACAATATTACAAATAGCCAGTTTACCTGATTTGTATAAAGTATTTGAGAGATGTTAAATACTATTCTAAACTGTACAAAAATATCTATAAGAATTATTGTAAGAAGCAAATTGTTAAACTTAATATCAAATAATATCATGATTGTAAATTTAAAAATTTATATTTTTGCGACATCAATTTTTTTGTATCAAATTATATTATAGATGACTCAATATACATTATTATTTTCGTCATAAAATTTGCATAATATTAATCATTCTCTAGCAATTGATGTAATTAAATTGAGTGTGCATAAAAAATTGCATTTTAAAAAAGAATTTTTTATGTAGAGATATTACAAAAACAAAAGATATTGTAACCTAACAAAAATCTTCATGTAAAAGTAACATATATTTTTTTCCACTAATCCTTGTATACAATTTGTGAAATATTTAACACTCTTCTATTTTATATCTTAAATAAATGTATAAGAAAATTATTTAATTTATATCAACATTTCATATTGGAATTTATATAATTTAATCAATTTGTTATAGAAAATGAATATTTATCTACCTTTAGGTTAGATAATTATCCTTTAGCAACACCTACTAACGCTGGTCTTACTATCCTTTCATGCAATTTATATCCTATTTTTGATACAACTACAATTGTTCCAGGCTGTTTACCCTCAACCTCCTGAAAATGTTTTCCATTAATTCAAAATTACTATATAAATTATTTTATTTGTCAAGATGTAAATCTTACTTGTTGAAATAATGCTTCGTGTTCATTAGGATCAAATTTTTCATTTATTGGATTTAATGAAATTAGGCCATGCTTCTTGAAAACCTAAAGTAAAATAAAAATTAACAAATAAGATAACATTATATACATACATATTTTTGTATTAAGAAACATGGCAATGTATCTTACTTTAAGTAATTGGGCCTCCGTCATTATTAATCCCTCGTATAAGCTTTTTAAATGTGGATTCTTCTCGGTTATTTCGGCCTTTGGTACACTCTCGGTAGCTTTCCCCAATATGTCTGCTACGTCTAAAAGATCTTTACAGAAACCTTGGATACCAAACAGCTTGGCGTCGTTAATCTGTTTGGTGAGTCTAACTCGAATATTTTCTCCTTCAGCCAGTGCTCTCTTATATTTATCTTCAAGCGTATCTTTAGATTCTTTAAGTTCAGCAAGCTCTTTGTTGATGAGCTCCAGTTCTGTCTTAATCTTTTCTGTAGCTTTCTGCTCCGGAGATATATTAACGTTTTTTATTATCATTGTACCATAATATTGTTTTTGCCAAGAAAATGCAGAAGATATTTGTGGTAACCTGTAATTTCACATTTTATGCATATAACAAAAATTCAACAATGTTTTAAAAATTTACTATAACTATGCGATCATAAATGTAGATGACTATTTAATCACTTTTTTCAACGATCCAGATATACATTGGTTCAAACAATAGTATTGTAATTGGTCAAATTGCTCCATTTAAATTCAAAAATAGGTAGATATTATAAAAAAAAATCAAATATTTTGTGTTTATCATTTTATTGGAGTTATTAAGTAATAAAAGTCTTAAAATTACAAGTTTTTAATTTCTGTTATTATATGTGTGATTACACCAATGTAAGAAAAGTGTATATTATTGCATATTTCGAGAAAATAGTAAAGTGTTTAATAATAAATTATAAAGAATTATATTATCGGGAAATATAATAGACTAACAATAAAAATATAACAGTATCTAAGTTAACCTAACCGCAACGCGTGCGACTTTCGCAACGAGAGCATCAAGTCGTGGCTCGCGTGAATAAAACAATAACAGAATTATACCTGTGTAAATTCCTATTATTAATTTGATATAAATTATCAATCGTTAAGCGACTAAATCGCAGCACTGCTGGTACAACGATCGACGTCATGTTTCACCCGCACGAAATCTCAAGGAATGGATGATGAAACTAGTGTTGCCAATTTCAGGCCGCGCAGCCATAGAATCTATATAATCAAAGATATCGTACGGAGGAGTCTTTTTTAAAAGGCATTCCATGGACCTGCTTTTAACCTTCGAGTGGCGCCGCGGCGCCGCGCGCCGCGTCGTCGCTATCGGAATTCGGAATTCGGCGCGCGGAGTGGGGGTGTGGTGGGGGCTGGGTGGTGGGGGCCGGTGGCCGGTGCGCCGCGTCGTCGCGCATCCCCCCACCATCCAGCACCCAGCTCTCCCAGCCCCCACCACACCCCCACTCCGCGCGCCGAATTCCGATGCGAGACGACGCGGCGCGCGGCGCTACTTGAAGGTTAAAAGTCGAACGCGCCGCGCACATCGACACGCGCTCTAATGTCATGTTAATAATATTTTATTAATATAATATATATATTATATGTTAATAATATTTTATTATGTTATTAATATTACGTTAATATTATATATTATATGTTATATATTCTATGGTTTGCGCGACCTGAAATTGGCAACCTACGATCTCAGACCAAGGATCACACGGTAAGCGAGATGCGATCGCTATTACGCGATTCAACCAATCGGTTCGTCGGTTCGACCAATCAGAAAGTTTTCGGAAGTTCCGCGTCCGATCACGTGGCGCCTCGACTGTCAAACGTCAGTCGGCGACGCGCATCGCGCATCTGTCAAAAGCGCGTGCTCCACGTCGCCGAAGGAGTATACGCCCGCGGGTTGCAGTTGTTGTTCGCGCTAGTCCGCGCCCGTGCACCGTTTATCCGGTTTGTCTCTAGTGCGCAGAACTCGGAACGTGTCGGCGTGTAATTGTGCCAGGTCGAGGGAGAATACACGGAGGAAGCGCGACGCAGCTGCGTCGCCTCCGGAACTTGTGTCTCTCGCCTCTAGGAGAGAGAAAGCGAGAGAACTCTCTCCCGCCTTTTCTCGGCGAGTAGCGAGTAGTATATACCAGTATACTAGTGTCGTAATAGTCGACAGGACACGACACGCGCGCGTCGCTTTCGTTGCCGCTCTCGTTCGGCGCGCGCGCGCGCGCGCGTCTAGGTCGGTGAGATTCCGGGATTCCGGGCTGCCGCTGCCTGGTGGTTGGTTATGTGTCTCGCGTCGTCGCGCGTCGTCCCGAACGGGAGGACGGTCGTCGAGCCGCGCGACCGTCGTCGTCGTCGCTCCGCGGCGAGATAGATATCGGGGCCGCCGGATGCGGCCGACTGGTGCCGGACCTCGCTGCTGTCGTATTCCGGAGTGCGGAGTTGCTCGGAGCTGGCGAACGCGAGAGCTATGCGAGCCTGCCGGGACTACCGCTACGAGTGTCATTCGTGTCATTCACCGCTGACGTGCATCCCGGTGCTGTAAGATACGGGCTCTGCACGCACGTACATATATATATATATATACACATAGTATATATATACATACATATATATATACGCATTATATATATATATATATATACTTGTACCACTGGGCGGAAGTGTTTTGCTCGATCCTCCTCGTCGCGCGCGCAGTCTGTAAGCTCTACGCGCTGTACGGGGGGCTTTTTAGATCGTCTCTCTCTCTCTCTCTCTCTCTCTCTCGGTCTCTCTCGCTGTCTCCCGCCCGCCTCCAGCGGCGCCGGCCTATCTACGAGGAAGGCGATCCGCGGCTTCTTTTCTCGCTCCGATACGATACACTCTTGACCGTCGAGCAACGTCCGAGCTCCCGTGTCCCGCCCTGGACACGCTCATTCGTCCGGTTTGCCCGCCACACGACGGGTTATGTTTCCTACTTTCATCGGGATCCTAGGTGAGTCACCACCGCGTTCTAGAGAATTGTGCGCGATAAAAGTCGCGTAATCCCGATGATATCTAGTAGACGATTTTTCTTCTTTTTTTTTGTTTGTTTCATAATATTGAAGAGCAAATAGTGTCAATTGAAATAGTGTGTCAGGTCTTTGTGTAGCAGCAGATGTAATTTCTGATCCCCTATCTCTTTCTCTAGTTGTGTTAGAATCAGGGTTCTTTTACTTTTGTATATTCTATTAGAATCCTGAGAGCCTTCAATGTTTCAGCTGAGGTACAATTGCGCAATGCTTTATGTTTGTGTGGGCTTTATTGAAAGTGTAAAGTGTAAATAGTGTCAATTAGAAACTTGATTTTATTATTAAAGATTTCTCTCTTTCAAAGCTTTATATTGTTTTGATTATTAGGAGATTGACATGTAGAGAAGAGTTTATGTTCAATTATACAAAAACAATTACAGGAAATTATCCAATTCACTCGATTAAAATCTTTATTATGCCTGTATTTTCATATATTCTTTATAGTTGGAATCAATGAAATGTGTATGTATGAAATATTGTATATGAAATGAATATGATATGAAATGATGTAATGATTTACATTAATTGTCATAAATGAATGATTGTGCTTGAATGAATCAGATCAAGTTCTGTTGTAAATACGTAAAGGAATTATATTAGAAATATTTACAAAGTTGTAGAAACAGACGTGTGATTATGAAATATAATTATTTCCATAATTAATAGCTGTCGCTTAGATTTCTAATTTTAGATATATTATTTATTCCTTCTCTTTCCTTTGTCTAAAGAGTTATTAAATTGTTAAAGTTTTATTTCATTGTAGGGATATTGTATTTGTATCAAATATATAAGTAAAAAAAAATATATACATATATATGTATATATATTCAAGAAGAATTATTTTTGAAATATATTTAACCAGAAAAAACGATACCCTGAAATTTAAATTTATTATTAATACGTTTGCTCAAAGATTTTAACTAATATAATAGTCTTATTTCTAATTTGAATAGCATTACATATGCTATATTGATTACTTTACGTCGATTACTTTCACAAACAGTCTGTAGGATTAAGATTAAGAACCTTTTTTTTAACCTCTCCTTTATATTTTTTTAGACATTCAATCGTGGTGGGAGGTACCGAGTATAGCACATTTTTGCTCATTATTTAGAGCTGCCTTTAATCTTCTGGATTTTGATATTGAGGTATCTAACTAATACAATGCTAACTCTCTCTTATGAGTAAGCAGTATATACATATAAGGCCTGTTTAGTATACCGCTTCAGTATTATTTATACAACAAAATAGCTGCCACATCGCTTCAGCTTTACTGTTATTATTTATCCGGCTTATACTTACATCGTTTTGCTCTCTCTTTTCTTTTTACTTTGAATACTATGTAAAGAAACGTGTATTCATAAATTAATGTTATTAAATTATAGGATTTAGAAGAAGCTTTATTAACGGACGGAGGTACCGAAGGACGATTGCTTCAGGAACTAATAGTCAAGTTATTGGAAGGTTGCTTGCCAAATGATACCCGCAATGATATCTCTACTTTTAATTATCAGATGTTTCTACGTAGACTTTTTCGGAAAAAATGTCAAGTAAGTATATATATATATTACTCAGTCTCTTGCCTCGCAATATATAAACTTCTCAACAATACTGACAACGTAATATAAACTAAAACACATGTTCTTACATATTTATACAGGAATACAAATACGAAAATCCTTTCAATACAGACGTAGATTTTGAATTGTTACCGCTTCGTCAAAAAGTAGAAATATTACGCGCGCTCTGTGACTTCAGGCTAGACGCCGAAGACGTAGTACGTAATTAATCATGCGAGATATTTTATGCACAAATGATATATCATATATTTAATAATGTAATATCGATAACAGGAGCAGTCGTTAAGTAACTTGGACTCGGATAGCCTGCGAGTCGAACCTTTGGGACATGATCGTAAGAATTCTGCCTATTGGTACTTCTACGGCACTCGATTGTACCGGGAGGACTACATTGATACTTGTAACAGTGCCTCATACAAGCAGAAAAGTAAGCCAAAGGACAAAAAGCGTAAAAAACGACGGAACAGAGTGGCGAAAGAGGAAGAGGAAGAGAAGGAGGAAGCTAGTTTAATAGAAAACGGCGAAAACAAGGAACGAGAGAGCGTTTGGCAAGTTGTGTGTTTTACTCAACAGGATTGGAGCAGACTAGTTGAAAAATTTCGCGATTCGGTAATGATTATTCTTGCTTCAAAAAAAAAAGTGTCTTGTCGACAATTTCTTGTCGTAAAATTTAAAATAAAATTATCGATATTTCTTTAAAATTTCCAGGAATACGATACCGAACGCAAACTCTACCGTACATTGTCCGAAGACTTTATGCCGGAAATACCAAAATTGTTTGATCTGAAGGAGAAGCAGCAGCGGCGTAAACTATTACAACGTAATAGTTCGCGAGTGCTTCGTAGTCAAGAGCCTACGACGCAGATGGACGCAGTCATGGTCAGATCCAAGATTAAGACTAAGACAAACAAGGGAACTAAAAAGGGGACGCAACAAGGTTCAAAATCCACTTATATTAAGGAAGATACTACTTCGCCATTACCGACACCGCCGATTCAGAAGAAAGGACGGCAAACAAACAATTCTTTGGCATCAGCCGTTGGCCAAATCGTTATTCATACTAGGGATGAGGTAGAAGATTTGGAGAAGAAGAAGGGCACCAGCAATCATGGCGATGGTAATTACGTATCTTGTAATTATGGATACAAATATGGCTATTCGTTCAGAATAGAAGAGGAGGAACGTTGTGTCGGGATGCACAAAGTTCTCGAAAGTATTAAAGATCACGTGGATGCCTGGCCATTTATTGAACCTGTGGATGAAGAGTATGCGCCGAGGTATTTAGAATTTTATTTATATATATTAAATATAAAATTAATATTTACATCTAATGTGTTAAATTATTAACAATATTGTGAATAATTTTTGTAGGTACTACAGTGTCGTACGCAAGCCTATGGATCTTAGTACTATGGAAGAGAAACTGGAAGGTGGCTCGTACAAAGGTTTAACTCAATTTAAACACGATTTTCGGCTTATCGTTGACAACTGTAGGCAGTACAATGGCTCAGATAACGGTTTGTATTCTCTTTTTTAATTGTCTTCAAATTTATATACATCCATGTAATGATTTTATTTTATTTATACGTCTGTCAATAAATTTAATGACAATACTCTTTTATATATTACAGAATATACAGAAATGGCGATTAATCTCAAGGAAGCTTTTGATAAAGCCGTGAGCCGGTATTTGGAATCGGAGACGTCCAGCGACGAGGATCCCGCATCTCCTCGATCTAATGATAATTCGGCTAATGCCGAAACACCTACGTCTCCGTCGTGTCCTCCGCGTCCTTTAGCCTCTTCGCATCATAACGCACGTAAACGTTCGAAGAAATCGACCAAAAAGTCTAAATCGTTTAAACCCGAAAGTAGAACAAAGTCTAAGAATAACGAGAAAGTGGACGAAGATGAAAAGAGGAGTAAAAGTATTAAGGTTGCAAAGAAGAAAAGAGGGAAAAAGAAGGGCAAGAAAGCGAGAGAAGAAGAACTGGATGTGGATGAGGAAGAACCGGAAGACCAAGAGAGCGAAGGTGCAATATCCGGTACTAGTATTGTAGCGTCCAAAAGAAGAAAAAACGTCGATGTAAATAGTTTACTTAAAACCAAAAAGCTATCTAAGGAATCGGAAGAATTGAAAACGTCTAATAAGAAAGGGAGCAAAGAGCGACATCAATCGAAAAAAGACTCGGAAATTGTACGATCTGTGAAAGAAACGAAAGAAAACAAAAAGCGGAAAGAGGACTTTGAGGAAGACTATGAATCTCCGGTGAAAAGCAAAAGTAGAAAAATTGAAAAGAAAGAGCTCGAAGAAACTGGAATATTAACGGACAACGCTAAGAAGAGCAAATTAAAAAAGATTGAAATAGAAGAAAGTGACATAGTATTCGAGGAAGATAAGAAACAATCTTCCTATGTTAAAACGAAAAAGAATCGTAAGAAGGAGAAGACGAATTCAAAGACTGCAACAAAGGCTGATGAAAAATCTGACAAGATTCATACAAAGCAAAAAGATAAAAAATCAAAACAAAAAAAGAATGAGGAATTAAAGAACGGAGAGTTAAAAAGACAAACAGATCCCAAAGATGTAGGATTAGAAAGTACTTTAGACTCGAAGCATACTCACATTTCCAAGAAGCTCTCTACGTTAATCGGTAATAAAGACGTAGATTCGCTTGACGGTTTAAAGGATAAGATAAGCGATAGAAGACGTGAGGAAAAATTGAAAAACGAAAAAGAGAAGCAGAGAAAAGCGGTAAAGAGCAACCCTCTCACATATTCAGTAAAAGTGCCTTCAATCAGTAATATTTTCCACGACAGTGACAAAGATGGTGCAAAGCGATCAAAGTCGAAGAAAAGTAGTGCGAAAGAGGATAAGACCGTGGATGCAGATACAATTAAGAAACAAGAATCCGAAATCGGTGAAAATAAAAAAGTTCATGCTAAACATACCAAAGCAATGGAAGAGAATTCTACGATTCAAGCATTAAATCAAGCAACAGAGAAAACACTTCATGTAAGTTTACGATGAAAATGTCATTTTTAATATCGTTTATCGAGAAATTTTATATTTATATAATTTTATATATTAATTATATATAATATTTTATATATTAAATATATGTATATAAATTTTACATACATACACATATATACAATATATATGTATAGAGGATATTAATAAACTATAGGTATAAAATTTTACAGTACAGTATAAAATTTTGAGAGATTGATATGTTGAAAAAGAGATAAGAAAGTTTTCGTGAACATATGTGGAAACACTAATAATTTTAGAGTTTACGAGATATTCAATTCTTTGATATATACGTCAATAATTTTGTGTAAACTATTTTATATCCACTGTAAAATAACTTACATTTCACTAATTTGTCGATATTAACATATTGCATATTCCAAAGTGTTTGTTATAAAACATGTAAAATTACGTATCTATTTCTTCTCATTTTATTTATATCTTGCACATATATGTATATTGATTTGGCTATTGCGTGTGACAGGATATCAACAAATGGCTTGACGACGCGCCCAAAATCTGTGGATTCTCCTCCGGCAGTGACTCTCCAGTACCTCACATTCCACCAACCGAGTCCGGTCGATCGGGATCGAAGGCAGAGATCGCTACGCGTAAGAGACCGAGCTCCATCAAAATATTTGGTCCTCATGGACCGAGTCGGCCGAAGAAGATACAGCGCACGATCGACCGTTTACAACCCGGAAAGAGTAAGGGAAATTTACTCTTGAAAAAACCGCTCAATAATCCCAGCGCCAATAGCAATGACATCGCGCCGTATTACGCCAATGATAACGATCAATCGAGTAAGGATCTTGACGAGGAACCGAAGCTCAGTTTAGGTACTGTGTTGAAGAATGTAGATTCCATACACTTGATCTGCAAAAGTTTGGTATCGTCGCCTAATCTTTCAAACGATGACGAGGAGGAGGATCGCGCTCTTACTCCGTCTAACGTTAAAGAGGAAAAACCCGGCGTTAAGGGTACAAAGACATCGAGCGCAACGGAGGATAAAGAAACGACTGGACCCAAGAGTACGGAGGAAGTGCAGAAACCAAAGTCCGCTACGCCGAATTTGAGTGCCTGGTTCAAAGCCTTCGGGGCGCCAAAATCAAAAAAGAAGGACGAGGAAGTGGAAGAGGCCGCGCCGACGAAGAAAGACGGGGATCTGCAGGAAGTGTTTTGCGGCAGGCAACGACGGCTTAGCACCGGCGGTAGTAGTGTCAGTGAATCGGTGTCTAGTTTCTCTCAGGAATCGCCGCCGGCGATTCCACGCGCGGCGCGTTCACCGCAATGTCAACCCGCGATGACTCCGACCGAGCCGATAAGAGGCGCGGGATTTTATCAAGACGCTCTGTCGACCGGAAGTAGTCCGTACAACAGTCCTTATTACGCGACACCACCGAGATACAGCGCGCAGCTGCCACCCACGCCGTCCCCGCAAAATCCTCATCCTTTGTCACCGGCCTATCCGTCGTCCTACGAGCAGCAATCGCCCGTCTATCCTCAGGTGCACGCGCAGCCGCCTTATCAGTCGCCGTATCAGAAATCCTCGCCCCAGGAGAATCCCAACGAAGCGTATTCGCAGATGTCGCCGCAACGCTTTCCCCAACAGTTGCCCGCCAACAATCAAAACCAGTCTCCCGTCTATCCGCAACACTCTCCGCAGCCGATGCAACCGGTTTATCCTCAGCCAACTGCTCGCACGCCGCCGTCAAATTACTCGCAGCCCTCGCCGCAACAACCGCCTACGCCGAATTATTCGCAACCGTCTCCGCAGCAGAACGCGATCGCTAATTATTCTCAGCCTTCTCCTCAGGCGGTCGCCAATTATCCGCAAGCTTCTCCGCAGCAGCACTCGCCCTACTCGCAATCTTCTCCTCAAACACCGCCGAATTATTCTCAACCTTCTCCGCAGCAGCAGCAGCATTCTCCGTACGCGCAATCCTCTCCTCAACAGCCCGCCGGATATGGTCGTCTCTCGCCGCAGCCGCCACCAGCCAACTATTCTCAATCCTCGCCCCAACCACCCAGCGCTTACTCGCAGCCGTCTCCTCAGCCGCCGAATTTCTCCCCTTCGTCATCGCCGCAAACACGCTCCTCCAGTTACTCGCAAGGGTCACCTTCGCAACCGCTCAACTCTTCGTACCCGACTCCTCCACAACTCGATCGAAGCTACCCGCAATCGTCGCATCAGCAGCAACAGATGCAGACTTTTCCTCAACACGCTTCGCCGCAGACGCAAACGTCTCCGTTTTCCGAACCGTCGCCGCAGAATAGCCCGTACTCGCAATCGTCCCCGCAGTCTCTAACCAATTACTCGCATCAGTCGTCGCCGCAGCAGCCGCCGCCGACGTACTCGCATCCGCTACACTCGCCCCAGACGCCGCCGAATTACTCGCAGCTCTCGCCGCAACAGACTCCGGGAACAGCGACGGCGGCAAACTACTCGCAACCGTCGCCGCAACAACAGTCTCGCAGCAGTTATCCGCAATCCTCGCCTCAACGGAAGTCCACGTGCAACCAGGCGACACCGTCGCAGCAATCGCCCAGTTACTCGCAACCTTCTCCGCAACAGCAGACGACCAATTATTCTCAGCTTCAACCGAAAAGCTCGGACGAGTATCCCGCAGCTACGGCGCTGCCTGCCGCTGCGAGCTATCCTCAGGATTTCAAGCAAAATCCCACGTACGTTCAGCAATCGTCTACGATATCGTCGTCCGTGAACGAATCCGATCATCGGACGGAATATCTAAAGGCTAACGCTACCGAGAAGCCGACGACGAGCGAGACTCAACAGAGGAACTTTCCCGTTCAGTCGGAATCGTCGTTGAATCTAAACGCCGCGAACCATCAGATCTATCAGTCGCCGAGTCAATATCCGCCAACTTATCCGAATAATTTCCCCAACGTTGAGCTTCAGAGATCCGTCTCGAGACACAGCGGCGGCCAGCAACAGACGCAGCAGCAATCGACGCCACAGGAGTCGCGGGATTTCATGGAGATCCAATCGCGCGGTGGCTACCTCGGCAAAACAGCACCATCCGGCAACAGCGGGGAGCAATTACCCGCGCCCTCGTCGAACCAGTTGCGGGCGTACCAGGAGAATCTGACGACGGCCCACGAGTCGCTCTATCCAGGTGGTTTCCAATCCGGTTACCCGCTAGCGCCACCGAATTCGCGGCCGGTGTATTCTAATCCGCATTATTTCGATGCCGGCTCCAAATCCGCTGGCGGCGGCGGCGGCGCGTCTGTCAGCCCCACCGGCAACCCGCCTCCGATGAAGAAACGCGCGTACGAGCCGCCCTCCACCACTGGCGGTGATGTATCATCCAGTTCGAGGGGTCTGCAGGAGAGCGCGACGGCGCGTCCGAGTCAGGAGCAGTTCCCGAGTTTCGACCCGATGATGGCTCTACCTCAATCGGAGGTCTCCGTCAGTCAGTACGACGGCACGCCGACGTTCATCGGCGGGCTGGCCGATTCCATGGCGGCTAATCCGGCGTACGCGCGTCTCAGCCTCGGTCTCGTAGGTCGGACCCCGTCGGATCGCAAGGAGCAGCAGCAGCAGCAACAACAACAACAACAACAACAACTACTGACCATCCCGCGACCGTCACCTGCGACAAAGCCGGAACATCTCGCAGCTTACGGTCGCGGTACCGAGGTTGAACAACTCAATTTGTTGCAGAGTCTAGCGCAGAAGAACAGCCAGGGTATCCTGGCGATCTCGCGAGGACGTGGCGGCGAGGGCGACGCGCGAACCGCGCCTTCCGCGGCTACGATGACGCCGTCCAGCGCGACGCCGTCCAAGACGAAGCGAAGCCGGAAGAGCAAGCATCCGCAGCAGCAGGAGCAACAGAACGCGGCCGTCACAGCTGTGACGACGACGGCCGCCGTCGTCGCGGCCGATCAGCAGCAGCAAGCGGCTGGTATAGCCGCCTTTCCGCAGTACGCGGGCGACTCGATCGGCGCCCTGAAGACAACAGCCGCGGTCGCGGTCCCGCCCGCTGGCAGTGCCTTCAACTTCGCCGCTTCCACCAGCGGCCCGACCCCGGCGCCGCAGTTCGCCTACGACAAGGACGCGGCGGCCGCGTTCGCCTTCCTCACGGACGAGTTTCGCAATCACACCAACTACTACAACATGGCGCTTCGGCAACAGCAGCAGCAGCAGCCACCCTCGGTGGTGCCGCCTACGGTGACGAACGCCTCGGGTCAGCCGACCGCCTGCAACAAGCTGGGTAATCAGCCGGCGAGGAACTATCCGCCGCCTCATCCGTTCCTGCATTCAGCCGCCGCTGCTGCAGCCGCCGCTCAGAGATCCTACGTCTCGCCGGTCTCCGCCTACGTGACTCCGCACTCCAATCTGACGATGGATCAAGCTGCCTATCAGCAGTACATCCATTCGCTCTATGCTCTTCAGCCACCTCCGCCGCATCATCACCGACCATCCTGGCTTTAGCCGCTAAGATCCTTGGAAGATCGATTCGTGATGATGACAAATTAAACTTCCCCGATGAGATGGTGGACCTCGGAATCGTACAATCGTGACGTATATCGAGAGGAGAATCGTTTCGGACAGATCTGTCGTCGCGCGATACTGAATGTTACTTGAAAGTCTCTTGGCGAGCACGCGAGAGAGCGGTATGACCCCTTTGTTTGGATTTTTTTTAATTTTATTTTATTTACATAAGGGACATCCTCCTCGCGACTTGTCTTTTTTATTGTTTTTTACGCAACTGACGGTGTGAGAGCTCTTTACGGAGGCTAGGTAAATAATACCCTTTGTAGATTTCTTTAACCGCAGCTTCCTTTTTTACAAATGACCGACTAATTCCGAATGTACCTTTGACATTTTTACACCGTTTGTCCGAAATGGAGGAAGTCTAGCTTCTATACAGTATAAAAAAAAATAAAAATAATCTGTACATAAGGGGACAAGTCTACTTTCGATATAGGAATTTTTGACAGTTTTCTAAAAATGAGACCGACAGGTTTAATAGCTCTAATTATGTCAAAGTCGCTAACGTCGAGAGTATGTCGATCACACGTCTATCAAAAGTTCCTCCGTGCAAAATGTCGGGTAAAATATATTTGTGAATAACAAGAATGATATATATATATACAGAGCAAAATTTTTCGTTAAATTTTATTATAAATTTTCCCATGTTTTTAGTAACTTTGAGACAACACTTGACATCTATGTAAATATTATAAATAACTGCATAATATATAATTAGATTTCTTTATAAATATAGAATATATATATATAGGACTTTTTAAATATTATTAATTATTAAAGAGAGAGCAACAGAAAATATATTGTATTTAAAAATTTATACATTATATCTTATATTTCTATTACTACTTTAAATTTTTTCTATTTAACAAAATAAAACTTGACAAACTCTTTAACATTTATCAAAATTAATTTTTATTAATAGATTGTTAAAATTTTACAAGATACTTTAATAAAATTTATTCGAATGCATTTAATATTTTATTATAGTACATATTAATATATAAAAATTATATATAAAATATACTTTAAAATGCCATGCTGTCCCAACGATTACCATCTTTAGGGTAAATTTTAAAAGAAAATTTTCTCGTGTATGTATATAAATATACATATATATAATGAATATACATATATATAATAAATAATGCTTTATATATATAGTATATGATATGTATATATATATACACTTGTTAAATTTGCATGCGAATGTATTTTACCCAACACCATTTCTCGTGTTGACAAACGCACGCGCGAACGAATGTATGTCTTGTCGGTATGTGTGTGTGTGTTGAAAAAAAAAACGGAATTATGCAATATTCGGATTTACGATTAATTATTAGTGACAGACAAAACCCCTGTAGCTCCGAGGTTCGGGTCCATGATTCGCTGAGTGTCATCTAGCTGTCGATTTTGCGTTGATTCTCTCCGTTCAATCCGATTTATAGCGATTAATTGTCAATCATAGGAAGCGTATAGAAGGGCGCGAAAAACATTTTTGCGAAACCGAAGAGAATTTTTATGTATAATAAATATCGGACGCACTCTGTTGCTGGTGTATGTTATGTAGATTACTAACATTATAAGGCTAGTACATAAGATTTAGGCTTTCTTTGTATATATAAAATACATATCTCGCATAGAAAATATGCTCGATGTGAAGGGAGATCTGCAAAATCTGGGAAGATTTTAGGATCCGATCGCGACGAAGAGAAAATCGCGATGGAAGACGAGAATGTTGAAAACAGAGACGCATATATAATAGTATATAACGAGATCACATATATGTATATATACATGATATATATAATATATAATATATATATATTATACATATGTATACATATATGTGTGCAAGCAAAGACAAAGACGAAATATACACACGCCGCTAATTATCATAATTACATTCATTAACTCATCTTCACGAATAGAACCACATGCGCGCGCGAATGTCGTCGGAAAAACAAGCGGTATATTGAAACTTATAAATATATACATATATATTGTAAATGTATATTGTAAATGTATCGATGACACAAATTAAAACACAGTTTGTTACAAAATATCGTAAAGTTAATTCTGTGATAAGATTGACATTCGCGTTCTTAACATATGTATGTTGAGAAAAAATTCGATATATTTTTTTGTTCATTAAATAGCGACGATTTATTTACATTTTATTAATGTATATGTATCTATATGTTTATATGTTATATCTTGTTAATATGTATTTCAATTTTCATATATATTTAAAAAAAAAAAAAAAAAGCAAAACCTTGACATATTAAATAAAAATAAAACATGTTTTTTTATGTATTTTTTTTTAACATTTTTAACATTCAGGTTTTACAGGACGAATAAAAAAAGTAAATTCTGAAACAGTATATGTTAAAAGTTAAAAAAGAAAACAGGTTTCTTTTTTCTATTTTTTTATATATATAGAGTATAGAGCACATGCATCTGATTTATTTTAAACGCGCAAAACTAAAAATATAAACCAGTTTTTTGTGTAGCCATTATATAATATTTTTTTTTACACATCTCTAATTCGCAGGACATCGTACTCTTATCCTTTATCGCATATAATTAAAGTTACATCTATATATTGCAGCGGTAATTTTCCAGTATTCTGAAATCTATAATTCACATATATGTTACGTATAATAGATGATAACAGACACGGAACAGGCAGCCTAGTAACAATAATAATCAGCTGACAGCGACTTTTAATGGGACACGTAATTGAAGAAGAATCTGCAATAAAGATGCAACGTATACATATTTGTACGAAAAACTCGCTATATAATGAGTTTAAATATCCGCGCAATCAAGTGGATCTTTGCGAGGTTCATAAACCGGTTGATATAATCAAGACATATCTATATATGAGATATAAAATCCTACAGATAAAATTGCGTAACGGACTGATAAAAAAAAGACCGCCAAAGTGCCTGTATCTATATTTCTTATCTCTGTCTCGTGATTCATACGATGCTGCAAAGTATACGTGCGCATAAGCAGCTGACAGTGACAGGGTGATAGGATCTCGATTCACGAGTGGCGGATGACGGGTCGGTGAACAAAGTGCAAGAGGGACTCGCGCAAGCGATAGAGAGGGTTTTGGTTAAGCAACATCTCGCGCGTGAGATGGTGAACTTTATTACGTACTCTATTAGCCCGAGATTTGTCAGCACGTTGCGCGTTCGAGGTAAAATTCGCTTCTCCTGGCTCTTTCTTATTTTTCGATAAATGAATGAACGGCTTTACATTTCAAGCGTGCTACATGTAATTCCCACGTTGGTACATACAATGGGCCGTATAACTCGCCGCTTTATATAAATATAATAAAATAAGATAATCGTCCAGTGCTAGTCTTGAAAATATAGAGAACGTTGTTGCGTGAGAATATTTTACGTGACTGAGCGAATTTGTTCCTGATCCAGTTTCAAAACACACGCAATGATGACATTGTTACACAATTTCTTTTTATTTTATTGCAGATAAAAAAAACAGTATAAATCAAGAATATCACTAATTGATCGTACAAACTGCAACAAACATGTTGGAAAACATAAATAAGGAATTGGCGCCTATGAAGTCACATTATTTTCTTTACAATGCTGGTGAGTCTCATTTCTTCGTTTCTATATTTTTATACAAATGTCTCTTGCATTTTGTATTGATTGGTCTCGTTTATTTGCAGCGACTGCACCAATGGTACAATTTTTGCCAACGATTGGAAAGCAATTGGGCTTCTCTGGGACATTAGTCGGCATGATATATACAGTATTACCAATTTCTGGTCTAATTGCGAAACCATTGTTTGGTGGCTTAGCCGACAAATTCAGATTGCATAAGACTTTCTTTTTGATATTCCAAGTTGTTTTGACGATAGCTTTATTCTCTATTTATTTCATTCCTGATGTGGACAGGAGCGCGAGCGTTACTCTTATCTGTAACAATAATATCCCGTTTCTAGAGATTTGTCCACGAAACAAATTCTCACAGAAAACATTGAGTGCCGTAATATTAGAAAATATCCATATTAACTCAGTTTGTCAGGTATGTATGAATTGAATATAATTTTTCATTGCATGCATTATTCTTTTGTATTAAAAGTATGTAATAAAAGTTAAAACATTCCTTTATAGTTATCCTGCGAAGGAGTACCTCATGGTTACATAGAGTTATCTGGCAGGAATGTTTCGATGAACAGCACATTTGATTTTAGTGCGCAATTTGATATATATCAAGACTTACTCGTAAGAGAAACTTTGTTGAAACGTTGTTTTGGAGAAATGACATTAATAATATTGTCGAAAAATTATTTACAGACGAACGACTGCGTAGATGTAAAGGTACATACGTTTCTGGATGGTGTCACACATGTTCCAGTATGCGGAAAGCAATTGGAAACCAACTGCATGGCAACCTGTCACAACAACAGTGCATTTAATCATCTTTTACAAGAGGCCAAGGATTCGCACAGCGATACAAAACAATCTACTTACCAGTTCCATCTATTTTTGTGGGCAGCCATAATAAGTTGGATCGGAATGGCCGTTGTGGTCAGCATAGGAGATGCCATCTGTTTCGATCTTCTTGGTTTGTATTCATAACATCGCATAAATAATACTGATTTTGTGAAATGGCTTCTTTCTTATATCGTATACTTCAGGTTACGAGAGGAGGAACGATTACGGGAAGCAGAAGATGTGGGGCAGCATCGGTTTCGGCTGGTTTGGTATAGGCGCAGGCTACCTGGTGGACCTTTGGAGCCAAGGACAGTACGAAAAAGACTACACTTGTATATTTTACATTATGCTGATAGCTATGTTGGCCGATATCCTTGTAGTATCTCTGACATTGAGAAAGGTACAAGAGTCTTAAATATATTTAGTTACACGATTAAATTAAAATTAAGATAATGCAGAAGAGAGAGAGTTTGGTATACTTCTTACTTATCAAAAGAATCCGAAATTGGCAGGTAATGGGAGAAAGCAGTATCGTTACAGAAAAATCCAGAATGCTCTACGGATGAACCGTCACTATTGCGGGAGCTATTGAGCGTTGTCAAAGAAGGGAGAGTATTGGTGTTTGCCTGGTGGTGCATAGGCGCCGGGATGTGTACGGCGGTCATTTGGAACTTTCTGTTTTGGTACAGCGAAGACCTAGCGACCAGCTCTCACATTGCGTGGATTAAGACTCTGCAGGGTCTTATGACCGGCGTTCAGTGTTTCTTGGGAGAATTGCCCTTCAACTTTGTATCAGGCAGCGTATTGAAGAAACTCGGCCACATGAACGTCATGAGTCTCGTGTTGCTCGTTTATGCAATCAGGTGAGTAATTAAAATATCTTGATATCTTATTACGTATAATTTATTATTTGTACATTGTGCTATGATAAAAATATCGATGTAATTGTCGCAGATTTATGGCATACAGCATTATATCAAATCCTTGGCTGTTTTTAATTCTTGAATTGCTCCATGGACCCTCGTTTGGTCTATGTTGGCCAACAATGGTGTCTTATGGTGATAAAGTGACACCATCTGGTACCAAAGCTACTATGCAAGGCTTTGTCGGTGCCATCTTCGAAGGAATTGGTGAGTCATTAGTCATCCATATCGTGTAAAATTGTCTTTTTTTAATATGCCTGAGCGTAATTCTTTTATCATTTTAGGAGTGGCAAGTGGTAGCTTCATATGTGGTTGGTTGATGGACACATTTGGAGGTGTTACACTACTAAGAACGTTCTCAGTAGGTGCACTCATATGGTTGAGCATATTTTGGTTGCTGGAACTCTTACTAAGGAAGATGAAAGCCAATCCATTATTTCAAGGCCATAGTCGTGAGTAACGATTATGTGGATTATATAACAAAGTATATAAAGAGTTGGCACATTATTTTAGCCCGAGATTCATAATTAAAACATATTGTATTGTGTTCATAAATATTTTAAAAAGTTAGAAAAAACAATACAAAATTATGAATTTTGGGAATATTCTATATATCGCATGTGTTAAAAATAAATTTGCACTTTGATTAATACTTCTTATATCCATTTTTCTCTCTTGCATATTTCATGATGGTTTTCCTGTTTTCTTTTTTTTCAGATTTAGCGAATTACGCCAATCCAGATGATGCTATTCTTATGACGATAAGTCAAGAATTGCAAACCTATTAACAGAGAAATTTTATGTGGGACGAAAATATTATTGCACAGTTGAAAAGCTGAGCAAAATTAATCTTTCACTGCATATGCACTGCATGCTGAAAGAAATATTTGTCTTGTCGTGATATTTTGTCTTTTTATAATATTCACAAGAAAATTTAATATATTATTCAGTATTATATGTCATAAGTGTAAATTATATCGCGCACACATACGATATCATCTTTATTGTAATATATATTTTTCTAGATTATGTTTTTCGTTTATTTACCTTTGTGTTTTCACATGATGCCAAAGATAACGAAACTTAAAATTTTTGCCGAGATAAAAGTATCACAAGTTGATAGTTTTGTATGTGTACGGAATATAAGAACGTAAATTGTAAAATTAATAACGCGTATCGTGTGATAAACGTTTAGATATTTTGAATATTGAAATTATCGACAATTTCATCACATTGGTTTCTCATTATTTATATGGAATCCCTATTCAGAAAAATGGTCAATTTGCAGCACCTTTAGAAAAATGTAGGTAATGAAAAGAGCAATGAAGATTGAAAAACTACAAGAAAAATTTTATCTGCATAATATAATCAAGAGAGAGAAAAAGAAAAAAATTAAAATTATCAAAACTAGTCAGCAAAATATCTCAACCATTTATTTTCATCGTGAATCCATTTTCCAAGAGCGGAGATATACCGAATAACAAATTGTTATAGAGCGTGCCTGTTCGATCGCAATCAGTCGAGTTAGCAACTTTCTTCCGAATCTCGCCTAAAATCTATCGATAAAAAGCTACAAATAACTTTTCTCGTACTGTTCGTACCGCAACATTATTCCAGTGTAAGTCGCAACGTATATAATCTTTGTAAATCCCCTCGCTTTTATCGAGATACGAGATATACAAAACTGTTTATGCCTTATTCCAGCAGCATTTAGTCTTGTTTTGGCATCGATAATCGTTGAGTGAGGGAGCGCGATGGCGAAGTGGCTCGAGCACTACTCGACGGTTCTATCATAGCTTGCAGATTGGAGATCTCGCCTGTCGCGGTCTCGCAACAATCGTTCATGATAATCCCACCGCCTGGATGGATGAACGCGAGACTACCCTCGCTGGATGAGGCCAGACTGGTCGAGAGAGGCGGCGATCGTTCTTTAGGCGACGCTGAGGAAGCGGGATTAGCCATAGGCGAAGCGTTGGAACACGTAGCGGTCTCCAATTTGCCGTGAAGCTCGAGTATACGACCTTCCAGTAGCAGATTGATCTCCACCTGCGCCCGATATTTTGATTCGACGGCCTCCAACTCGAACGCGTGTTGCTCCTTCGTTTCTTGCAAGAGTCGTTGCACATCCAGCAGCTGCGTCTCCTTGCGCGCCTCTTTATTTTCTAACTCGCTCAGACGCGCCTTCAGCGCTTCCAAGTGCGATGTTCGCGATTCCAATTGTCGCCGAATATCTACAAAAAAATTCGATAAACTTATGTAATTTGTATCTGGCGTTTTAATTTTTTCTATTTCCACATTCGGACGCTTACTGTTCAATTCTTCCGTATAGGACTTTTGAATCTGCGCCGCTTCTTGTTTAATAACCGTCGGTGAGAGAGTACTTGTATTTTCTTCGAGTCTTAATTGCACCTGTGCAAAAATAAGAGAGATGTGTTCAAATTATATCCTGTATAATGTACATTAATATCGATCTTTTATATATAATTCGACTTAAATTTTTAATAACTAATTCACATTTTGCTAAAATAATTTTCTAAATTCGAAATTTGTGCATACCTCTCCTAAAAGCACGAATTTTTTCTGCATAATATCCAGAGTGCGCTCCAATTCTTTACCACGATCCGCAGCCTTTAGAGCTGCTTTTAATTGATGCCCCGCAGTGAATAGTTCCGCCTCGGTAGAACGAAGTTGTTGCTGTATTTCAGCCGCCTTTTTCTGCTCGCTTTTCAATTCCAATTCAAGACACTCTAAACGTTCCTTGAACGCGTGGCTCTGTCGTTGTTCCTCGACGCACTGTACACATAACGAAAGTAAATTAGTCTTTCAATCTTGTATAATTTCTTGCAGTATCATAAAAATGAACTGGATATATATTTGAAAAAGTCATACTTTAGTTTGCCAATGGTGCACCGTTTCTTTGTATTGTTCCTCAGCTTGGTGCGCTTCCTTTTTATTATGTTCCAGTTGCGCTTTCAATGTTTCCACTTCTCTTTCCACCATTTTTAATCGATCGGTCTACAAAGAAACAAATAATATCAAATTTATTAATTGCGCGTAGAGAATTTGATAAATGTTATTGCACGAAAAGAATTCTGAACGGACCAAAGCAAGATTATTCTCCTCCGAAGCTCGCAAGTCCCTCGATTTACCGAGCAAACGTCGATTACGTTCTGCATGGACTTCTCGTCTTTGCCTTTCAAACTGTAGTTGCATTTGCATTAATTGAAGTAATTGATTGGCGCAGCTTGGATCTATGCCATCATCGTCTCCTCCGTCCTCTTCCACATCCTCGTCTCCTTTCTTCTTT
The DNA here is from genome assembly GCF_030444845.1 of Prenolepis imparis. NCBI lineage: Eukaryota > Metazoa > Arthropoda > Insecta > Hymenoptera > Formicidae > Prenolepis > Prenolepis imparis. The sequence continues at coordinate 702,611 of NW_028141175.1, forward strand.
TGCCTCTGCCTGGTACCGTTTGTTTCTGTAAAAAAGCTGGTGTTTCACTTTGCTTGTCAGAAATACTCTCATCCTTACACGTTATATGTATGTTATTTTATATTTACTCGTTTTGCTAGAGAAGCTATTCACTCTTGTACAAGTCTCGATATACCGATCGAGCATGCTGATTGGTGACAGTCTTGAGTCGGAACCTTCCTGGCTAAAGTTTTGGCTATTCTGATCTAACAGTCCCAAGAACAGATATTCGTACGGAAATAGCTCGCACGTTTGAATGCTGACATCCTCGCGTTTGGTCGTCCCTATTAATTTGGGTTGATCTGTTACGTCTTCGCTACATTTTTTCTGCATTTCCATATCCGGACAAGATTTAGAATGCCGAATCTGCGTGACAGAACGTAAGCATTTTTTTCAATCAATTATAATTGTTAAGATGCAAATACAGTTGTATTGTTCGGTGATCTTTAGGGAAATTTTTCCGAGTTCTTTTATACTCTCACCTTGTGCGCTACATTTGAATCTGAGTCCTCCGACGAGAAATGACGTTGAGAATACAGTCGAAGTTTATAAATCTTTTGCGATATCGAATCAGTTAAAGCGCTAACTGTATTCTTCTCATTTCGTGCTTCGGACTTCAGTTCGACGTATTTTGGCATTTCAATTGTTCCATTTCCATGTGAACTAACTATCTCCAGTATCTGTATTACAAAATTATATATAAATTTCTATTTAGTTTTTTTATTCGATACAGAAAATCCATCAGATAAATTGGAATTACCTCTTGATCTTCTTGCTCAGAATCATTCTTCCCGTTTTGACTTATCGCCATTTCTAAGAGCCTTCCACTTTCTTCGCTATTGCTCACTAATTTTTGCGGCAGTTGTAAAACACTTTGTCTATCGCTCATAATCTTATTTAGCCTATTCGACAGAAATCCATGCGTACTTCCTGCGATATCCATGCTTCTCATTGCAGAAGAAGAATTTATGGAAGTGGGTGTTGATGGCCGAGAAGATGCACTGTTGCTCAATGCATTTAGAGCACGAACTGCGCCAGATGTCAAAGGCGCTTGTCTCGTTGTTAATTTTCGTAGATCCTGCATAAGATGACAGAAAATGATAAGATGTAAGAAATATTTCTCTCTCTTTTTTTTTTGAGAACGCGCGTATAATCAGATTATTTCCATATACCTTAACAGGAGTCGTTTCAGGAGTAGCTTCGATAGCAGCCTCAGGCGGTGAAGTACCACTTCTATTGTTGTTAGGCGTCGGTGGGGCAGAACGTGGCTCGTGGGATGTATTTTGAAACGACGGACTATGCGGTGGCACCGCCATACTGGGTGACCAGAACTTATCATCTTCCCCATTACTTATCTCCACAGTTGTTACTCCGCCACAGATGTTTATCGGCGCGCAAGTAATGGAAGATTGATCTGCATAGATAAATATATACATAAATAAAACATAATTTTTTTTTAGACACGAAGATGATAATGCTGACCTAGAGGTGGAGTGCACCGAGCATTAACTACGCTTAAAATTTCCTCTCGACATTTGTCTAATGTAAAACGGCCACATTCTATCACGATATCGTGATGTTCCATCTTTTTCCATCTATTAAACGGAACAAAAATAACGACTTAGACACATTGCATAACATGAGGTATATTATTTCTCATATATAGCGAATATGTATACCTAGTGGCTGAAATTTCTGCATCCTTGGATGCTGTAACAAGCAAAGGATGCATACGCACGGAATCCAACATGGGTCTAATAGTATGAGTAAACGTAACCAATTGATCGCGTTGTATGTATTGTTGCTTCAGGTATGATATAAAATTGCAAGGATACATTGCATACAGTCTATGAAATAAGCTGTATAATCCTACCTACAATGGTGGGGTAATAAGTGAAATTTTGTTAGCTTGTCAATATATCTTATTTATGTTATGTACGACTGTTAAATATTCACCTGCAAATGTATGAGGTACAAATGGTCCTTGTCGATGACATTCGGTACTGTAGTGGTCGAAGTAAAAGGGGTAGAAGGGGAAAGTAAAGATGACTGATAATAATAATAAGAGGCCAAGCGGCCGAATACCTCAAATATTTCTGGTAGATATGGCCCTAGGGCGGCAGGTAACATTGGTAACAACATTACTAACAAAAGTAGGGCACTCATAAGTGGTAATATATCTGCCTCCACCTTGAAAAATACAGTCTTGCAAAATTATCTATCTATCTAATTCTTTCCAATATTTATAAAGTTATTTCTAGAAATAAATCTTAAATATTATATGGTTTAATATTTAAATTTAATTTTAACTGTGCATCAAGTATCATATAACAAATAATCATATAAAACAGTTATGTATATATTAATTATAAATAAATTATACATGTTTGAAACGATTCGTAACAATAACTAAAGGCACATGTGGAGTTGACAAATCAATGAAAAATAAAATTAATGCATATATGTTTATATGTACCTATAAAGAAAAAAAAGGGAAAAAGAGATATATTATTACCTTAAGTAATTTAAGTAGATCTCTGAATAAAGCATGATTGGCTAGCTTGTACAACCAAGTAGGTTGACGTCTAGCTATATGGCCGAGCATTGTGAGTGCCTGTATTCTCTGTCCGCTATTACCAGATTTCGAAAGAATGTCTGATAAACGATCCAATAGATGCTTGTCGTGCGGATCTCGAACTCCTGCTAATACTTCGGCAGTCCTCAAGGAATTTGTGGAGAGATAATAATCGAATAATCCATTTACCAACCAATTGTCCTTTGCTGCAAATGTAATTCAAGTAGTTGAGAGCAAGTACTATGTAATTACTCCAACATGATAAAATGTGCGCATATTACTCACTGCATAAGAAATGATCGTGGAATACTTTCTTGATCTCCTCCACCTCTCCGAGTTTATTGGATTCGAGCAGATGGAACAGCTCGGCAGCAGCACTGACACTCATTTCGACAGTGGTTTTCAATGGTGGCTCGGTTCGAAAGGTGCTATTCTATCATGATCCTTCGATCAGGCGGTAGAAATCGGTCTGATAACGTCGCTTCGAGGCATCCGCCGCCTATCATGCAAGACAGGCATTGTATGGAGTGATGATGCTAAAGTACCTACCGCAGAGAGAATAAAAATTATATATATATATATATATATATATATATATAAAAAAAAACACAAAATCTAGCAGATGGCCAAAATATCAGAAGACAATCCTAATTCACCGTATTTTCGTAACGATATTTTAACGGAGTATTCGGGCGGGGGGGAACCAAATATCAATCGCGAGACTCGAAAAGCGAGCGAGGTAATCGTGTCTAGGGCAGGAACGATGATCGCGCGAATCGCCGTCGAATTTACACAACGAACTGTCACCGTGCAAATTCCGTCTCTTCCTCGGTACAAGACGGAAAAGAGTGTTATGGGGTCTCACGGTGTAACCGCAAAACTGTCATTCGCGTTGACGACCGGTCGGACGATGATCCTCGCGAAACTCCACGGAACGCGCTCGTCCAAGTGTCAAATAATTGGGTCGTGAATTCACACGTATCTGAAGAGGAATTATTAACAGAATAAACTCACCCGAATCTCATCGAGTATCTCGAGCAGATTTCCGTGGGTCCTATGGCGGCTGGCGAGTACGACGGGGGGCTGAAGGGAGGGGGGAAACTTCCATACATCTCTTTCCTCTGGGCAGCTTCGGCGCTGCCATCTGGCCGTTGCGTGTCGGGCATTAATTTTTCAATATACCTAGATGGGATTCCGTTCGTTCGCAATGGAATTGTCTCACCGCCAACGACGATCGGTGCTTCTAGGGTTTTTCCCTAGACCGACCAATCAGGAGGCTCCGTAGGCATCAGCTGTTTCGCCGGTCTCGGCTGTCAGGAGGAGCCGATGACAGCGGGAGAGTCGCATCGCTATACATACGTATACGTATGTAGTTTCGGGGCAAGTATCATATGCGATCGCGATCGGATCATATGATTCGCACACACGCGCGAATTGCGCTACACGCGCGAGTTTGTTTGCGATTTGAGCTTCGAAATCTGAAATTATGCAGAGTCTGACCAAGTGCTCGAGGCGGCACTATGTTGCGTCCAGCCGGATATTTCATTTCCCACCGAAGAACATTTATCTCCCGAGGGAGAGGATCCTGCTCGACGTCAAGCACTCGATTTGCCCGCATAGGTTATCTCTCCCCTTGTCTTATCACGCAAGTATCCTCTGGTTTGTGACACCTTCTTCCGACTCCTATTCACATTTCGTATTTAATTAGATTAACTTTTGATTAAAACTAACTTTTGATTAAAGTTTAACAGCAATTAATTTTTTATTAAGCTTAATTAATAAGATTAATTTTTATTAATTCATAATATATCCCTCTGTATATAATGTATTGATGAATTGAATGGTAATTATATTTTACAAGGAAATGTCATCGATGTAAGTGTGTTTGTTTTCAGGTCTACAAGAAGATACGTAAGGAATTTCACGCCATACAAACTGCACTCTTGCGCGGCAGCAGGTTTACCCTTGCCCCGAGATTCGATAATGTCAGATATTTTAACACAACGTGTAGTAGGTCCAATAAGCAATCTTCAAAGGAATCGAATCCTGAAAAAAATGACAAACAGCCTGATAACGATGAACAGATGAAAGCGTTTCTTCGTAAGCTCTCTATGTGCTTTATATTGTTATATGTTTTCTTAGTCGCATTGAAGTATCAGATAGACACATCAAGAAGTACAGAAGTGAGTTTTTGTCGACTGCTGTTTTACACAGAAATCATTACAAATTGAAGATGCGAGATTTTTATTTACTACTTGTTTGTAAGCAATGTTTGCGAATAGCCTGCAGCTTCCGTCTCCTGGAATGAATTTGTGTATCATATGCTGAGCAAAGGAGAAGTTGAGGCGATTATTGTGAACCCCACTATCGATTATGTTATAATCGTGGTACACGAGGGTGCCATTATCAAGGGAAGGAGGAGTCCGTATAAAAGATATCACATGGTTGTGCCAAACATTGAAAATTTCGAAGAAAAGTTGAGGAAGGTGGAGAAAGATCTTGGCATAAAGGCTGGTGGGTAAAATCAATTTGCAATGTGGTAATAAGCAGTGTACATTGGAGATTCCATCTTTTATATTTTTAAAAAATTTTTTAGGTCAAGAAGTACAAGTGATTTACGAAAGAAAAGTAGGATACTTAGCGATCGGCCTAAGTCTCTTGCTTTTCTCACTGGTGGCTTTCGGTATCTTCACTTTCGTGAGAAAACGTTTCTCTTTCAAACCCTTTGAGATTATTTCGCAGATGAAACAAGCGAAATTCACGTTGGTCGAACCGTTAATGGGAAAGGGTAAGGGTGTACACTTTTCAGATGTAGCAGGATTGAGGGAAGCTAAGATAGAAGTGATGGAATTTGTCGATTATCTCAAACATCCAGAACGTTACAAGATACTTGGCGCCAAAGTGCCACAAGGTATGCCTATATGTATATGGAAAATTATCAACATTTCTTAGTTTATACTATAAAATCGGACATGTGTAATTGCATTTTCAGGCGCCTTGCTTCTGGGACCTCCTGGTTGCGGTAAAACATTATTAGCTAAAGCTGTGGCGACCGAGGCAAGTGTTCCCTTCCTATCCATGAATGGCTGTGAATTTATCGAAGTTTTCGGTGGTTTGGGTGCGGCTCGAGTTAGAGATCTATTCAAAGAGGCGAAAAAAAGGTTTGATGCTCTATTGTGTATTTTTTTTAATATATGTATTTTAATAATATTAATATTTGCGCCTTAATAAAACTTTCCATAGAGCACCGAGTATCATATACATCGACGAAATTGATGCAATTGGCAGAAAACGTTCAGACAGCTCGCTCGGAATTTCCAACAGCGAGTCTGAACGAACGTTGAATCAGCTTTTAGTAGAAATGGACGGAATGATAGCGAAGGAGGATGTTATTATATTGGCTTCAACGAACAGGGCGGATGTATTGGATAAGGCGTTACTGAGACCTGGCAGATTCGACAGACACATCTTGATCGATCTTCCTACTTTAGAGGAGAGACAACAAATCTTCGAGACTCATCTCAAGAAGATATCTTTACGAAGCGACCCTTCAAAATATTCGGGATACCTGGCTTACCTTACACCTGGATTCAGCGGTATTCTTTTAAATCGATTCAACGGACAATGTTTTATTAAAAAACTTTGCCAGTTATATATAAAATTTTTTTCTTTCCAGGCGCTGATATCGCGAACGTTTGCAACGAAGCAGCATTACACGCCGCGAGAGATAAGAAAAAACAGGTCGACAGCAGCGATCTCATGTACGCGGTCGACAGAACGATCGGTGGCATAACGAAAAGAAACAATCCGTTGACTCCGTCTACGAAACGTGTCGTCGCCTACCACGAGGCCGGTCACGCGCTAGTGGGCTGGTTGCTGGAACACACAGACGCGTTGCTCAAAGTGACGATAGTCCCACGAACCAATCTCAGTCTGGGATTTGCACAATACACTCAATCTGATCAGAAACTCCACAGCGGAGAGGAACTCTTCGAACGAATGTGTATGATGCTGGGCGGTCGAGTAGCGGAATACATAACGTTCGACAAGATCTCGACGGGCGCCGAGAACGACTTGAAGAAAGTGACGAAAACAGCGTACCTTCAGGTCCAACAATTTGGAATGAGTCCGGCCGTGGGTTTAGTTTCTTTCAATGAAGAGGTCACCGACCCGGTACGTGTATGAAACAATAACTTCGCAAGTCATTTGTCGCGTTTAAGAGCAATGTGTGTATACAATGTCCTTCCTCTTCTAGAAAAATAAAAAACCATATAGTAAAAAATTGGCGAATCTAATGGATGCGGAAGTGAGGAGAATAATAGGAGAAGCATACGAACGAACCCGACAATTGCTTCTGGATAACAAAGATAAATTGGATAAAGTATGTATATTTTATCAAAGTATATATGCTTGGAGTTATATAGGTGTATTATTTCACGGTATATAAAATATTTCTATCGACTTCCAGCTCGCGGAAGCTCTATTAGAAAAGGAAACGTTGACATATGATGACGTGGAAAAGTTAATCGGGCCGCCGCCGTTTGGGAAGAAGCGACTTGTAGAACCAGCAGAATTTGAAAAATCTGATCCAGCTAGAGAATCCCCGTCGATAGACGAGAGCAACAGTATAGTAAAATAATAGATTAAAAATGTTTTGTAGATATTTATATTGTATAAAGGAAGGTTGGTATGAGATATAAAACGTCAATATTGAAAACTTTGATTTTTCTCGTAAATTATTTGAAATACATATTTGTAAATGTTTTTATCAATATACTCATACATACCATATTTCCAATCTATGTACATCTTATATTATCATATTCATTATTATGTTAACTTAGATTGGAATAGGAATAAACAAAATTACACGAATGGAAGAAGTATAGCTTTTATTTCGACATTTAAGTAAAAACACACAAAAATTTGCTAAGACGCGCAGCCTGTGAAAAATATATAAAATTTAAATTTAAAAATTTGTTAAATTTAGAATGCATCACAATGTATACTTTTTTTTTATTTTGTTAACATTTATCTTTTTTTTTTCAATATAAAATAGATACGCGTTTTTCTATGTAAATATATTAGTTATATGAATAATTAAAATATATATTTTAAAAAATCAGAATAACATTATCTCTTGTACTCTATGGGCATCTTTGCTTTTTTGTTACAAAGATATTTGTCTTTTTCGTTACAAAGATAGTTGCAAGAATACAAATGTGCAACGAAGTTGATACATTGAGTACTTGGCATACATGCATTTGATTCGCTCATTAATGGAAGAGAATATCATGCAATCTCAAATATGCAGTCATCATATATCAGGAATTACATCACGCAATACAATTGTGTTTGTGGTCCTCATCAATCAATAATCAATCTGCATCTTAAATCTCGTTATCGATTTTAAAAATGATAGAAATCTAATAAACTTTTTAGATTGTTTAACAACCTATGCTAATGACAGCGGCGATTATAATATTTTATATAATATTAATTTAATTATAACAGAGTAACTTAAAGAAAAATCTATGGCATTGTAACTATTATACGATATACAAATCGATTTTATCAGATTAAGATTATATTATTTATGCCGCGATTTCACTCTGTAATACATATACTATATATTACATAGTATATCTATACTATATAATATGTAGTATATATAATTTAGAGTGTGTATACATAGTATATATATATATGTATATATTTAAAATGAATTAAAATCAATAAAATATAAGATGTCTTAAAAATACAAGAAAGAACGGTAACGATATATCGACAAAGAATATATATATGTTTGTTTACGTCGCAAATATTAATACGATCAGATGTGTAGCGCTTTAAGGCTCCTGGGTGCTCACCGCGGCCATATTGGATTGTGACGTCAGAGGCGAGAAAGCACACGCTGAAAATTCTTAGATGCCATTTTTTAATGAAAAGATATTTCGATTAAACAGCACTTCAGATGGCTTTAGCACACTCTTAAAAAACCCCGAAAACTATCCTTTTCCCTTTATAATCAATCAACATCTGTAAAATGATTGAGATATCAGACTTTGACATGCGGAATGACTGCGCATGTGCAAAGACCAGACGGACTGGGCTTCATAATATTACATTTTACAGCTGTTGATTGATTATATAAAGGGGAAAGGATAGTTTTCGGGATTTTTTATGAGTGTGCTAAAGCCATCTGAAGTGCTGTTTCATCGAAATATTTTTTTATTTCGAAATGGCATCTAAGAAATTTTAGCGTGTGTTTTCTCGCCTCTGACGTCACGATTTCGACATGGTCGGCAAGGAGCCGGGAGCCTTAATAAGCGTGACAATATCACATACTCGATATTGGCGCCGCGTAAATTCTAGGAACAATTATTACTCGAAGTTTTTCAAACTATGGACCATTTTGATTCTTTTTCTGCCCTTTGTCTTAATTCTTTGAGCAGGAATCTTCGAGTTTTTTTTTTGTATCACATTTAATGTTAATACTTACTGCATCAAAGATTTAATGATTAAATCTGTGATAACACCGTTTAGAGCTCGCTCCAAGTGCGAACCATCCCAATATATCTTGCCGCAGTGCTCGCAGATATAAAAGACCTGTACATTCTTCAGTACATTCAGTGGAACCTTGTCGATTTGTATTCGCATTTGGTATCTCGTTGTACATGTGGCGACGTCGATAGTGTCTACGGACAGACGCCAGGTGCGATGCTCGCTGTTTGTGAAATAATTGTTCGGATTCCGGGCGAGTTCGAAATCGTCGCTCGAGCTATCGTCGTCAATGCCTGCGCCGTTGGCTTGATTGGGCAGCACTCGATAATTGTTCTTTCTTATAATTTTTACGAAGCTGAAACGCGAAAACAAAATCGTCGCTTTTGTTATATATCATATAAAATTGAAAGAGGGAGAAAAGATTGTAAACAACAAATCGAAAATAGCATACCTTTGCACAAGATCGTCCATTAATTGCTTCGGGACTTTGACGAATTCGTCGCAATTACAAATTTGACATCGGCTGAAAATGTCATTCTGTGTGACAACGATACTGAAATGACGTAGGACTTCGCGCAATTGATTGTCAGGGGTGTCGGCCATTATCCTGTAGCAGTTCTCCAGTGGTAGATACTGCTTGAACTGCAATATATAATAAAACAGTTGTAATAGGTGATGATACATTAACAGGCTATGACAAACATAGTAAAGCGGATCTTACTCTTTCGCAGTTTTTATTACGCGTCAACAGAATCCTGTTTTCACGCATTGCCAATCTGGCGGAATCGTCTCCACCCTGATCAAACAAGACGTGTACGCAGTCTACGCCGCACATCCGTAATTTGCTGCTCAAGCCGCCCAACATCGAGTCGCATACAACGCGCCACGTATGCGCGGCGACCGGGTTCTCGTGATGTTGCCGTTGCACTCTGGGTTCATTCATGCCAAACTTGTCCCGAAATCTACTCTGAACATCCTCCCGTCTACCGACCTGTTTGTCGTATTTATTATAATTATCGCGTCTACTTTGATTACCATATCTGTTCGGGTGATCGTGTCTATTATGATTCTCGTGGTTGTCGAATCTATTATAATTCTCGTAGTTATCATATCTCTTTTGATTCTCGTATTTTTCATCGTTAGCTGCTCGCATCATTCCAAGGTGTGCATATCTGTTCTGATTGTAATTATCGTAATCGTCACATTTCCTTTGGTTACTACTCACTCCTTTGGTCCTTGAGTTATCATTAGTTATCCGAATTACTCCAAGACGTGCGCATCTGTCCCGATTCTGATTATCATGATTGTTATATCTTTTTTGGTTATTGTGTCTTCCATCATTAGCTACTTTAAGTATTCCAACATTTGCAGATTTATTCTGCTTATGATATCCCTGTTTGGGCGCAGGTTTGTATTTAGGCGCTGTTTCGTACTTTGGTGAAGCTCCTGTTTTCGCGCGATAATTCTCGTTGCCTCTATCAGGCATTGTTGGATTTGAATACGTAGGTTTCTGTAAAATAGTTTGATGTCTTGATACATATAATACATACACATAAGGAGTACATAACTGAATCAATATGTATATAGTATTTTAAACAATATTTATTCTCATATAAATAATCACATAATAGCACATCCAAAGTGCATCTGTCTGTTACATATATATAAAAATTACAAAAATATACAATGTCTTCTTTCAGCAAAAAACGTTGTCTATTGTCTATTATATTTAAAAAAAAAAAACAATATTAAAATAATTTTCTGTAATTTATACCTTATGTGTGGTTTTATTCATACTAGGTTTTTTATGTGCCTGTGGAATATGCTGTATTTCAGCACAAATATCTTCAAACGGTATATCCATATCTGCTGAATAATCCGCTAGTACTTTATATATTTCCAATAAACAATAAGCATCCAATGCTGTTATATAAAACATATATATATTAATTACATGGAAATGCATTACATAATTAGAAAAGAGAGATTACCAACCAGCATATATTATTTGACTTTCCCTAAGAGGTCTTAGCTCCCAATTTGAGAACTGATTAGACTTGTCCAATCTTTGTCCAAAACATAATTCCACAAGTTTACTTAAACTCTTGTTCGTGAAGTTTGGGTCACCCTTGTACGGAAAAATAAAGTTGTAATCTTCCGTTAATTTTCTCCATAAAATCATCAAATCGAGATATCCTTGGCCATGTGTTTTAGTGGACGATAGTATAGGTATACTATTGCGTATCACTGTCATGTCGTGTGCTATTCCAAATCCTGTGATAATGTACATTATGATTTTAATTTTAATACTAATATTTATATTGTTTTTAGTGATCATAAAAATCTATCATATAGTGATATTAATTGTTTGATTTGAATGTCAAATATTTAAAAAAATTATATATATATTTTTTTCTTTTAATATATATATATATTTAAAAAAAATATATGTGTGTGTATTACAGATATATAGCTATATAAAATAATATAGACAAACTACTATTTCAAATATTAGAAAAAGTACTTACCAATTTTAACAATATTTTTATTTCCGAGTAACATAAGACCAAGTTCAGCCCAAAGTTCAGGCAATTCATTACCAAGAGTAGTCACATCCAGGATATAAACATTATCCTCAGTAGCTACTTGGATAAGCGCTAACTCTGGTTGTTTAGTTCCTGTGCATAACAATACATATAAAAAATTCATATGGAAATATATTGTAAATTATTTTATGCTTTTGCTTTGTGTTCTCAAATTTTATTACCAAAACTAGGTTTCCACTCCAAGTCAATTCCAACTACAGTAATATTTCTCAATCCATTATCAAGGAATTCTTCAAATAAACGTCCATTATCCACTACAGTAATGCATTCTCTTGGTAATTTTAAGACATGATAATTTATATTATCTTCAATTGGTTCCCAATTTTCATCTCTACTTGTAGAAGCTCCATCATTTACTCCTATAAAGTATAAAGTAATGAAAAAGATATGCAAGAGCGAGCAATAAAGTATCAGGTGTAGACTCGAATGACTTAATGACAAGATTAATATACATATTTTAAATTTAAGTGTAGGCTAATAAGAACCAAATGGGGAGAAATTAATCTCAATTCTTAATTTCTTGGTATCAAATCAAGGAAAATTGATGCCCTGTGCACAAATAATCAGTTTCAACGAAAATTAATTCTTTCTTGAAACTGACGCACACCATCCGTGTTTGGTTCTTATTAGTCGTTTAAATTATTGAGAGGCTTAAGTTTTAGTTGACAAGATTGATGATCATAGTACAGAAACTTCGAGACTTTTTCTCGTTCGTGAAAACCTACAATATTATAGATATTGCTCAAAACGCAAATGTAAAAACAAATTGTAGAGCATTACCTTGCGCACCTTCTTCTCCTTCTGCATGCACTATCATCCACGGCCATTCCTGTCTAGGTATTTTATATTCCTTTGCCCAATATAAACCTTCTTGTGTATCATTGGTATTAATTAACATAAGAAGTAATTCCCTTTGTAATTTGTCATCATTTCCTATTGCCTCCCTTACCATCTCTCTCCAACTGGCAACATCTGCAATAAAAGAAGCATATAAAAGATTATATATATATATATATATATATATATATATATATATATATAATTTCCACAAGATGACCTTAAATAATTGTAAAAACTGGATACTTACTCAAGCTACCATCTACATAACGTTTATGTATAAGAAACTGCAATGCTCCCTCGTTTCGTTTTGTATTCAAATGTGGACATACATCAGGCGACAAATTGTACTGTTTTATTAGACGTGCAATAAGCTTAGTTATCGGACGAACTTGTGTTAACGATATCTTAACTTCTGGAATATCATTTTCTCTGAAAAGATTCACTTCAATGAAAATCTCGATTAACTAATAATAAGATCAAAATTTTGTATATGTGAATGAATACATAATCACTCACTCGCTAAATCGGTCTAATATGATTTGTACATTTTTTCCTGGTGCTATCAAATTATCTAAATAAGTCGTCAAGGCTTTTTGAACCTCTGGGCAGTCAACTAGAAATTCGTCAACTATTTGTAACTTATTTTGTAATATAAGTGGTAATAACAATATTTCTGGATTCATAAAATGGCTCTGCAATTGTAACATTGCAGCATATTGTGCAGCCTCCTTATATTCTTTCTCTCGTATCATATCCTATAAAAAAAAAAATATATATATATATATACACACATATACATATATGAATATTGTACAAAAATTATTAATTTTTGATGGCATACTTTTATCGTTGGTAAAAACATATCTTTATGTTCCACGAAATCATATATGGTAGACACCTTCTTAATTAGTAGCATTTGTTTCATATTTTTTTGCATTATTAATTTGAAAACTGCTAGTTTCAAATCAGGAACAAGAAATTCCTTATAACCTTCTTTTCTCTCTTCTATCCAATTTGAAAATTCTTCTATCACTGTAACATGAACAAAATAATTTAAGTTTCAAAGAATATACAAAATGCAAAATATATGGTACAAAGTAACAAAGTAATTTAATTTCAAAGGAATCTTAATTTTGAAAAAAAACTTGGAAATATTGTTTCAAATTATTTCAGGAAATAATTTGATAATTATTTACAGAATATATCTCCTTGACTTTGATATATGTTGTACAGATCAAGATAATTAACTTTGATTTTAATCTGCATATTGTTTTTAGAAGATATAACTATCAAGCTCAAAATCATTGGAGGTGTATCTGTGTAATATAAATAAATATGAAATATATTTAATTTATTTTCTATATTATGTAAATGTATTTTGAATAAAGAAATTACAATCATACACATTGCAAAAGGAATTAATAATTGAAAAGTAAAAACCTGCAAATGCAAGAGATTTGCTGTTTGTCATGTGATCAAAGTCAGAGGTGTTGACGAGGATTCTCAGTGTGCTGAGATATGGATTCGGTGCCGTTTCAAAGTAATCCGTTAATGTTTTACTAACACCATCGCACTTCTTCCCTATAATTGATTCAATTATCAATTAATACATGCGTAATTAATGCTTGATTACAAAATCAGGAAAACGAGCTAATTACAAATTGGGTATTGTAAACAAAGTGCATATTCTTTTTCTTTTAATGACATTAATTATTTGAGATCGTTTTAGTCTCTTGATTGGAGATTATCAGCAATTATTAAACAATAAATTTAAAGAATGCTCGTGTCCTTCCATGACCGCAGCAATCTTGGTGCTTGTTGTCGACATTATATAAACTTACAAAAAAATGTTGACAGTGCTCATGTTTGTTGACACATGTAATGTCATGTAATCAACGTTAAGTACTTTCTAATAAACCGTCAGTTATGTTTCAATTTGTATGGTTCTCGGTATCTTTGGATGTGTGCTGAGTCACTTCTTCTTTAAAACTGTAGTTTAAAGAATTTTTCGCTGACATTATATTCCAAACATCCATCGCCATGTAATTCTTTCCTCGGAATCCACTTGCAATCATCTGTCATACAGATTGCTGAAGTCTCAGAAAAACTCGTGCACTCTTTTTTAAATCCACACACAATGTACGTATGTATTTTTATATATGTCAACTATTATATTTTATATTCCACGTCTTTGTCTTATATTTTGTTTAATAGTTGCAGTCGATGGTCCACTGAAGAAAGCGAAATATATACGACATTTATCGAAATAATCAATAAATCTCAGGGTAAGAAAAAGAATCTGCGCTTCGTTTGTCGCGCCTGACGCTTAATTATAATCCACTTTCCTGATTTTGCGGACATCGAGCACGAGAGCCTTCGTGCGTTTTGCGACAAAAAATGGTACGTGGCAAAAAAATCGTGTCCTTACATAGCGCCCACATCCGATGCAGAGTGTCGAGCCATGATTTCGTGGCATCGTCTATAGACGAGAAGAACAATAAATCCATGTCGACGTTGCGATGACGTTGCTTGTTATCGCTTTGACAAGTCGTTGGAATTTTCCTCCTCGTCGACCGGAGATTGTTCTGCCTCGAGAATTTCGCGCGGTTATCGCCTTTCGAAAGACATCCGGAGGAACTCCGACGTCTCGGCAACGGAAACTCGGTGCTCCTCGTGACGCAAGAAACAGTGGAAGAACACGAAGCGAAAGAACGTCACAATTCACAATAGCGCCAACGAGAAAAAAAAAAGGTTGACAAAAATTGACCCGGGACTTTACCTAGCGCTCGTATCGTCTGAAGTTTGCGCCACTTTAAGGCCGTATCACACTAGCGATTGTATCACGAATCACAAGACAGTGATAGATCGCACACTCGTCTTATGACGTCATAATCCCTATTTTGTGGCACATCCATTTGATGTTTTCAGGGTGCTAAAAAAAAAGAGAGAGAGAAATTTTGAAAATAATTATAATTTATTTCGAATTTATTATTGAAATTTTTTCATATCAATATACGAGTCAATTTTTCAAGTATTGAGGATATGCACTCTAGTGAGCACATAACCATAAAGCAAAGTGGATATAGGATATATGATGACTCGTGACTGAGATTTTTTTCATTACTTCGTCTTTATATATTTTCAATTACTTTTTCGATACATATGTGAGTGCGTAAGAATAGTATACGAATCAATCGATCAATAAAACGTAAAACGTAAGATTTAGCATACAATGTGACATTTTTCTGCTGAAAATGGGTTTACAACTACAAATAAAAGAAATCGAGCACGCTGCATCAGTAGAAGGTAATTTACGTAAAACTTTCAAAATATTTTTATTCTACGCAATTACTTGCTTATTTGGTAGATTAAATACATGCCATTATTCCTAAATTATTGTAATTTACTAATGTATATAATGCAATTTTAATAAGCATTTTCGATTTTAATAATGCAATAATTAAAACTATTTTAATATATATATATATATATAATATATTTAATATATTATATATATATGTACTATATGATATAATTATATATATTGATATAATCATATATATTAATATAATTATATATTATATATATTAATATAATTATATATTATATTATAATATATATTGTATATTAATATATAATTATATATTATATATATAATTATATTTCTTAATGTAAATTAAGACAAATGAGCAAGTAATATGTTAAACTATAACAAGAGAGCAGAAGAAAATATATTAAAAAGTATAATAAATGATAGAAGCATTTAGAAATGTTACAATTTTTATCATAAAATGTGTGCAAATCTTATTGATAATCTAAAAATTTGTCATATACAAAATCGAGCATATAAAAGAGATTGTTGAAATTTTTTTATAAATTACTTTTTCAATATGAAAAAGTGTAAGGCAATTTTTTATTTTATTATTTAAATTTTACAATTCTAAATAATAAAACATCTAATCTAATCTGTAACAGCAGTTAATCTATAACTGTATGATGATCCACACGTACAGTTATTGATTAACAAAGGTTAATTACTATAATACAAAGTTTGATATTATGCGTTGATGTGTCATACTATTACTGGATTATATCGTGATGTCAATATTAATACGGTTGTGATTAGTCTTCTCTATTCAGGTTTATTGTGATACTTTGTTGAACCATTTGATTGATTTGAATTCGATTTGATTTTATCTTCTCGCCTTGGTTGTTTGGCGCAGAGGCAGAATCTGTAGTATCACCATTCTCATTATTATGCGGTAGTTCATCATTATTATGTAAATCTGTTTCTTCTGTTTCCTCTCTTTCTTCTGTTTCCATATTCCTGTGATTTTCCGCCACATAAATAGCCACTTGTCTGTAATGATTTATGATTTATTAAAAAATATGTTAGGCTATGTGTAAATCTATTAATATTTTATATAATTGATATAATTGTTGGAGAATTAACAAAAATAAGGGTGAAAAAAACTAAACGATAGAATTAATTTATTATCGATTATGAGATCGACTATGAGAATATGAACAATTAATTTATTTACTTACCCACAAGGCGGGCTATTGTTGCAATTGAAATTATTCTCATCCGTATTATTGTTTGTACGAGCATATGTATTTATTGGTGTGTAGCGAAGAGTGAACGGAATACCGGTTTGATACTGACTAGTTTCTCTTCTTTCGTTATTGTTATGCGGTATATAATCACATCTTTTTTTACCAAACAATTTAACGAACGGCTCTGGAAGCAAACAGTTACAAATTATTATATTTATGCAAAGTTGTCGCATATTACTATACTTTTGATACTTTTTTGATACAGTATAATATATATAACTTTGTTTAGAGAAGAATTACCGCGTTTATCGCACTTGTACTTCGCACTTTCAATTCACCATTCAAATACATAGGTAAACCGTAGATGTACTGTAATATAATAATTAACATTTTTTTCGTTAACATATACTTTTAATCGATTACTTTTTCGTGCACTACCATGTGTATATAAAATATTATAAGAAGCGTGCGATTAGAAAGTGCAAATTATTTTTGTAATATTGACTAATCAATTTATCAGTTTATGTAGATTATTGCAAGTTTATTGCAAGTTGGAAAAAAATATGTATTTCCCACATTGAATGTGTTCTATGCATTATATCTTAAAGGTACCCATTTCTTTTTGAAATTTCATTAATTAAACATTAATTATTAAACAGTCATGAAAAAGCAAAGTTTTCTTTTGCGCAGATTCAATTATTGATTGATCGCTCGCAATCTTGTTTATATCGTGTGAAATAATTTAGAGATGTAAAACGAGTACATTATCTTAAAACAAAGCTAATTTGGAAAATTTAATGCAGTTTTTTTACTATGTTATGCTGTTAATCGATAAATTACAGCTTTATTAACGATTATCTTTATCCCTGCAAATATTATTTTCACATGCAAATAACAGGAGTTATATCTGACGCTCAATTTATTAGGAATAATTCAGATTCTTATCAGATCTCTCGCATGGGAATGTTTTACTATTAGAATGTTTCATAAATACGGCAGATTGCACAATATTATAATATTAAATTTAAAATTATCACTTTAGTATTAAAGTTTTTGTTTCTAATCAATTCAAACAAAATTCTATTGCGATAAAATTAATAAAGAAATCTGTATAATTAAGACAATGCGACAAAAAACTTTTCTCACCATAAGCAGTGAAAATACATATATTGTATATCTACACACACACACACACACACACACGCGCGCGCGCGCATACAAATTGTATGTCTAAATATACTTACTTTGTTCTTCTGGGTCTTCTGGTGCACTGGCGACTGCCATAGCACTACTTGATTCTACTTCCAGTGCTACATCTGATACATTATTTGATCTAGAGTTGCATCTAGAAGTCATTCGACGATTGCAGCCTGAAAATAATATTTAATATTTAAACTTTTTACTGTGATTCAACATTGAATTATGTAAATATATTGTAAAAAATATTACAGAGTTACACCAACAATAAGTGTAATTTCATATACTTTTTTTTACAATATAGTCTGTTTTTATTTCGTAAGTTTTTTTTATAAAAATGAAATTACGCAGATAGTCGGATGTAACTTTTGTTATTTTTATTATACTTTATGGTAAAATGTAATAGTCTATTCTTGACATAAATATGACAACACAAATTTTGACTTTATACATTATATACATATCATGTGTAAAAAGGTCCAATGTTTGTAAAACAAAAAAAAAAGAATAACAGAACAAAAATATAGCATATTTTTAAAGAAATGAAAAAACTTACGGCGGTAACAACACAGACAAAGTACCACGACGACAAAGAACACTCCCGTAACTATTATGCATATAATGAGCACAGCATTAAATCCAACTGCAAATGAAATGAATAATTAAAGGAAAAGCAAAAAAATTATGTAACATATTAAGTAAGACATATATCAATGATACATAAAGATCTTATATCGATTTTTCACTTTGACGCGAAAGAATAGCAAATAAAAATCAACAATGGAGCATATGAACAATTATTTTCCATTTATTTAACGAAATTCATTTGTTTTGCGAAATGACACAACTTACCTTGATTCTCTGTATATTTACATGGTGGCGTCTCTTTGCCAGTAGCAAGAAGCTCTGTTGAGTATCTATAAATCAAGAAAATAGATAATTTTGTAAAAAAGATAAAAGGCGATTCTTTTATATTGCGGAAATACATGTATATCAAGTGTATGATCCTCTTTCATTTTTACATAATACGCTTCACATCCGTCGTTGATTTACAAATTTTTGATATTATTCTAATCGGATATTTATTTATTATTTTCGACCAGCGAAGCAATCATTTAGTCGATTAAAGTAAAAAATTGTTTTATATTGATATTTTTCATCAATTCTAAGTTGCCAAAAGACAGCATTGATATAAAATATACATATATCAATATATAAAGTTTAAACTGTGAAATATTTATCTTTTTATAGACGAAAATGTTTATGTGATATATGAAATATTATTTTCAATCCTTTTATGTTCTGATGAGACTGTTTTGTGTGTTCAAAGTAATGATACAATAAATATATTTTTTCAAATTTGAAGCAGCATTATTTGGAGAAATTATTTCCATCAAATAGGTGAAGAAAATAATGTAATCTATTAAAAGCTCATTTGTATTTTTAAAGCACATTAGTATTTAAAACACATTAATATAACAAAATGTTGAACACGTAGTTTAAATTTTATTTACTCCAATATACTGAATATAAAAAGTTAATTAAACTATGCGTTTAAGTGCGAGAGATTGTAATAAATCTCACAGTATTGCATTATATTTATTGATAACACGCATATATACTTAATGTCGGTACAATCGAATAAAGTCTGTAGAGATGCTGATACACGGAAAGAGAGCAAAATATATAAACAAGAGAGAGCGTTAATATATTTTCTTACCCTTTTATGCAAGGACCACATTGCGATGGATCCCGTGCAGGGATCTTTCCTTTCATGCGATTGTATCTGCTACAATCTAGAATGTCCACGCATCGTCTGGAGATATCATAACAATATTGTTTGTCAGAACAATCGTTGTCATTTTTGCATTCATCGTTCAAATCCTGCAAAAAGATGTTAATGCATTTCAGTGCAAAAGTAGAAAAATAATTAAAATAATTATCTTATTTTAGTTTTCTGTGTGTGATTTATTTTCGGCTATTAGTTACATTCCACAATGAGAAAAAGGCGGAAAAATTATTGGTGGTCCAGATAAGAACAAATATTAATTTTATAAAATCTATAATATCTAATATCCATTTTAACATAATTACTTATTAGTAAAATCGAAGCATTTAGTTAATTATTTTCTGATCTCTAACAAAGCTTATATAAAAACAGAATCTCCGAAGATTTCGTATTTACAATTAGATAAATTGAACTTTGGTTATAACAAAGAACCGATTACAAAGGTTTCTTATAATATTTATTTTTAGGAATGTATTTTAAGAATAATAAAAGATTTTTTTTTTCTATATCTAAACTGTACAGGTACTTTTGTTACAGAGAAACCCCGCGTAAATATAATGGACAAAAATTAAGTGGTTTAAAATTCCTCGAGAGAATAGCGAACAATAGTTTCACTCGAAATATTTCATATAAGATCAATCTATAAAGTGTTAGGTACCTATTAAAGATTAAGGATGTGATTCATTATCATATCGCCCGTGTCGACAAATATACGCACATACATATATACACGCATACACATACGCATACACACACACACACGATCGAATACGAATCTCGGAGCACTTGTTCGCTCCTGAATGCGTGCGCAGCTTGCGAAGATTCTCGGCTTCGCAGAGACCGGGAAGAAGACAGGTAGTGATGACTCATCATGCACTGGATGCCATTATGAACGAACCAGGGAACTCCAGCTTCCCTCTCTCAATCCTACTCGATATATCGATCGCCGATCGCGCTTTTTTCCCTGCTCCAGCCATTTTTACGCGATTCCATTTTGTATTCCCAATCCGACCGATTTTTGTTACAAACAGGAAATATAATCATAACGCACTGCATTCCTCGAAAGCACACAATTTCTTTTTTTTTTTTTCACGGCATTCCACCACATCCGGCCGGTGGGACGATATCGAGAAATGCGGCGTAATTAATTAAGCGACGCGTCTATCGTCTATTCATTTAACTAAGATTCGGAGAACCTGTTTACGCATTTCTTTTGTTCTTAGAACTTTCGCCGATTTTTTCTTCTCCTCGAAAGATGACGAAATCGCTCGTGCAGTTACTCCATCCTACATTTCGCTTTCTTCTCAGTTGTTTTATTCCGGAAAATGATCCTCTACCTCGATTTAAAAAGCGCTTTAGATCGATTCTTAACAAATCACATATACTATTAAAATTTGCGAAATAAAACTTTGTAACGCAAACGTGATATGCAAATTTTCTGGAATAACGTAATTATATATGACAATAAAAAATATATTTTATAAACTTATACTTATTAGAAATTTTTATATTATTTTTAATAGTTATAAAATATCTTTCTCATAAAGTATATAAAATGCAAATATATAGTTCGTTGCGAATTGACCTTTAACGCAAAGTAAATTTCGTACGAAATTCACGAAATTTGATAATTGCGGAACAAATCTTATGTTAGAAAAATGCTGAGTCATTTCTTTGAATTCATCAAAAAATCATTAGATGATTGAGATCCGGTTACATTAGGCAGACTCGATTACATAAACCTGACAAAACGAGATTCGCCGTATCTTTCATTATAGTGAAAATTGGTATATAATTTTGACAAGTATTCGCGTATATTTGATGCTTAACGGATATAGGAACTCATCTCATACAAAATGGCGGTAGTCCGCCATTTTGCGAAATTTTATTATCCATGATTCATCAAAATGGCGAATGATTTACTCACATGCATCTAATGAGAAAAAAGAGAGAGAGAGATGCAGAAAAACAGAAAACAAAATTTACATAAGTAAAAAATCAATCTTCAAGCTAACTTTATACAGTCAATTCTTATAAAAATTGTAATTTTGTATATGAATAATTATCTTAAAATTAATCTTGTTTTTCTGCAAAGTTTATTTGTTCGTAAAAAAAAAAAAAAAAATAAAGACATATATATATATAATTGGATAATCTCGAAAGGGACAATCGCTAAAATCAATTAATTAATTTAAAATCAATTAATTTGAATTATACATATGTGCAACTCGGTTTACATTTAATTAATCACAAAAGATTGGCTGTGTTTTATTTATAGTTAATTACTCGCAAAAAATAATATCCATGTGTAATAATAAAAAAAAGATTCAATCATTGTACTTGATACAGAGAGAGAGAGAGAGAGAGAGAGAGAGAGCGAGCTTATTATATATACACTTGCAGTTAAAATCCCTTATTAAAGTTCTCGAACAGTCTAGCACATTCAGGATCTTCATGCGCACGCGCTATTTGCCTCGTTCATCCTAATGATTCTTTGTGAACTTTATCGATTTTCACGATCAATCTTCGATGGAAAAACCGTCCCACGACCATCTCCCCTCTATTCACGATTTATCTTGTGTCAAATCGTGGCGATTTCGAGCTGCTTATAGTCAAGGATGGTCGCGCAAAATCACAATAACCGAAGGGGTGATTTAACAATGATCAACGCATGTGTGTGTTAAAATTGACGTGCTATATCGTCTGGATTACTTGGTACAATGAACATTTCTTTTTTATCGATCTATTAATTGATTGCGATTACAGAATCGGATTTAAAATAATTATATTGCTTATTTATGTTGTACTCACCATTTCGACGATATTGTAGATGAGATTTGAGTACAATACTCGCTACAGCAGCTGATATGTCACTATTGAACGAGTGATTAGAGAATCTAAAATTAATCGTCCTAGCGATCGGCACCCTCATTCGATCGGCAGCTTCACTTGACACTTGGGTAACGAGGTGTGAACTGATATTCACCTGTCACTCGAACTTGTCAGACTGGAGGGTTGGCTTCTACTGAACATGTTCGTTCCTGCAACGAGGGGACTCCGATCCCGTACCCCGACATCTCACAATTCGGTGCTAGAGTGGGGAAAGATGGACCCAGGGCCGCATTTATAGCATGGTAGAGTCCGACCGAAATTGAGAGCAAATTTCGGCTACGTTAACCGAAACTGTACAAGTCGCAAATTATTATGTTCAAGTAAAGACTAATACTTTTATTAGTATTTAAGTATAAACTTTTATGTAATCTCAATAATAACTTATATAAAAGTTTATAACTTTTCAAAAGCGGATAATATAATTCAATATTATAAATTATAATTATAATGCTTTATTTTATAGTATATTATTTCGTATTGTTTAAGTACTTCAGAAATATTTTTATATTTTAATAAGATATTTAATAAAATCTTATATTACCTTATTTCTTATTTCAAAAGTACAATGTACATGAATTTCGCTTTTTAATATGTAATTTTTGTAAACATTTATTCCTTACAAAAGTTTCGGTTTTCGGTTTCAATTTCGGCCGAAATAAAATAAAAACCGAATATTCGTTTTCGGTTTCGGCCGAAACAAAAAAATTGATTTCGGTCGGACTCTATAGCATGGATCATAAATGCCATTAATTCTCACAATGGGAGACAGGAGACAGTTCTGTATAAAATATAAATTGGCCATATAAATTTACATCCATATAAAAATGTAAAAGTTGAAACTAATGAATGTATATATTGAAGATAAATTTAGGAAAGAAAAAAAAATTATTTGAATAAACAAATAGTCGCACTCGTGTGCAATTATTAATAATATAAATAATTGATTTATTTAATGAAGCGAAAATTATTACCTTTCGGAGGGGAAATATTAATTGCGTTGCGCAAAAAAAGCGTGTGTCTTGTATTCGTCAAGTGAATTAATTGTTTCTCTCGTATGTGTTTCCTATGCAATTTCTTTCGATTTGTTTCTCTTCTCTTTCCATATATCTTCGTTATTTGATTATACATCATTATTTTTATCGTATATGTTGTTTCATTTTGCAGAGTTACCTCGCGCAGAAAGATAAGATTTCTTGCTGTGGAATGCGTCCCTGCAAACAACATAATAGATAAGCGATTGAATGAAGTTAAATAATTTTTGCTGCGATAAATTATTTTAATTCATGTTTATATAATTAATCGAATGTGACACTGCGATTATTTGAATAATATCTAAATTACTAAATGCGATCAGTAACATTATTATTAAAAAAA
The DNA here is from genome assembly GCF_030444845.1 of Prenolepis imparis. Taxonomy (NCBI): domain Eukaryota; kingdom Metazoa; phylum Arthropoda; class Insecta; order Hymenoptera; family Formicidae; genus Prenolepis; species Prenolepis imparis. The sequence continues at coordinate 726,963 of NW_028141175.1, forward strand.
AATAATAAATAAAATAAAGAGATATATCGACATATAAATTAATAATACTCATTTAAATTAAATTTGTAATTTTTGTTGAAGAATAAGTGATAAAATAAAGATATAGGCTAGGAGGAATAGATTAAAAACCTTTCTGCTCCAAATCAGATTTATAGATTTTGTGGATGTGTTTTTTACACATTCTCTTTTAGATTTTTTTTCTGGAGATCTGGGCCTTCAGATTTACACTCAAATCCTCATAATATTGATCCGTTATTGAAATCCGCGACGCAATTTCATATGTTATCCTAGGAAAACACAAGCAAACTTTAGAGACGATGCCCTTTCGCAAAATCGAATGCAAATATAACCTATCTTTTTAAACCAATAACCCTCAACCATATAAATACGAAATTCTCTCTCTCTCTCTCTCTCTCTCTCTCTCTCTCTCTCTCTCGCACGGTTCTAAAATGCAACTTTTTAAGATTAGATTGATTGTTTTGCATCAAGTATAAATAATTTTAATAATCACCATTATATCCTCATCTCATATATGAAGATAATATTATTCTATATCTGATGTTAAATTATAATTTGTTTATGTATGTTGTATGTTTGAAAAATATCTATAGGTCGAGGCTTTGAAAGTATATGCATATTTATAACTATAATACACACTTTTATACTTATTCATAAAAAAAATCATATAGTACAATATAAAAGGAAGAGAAAATCGGAAATATTTCTTAGAAATTTTTAAGCCAGATGGAATTTTTAGCCCTTTTTGTTAGAAAATTTCGAATGTATGTTAGCACACACATATATATATATATACACAAAAGGATATGAATTTAAAGAGAAAGAAAGAGCGAGGATTAACCAAACAATACAACTTAGAGGTTCTTTTTTTTTGTGGGATTTCTCGATGATTTATTGAATAGGGATAGCTATCTATAGTGACCTTGAATGTGTATACATATTATGTACAACAATAATAAACATAGGGATATATAAAATATTGACCAGATACGTTGAGGGTAACTTTTCTCTCTACCTCGAATAAAGTTTTTTTTTAGAAATTATTTTGAAGAAACTATTATATACACATACATTTTACGATTTCCTTAACTTTTAATGTACATATACCTTGGTAATCAAGTGAAATAACAATTTCGGAAGATGTACGAATTGATACATACTCTACATTCTTTTGGAGTAAAAATTAAACGGCAAAAATCTTGCAACAAACACATATCGGTTAAAGACTCAACCACATTATAAAGGTTTGTTCGCGTCGCGTGCCCCAAGCATGCCCCAACATATGCTTGGGGCACGCGACGCGAACAAACCTTAAACTTAAATGTACGACAAAAATCGTCGTGCCGGTGGCGCATGCGCATGCGGAGTATTATGGAATGTGTAGTACAAGGAGACATACATGCACACTTCTTATTTACAAACTTTGTAATCGGTCTAATATACATGCAAATGTTACAATATTTATATAAATTACCGATAATCATAAAAATATAAACTGTTTTCACATTGTTAATAAACATAATTTAAATTGAATTTAATACATAAAGTATAATTTCCTGTTAGAGAGAGAGAGAGAGAGAAGGAAAGAATACATTCAAAATCTCTAATTAAAAAAATGCTAAATGTATCATTTCATAAAATTTAAGTTCTGAAAACAGTTATGTAAAAAAAATTTTATTTTTTTACATCACGATAAGATTTCAACGATTGGAGCAACATTGCATATAAAATCTAATTAATAAATTCTTCATTTAAAAAATATAATTTATCTTTATTAGTATAATCAAGAAAATATTTATGTAAATTATTTTAATATTATTATTATTTTATGACGAAAACATTTCTTTTTTTTTTAATTTGGGATTTTTTAATTGCAATTTATTAAATAATAAATGGCGAGCGTATAGCACGCGCTTTATAATATTCTAGTATGTAAAAAAATTGTATTAATTAAATTGACAATGGTGCGTTGCATGAAATATAAAATCTTTGTTGCATATGAAAATACAAGTAGATGTAGATTGAATAAAACATAGGGATTTTCAATCCGGAGAAAATTTAGAAGAACTGTCTTACTTCCTCAAGTAAAAAACATATGTATTTTTTTTTATCTTAGTATTATATACAATACATTAAAAAATGGAAACTGCCTTATAATCTATATGCAACAAGTGACGTTATAATAAGCAATAATAATATAATACTTAAAGTACTTAACATATCTTTTAGCTTCCAAGCTTTAAACTTTAAAGTATAGGCTACCGAAACACAGTAATTGTAAAACAATATTGTATTACAGAGCATTGTCCAATAATCCGTTGCATTATACAATAAAACAATTTGCAATTAATCACTTATTATATTTAATTTGTTTGTAGATGGTGTTTCATACGATTGCTCTTTAATAATTAATTGTACGCATTTTTTTGCAGAAATTACGCCATTTTAAGATGATAGAATTCGTAATCCAGTATAATAATTTGATGGTGAGAAACATGAGACGCTAACTATTCCACAAACAATTAATTGTCTCTGTTATTCAGGTTTAAGATTATCACATTACCAATGCATAGTATTTTTTTCAAAATATACAAACTTGTTGAATCTTATCGAAGGAAAACATTGATAATTATATGAAAGGATATTTTGCGCAATTTTTCGAATTATCTAAATATACGGAGTGTGTACTTCCATCTTTTTTTTTCCAGGTACTACTTTATCGTTAAAATTACTGTATTAATGCTAGTTCACCCAACTTATTCTTATCAGCAGCAAATCGTTTTTCACATTACTTCCATCCCACCATTCTGTGTATTTTCCGTAAAGCCTAATGTGGACGTGGGTGCATCTTGCGACGTATCTTCTAACGCTGGCGCTTCCATACCTTCTGGAAGATTATTTGCCGTTCCAGTTGGACAATCGTCCCAGTTGATTTTAAATCTAGTGACACGTGGTTTGTCTCCTAATATATTCCTTTGAACTTTATCAAATTGTGGCTGTGGAGGTGGATTCTCCCGGAGCTCTGGATCCGTATACTCGTTATTTATAAAATAACCCACTCGAACAAATTCGTGACCCCTGTAGGAACAAGTCAGCAATACGACAGTTACGCCTAAAGCATCGTTGACTGGAATCCTACTGACGTCCGGTGGATCAGCCTGAAAATATAGGATATACAATATTAGTCGGAGAATATTAAAATCCCCTTCAAGTTGGATAAGTCGCAGAACAAAGCGTTTATAATAATAAAGCTGATTTGTGACGCTGTACCTGAAATACAAACATATGTCTTCCCTCTGGAATTGGACCAACGTAAATGGTATCTAGAACTTGATCAAATTCCTCCGACTCTGCACTGCCTACATATATCATTTTCCATTCCAAATCTGAAATATTACAAATTATCATCGTGTATTATTCTCACACCGTAAGAATTGACAAAACAAATACATTACATACAGGTTTGGCCATTAAAAGCTTCATATTATTACATTCGATCATATCTATCACGTTCTTCGTACAATAAGTTAGAAATTTCGCAATATTGAGCAATATATTATAGGACACTCGCAAACAATTTCGCGGAGAGAAAACTGCGTGTGACATCACTATCTCGTAAAAGTAACCTAAAGATGGATGCGCGCGTTCGAAGGATGCGTGTATTTCGGCGAAATATCGAGTACTCTCTACTGCTCGTTGTCGGTACTCGTACCTTCCTTGAGCTCCTCGATGCACTCGAATGTGACTTCGAACTGGAACGGGTTCAGAAACGGCGAGGGATTGTCGAGAACGGCGACGTTCGCCAGTTGAACCTTGGCCATAGTGCTAGATCCGACGAACTCTCGAGAGACTTTTATGAGACAACGAGATCGATTCCGACGAACATTCACTCCGGAGAAGATCCCGGACGTTACACAGCTGGTGGCGGCCAAGTTGAACGCGTACCGCGAAGTTAGGCGCGACTATTCACGCTGCCGTATTCAGGTGTCGACGGATAAACAACTCCATCGCAGCACGCAGGGGTAAGTTTGGCGGCAAACGAACCGCTTCCGGTAAAGACGTCGCGCGAGCGACGAAAAAAAAGCGACCGTCCGTCCTTGAAACGCGACGGTTCTCGGGGCTCGGGATCGGCGAGCGCGCGGCGGAGAGATTCGCGTTTGAAAATTTTACAGGGCGACGAGGAACGTTGGACGACTACATTTTCGCGTCGTCCCGTCGCGAAACATGATGTTTGTTTACCACGCACCGCTCGACGCGCGTTCGAGGACCTTTTGAAACGAGGAGGTCTCGCGAGCCTCGTGTATTCGGCGACGATCGCCCGTAAATTCATCTCGCGTTTACAAAAGTCTCCCAGGTGAATTTTGCCACGCGTTTATTTCGTATTTCAGCGAAATTCTCTCTCGAGCCCCAGGGGTAAGTTGTTTGGCTTCGAAGCGAATTTCGCTCCGAAGAGAAACGCGGAAACTTTCGCGAGCCTAGAGATATTCCATCCAATAGCCAATTGGGCCGCTGCCGCGGGAGTCTAGGGATCTTTACGCGGGCGGCCAATCAGGCGCGTCCGGGCTGCTTTCGTGAGAAAATCAAAATGATCCTGTGCTGTGATTGGTCGAATCTGAAATTTCACTGAATTTCATTGAAATTGGACTGAATGAAATTCAGTGAAATTTCAGATTCGATCAATCACAGCACAGGATCATTTTAATCTGGATCATTTTGATTTTCTCGCGAAAGCAGCCCCGATCTTTACGCGGGCGGCCAATCAGGCGCGTCCGACAGATGGCGCCCGAAAGTAACTCGGCGGCGCATGCGCACCGCGAGCTCGCTCAGTCTCGGTTCGGAAAAGGAGGGAACGAGCGGGCGCGCGACAGAGCGAGACGCGAGACGAAACGTCCGCGCGGAGAGCTCCGAGCAGAAGACAACGGCCGCCATTTTTCTCCTGACATTGCCGTGTCGTGTAGTAGCTGTTCTCGCGGTGTTATTTGTCGACGCGGGGGGATCCGCGATTATTCGTCCTCGTCTCCTCTTTGTCCTCTACCTCTCTCTTTCTCTTTCCGTCTCGCTCCAAGTTGAACCGACGACGACGTCGATAACGAGGAGAAGGGAGCGACGACGGGGCGGCGACGACGGAGGTGGTGGTGGCGGAGGTGATACCCGGACGATATACGGCCTCTGTGTGTAGTGCGAATCATAGAGATAAGAGCCCGAGTGCAAAAGAACGATAAGACGTCAGTGATAGATCGTGTCTGCTCTCTCATCGTCGACGACGGCGGCGGGGGAGGGTGAAGAGGAGGAGAAATAGCAGCAGCTGTGACGGGTATTCTCTCTCGTCAGTCGTGCACGTTCGATCGGAGTGAAGAGGGAACTTGTTGACGGAGAGCGAGTACAACAACGACGTTGGAATTACGACGCTGACAAGGGAGAGAACAAGGACGTTCACCCTCTAGGGGCGAAGAATCGGCGAAGAACGAACGTGAAAGGACGGCTCCCCTACGACGAGGTGGATCATCATCATCGACGTGCTCCTCGTCGTTGATATCGTATTGTCGTACGGTCACGCGCCACCGCGTACAGCATCGGCAGCAGCGCCACCGGGATGGAGAGGCGAGCCGCTTTTGTGCTGCTGGGGCTGCTATATTTAGCGGTGGGCACCCTCGTCACGGTCCAGGCAGGTGAGTCTCTCGGATACTTTCGGCCAACCTCGCTTCTCGCTTTTATCCGTCCCGACAGCTCCTTCCGTTCTCGCGACTTCTCTCTCTCTCTCTCTCTCTCTCTCTCTCTCTCTCTCTCTCTCTCTCTCTCTCTCTCTCGTATTATCCTGTCCGCTGTCTTGATCCATCCTTTTCCTCCGGACAAGGTAAATATGATATGAGTGAGTCTACGATGAGATTTTTTTTCGATAAGATTTGCAAGGCTGATGTTAATTGACGATGATGATTATAATTGACGATGATGATTAAAAAAAAGAAAAATATTTATATTTCTTTCAAACACCAACGGAACACTTTCAGGGTCACGCAATAGTTGATTTCATCTTTGACGATATAATATTGCAGAGATAATTTATTTTATCTATGTGTGTGACTAGGTGACAAAATTATTGCACGATGATACAGCTAGGATTAGAACTGCCAACCGGTGACGATACTTTTTGTCATGGTCGTGCCTTCATCGATTAGGCAGTCGGTCACTTTTTTTGTAGGAATTTATAAGTATAATATAAACATTGATCTATATAAAACGATATAAAAGTACATGTGACTCAAGTTCCCCTAAGTTATATATTCGATTGAATTGTCCTTAACAATGTCTGAGTAAGCCTCGCGTGACGATTGGATTCAATTAACTCTGGGTTAACGATACGCTGTCCTCTCTCGTAAAAAATACAATCGTAGTACAAAAACAATTAAATAATTAATCACGTTTAGCGATATTGATGCCTTAAAAAAGGCATTAACCAAATTAAAATTAAAACATTGTTTTGTATTTAATTTTTAAAAGCTTTTTCGTCAAAGGAGAAAATTATCTCCCGCTCTATAATTAATAATTTTAAACAAATATTTTAAATATTTTTATCGCGAGAGAGAAAATGAATTTTTGGGATAAACGCAGCTAGTTTAAATCGACTGTTATATTTTCCTATATTAAAGAGCTTGCTTTGATATTATACATATACAAGAAGGACAGGCGTTAAATATGTACGATAAGAGAATATACCGGGCCTTTAGTTCTATATACCAAAATGGAGCATCTCTCGAGTCTCTATTGAGCGCGATGTGGGTTATAGGCTTCTATGGAGAGAGTAAAGTTACGTGCGCGGAATAATTGTTCAAGTTGATCTGTCGTTGAGTACATTTCATTACGGCCGTATATACCTACTTACATGTCTGTTATATCGTGCGAACTTTATCCCGAAAGATTAGATTGTCCGTCCGATAACAATAATCATGTGATTTCCTCATTTTCGATCTAATGGTGAGCAAAATTAACGCGCAAATTAGAAAAATCCCGACATTTGCCAACGATACGTTACGTCTTCATTATTTTTCGAAATTGCAATCTTATTAACGTAATAAAAACGTAAATAATTAGCGACGAATTAGTTGCTTTTCTCCTCGAGCAAAATTCTCGTCGCACCAACATTATTTTGTAATACAAATTCAGGTATTAAACGTAGCAAACTTAAATAAAGAAATTCAATAATAACTGAAATAATAAAAAATCGTAAAAAATAAATAATAAAATAAAATAAAAAATAAGAAGATTTCGAGGGGTTGGTCACTGAGGTAATTTTTGTACAAGGGCTAGGTAATTCAGCGGCAATCCAAAGGAAATTTTGCGCAATCCAAGGTAATTTTTGGTAATTCTAAATAATCTTTAGCATTCTCAGGTAATCTTGGGTAATTTAATAGGAAATCTAAGTAATCTAAGGGTAATATCAAATAATCTGTAGGTAATCTAAGGTAATCTTTAATTTTTGAACTTAGTGAACGTCATTGATGAATTGTATCTTTTTACAACAATATACATTTGCAGTCGATTTTTAGAGTCGACGCTTCGTAAAAACGTGCTTTTTTATAATTTAAGAATTGTCGTGATTAGGTTTTCGCGGCACCACGTCTTTCTCTCTCAGGCCACGAACACACGAGCATTTAAAAATTGCGAAATGCATTCTTATCTACAACCTTTGATAAGCCATCGTCACTTAACGGTAAAACAAAACCTATATTACAATTTTCATGTATTGAATATTCTGCCAGTAATTCCGGTATTATTTTCATTTTTATCGCACTTTATTTTTATGGATGTGTTGCAAAGAAAACAACTAACAGTAACAAAAATTAAATTTTTATTTCCAACATTTTTTAAAATATTTTAAAAATATATCAAAAAAAATTTTCTAAATCTTTTAAAATAGGAAAAAATTTTTACTGTTTACAACACATCAATTAAAATATATATTAAAAAAAATTCTTTAAAAATAATTTTAAATTTAAAAAAGGGAATATAAAATCGAAAAAGATATTGTAAATTCTAAGTATGATGGGCATAATTTGTATTAGGTAATCTTAAAGTAATCTGAGATAATTTAAAGGTAATTCCGTATCAAGGGTAATTATTGTACACTATAACCACTAGTGACCAACCCCTCGGAAGATTTTAAAAGTTGATCTTATTAGTCTGTTTCCTATATATATTTATATCAGAGCCTTTTAGTTTTATTATATTACGAAGGCTCCTGGGTGCTCATCGCGGCCATATTGGATTGTGACGTCAGAGGCGAGAAAGCACACGCTGAAAATTCTTAGATGCCATTTTTTAATGAAAAGATATTTCGGTTAAACAGCACTTCAGATGGCTTTAGCACACTCTTAAAAATCCCCGAAAACTATCCTTTTCCCTTTATAATCAATGCAACATCTGTAAAATGATCGAGATGTCAGACTTTGACATGCGGAATGACTGCGCATGTGCAAAGACCAGACGGACTGGGCTTTATAATATTACATTTTACAGCTGTTGATTGATTATAAAGGGGAAAGGATAGTTTTCGGGGTTTTTTAAGAGTGTGCTAAAGCCATCTGAAGTGCTGTTTCATCGAAATATTTTTTTATTTCGAAATGGCATCTAAGAAATTTTAGCGTGTGTTTTCTCGCCTCTGACGTCACGATTTCGACATGGTCGGAAAGGAGCCAGGAGCCTTAATAATTGGAAAGAAATAAAACAAAAGATACGCGACGTGAAATACAGATATAAATCAACACCCGTAACTGGTGTTTTTTCGTCGTTTCTCCTTGGAAATTTGTTTCGTGTTTACGAATATACATATATACAAGATTTCATCGGTACGATTTTTTTCGCGGGCTGCTAATATTTACAACGTTATACCGACGCTCCTCATCGAAACGATCGAAGAAACACCCACATTCGAGAGAGGAGAAGAAACTTTTCGCGTTTAATGAAACCGAAAGCTTTTACTCTTGTGGGATTCATTCCTGTAACACGTGTTTGGGCCGCACATTAACACACAATCGCGCATTAAAAATACACACAGTGAAGATAAATGATAGATACTTTTTATAAAACACACATGCGAAGAGAAGTTTGCACACGCATTTATTACTCGATAAATAAAAGGAAAGCCTCTCGTTCTCCGTTACTTTACTTACTTTATTACTTTTATTTATTTATTTATTTATTTATTTTCACGGGACTAAAATGACCCTTTAATGTACAATGTATACAAGGTTAGATTGATTAATTAAATATATCACATAACATATTAATAAGTAACACATTAATAAAACATCTGACATAAATTTTATTAAACGGTAGAGTTAACGGCAACAAGCAGTTAATGATCGAGTAAATAAGCTAAGAGACGGATGAAAAAAATCAATTTGATCTGAGAACTCATTTGCCACGGCGCATATCCTATTTAGTGATTTAAATTTTCCATACGAAGTGCGATGCTGCTCTACGTTAAAAATTTGATTTTTTCTTCTAAGCGGTCTGCTTGGAACATGCAGCGTTACCCGATCCAGCAATTCTGGACATTAATGTGTCCACTAATCAGTTTGTAGAGAAATAATAATTCCAAAAAAGTTCTTCTCTTTTCTAGTGTTTTTAAATTAAGCTTGTTGAGTATAAAATTATAAGAATGATCAAAGAAACACATGGGACTCCCCGTGAAATAGCTAATCTTACGAAGGAAACGGTGCTGGATCTTATCGATTTCTAAGCTATACTTAGATTGATACGGAGACCAAACGATGGCGGCATATTCCAAATGTGGCCTAACTAAAGCACAGTACAGAAATTACTTTCGCGAGGAAAATGAGGTAATTTTTTTTCCCAAATTTGACAGCTCCAGTAATTATCCTGAAATATTACGAGGATAGACGTTTATAGATCGCGATAAGATTCTCAACGGCGGATGACCGGAAAGGGTCTCCGGAAGTGAAGGATGCATCTCGACGAGGCATTTATTAACGTAATCTGCGGTTTGTCGAGTAATCTCGTGGTTCTAAAGTCGCTTTCTAGGTCATTTAACGAGACTTATCGACACCGTCGGGACGCGTTCTAAAAAAGTTTAGTCGATAATGCTGCAACTGTGTGCATCCTCGCGAGATAGCGAGATAGAGAGAGAAGGGGAGGGAAATCAAGACATGCTGCATCGCACGCGCTTCTCTTTAATCTTTACGGCAACTTTGTCGTAGTTGATTAAAAAAATCAAAAAAAGTAATAAAATTTATGATCGATAGATACAATAGGCTGTTCAACGGTGATGTACTCTTTATGATGTACAAATAATATAGATGTAAATATAATATACACGTGTCTCTTGTATGTATCGATTTTCGCGATACAGGTCGTCAACTCTACATCAATCTTCCGAGCATTAATATGTCAGATCGTTAATTACGAGCGATTTCGAGAGTTTAGCGCTCAGCTGTCGTCGAAGCGCAAAATTAATAAGCACTATATACATTGATATTTAAATGTTCATTAATATTCATTTTTTTTTTAATTTTTTTTTTCCAAGAAAGGCTGAATGTTTTGCCTCGTGTTTTCTCTTCGCGATGTTTCGTAACGAAGCGTTTAAATATTATTACGCGTTTAAATATCAATAGAAACGAACTTATACCTTTAGTACGTAAAAGAGTATTTTTTTCGAGTCGAGTATGCAACAGTTTAAAGCGCGAAAAATATCAGTAACTTTTTTACCGTTTATTTATTAAATATATATATTATATATATTTTTTTAATTATTTCTTGTACACTGAGAGAATTTTCTCTTAGATTTTACCCTAAAAGTCATGGTAATCGTGGGACAATATGGTATGGAAAGAATTTTATGAGAATTTCTCTGATTAATATTTATCACAATAAAAATAATAATATCTATCACAATAAAATACAAAACATGTTTGATTAATATTTTACTAAACTGCATAGTAAAATTAATCAAACATATTTTATATTTTACTGAGAGAAATTCTCATAAATATCTTTCTATACCATATTGTCCCAGGATTACCATGATTTTCAGGGTAAATTCTAAGAGAAAATTCTCTGTGTATATACAGGGTGTCCCATTTTAATCTCCCCAGGCAAATATCTCGAAAAATATGGAAGCTACGGAAAAATGTTTCAGACAAAAGTTGTAGGACTTGAAGGGGGACAGATGATGAAAATATGGACTTGACCTTGAGTGACCTATTGAAGGTCAGGTCAAGGTCATCGATGTTTTCTTAAATGGAACCCCCTATTTTTTTATCGCATATTCTTGTAGCCCTTGTCGAGACGTTTTCAAAACACTACCTATTGATGTCTCTTACGCAAGCCGTTCCCAAGATATGAAGCTTTAAAATTGACATACCGCCGGCATTTGCATTATCCGATGTACACCGCGGGGAGGTTGTTCAGTCGAATTTGTATATCAAGTGGCTCTAAAAAGGGCAGTAACCACGTAACAGCGCGTACCGGGGAAAATCTCGGATTTATGATATAGGCAAAGGACGGAAGATATGCTTTTCGTTCTACACTGTGCTGTAATGGCCATGCGTTACTAATATATAAATTAAAGAGAACAGAAAGATTAGGGCCTGACGAACGGACGTAGCGCGTATGCGTCACTACAGTAAAAAAATATATCGAATAAAATTTTATACAATTGTAAAAAAAAGGGCTTTAATAGGTCACTCAAGGTCAAGTCCATATTTTCATCATCTGTCCCGTTTCAAGTCCTACAACTTTGGTCTGAAACATTTTTCCGTATCTTCCATATTTTTCGAGATATTTGCCTGGGGAGATTAAAATGGGACATCCTGTATATATATATTTTTTTCTCTATATATGTATAATTAATATTATATAACGAAAATAAAAATAAAATATCTTTCTTAATCGAACGAGATAGGATCTTCTTTGAAATCTTATATTGGAAAACACTATTACATCGAATCTTTTTTAAACCTTCACATCGGTGAGGCTAATACATACTTTTTATCGCGTTGTTAATAATCGATGCAGCAATAACTGGGCGTCATCGCGACAAGTTACCTTTCCAACGGAGTTCTTTCTGAAGGACTCGCGAGAAATCGCTGTCAACGTTGCTGAGCAAGTCGGAGTATCGGATTCTTCGTGCACGTAAAGAGATATCGCGAATCTCGCGACTCGACGATCGCTTATTAAAATCGCGCGAAAGCAAGAGTCAGCGACTGCGGACGTCGACGATGACGACGATGATGACGACTAGACGTCGAGGACGACGAACTTTTGTTGCGCAACGATCGACCCTATTTTCCACTCAGCCGGAAAATTCGCCTCGCGAATGGTAACCCATATCTGGTATCTGTCGTTATACAGACTTTAACCCCGATATATGTACACGAGGAGACTACACTGACGACAGAGGAAAAGCCTGCCAGACTCTGTGCGAGAATGCTAAAAACTTGACTCCGAATAGCTCCGCCTATTTTTATTACATCTATAAATCGCGCAACACACATTGGGATCATAATATTCCGAATTGAATCGGCGCCGTCTCGCCGGAAAACGCGGTTCTCTCGTGACTTAAACCTGCTTTTGATCGTTTAGTTGTCAAGGTCGAGCTGCTACAAATTTGCACTTAGGTTTTTCGAAAGACTAGAGAGAGAGAGAGAGAGAGAGAGAGAGAAAGAGAGAGAGAGTGGGGACCTAATATTGTGATTTGAAAGGGTTAATAAACCTCGGGACTCGACAGCTTGGCTTTTAAGCATGAAAGAACATCAACGAAATATATTCTGAATATTAATTTGTTTTCGTAATATCGCTCTCCTATACCCAGCCGCACGCGCGATATCTCTAGCCATCAGCATCACGTTTGGATGGTCAAGAAAGATCTCTATTCTTGAACAGCAGTCGAGCACGTCTCATCCTGCAAGGATGCATCTATTTTTACGATTTTACTAAACGTACGCGAAGTTTCATGGTCTTTCTGACGCGTTCGGAAACATCGAGGCGGGCTACATTTTCAGATCTCGGAACGAAGAAGAAGACGAGGGTCTGGGAATATACTTGGAAAGTGTGTCGCATCTTGTCGTGATTAGCGCGCTCAGAAATGCACACATTATATATCGCGAAATTTTCATACCCTCGCAAATATATCATTAGTTGATATTTACGAGACGCGTTCTCGGGAAGACAGCTCGCTGTATTTTTTCCGGAAACGTGTCTGTCGTCTGTATAATGATAAACAAGCATATGAGATAAAAGCAAAGCGTCATAAAAGCGCGATAAATCTTTTCGATTAGAAACGAAATTATAGAAATGCTGGCTTCTCTTTCTCTCGCGCTGCATTTTATGCAAACTATATAGAATGATACACAGTCACGAGCTGGAAATGTGAATCATGCACTGATCATATATAGGAGATACGTCCTTGGATTCATCCAAGATTCCATTCACATGTCATTCACCTAAAAATCCAAACGCTTTATTCTAGAGACGTCGCGCCTTTCTAATTTTCGTCGCTTTCCCTATGTTCATCCAAGAAGCGACAAGAGAGAGTTCCATTCTTATCAAGAAAGATAGAGGGAGAATTCTCTCTGGGAATCCATCGAGAATGATGAAGAATCCGCCATATCTTCGTTTGGCCTCTGACGTGGACTTGGTGTGGATTTTCAGCTGCGTGGAGCCGTCGTGAAAGCGTGGTCTTAAAATAACATTCGTAGTTTATTGATTTTCCCTGAGTTACCTTGCCCCGCTGATTCGCATTTGACGCTGTGTCAGTTCGCCGGACGATTCTTCTCCCTCTCTCCCTCTCACTCTGTCGTTAAATTGAATTGGATTTCGCCGGGAAAACGTCAAAAACAGCGATGGAAAATTTTCGACATTATCGCCAGTAATACGAAATATAATTGAATAATGGTAATTAAATTTTATTAATTCAGTTGACAAAAGATTATATTAATTCGATCGTTTTTAGACCCGCCTATGACGATTCTGTAATAATGAGAAGGATGGAGCGACAATCAAACGAATTTCGCTTTGTCCATTAATTCCCTCGACGATATTTAGTTCGCTATCGGCGCTACATTGAAACTGGATGAGTGACTTGTTTTGTCCTCTAATCGATTGTTCTCCCCTCGAATGACGTTAATAACATCGTAAATATTTTATTCTGATCACTCGAGTAAATCGTAATACGCGGCGACTTAAATAATGATTTGTTCTCTGACTCATCGTTTTCGCCGATCATGCCAGGATTCGCGCCTTGTTGCTATCATCGTGAAACCATTATATACACGGATATACAACTCACACGTACACACGCGCGTGTACGTCATCACGTCGGTATAATTCCGCCGATTCGTCATCAACGCATAGCTGTTGAGAGAGGAGAATTTTATGCAAACCGTTCGCGTCCGATGGACGCTCGATTTATATATATTCACGCAAGCTTGTATAATTTTGCGTAAAAATATTATTCGATATATCTTCTACGTAATAGCTTGATAACAAGAATGAAATAGATGAGCAAAGTATTACGAAATTAACTTTTCGTGAAAAGAATTAGTTATAATGAAACTAATTAATTAAAGCTGACCCCTTTCAGCTACAACAATACTTCTCGGTATAGAATTCCCTTAAATTCCCTCCGAGAGCAGCTGTGTCGTGTGTAAAGCTATTTACACACGACACAGCGCGTACTAGTCAAGGGAATTAGATAAATTACCGCTAATTATTTCCCGCGAGAGAAAATTCCAGCTCATTGCTCCAAGTATACTTGCCAATCAACTAATCGTATACATATATAATATAATAAATCTTAATTATTATTAACGATCGCTAGTCAGAAAAATAGGAGTAGTGGAAATGATCGACCAAAACTAGCAAATAATAAATTTATTTAAATTTCAGAACATTGTAATAATATAAAATTGCATCATACTTCACATTCTGTTATAAGTAAACATCGGTCTGAGCATAAACATGATTTCGATTGGAATAAATATAATGTTTTACATACTGAAAAACATGTAAGGAAGAGAGAGATAGCCGAAATGTTTTACATTAAAAAACTTGATAATAACATTATCTCACATAAGGATACAGAGAGTTTAAATGAGTCTATAACAAAATAATAAGGTCGTGTAAATAAGCTTACTTGAAATCTATTATTCTGTGACGATCCTTCGGGAGGATATGTTGTCTGCTGTCTCGCACTTTCAATTTATTTGACTTTTTAATAAAAAATGCTGTACAATGACAGTGTATAATTGAGATGTAATTGTAACTAATTTTATTTGTAAGTATGGGTATCTCTTGTAAATTGGGCTTGGTTATACTAAAAGTGTTCTGTGTCACCGACGATATGTAAAAAATTTTGTTTCAGTGTTTCACTTGAAAAGGACCACAATCATATGGTCGAAACGTCGTGAAATTTAAATAAATTTATTATTTGCTAGTTTTGGTCGATCATTTCCACTACTCCCATATATAATATATATGTATATACAGGGTGTTTCTAAAACTATGTCGGAGATTTTAAGGGCGTATTCTAGGGGTCAAAATAAGAAAAAAAGTTCGTATAAACATGGGTCCAAAAATGCTTTTCCTCTGAGTTATAGCCTCCTAAAGTTGGGGGGAAAATCGAAAAATTAGCTCTCGGAGACTTTCACAGATCATTTTGCAGTGTAATAATTAATATAGTGACCTTTTACACATGAAACCATTTTTATGTGATTTTGACAATTTGATCCGACTTTGAGAAGGAGATATGGGGGGGGGGGGTGCTAATTTTCATTTTTGAACCCATGTTTATAAGAACTTTTTTTCTTATTTTGACCCCTAGAATATGCCCTTAAAATCTCTGACATTGGTTCAGAAACACCCTGTATATGTGCGGCCGATATTCTCAGTCGTATAGCAGTCACTCACACTAATGCGAATCGGTGACGTAAGAACGAGAAGACTTCTTATCGAGTAGTTTGCTGACGTAAATATGCGTAAACATGAGCTCCCCGAGTATAATCGATATTCGGATCTCTTGCATCCGAAGTAAGGACGAATATACATTTTCTGGCAAGTCAAGTATCTTCGTCACGTGAATCTCTCTCGAGTGTCGATCATCGTACGACCGGAGGCTTGAAATTTCGACAAAATTATATAATTTATAATTAAAAAATTAATTGGCTAATTTAATTTGGAAATTAAAAATACTTACCAGAGCGAATTAATTATCTTAATTGAAATATTAATTTTACTCTTGATGAAAAAAAAAGTGAGAAAGCGCATGTAATAAATATCACTTTGCAAAATAGATCCTCGGAGCAACGTAGCTTGTTAAAGCAATGGCGCACTCATTTATTCACAAGGATATATATGTATATACCGATTCTTTAACCGTTTTATCTTACCTTTTACCCACGCGAGGCGAATATTTTCGCCTTATCCAAGGTTGACCATTTATACAGATACCGGTTCGCTCTGACTTCTTTATAGTCACACAAATAACAGCTGATGAATTTTCCTCGAAACAACAAGTCTGGTTTCTCTGCTACAAATAGTAGCAGGAAAGACACGTCATTGTAAAAATACTGCGATAATTATTTATAAGGGCATTATACTTGCAATTTAAAAGAATTTAAAATTTATTAATTTATGTAATTCTTTTTCCTTATTGTTCTTACTTCATATATGTATTTTTGGTTTTTAACGCGTTAATTGTGGAAGACTATACTATAATCTTGCAGTCGTATTTTTTTTCGTGACATAAGAAAATTATAAATTCATTTGCGTGATGAATCAGCTTATCAAATCAAATTAAAAACGGAATGAGATATATCGACCTTTATCGCGATTTTTCGTATCTTTCAATCTTAATCTTTTTTCTCTTTTTTTTTTTGATAATAGTGACGTATTCGGGGCCGACGATCGTTCACGAGGGACAAAGTTGGGAGATCGAGTGCAACGACTTGAAGGACGATGATCTCATTAGGTGGACCAGGAACGGCCAGACGCTGGAGCCTGAGCTGTCCAGCGGTCAGCTGGTTGTCCTCTCAAAAGATGGCACCGGCACCAGCAAACTTTCGGCGACCCAAGCGGCAGAGAGCCACGATGGAGATTATAAATGCACAACCGACAGTGTGGAGGCTTTCCATCTCTCGATATATTTCGGTTCGTATAATATATATTACTACGTTGACAAGTCGGTTTTTAATCTCACTTCAGAAATTTGTCATTGTAAAAATTTTCGACGATTTTTCTCCGACATCCTGTATGTATAAATCTACGTCACCGCACATTCTCCTTCTCCCTTTCGCGACGAGATACGGTAATATCCTTGTCACAGTTTCCATTAAGAAAATTAGCATATATTTAGCCGTTCCAAGGATGTGTGTAACTTGCTTTATCCTAATTTATTATTTTATTTTATTAGCACACGTATTTATCACAAATTCCTCTGTCGAATAAATATAGCTAAATATTGATTGTATCGATTAAATTAATAAGCTCAAGTATTTACAGCTTTACATGGCCTATATCTAAAATCTTGTCTCTGCATCTGTGATAACGTTTGATAACTTGATATTTTCGCTGCTATCTCGTGTAAATTCACAATTATTGCCTTATTGCATGCTCGAGATCGTTTTATTCACTTTCCTCTTTTCTCGATATAAAAATATATTCGACTAGAAAAAAAATATTAATAATAATATTTATACTGTGCTATTTTTGTTGATGCATTAGCGTATTTTAAACCAACATTAGCATAAACTATCATCTATATGCAAGAGCCATAATTTGATATTTGTGCTATTTTTATGCAGTAATGATATGTCCCTTTTATTATTATGATATTTAAATTATTTTTGCATATTCTGCATATATTATTTATTAATAATTAGGTAATCCCTTTTATGAATATATATTTCATGACATGACTCTTTTATGATCGTTAATTATCGTTGTATAATTAAATCGTGCAATATATAATTAATATATGTATCTTTATGAATTTATTATAGATAACAACAATTTCAATTCTGATATCCGAAACATACAATAAATATTTTTATATTTGAAAAAAATGGAAAATATACACTTGTGTTTCTCGCAAATTTAACGATGACGTTCAGACAATTCGTATATAGTAAATAAAAGTGAATGAACTTTTTCTACAAAAGTAAAATCTGCACGAATTGTTTGATTCTCTTTGGTTGTGTACGTGCCATGTATTTCTTAGCTATTATTACAGATTATTTAGGACGTTCTAAATATAACTATTGTGGTAGTTGCTACCGTCACTCACCTGCATTATAATATTTGAGCAATTTAGGATAAAGTTATAAATAGATTCTTTCATAAGGTAAAAAAATAGATTTTTATCCTTTTCTTTTTAGTAAAATACAAAAACGAAATGCATATGTATACCCTTTCGATGATTCGTTCGATACTGCAAGTTGCACGTAATGTTATATTTGCGAAAGCATTGAAAAAAAATAATATCTCTCCCTGTTTGACGCAGATATAAAAGTTAGAGTACTTACGCCCAAGGACGTACCTTTGCTGCTCGAATGCGCAAACAAGAGCGATAAAGTGCAATGGCAGAAGGAGAAGACACCGTTGAGCACAGCGCTAGCTGGCAACGAAGACCTCGTCAAGATTGACAACGAGACCGGCAGCCTGGAGATTTTGAAGGACAAGGAGGAGGTTTTTGGAAATTACACTTGTAAAGCTGGCGCAAACTCCACGATCGAATACAGAGTCGTACGTGAGTACTCTGCAATTTGACAATTTTACACAATTTTACATCAAAGATCTATTAAAAGTAAACATCTTACACAAAAACATCATTAATGGGGAATATTACATTATTATGAAAGTATCTGTTTTAGAAAAAAAAAGAGAAAAAATTTTGTGTAAAGATATTATGCCGAAGAAGTCTTCGTCTCATATTCGGCATTCTAAAATTTCAGCGAGGCCGATGGCGCATCTGTCTGATTCTACCAGCGTGGTGGAGGGGGAGAAATTGCACTTGGTATGCGGCGGAAAACAGAGCCCCGGCGTAAAGGTATCCTGGACTTTCGGGAATCAAAATTATACGCGCAGCAAGGGTCGCGTGAAGATCAGCAAGGACACGGAGAGGGGTATCTACGGCGCCGTTCTAATCGTCGACAACATCGAGATGAGCGATCGCGGTAACATCATTTGCAGGGTGTCGTACAACTGGTCCGATCCAGTTGAGGAGCACTCGTCGGAGGCCGAGACATTCCTCAGGGTGAAGGATAAGCTCGCCGCACTCTGGCCCTTCCTAGGCATTTGTGCGGAGGTTCTTATTCTGTGCGCCATCATCTTGGTCTACGAGAAGAAGCGGAACAAGGCCGAACTTGAGGAGTCCGATACTGATCAGAGTCCTGATACGTAAGTATGTTTTAGGATTATACTGTCTATCTCTCTGTATATATTTGCTTTTTTAATTGAATCTGTACGGAATATATGTAAATTGTTATCTTGATTTTTTAATCCGTAGACATAATGTGTTAGAAGCCATCTCCCTCGAGGAACTTTTGGATTATTATGTTTTATTACATGGGCCTCTTTCCACCGACCTTCCAATCTCATCTCCAATGTCACGATCCACCAAGAATGTTCACTTCGAGCCTATCTCGGATAAGTTCCGGAAATATCGTATTCTAAAATTTGTCCCGGCTTGGCTAAATAATCTGTTCCGATTGTTTACGAAAAGAAAAACGCGGATGAGGATTATTTATCCTATTCGTTCCATTCCTATTTTAGTCCTTTATAATTATAAACTTGCAGCATTTTCGAATATGACTATAAATTATATTAAATAGAAACTTTCTATAAATTCTTGTACTCGACTGTTTGTCTGATATCTCATTTCGTTAAATTTATAGTAAACCGACGCCCAACAAGGAATCCGATGTCAGGCAGAGAAAGTGAAACAAATAGACGAACAAGGAGCGATGCGATAGAAATGGAAAGAGGAGCTGTCATGTGTCACAGAGTGTTATAAAGGAAATTCATAAAGATAACGGGACTTGAATAAGAGAGGTATAATGTCACAAATGTGTGGAATAAACACTGAAAAATGGACTGCAGCAAGTTCGAGTGGGCCATTCATAGTGCACGCCTGCGTGAAAGCAGGTTTTGTGCAGCAGATGCGTGCATAGCAGGATCACACAAGTTACTAACAAATTAAATTAAGCCTTATTACGGTGTTCACTCCATTTATCAGATGTTCGCCTGTTCGTATTCTTTAACTACACCGCTTTGACCGACAAAGAGAAAGATATGTTGACACGAGTTATATGTACAAGTGCCGATGATGATGACAGGAGTGCGTGCCAGGGAATGAAGGGTGAGAAAGAGTGGGAGAGAGAGGAAAACAGAGAGAAAGAGAAAGAGAGCGCGAGAGAGAGAGAGAGAGAGAGAGAGAGAGAGAGAGAGAGAGAGAGAGAGAGAGAGAGAGAGAGAGAGAGAGCGAGATATAAAAAAAAATAATGCATGTATGAATGAAAAGTTAAAAAGAAAAAATAGAGATCGCGACAAGTCGAAAAATAAGCATGCTCGTCGAACGCGAGTACATATAATTTTCCACAAAACGCTTCGAGGTGCAAACTTCTGATAAACACCAATAGCTTGTTCGCGCGTTTACTCGTCACGTACAGCTACACGATTTTTGCGCTTGCGCGTTCGTCGAGCATGCCATGGAAGTATTAGATTCGCGTAGAAGTCGTTTCTCAAACTTCGCACGTGTGACAGGAGAAAATCAATAAAATAAACTTTATGGTAGGGCCGAAAATATGTGCTCGATACTAGTTACGTAATATAATAGGAACGCAGGCAGTGCGTGTCACAATTGGCTTCCGGATATATTGTTCGCGTACTTTTGAAGGTACAAAAAGAAGAGAGAAAGAGAGGGAGAGCGAGAGAGAATGAGAGAGAAAGAGAGCCTATCTTTGGCGTCGCCTTACATTACGATATATTCCATCGCGCTAGTGGAGATATCCCGGAAGTCTGGCTGCACGCGACGCCGTTGTTAACGACATTAATGTAATTAATACTGTAATATTATTGCCATCGTTACTACTGCTGCTACAACTATCGTTATTATGATTATTACAAGTATTATATCGTTAATTTTACCCACTATTGTAATAATTTATAATCCGTACCAACACGATTCTCTATATCGACAGTGTCATCATTGTCACAGGCATTACAACTTTTATCCATAATAACTAAACAATCGTTTCAATCGTCGCAGATGTGCTACGCACGTTTATTTCAATCGTTATATCGTGTATATTATCGCTTCTCTTCTATGACATTCTTGTTCTTTGTAGATATAGATATAATACTTTGAAGATAAGTAATGGTAATCTATCAAAGAAACAGGACGCATCAACTCTGTTTAGAAATGTACAAATATTTTATTGTTTATACGTCCATGTTTGCTCTTTTTAAATAGATACATTTATTGGGCGTGCGTCGATATCATTGCGCAAAGTCAACGGATACGCGTATCCATCGAACAAAATATTACCTTACGTACATGATTGTTTGGGTCTTCAATTTTATAAGTTTCAGAATCTTATTAATGGCTGGATCTTATTAATTTAGGATCCACGGGTTTCTGTATATACGCTCTATAATTTTAGAGCGCCTTATTTTCTTGATATTAAATTTTAAGATCCTTGGATTGCTCTTGAATCTTCGGATACTCACCATTAAGATTCATATTCGGATCTAGGGATCCTTGGAGTGTCAGATTCTCGACTACATATAGACTTACGTAAAACTATACAGTTTCCACCACAAAAGCATAAAAGTTTGACGAGAGTTTACGCACTCTGTACAGGATTGTACGGCGCGCGCCATAACTGGATAACTTTCTTTGGTCGTAAAGCGTCACTTCTATGCTTTCGTACGGGGACTTCCCTCTCCGACATTTCATCAGTTATTGATTCAAGTGGATCTTCGGGAAAGGGAAGTCGCGGGGAAAGGGGAAGAAGAAAATAGAGATAATAGCACCGCTGCGAATCTTTTTCTCCGCGTTCTCTGTCACTAACTCAGATATATATATATATATATGTATGTACAAGTCGCTTCGGTGAGGCTTCTCGGTTAAAACGTTCTATCGCGTAATTCGCGGTCCAACTCTCCTTATTACTTCGGCATCTGGCTGCCGTAATCCACGTAAACGCGCACGACCTCGCCGCTGTACTTTCGCTGACTGGGCATAAAGTAAAAGTCCGGCTGGTTCGCCTGGGCACCTCCCGGATTGTGCACGCTCCTGGCACGTCCGTAATGATCCCTACGATCTTGCGTGTAGTACCCAGGTTGGATAGGCGCCGAGTGTCTGGCACCAGGTGCGCGAGGCAGACTATAAGTTGCTCTGGGTCCGACCATTCTAGTTGGTCCCTCGATGGTGTCGGTACCGTTCATGGTAGTCATTCCGTTACTAGGCATCATCTCTCTGGGTCTCGGCAAGCTGGAAACTGGCGGCGGCGGCGCTTTTTCCTCTGTCTCGAATGCGTCGAATGCAAAGTTTGTGTTTGCGCCGGAAGCATAGTCCTTCCAGGCGTTGCTGACGATCAAACGTTCCTATGCGAAAAAAAAAAACGTAGCAAGTCTAGTGCTTGTCAACAATTACGAAGAAAGAAAATCATTTTACTTATACAAATTAATTTTAATTTAATCGTTCCATATTAGTGAGAAATATTAGACTTGATAAAGCTTTAAGGGAAGGTGTGGGACATGCAATTGCCAGAGAAGGAGAATGCAAAACGAAAAGCCAGCGATTAGCAAGCAAAGCTTTGATTAACGAGCGAAAGACAATGTGTAGGAAGAGTGTAATATTGCGCACCGGTTATACTCGACGAGGAATTCTACCAGCTGGGATTAGCTCGATGCATTTCGGACGGGACGTATTGGTGGTGATGCCGAAGTTGGTGATGATGATGATGGTGGTGGTGATTGTTGTTGTTGTTGTTGTTGTGATGGTGGTGATGATGATCGCCGTTTTGTTGTCGATGATACCGCGTCGCGGTATTCGTGCGATGAATCGGGTTGGGCGCGTCGGAGGAAGCCAGAGGCAGCGAGTACACCCTCTTTTTTGGTCGCGAGGAGTGCGGGTCATGCAACACAAGCGAAGCAATAGACGTTCGGGTTCATTAGGGGAGGAAAGTGTATGTAGTTTGTACGCTACAGGGTGTTCCAAGAAAAGTGGCACAACAATAAATTCTTCGAACCATTTCCAAAAAAAATTAGAGGAAAAAAAAAAATCGACCAACATATCCGATATTATCTTGTGACTTTTCTCGTGACTCATGATTGTTGAATTTAAAATTTAGCTGTTAAAGTTATTCTAATTACGACGTTAGTTATTAAATTATTAAATGTAGAAAAGTTTAGCAAATGCGAGAATTAAGTCAAATGTTTTGTAGCTAAAAATTATTTTTCCTTCAATAAAGTTGAATTTTTTGATAACATTATACATGTTTCTTGGAACACCTTAGGTATCAGATAAGATCGTTAGAGAAACAACAGAACACAATACACTCAGAAGAAGGACCTGGGAATGCGAGAAAAGTGTGGAGAAAGAAAAACAATATGCAAAGAAGAAAAAGTTCTAATACATACACACGCACAAGACATACCTTAGTTGCTCGTCTTTTCGAGCTCCTGTAGAGAGTACAGCTAGCCTGCAGCAACGCAAGGGCCAACAACGCTGCTACACAACCGACGACGATGTAGAGCTTCGTCGTGCCCAGAAATATATCCGAAGATGATCGATCATTTTCATCTTCCGCCTCAATATCATTCACTGAAAGCAAAAACACATGTCACATTTTATCACTCTTGATGATACATCGAAGAAGATTGGTGAATATTTAAAATAATTAAGTCTTTCCTCCTTTCTTCGCATTTTATTAACATTTTAAAAATGACGTTATTTGATCTGTTTTAATTTAATTATGCGATTTTCAAAATTTTAATGATTGCGATATATGTTATATGCGCTGTTAGGAAGAAACCAAATCTAGATTTGAAAAAGATATGAAAAAATGGTTCGGTACTAATTATTTATACGCTGATTATAGAGGTTTACCTCGGGGTGCTCTGATTATTAAGTATTGTGGATCGACACTGAGTGCTCCGACTTTGCCAGTCACCAGCGCTTCGCGTAAGGCTTTTTCCGCCTCTATCTCGGTGTCCGCAGCTTTCAATGATCTGCCCTTAGCTTCGTTCTTGTCGAGGATCAGATTCATGCGGGCGATCACTCCCTGTTCGTTGTCTCTGAAAGAAGAGAAAAAAATATTTAATATTAAAACCTGTAAGAATTGCGCGCTTTTCGGTTTCTTGATATAGTACTTTGTCTTACTTTCGTAACTCGTCAAGTCGGACTTGATAATAGCCCGGCAATTTCTCGAAGACTGGTCCAAAGTTGTCTGATATCGTGTTCGAGATCACTTCGAAGTCGGCACTGCCGGGTGCGGGAGTCATAAATCCGTCGCCCAGATTAACGAGCTTGACTTCGATATCGTAATGCAATCTCGGTGGCGCGGGCGTGGTTTGGTCTTCATTGTCTAAATAGACAATATTTTTACAGTGATATAATCTCAGACGTATTTTAGAACACAATAAATTTAGTATTTGGCATTTTAAAACATTTTAAGTTAATTTCTGTTAATAAACAATACAAAAATGTGACGTGATTACAACAAAATAATTTTTTTGACAAAAACGAATTGCTATAAATAAACAACGCGTAATCATTTTAATGATGTATAATTAAGTAAAAACAGATGATGATGCCATTAATTAATATGTCAAATGATACAACGACGTAGTCGCTAACGTCGCTTTAAAAATGATATTAGTAATCACACCAACAATTTCAATAAGTCATAAGAACGCAATGAATTCTTAATCAATATTTACCTTCCAAGCCGCAGGACTTGATGCATATTCTATCCGACGAAACGACCGGTTTCGCGTCGTGTTTTCGAATCTTCTTATTGATCGGATTGAATACCCCACCTTTTACCGGGAACATCATGTATAGGCAGTGATCGTCCGTGAACGAAAGATCCCTGCTGTCCTCCGTAACGCGTTTTCTCGAGAATTTCAGAGTGGTTACACCGTTCTCGATGCGGCCGCTGATGTTGTAAACGTCTTGCGACGGGTCTAGCAACGGCGCGTTGTAGCCGCTGATCCAAGTGTCCATCAAGAAAGCTCGACCGTTCGTCTTGTCGACCCAGCCAAGTACAGCATCGGTTTGCGACTAAAAATTTAAAAAAATGCAATATCTATAAATTTCGCAAGTTCTGAAGTTTCTTTTCAAGAAAGCCCTGCATTCGGTTAAGTAATGACTTTCTCTCTCAATAGTTAACTTTTGAGACCAATTTATAATTCGCAAATCTATACGACAAACTTTTCTTACCATGCTGCCGTCATCGGAAAATCCAACTCCGGTCCACGTATTGGTATTCGTCGTGGAAATTACGAATGTTATCAGATCCTAGGGAGAAGAATTTCCATGATATTTATTTCGTGAGAGAGTGAGGAACCGGGCTTTGTCATCCGCTTCCGCGCATGAAAGCGAAAACGTCGAGGAAAAATATGAGAGACAGATTACCTTTTTACCCTTGTACGTCCATTCTATGGCGTATTCGCAAGTGCCATTCTCCGGCAAACAATTTCTCGGATAACGCCACTGACCACCGCAGCGACCGTCTTCTAACGTTACACCGCCGGCGAATTCCGGTTTCTTGGGTTCGTCTGAAACGTCCGTAAAGAATGTTACGTACAAAATAATCGATTTGTGTTCGTCGTAAAATGAAAAAGAAATTAATTGTATTTATAACTATTGATGAAAATGACAGCGCAATTTTTTCAACATGTTTAAAATATTCGAGAATGTTATGAGAAACAGTTTTATAGGAAGATGCCGAGTATTTATTCGCAATCTCAGCGCGTTTATATAAACGGAATGCTAAATTGTGCTTCGTTATATGACCTGGCGATTTGCGAATAAACATTGGCGAGAGATGAGTGAATAGAGAAAAGCCTCACCGAAGAAATTCATCGTCACGGCGCCTCTCTGCATTTTGTGGCCGTGGTATTTAAGCTCGTCGACCTTGTAGAAGTCTTTGACGTTAGCCTTGGCCTTTTCGATACCGCTAGCCGGATGGTGCACGTACTTGCCCGGCTCTTGACCTTTCGCCCAAATCACCTGCATGTTGCCCTCGCGAATCTCGTGATCGGTCGGCTCCGTGGCGGCCAATTTCCTGCGGAAGAGCATCGTCGTGACGCCGTCGCGTTCGTATCCGTAAGCGGCCGTCAAACTGTCCCTTCCGCCCCAATATTCGTCCTTGCGGGGCGTCGATCGATCCCTCGTGTAATAATCGCCGATCCTGTAATTCGTCCCTCGCGCCATCCCGATTATGATGTCCGTGCAGTCCATCGGGTTGAAGTCGTGCTTGGGCGTGTACTTGTGTCCCGGTGCCGGTAACGATGCTTTTTCGAGAACATGTAAATTTAGTTGACGCAAGGTCGAACGAAATATTCGCGTTCGTGTAAAAAATGCCTATGATGAAATTGAATAATGAATCGTGAGAGAGAAGTGTGTGTCTGATGTATATTTTCTTTTTATCATCCGAATTTCTCATGACATTTCTAAATCACACAAGGTCACAAAAGAACGAAGATCCTATACTATATTATTTCAAAATTTTTTACAATAATTATATGTATTTTAAAATTGTTTTTTTAATAATTTCCTCTCTATCCTTCTTAATTAGAATATCATTTTTATTTTATTTTTTTTTAATGTACTCTAATCGATGGAGGATTAATTATTCATCCGAATGAGATGAGTCGATGTTATGGTAATGCGAATTTAAATGATGGTCCTACGGTGTCGGTGAAAAAATCGTGATGGAAATCGAGACACGTGCAAATTTCGTGTCGAAGTAAATGCATGCTACAACCCGAGAGTTATCGGATTATATGTATTTACAGGAGAAAAAATAAAATTCGGAATAATTAGCGACCGGAGGAGGAAGAGGAGAAGGAGAGGGGGAGGGGAAGGGGGAGGACGGGAGACATGAAGCATAAGCGTTATCTACAAGTGTTTCTCTTTACACTGTTGCGTTAAAAACGCGATTGGCAAATTAATAAACACGGAAATTTATATATGCAGTGTCAGCGCAGTTGCGTTAACAACATTTTGCAATCGGTGCCGCATCCGGTAGAAGCGACGCACGGATGTCGCACGCACGGAATAGATTTTATTCTCTACCTTCTCTTATCAGCACGCTAATTACGCTTTCTCGGCAAATATTTACCGTTACGGACCTCACGTTCCAGTTGTACAAAGTTTTCCCTCACGGTTATCGTGAAAGTCGCGAATACCGAAAGTAATGTAGGTGATGTATGTATATGTACTACTGATCATTGTGTCGAGATGATCTGATGGCTATATCACTACGAGAGATTTTCTTTATATACATTTCATTGAATCTTTTCTCGCGTCAATAAAAATAATATAAAATAAAATATTTTTGCGTGATATACGTGTAATATCAGAATTTTAAAAACACAAATCGACAATCCGAGAGTTAAAAAGCAAAAATCTCTGGTAGCTCAAGAGTTAATGATATTATAGCGTGGCGATTTTGATATGTGCGTATACAAGCGTTAAATCGGTCCATTCGTTACCTTTCGTCGCTCCCGACTTTGGCCTCGGCTCCGAGCTGGGTTCTGGTTCAGATTTAGGTTCCGGTTCAGATTTTGGTTCCGGCTCGGATTTTGGTTCCGGTTCAGAACTTGGTTCCGGTTCAGAACTCGGTTCCGGTTCGGATTTTGGCTCTGGCTCAGATTTCGGTTCTGGCTCGGATTTTGGCTCTGGCTCGGATTTTGGCTCTGGCTCGGAATTCGGCTCTGGCTCAGATTTTGGTTCTGGTTCAGAGCTAGGTTCTGGTTCAGAGCTAGGTTCTGGTTCAGAGCTAGGTTCTAGTTCAGAGCTAGGTTCCGGTTCGGATTTTGGTTCTGGCTCAGAGCTAGGTTCCGGTTCGGATTTCGGTTCTGGCTCAGAGCTAGGTTCAGGCTCGGATTTCGGTTCTGACTCAGAGCTAGGTTCGGGCTCGAATTTCGGTTCCGGCTCAGTACTGGGTTCAGGCTCGGATTTTGGTTCTGGTTCAGAGCTGGGTTCTGGCTCAGAGGTAGGTTCTGGCTCGGATTTCGGTTCTTGCCTGACGACAGTGCTGGACTTGGCGACCGGTTTTCCTGTGCAACAAAGCATCGTACGTCGTGCGAACTACCTACTTATAGGGGCCATCACCTCGTGCGTCGTGTCTCGAAAAAAGGTCATTACAAATCGTACAAAGGATTAGTACAGACTACTGGGATTTTTTGGATAAACTACATATCACTACTGAATTCTTGAGCAAGCGAACGACTCATCGGGACTGTTCTGTGGAGATAAATAATATACGATACATACCGTTTGTAGACACCGAGATTGGTTCCGGAGATCTTTTCTTGCGACCTACGCGAAAAAATTAATTATCAATCAAAGAACGTCTCACAGAAACGATTAGCAGCAATGGTTACAAAGATCACGTTGTAAATAATTTTTTATTCCTCGATTCAAAGCATAAGAGATTTTATGACAATTATGCAATTGACAAGTCATATTACGACAAGTAGCGTAGACATCAAAACTTTTAACTTTAAAAGAACTTATAACTCATATGCAGATAAAATAATACGTGTGTATAAATGTAATGTTTGTTCATATGTAATATCTAATGCGCCTGATGTGTTATTATTATTCAAACGCGTATTACTTTCGTTCGCATTGTCATTTTTCTACGACCGACATTTATGTAATTACGAGCTCCTTGAACTCCTACACGGATCAAATATAACACGTCAAATACATCAAGCAATAATGATAGCGTATTAGTGACTGTTTGATGTGCGCAATAGTAGAAAAAATATAAGCACTCTTCCGAATGCGTTTTCATTCATTTTTTTTGTAATATAAAAGCAATCTTGTAAATATTCTCATTAACAAAAATAAATATCACATGCTATAGCAAACAACATAAATTTCAAGAAGAATATAATCGATTAGAATGATTTTAAAATACAATTCGGCAAACATATTACAATGACAAATATTTCTTTTCTGAAATAACATAAAAAACATTTTAAAAATCTTACCTTGCTTCGTGCTGACTTGATAAGTTACGCTGGTCTGCACGGTGACGTCGACATCCGGTCGCGAAGTTACGAATGTCGCAGCGTCCGCCTTAGCCGATCGCCTCTTCGCTATCGATTTCTCGCCATCTGTACCGGGCTCTGGTTCCGGTTCTGGTTCTGGCTCGGGTTCCGGTTCCGCTGTGGGTTCGGGTTCCGATTTCGGTTCCGTTTTCAATTTTGGTTCCGGCTGCGGAAGCGGTTCTGGTATATCCCTGATCATCGGGAAGGATCGGCAGGTCGGGCCCAGATCGTCGGGCCTCCATCCGATGCCGATCCACGTCGTGGAGTTGGCCATGAGGATG
Organism: Prenolepis imparis; assembly: GCF_030444845.1. Lineage (NCBI taxonomy): Eukaryota > Metazoa > Arthropoda > Insecta > Hymenoptera > Formicidae > Prenolepis > Prenolepis imparis. Next base: position 756,572 of record NW_028141175.1, read on the forward strand.
CCCTCGAGTTCTTTGCTATCCTTCAAGATTCTCCAGTAGAATACGATGTCATCGGAGAATCGCTTCATTGTGTACGAGTTCAAGTCTACGTCGATGCTTTTCACCGGCGATCCTGAAAGTAGAGTCGATTCGGGGATGATTAGGCGATTTAAAAAACGTAATATAATTCTCAAAAGGCAAGTTTAATATAAGATAAAAAAAAATTAAAATAAAATCTGAGAGAAAGAGAAGAGATATTTCATATTTTCTACGCTAGAAACACTCTAATATCGAGTAACGAGGAACACCTAAGTATCCAAGTCGCGCGAGAAATTCTCAAAAGGAATTTCCGCGATGAAACTTACTTTTCGCGCAACCCGGACCGAACCAGCCGGTGTTGCAGTAGCAGTGCTTGGTAGGCGCGGTCGTGCCGCCATTGTCGATGCACGTGCCCTGAATACCGCAGTCCGAGTCGTCCAGACATTCCTCCTTAAATTCGCATCTCGCGCCGTGATAAAGACGATCGCACCTGCACCTGCCCAGCAGGTAACGTCCGTGACCGCTACAATCCTCCCGATAGTCCTTCTTTTCACGGATCTGTCAGCAGCAAAATCGCACGCGTAAATTATTATTCAAAAAACAAAAATTTTTTTAATGTTCTCCCACAAATCGCGATAGAAATTAATATCATTAATTTTCCTTCTTAAACATTAATAATTGTGCGAATAATATAATATATTATTCCTCCAAATAAATATTAATAAAATCGATTTTATAGTTTTGTATAATCTTTCTCTTGAAAAATGTCAGAAGTTTCTTTATGCAATTTTTTTCTTCAATTATACAGTTTTTTTCACAATTTTTATTGAATACACACTAGACCAAATGTCTATATTTATTAAATGCCGCGAGAAGTAACTCACGTCATAATTAATTCATGTTCATATTGTCTCAGTTTATGCGTGTTAAACCGTCGCATTATTTAATAGAGTTAGAGAAGTCTACATTTGTACCAAGAGAGAAATCATGAGAAACTCACATCGATGTCGGCACACGACCAAAATCTGTAGCTGGAGCCCCATTCCTCGGCCTCCCGCAGTAGTCTGATGGTGCAGTCGGTGCAGGTGAAATCTTGCGGCAGCTGCACGGCATAGCTCTGCGCCCTGCAAATCGGAAACATCGCGTGTCAGATTTACGACAAATCGGAAGAGATGACAGGCGTCTTACGTTCACACTTACGTAGCGTCGTTTTCGACGAATTCGCTGTTTCGCGTGATGGGCGTTAGATCGATCAGAGGTCTGTCGTAAAAATCTAAGATCTGAAGCCGAAAGCCTCCCTGAAAAATAGCAAATATACACATGTGTGAAAAACACGTGAAATTATTTATTTTCTCAAAATTATCCAGTTAACTTCTATTCACTCTTCAATTATTTTTTTTTTCGCTCATTTCTTCTCCGAGAAAATATTGTAACATTATATGACATAATCATCGCATTATTTAACACGAATTAAAGATGATAAGCTGAAAATTTGGATGATGTTTTTTTATGTGGAAAAGAAATTCATGCATCTATATGTGGATTTTTTTAAAATCTAAAAGTTGAAAAGTGTGTTCCTGTTATACACAGACGAGTCATGAAATGCAATCGACCATTAATATTTTGTCCATTCACGGCACTTTGCTAAATTTTATTGCTTTTCTTCGAGTTCCGCAATAAATGGCACATCAATCGGTAAAACGGTTAGAACGGTTTTAATACCAATCGCATAAGCGGAATTGATGCAAGTGGGTCTCAGTCATTCGAGATTCAGTCATTTCTCGATTTTTTTTTCTCGCAACTCGACGACGAGTTGCAAGAAGTAAAGTGATTCGTTCCATCGTTGTTGCAATTTGCTACGCTGGCTTTAATAAATCAACAATAACGGACTAATCTCCTTTGAATTTACTGACACACAATTAATGTTGTTACTATAAAATTATTCACATTAACACGTTAGTTAAGCAATTATCAAATATATGAAATATAATTAAATACACACGTGTATACATACATACTTGATATAAAAGCAGAAAACATTATTTTAATTACATTAATTAACAGCCGCGTTAATTATCACATTAATTTTCCTTGGCAACAGAACGACAGGCAACATTTGAGGCTGCAATCCGAGATATCCGGATCATTTAGACAAGTATGTATGTATCTCGGCCGCGCGCGGTTATAATAATTATCCGGATCCTGGCACGAATATCTGCGTCTTCATCGACGCCAGAATGTCGATGGATATAGCGGTATATGGGGTCATCGCGCGTCGTATACACAAGCACATCTTATGCACGAGAGCTCTGGTGATTGGTCATGTTATCTCTGTCAGGGTTTACCCTCGCAATCTCGCGCTTGCGACACGATTTATGAAATTCGTGCGCCGAATTAAGAAGCCGCGCGCAGAAAGGGTTCTCCCCTCCTGTCAGAAATAATGACGGGGTAATGACAGCGAGGTAATGAATACCTCGGTCGGCCGATTGATATGCGCCATCGATTGCGACATCGTGAGATTCTTTATAATCGCGTCGGTGGTCCCGTTAGGAAAGCGTCGCCGCTCACGATGCAAGTTTATAAACAGAGTGTTTTATTGGGTAACATCCGTATCCGTCCGTGACGGTTCCGTAGGAGGAAGCGACGCGAGGATTATCGCCGACCGGATCTGCGGATGCTATTACGACCTCCGTATAATCGAGAGAGAGAGAGATGCGATTCTCCCGTTTCGGAAATCGGTAATTTTAATCGCGCATGCAGATGATATCTCTGTGCGCTTGGATAATCTCTTCCATTCTTTTTTATATCTTTAGTCCGATCCATTCTTGCCTTCGATATTATGCATCCGGAAGAAGCAGAAGGATGCGTAAAAAAAAAACGTACCACGAGGTTGCGCAGATTTGAATCTTGTATGTATAAATTTATTTTATTGTTGGAGCGTTGCAATATTTCTTAATTCGATGCTGATGAGCAAATTTATAATTTTCTTATTATTATAATTAATAATTATATAATTATATAATATTATATATTTTTTATATTTATAATATTATAATATAATATAATGTTATTAATAATAATTATATAATTATAATTATAATAATAATTAATAAAATGTTAGTTAGGATTATAATATAATTATAATTAATCTAATCGTTCATTTCATATTTTTTATTGACCAATGAAGATCTAGAGCTTTGATTTTCCGCGGATTAAGTTGTTGGACGCGCAAATCTCGTAGCTATCTTACTCGAATGTCGCGTGACAGTCGGTGAAAGACGGGGAACGAAACGATGATGGTCGCGCGCGTTTCCCACCTTGGGACATCCACGAAGGAGAGAGAAAGGGAAGAGATCGGGCAGCCGCAACGACGTGGTACTGCTTCGCACGATGAACACACCTGCACTCTCGGAGGCAGGCACCGAGTTGTTATTGTCGAATTTTTCTCTCGTGCCGATCTCGCAGAGATATTTCCCGCGCGGCTTCGAGAGGAGAGGTTCTGCGGTCGAGATTTTTAATGTCCCTAAATGTCGCAATGTAATCCGCACGAATCCGTTTATCGTTTCGTGTCCATCGTCCCATCGTTAACGACTATACACCTGGCGGACTCTACCTTCCTACTAAGGAGGAGAGATTACACTTTTCTTGCATATACATATTTGGAAATATTGTAATTCTTTTCGCGACTGCGGTTGATATTTTCATGAATCTAGGAGCATCAAGAAAGGAGAAAATGCGATTTCTTCATGTATTCTTTGACTAGAATCTACAGTCGACCTCATCTCTCTCTTAATGTCGATTAAAGTTATGCAAGTAAGGTTTTATCGTCTATTAGTCTCTGTATTTTCTACCACATATCTTAATTATTTATATATTTTATTATTTTTTAGCTTTTATATTCCCTATTATGATAATATGGGTGATGCAATAGATCTTAGATAAGGGTATAACTCCATTCACAAACCTTGTCGAAAAAAATGCAGATCGTTGAATAATCGCGCTAGAATGGAGAACGTTTCGAGGATGGGAGGCCGCGTTGCTGCATATACGGTTTCGCTGCACGCTTCGCCGAGTAAGACTCGCGGGGTTTTGCACATTCAACCGAAGGCGAGACGACGCCTTCGTGGCCGAGCGATTGTCATCGGCGGACGTTCGAATTACGGTACACGGCATACCGATCTCTTCTCTACCTCGGGAGGCTCTTCGCCGCCATCCTCACGTTGGTTGCCTATAACAACCGCCTCTATTCGGCCTACTCGTAGGCCGCATGCCTACGAGGCGACCACGCTTGTGAATAATTCAACGCGCGTTACCTTGAGCGACGAGCAAGACAGAGAGACGTGCTCTTTTCCTTTCGTAGACCACGAGCGGACAAATTCGTAATGTCCTGCGGATAGTGTCGAGTACTCGTACCTTGAATACGAATCGGACGATTCACCGGCACTGATTATTATCGAGCTATAGTTGGTGCGAGCGAGACCATCGTGACGTTTCCTCGTTCGCTTGCCATGGTGCACTTTAATGAGCAATGAGGACTTTATTATTATTATTATTTGGCAGTGCTTCTAAATTCTTATTTTGTTGTGCTGGAAAAGTAAGATCGTTATAAAAAAATTAAGAGAGAAATTAAAAGTATCTAACAATCTCTGAGAGACGCTCCTAGAATACTTTCTAGGAACACCTGTCTTTCTCTCTCATACTCTCTCTCTCTTTCTGTCTTTCTTACAGTCGACAAGAGGTGGTGAAAGAACGACATTGCAAGAGCTACTATTTAGAGTTTTGATAACACGCGATGTCTTTAATGTCGCACGCTTCGCACTTGGATACTAATGCTTTCTCCAAAGGCTCGTAAAGCTTTCTCCTTCGGTTGACCGGAGATTCGCAAGAATCGTACGTTCGACAAGGCCGATTGTGCACGCGTAGTCGATAGCCGTTCACTGTAATTTTATTTATCCAGATTTCAATCTAGATTTAATCGCATAGAATTACACGAACTCTAATTTTAGCCGATCGAGAATCTACGCAGACGGTCATTAAAATAATTAATCCACCGCACAAATTAAAAAAGAGAAATTACTATAATATAAATATATATATATAATAAAAATTAATACTAATATTATAGTAATTAATATTAATATATATATTTTATATTACATTCTGATCAAAGAATACATGAAGAGATACGGAAGAAATCGTATTTTCTCTCTTTTTTTATGCTTTCAGATTCGTGATGATATCAACCGCAAACGCGAAAAGAATTATTTCCAAATATGTATGTAAGAAAAATGTAATTTAAAAAATGTAATTAAGTTTTATATATATATATATATATATATATATATATATAAATTTAATTACTTTTCATTAATATATACATTAGGGTGGTCCTTATATGGGTTTTTTCAGAATTTTAATGTTGGATAGTTGTAAATCGGCTTTAAATGTGAAAAAAAAAAATCTCTAATTTTTTCAGATTTTTATTTTGAGCCCTGAGTCTCCCTGTTGGCACGTAATTTTCTTTTTTATTTAAAAAATATTTATTTAAGTTAGTTCTAGTCTAAAATAGCGACATTTTATGAAATACGTTTCATTGCCGTGAAAATAGTAAAACATCGTATATGAGGTATTTCACTCGAGTTGTGTGTTATACTACACACAAATCGAGTGAAAAAATTTAAATTATTATTTTACGGAGTAATCAATATATCGATTAATTTATTATTTTCCATTGATTTTTTTTTGTTGAAGATATAATTTTTTTTTGTATTCTTTTTTAATACAGCTTATTTTCTTGTATTGGTAGTCCTGATGATACATTGGGCTTTTGTTTTAGGTATTTCACGTGCAAACAGGGAGACTCAGGGCTGAAAATAAAAATCTGAAAAAATTAGAGAATCATTTTTTCTACATTTGGAGCTGATTTATGACCATCCAACATGATCTTCCATTTAACGACCACCCTAATATACATATATTAATATATATTAAAATATTATATAAATAAGTGCGGTGCACGAATAATGCTCGGTTATGTCGGACGCGTTTCGCGCCCGCACCGAGGAACATATATAGAGCCCGGAAAGTTCAACGTTGCGCTCCGGAGAAAGTAGTCCCGATGCATAAATAATAAAATGCACACGCGTACGATTTTATTCCGTCTTCACGTAACCGACTTAATATGACTTTTGAGCAGTTTGGTACGTTCGTAAGCGGAGAGTGGAGATGTGTAACGCGCGCACATAAAGTTAACGCCGAGTATATAAGGCATTATATAGGCGGTAATAACCACGCAGACGTTATTACACACACATTTTGTTTCCCTTTCTCTCTCGCAAAATATCCGCGAGAAATCCGAGCGATTCTCGACACGGCCGGACGAAGCATAAAACGAGCGTTACTTCATTCAAGATTCCTCTCCGCGTTTGATTATGTGGCTGTGGAACGATAATGGATTCGATAAATAAAATATATATTAATATAAATAAAATATTATTCGTATATAAAAATATTCCCACAATTAACACGAAGTAACATGAAATAGAGATTGGTATGAAAATCTCGCTATCGTATGTATGATGGGAATTTTAATATACCGTAAAATGAATATACATATCGCGCATCAGCATCGGTAATGTTGCGCGTCAGAGCGAAGAAAAAAAATAACGTGATGCTATAAAATATTCAAAGAGGTAGAGAAAAACGGGAATCTCTCTTGGGAATGCCGAAAATAATCTCGAGGAGAGATTATTTTCGGCATTCCCAAGAGAGATTCCCGTTTTTTACTCTTACTAATTAATTTTCTGAACATCGAAAACTTGCCTTCTATGCTGCAAAGGCATATAAAATATAATCCTCCTGATTATAAATCTATAGAATTATATATAAAATATATATATTTTACAATTTTTTACATATTATTATATGTTTGAATGATTAATAAATTTAAACGATAATTTTATGGTTTTTTTTTCTCCATGCTAATTATTTTATTAAGCTTTTAAAGAAAAAAGGCAACGTCTCTCTCTTTTTAAGAAAGATTGCACAAGATTCGTGTAGTGCGATAAAAAGAGCTTGTGAAGATTTTTACTCACTCTATGGGGATAGGCGAGATGCCACGTGACGTTGAAATTGCTTCCAGTCAGTAACGACGTCTTGACATGACCTGGAAAACAAAATATGGAATATTTAAATTAGGCTGCCACCGTATCGTCGCAAGGTTTCGTATAATCGGACGATGACGAATCGTCGATTAATTCTGAAAATTCATCGCTAAATATTACGTCGCGACCTGTTTCGGAGGTCACGTACCTTTAACGCCGAATATACATCTTTCGCCTCTATTAATTATTCAGTTTCTAATAAAATATACTTTCGAACGTGAGACGAAGATTCTGGAATAAAACTATGCTAATCGTAGACATATTAAGATTTCACCTCGTCTTAAAAAGATTGTAGGATGAGACATTTGTAGATAAACGAATTTAATCATTTATTGAAGATTGATAAAATTCGTTAAAATTTAAAAGAATTTAAAAATTGTTAAAAAATCATTAAAAAATCGTTTAAAAAATTGAAAATATATTCTTTTATTCTCCTATCAAATTTTTGGAAGACAAGTAGCATATTTTTTCATGCAATTATATCAATATATATAATATATATTTTATATAACATATCGTTTTCTAGTTCTCTTCTATTACAATGATTATATTCTATATATGTTGGCTATATAAATTCCTTTAGCGAAGGGATTTCGCGCAGGAGAAGCTAGGCAAATCCGCGCGGCTTACGCACTAATTTAATATAAATGCAAATAACTGATTAGCCTCCGGTACCTTTAATCAACTTTTCCAGTATTACCAGACCGATCCCTTCCGCTTCCCCGAGCGTCTCCGGAAGGAAAGCGGTTCTTCTCTTCCATTGACCGAGCGGAGTCGTCGGAGCGGCTCGATTAAATTACGATCGCGGAAAGAAAAATTTATAGCCGCGCGGTTGCGCGCACCAGCCGGTACGCGTTAACGCAATCGTAAAGGCAGAGGAGTCGAGTCGAACGATACCTTATTTTCTATTATTCAATGTAAAAATTTATTTGAAATTAAAATTTGGAAGAGACGACGAGAGAAGCTGCGAGTGTCGCGAGAAATAATTTAATGTCGAATTATAATCGAAACTACACTGAGTGAGAGAATTTTCTCTTAGAATTTACCCTAAAAGAATTTTATGAGAATTTCTCTGATTAATATTTATCACGATAAAAATTTGATTAATTTTACTAAACTGCATAGTAAAATTAATCAAACATTTTATATTTTATTGTGATCGATATTATTATATTTTTATTGTGATAGTGATAAATATAAATCAGAGAAATTCTCATAAAACTCTTTCCATACCATAATGTCCTACGATTATCATAATTTTCAGGGTAAATTCTAAGAAAAAATTTGCTGTGTAGAGAAAAATATAATTTATCAATTGCGGAGAAGGTGATTAAATGTCACTGAACAACCGCAGTTGTCCGAGCGTGCAATTCTTCACGCGACTTTCTCGCAATTTCGTATACGTCACGTGAGAAAACAAACGCTACGCTCGTGATAAGCAGCACGATTTACGAAATTAATTGTCACGCCGAAGATGGCGATGAGCAAATGGGAGCGAAGTCGGAAAGAAGCTCGTGGTGCGCGGAGAAGACTCGCCATCTCCCTTTGTGTTAAGACGAACGTATAATTCGCGTTAGTCCCGACAGCGTAATGATACAGGTCTTTCTTTCTCCGTGTCGCTTATGTAACAATCTGCGCGGTGCCATCTACGGCGTGGTCTTAATTACGCTTTCGCAAGGGAAAATGACAGGGGGGGAAGGTGCCCGACGACATCGGGCAAGGTGGGTAATTGTAACAATGTTCTTATACGTCCCGTCCTTATACCGCGCGGTGCACAACAATGTGAAAACACCGAGCAGTCGTAATCTCTTTATTCTCATATAACTTTTCACTCCGTCGAGCTCGCCGATGATATAAAATTATTAATTAAAGAGAATTAAAGAGAACAAAATATCAAGAGAGTTTGCAAGACACGTTCAGATATATAATTATGTAAAATTATAAAATATATTTTTCATAAAATGTAATATAAAATAAATTATATTATATTTTATAATTATTGTGTGACCCTGAAGAGGAAACTCTCGTTAGTTTATCAACTCGTCAGATTAAATATTCAACTAATTATCGCGGTATATATCAATATTTTACACTTTTACTTTATATTTCAATGCACAAATTATTACACAAACCTATGGTCCTTTTTTTAAAACGTCCTCTTTTGGAAAAGATCTGTTTCTTTCCCTTCTACCTAGACGCGACTTTAGATACGCGTAAAACGTGGAAGATAATAATGCCCGAGTACCGAGAGGTTCGCGCTCCCTTCATGCAAGTCGGTGAAAGTCGCTTCGAATCATACTGGCTATCCCCACCGGGATAAAGGGAGACAGAGAGAGATCGACTCCACGTTAATGTCGTTTTCCCATGGAATCTAAGCTCCCTTCCCTCTTCACCCCACGTACGTTCAACCCCTCCTCTATTTTCTTCTCCGGAGATGCGCGGAGACTCTCTAACGAAAATGTTTTGCGCGTTTCCGGAGAACAGTGCTTGAATAGTCAGAGGAGAAAGGGCGGAGGTTTCCGAGGGGGAAACCTGATTTCGTCGCGTGCGTATTCCACCTAACATTCCAGCAAAGGCTGAAGTAACGTTTCAGAATCGCGATGACGAAAGTACTGCTGAGATTGCGATAATTTTTTAGCCTACAGTCAATTAAATTTAATTTCTTTTTTAAATAAGTTAATATCCCTAACTCGTTTCTATATTCCTCGTAACGCAATTTTATATTCCACCGAAGGTCTCGAGTGTGTCTCGAAATAATAGTAGTCTCTACACTTTTTTTTCATTTAAAAAAAAAAAAGTATAATATATATTCATTATTTTTCCAATATAATTATCAAGTCATCTTTCTATAATTTAAAATAATTACGACAAAAGGCTGTGTAAAGATTTCAACGCGTCGATCATAATCACGAAACTAAAATACTTTTTCTCGCGCTCTAAACAACTTAATGATAAGTTTCGTTAAATAATGATCCGTGAGACAAGCCATATATTTCATCAGCAATTAAGCCTGAATACTCTGATAATGAGCATCTTTTTAACCCGTCCCTTCCAAAATTAATCTCCGCTTACATTTTTTTTTTTCACCGTAATACAATCATAATATATTGATACTTCTTCGTTGAGGAAAAAAAATGGATTCTCAATTGAGCGTTCTTTCTCCGAAAGAAAGGAGTGAAAGGAGACGCGCGCGCATGAGTTACGTTACCGTACACCTGATGGACTAATAATAATAGTAATAATCGTTAATACACTCACCACGAGGCATTCCGCACGGTGCCGGCGTCCTGGCGTTATCCAGGAAGTCCAGGTCGTACTGCCTGGCCGGCGGAAACGTCAAAGCCACGTGGGCCCGCGCGCTTTTCCAGGACGTCGTCGTCAGGATCAGCAGTAGCAGCAATGACGTCAGACAGGACGTCGAGTTCCATTCCGTTCTCCGCGACATCCTTCCGTAATCTGGTTCACGGGGGGAGGGAGGAAAATAGTCTCTGTTTACGCGGCAAAAGAAGAGGTAGAGAGAGAGAGAGATAGAGTGACGATGTCCTTCACGACGCTTCCGCGTTCATCGGCGATATTTCCTCTCCTGAGATGAGTCCTTCCGAGCCCCCCGCATCAGCGTCGTCCAATCGCTCGCTCTGCTCGCTCCGGCGAGGCCGATCTGAAAGCCGAGCGATGAACTTTGTTATTTTACGATCGATCTCGGAGCGAGAGATCGGCGGCTACAGCCGATACTTTCCTCGCGCGATCTGGATCTGATATAAGACGCGATTCTCTTGGCTCGCGATAAACTGAATCCGATTTTCGTGCCGATATTGACGTAATAGAGGTCACATTTAATTACGGCTTACAAGCTAACTTTTTGTCGATTAAAAATTGAGACAATTAAAGGAAATTCAGAAAAAGAATGTGAATGAGGTTTCTATTTTTATATACAGAGTGTAACTGAAAAAACATATGTGGAGCATCAAGTTTTCTGGCTAATTTAGAGACGATTTTTCCTCAGCGAAAATCTAATGATGTGCTCCATGTTTTTTTCTCAGTTACATCCTGTATATTATTCAAGTACATTTACTTATTTTATTCTGTTCCGATTATGTCGAGTGGATCGATCGTATATAAGCATATTTTAAAAGTGAAAAGGTAAACACAGGTAAAAGTTTCACTCGCCAAGAAATGATAAAAAGTGAGAATCTTCGCATGTGAGCCTGTCTGAAATCGCATATATATTCGAGCAACTTTTTTTTTTTTTTGGCACGCGAGCCGAACTAAGATTTGAACGAGGAGAAGATTTGCGTGAGATAAACGAAAGGTGAAAAGTGAAGACGTTCACTGTGTGAATTGCATGATCGACCGCTTGCCTGTTAATTCGCTCGCTCACGAAGATACGTGGGAAATCGCTTAAGATAGTAACGTGCGAAACAAGATTTTTCACGTGCATCCCCAGGAATCGACTCTCGCACTCGTTTGATACACTTAATTATGGGAAACTCGATGCGCGTGTTGCTTTGTGGCCGTATAAATAGAAAAAGAATTTCATATTTTCTTTACACAACTCTCGATAGAAGTAAAGAATCACCACGTTTACAGATATTTAAAGGCTTGAATTTTTCGAGATACGTAATCGATCTTTTAAAATTTCAAATTGAGGCAAATTGAACAAAAGGGCAATTGAATATGCAAAGTGAAACAGTTTTGTAAGAAAAGACGGTCGGCAATAACCTTTCCTCCACGTCTCCATACATAAGGAAAAGGATGCAGTAATAGTGAAGTGTTTCTTTTTTATTTTTCCGGAAATATACTTAAAGGAACACGAAGTACACCTACGTAAATACGTTCGCAGACAAGTCGGTAGCTTTCGCCGTGTTTCATTTTTCTTTACTCAACTCCCAGGTCCGTTAATCAGCGATGATGTACATCGGTATTCCAGGCGCGAGAACGTAATAATTGCAAAATAAACACGTAACGAGTATATCAGAAGAAGAGTCTGACGTGCGCTGAAGAGTCGACGCGGAGACAGGTGAACAAGGTGGAGGTGGTTGAAGAGGCTGAAGAGAGAAAGAGAGAAGCGGCAGCAGCAGCAGCAGCATACTTTTCCTCGACGTGCTATCGATCCTCGTGATCGTATCTAGCGAACTCGGAATCTCGTGGATCTCGCATAATCCGAAGGATACTCGTGTCTCTCGCATACGCGACCTCTTTGCCACCACCTCCGCGTTTCCCTTAGGGGGGCAGAAGAAGCGATTGTTGAGATGAGCAAAGAGAGAAAAAGAGCGAGAGAGGCTGTATGTATTTTTCTCGCGTGGAAAGAAAGAGATGTGTCGAATAATAAAATTATTAAATCTCGCAGTTATCTCCGTTCACGACAAAAGTCCTTTGTAAAAAGGCGGCCCGACATCGCGTCATCTCTAAACCAGGACGGGACGGCTCGGCATGCGAAACTGATTACATCCTCCTAATCTCTTCTCGGTAGTGTGCATTCTTTGATTATAGAGGCACGGTTGAATTCTTGTTAGGCCATTTTTGGATTAATAAATCTTTTTATTGCGAAGCTGCTCAAGTTCTATACAGAACACGATGTTAGGCTGAAATCTTTCATTCTCGCGAATGTTTTTTTTGCCGAAAAAATTTTGTAACTATTATTTATAATTAAAAATAGAACGCACAAGATTTACGATGTCTATTAATGATGAGAAATATTAACATTAACTTTCTCATTAAAAACGTATCTATAAATATTTAATTTTTTCTGTTGTAAAAGTTGTAAAACATGTATAAAAATGTGTAAACACTACTTTCTACCTCCATTCAACATTCGGAATTTGTTTATTCGCGCTATTACTTTCTCTATCGAAGTAATCAAAAGCATTACATTCCCGATTGACGAGGATTAGCGGAGAATCGATTTCGCAACGCGAATTCCTCTCGATATTCATATACGTTTCTCGCGGGCATAAAAGCGTACGTATGTACATGCACATATACTTTCCATAGAACGCGTATGTATTTGCGGCGAGTAGCGCGCGCTCATGAGTCATCCAAGTCAAGATACCGCGCCGGAGGTAGGTATACATACGTACGTGCGTGCGTACGTCCGGATCGCGGTGGTGAACAATAGGCACGTTGCAGCCGGTAATTATCTCGTTGTTAATTCCGCATCGCCTTTTTCACTCGGCGAAGAGATTCCACCATCAGCGAGACTCGAGTCCTCCCGAAAGGAACACTCGACGATATTATGCGCAAATATGGAACGAGTAACAGCTTTCATTTTTTATTTTATTTACTCAGCCTCGCGTTCGAGTTTGCTGAATAAACGAAAGACTGTCTCGATCGCATATTAAGCGTTGCATCGTTTAAAGGGAACAACTCTCACGCGAACGGCGTCTTTTGCATATCAAAGAGACCGATGAACGCGACGCATTCGTGAGTGAACTCCTTCTCTCTCGAGAGAGAGAGAGCTTGTGTGTCACGCGAACGGAGTCAAACGGCGTGAAAATATCGCGAATTGAAACCACCTGCGCGGATTCGCTGGAATAAATGACACATCGACGCCGATGGCGATGAACGGTCCCATTCAGGCATCGGATTTCCACGTGGGAAGCACAACGCAAGAGAGAAATATTGTATATGTACTAAATATAAGCACACAAAGAGCCGTGGAGTATCGTTTCTCAAACCGGCGAGGATACGTTCAAGAGAAGCTAATTACTGTGGAAAAGAAGATTGTTTGCATAAAGGGTAATTAAGGAATTCACATCGTACGTTATAATCCGAATTGAAATTTTGTTAAGACACACAGATGGCACAAAGTGCCATGTATCTATAATTAAGAAGAGAAGAAGATTCTCCCAAAACGTGTCTCACGTGTATGGAATTGACAGAAGAAATTAATTTACCCAATTTCACGTGTTAAACTCCATGCTAGATTACGCTGTCGAAATTCGGCGGAGAAGCGTGAAAATTTCAAACATGTCAAAGTTCGAGACTAAGAAGTTTGAGGATGCCAGACAGGATAGTTTCAGTTCCTTATTCCTTGCGTTCAAAGCGAGGCAAGAATTCCAGAGCGTTTCGACGAAGTTCGTTCCCTCCTGATGACCTTGCTCGAGACGGCGAGAAGTATATACAAGTACGTAAAAATAGCAGGTATTATTACAGGTTACAGCGCGGAACAGAAACTCACGCGAAGAGAAAAGCCAAAGTTATTATCGATTTCGCGTGCCGGGAAACGAACGATCATCTGGCAGGAGCTGTCAACGCGCTTCGCAGCGAAATTGATGCGCGCGGTAAATAATTGATGAATCGCAATTGATGAAGATAAACCGCATGCGGTCCTTCCGTGGAACGAGGATAAACGTAAGAGATGGCTATCTCTCTCCTCGCGATCCCATGCGGCGCGTCTTTATTAATGCAACTCATTATTTATTGTCGATATTGGATGCGTATAGGATGTATCGATGTACAGAAGCTACTTATCGCTTTAAAATTATGATAAAACTAATCGATACGAATAACAAAAAAGAATAATTACCCCGACGTCTAATTTATATCAACAGGAGACACTGAGTCACGCAATTTTGGAACATTCTATTTGAATCGAAAATTATTTCAAATATGCTGACTGGCGCGCAAAAACATTTCGGAAATTCGTGTGCGTCAGTCATGCACACGAATTTGATTAGTCATCAAAAATTCTTCATCTTCCTCACATACAGCCCAAGATGTATATATGTATGTATGATAATAGAAAGGATGAGTGACTTTAATGCGCGTCAAGGACTACATTTGAACGTCTCGTCACCTAGAATATTCGACCGTTCTCCACAATCTTTAGCATCTAATCAATCTTCAGAAGACTGGCGATTGATCGATCAAAAAAGAACATAAAATAAATTATAAATAAATATATATAAAATAAATAAAATTTAGACACGAATTTAAATTTCAACGGGCTAGAAGAGCGAATGGGGTAGTGTGTATCATCAGGAAAATTAATTTGGTGCGATATATCAAGTGATTAAATCTAAACTCAAGATTTTTATTTTAATCAACCCTCCTGACCTCCCTTAAAAAAGCGCGAGCGAAAAAAAGTCGGAGCAAAGTCGCCAAATCGAGGAATAAAATTGAAATTGGATAATTTAAAAGACTTGTCTACCTCGAGGGTCCGAAAGAGTACCAAGTCCGCTACTGTAGTTCCGCCTTTTAAACGCGGGAAGGAGCCGCCGATCGTTCTCATTGATACGTCACAAGTCACAACAAGCCGCGTGCACGGCATAAACGAGAAGAGAGCGGCGACGGGAGAGGCTCTACAGGGCGCGAGAAGAAAAGGTATAGCGAGAAGATTAAGACCGCAACGCGTACGCGGAACGGTTCTCCTTCGTTACGTCCTAGGAAAGCTACCTGGCATTCCGGCGAATGCCGTTGATCTCGTCCCGTCCCTGCCTTCCCCGTTCCTCGGTTCTCGGCGAAGGGCGAAAAAAGAAGCGACGAGAAGGCACACGGAAGCGTCGGCGCGACCGGAAGTGGCAGGTGTCCTTCGTCTTCTAATCGCGCTTCGAGGGCTTCGACGCTATTGTGTTCGCGTCGTCGAATGCGACGCAAAACTGATTCACGTGTCCCTGAGACTTTTTCTGAATTCTAACGACTCCGCGCTGTCTTTCCTCACATAGAGTGTACATATAGCTTAATTGCTCGTGTAATTGCCAAGTTGTCTAACGTTAATGAATTCACGGCGCGCTAGATATCAGATGATGCTTAATGAAAGTTGGGAATTTTAAGTGAAATTTTCAAGTTACGTTTAATTGTAGAAACAAGAGTATATTATTAACACGTTGACTGTCCAGCAAATTTTTGCACGCCTTACCGTGGAATTTTAATTATCATAGTATACAATGATATGTAATATTAATTATTTTCTATTTAATACTTTTTATTAATTTTATTAATATATTAATATATTTTATTAATATATTTATTAATATACTTTTTATTAATTAATTAATATAAAATAATTAATATTAATTATTATATTTTATATTTATTATTACTATATTTTATTTGATGATATCCCTTTGATGCAAGCATTTGAAAAAATTTGTTGACAATGATGTCAACGTGTAATTTTAAATCAATATGGTATAATTATATGAAAATGAGTAATGTAAATTCAAATTAAACCTCTTTATCTTAAAATTTTGCCCCAATTACTAATGATGAAAAGTGAGTAATATTAAAACATTAAATTTTTTAAATATCTAATAAATATATAGATGTGATTCGATCACAGACTCAGCGACGCCGCGATCGACCCGATATCGAATTATTCGTCGACCTAAGATTCCTCGAGCGGCCTTGGCCGTTCGGGCGCGTTTCTGTCGATCGCGCGCTCATTTGCACTTCGCGGGTTCTCGTACCTGGACCGGCGGCTCGCGATGTTATCTCGCGAACGAGAGGAGAAGGAGATACGTGCGAGGGAGGGGAAAGGGGGGAAAGGGAACGGTACGAGGGGAGGTGGTCTCGGAGGAGAGACGTTTATGGAGAACACGCCGCTCCGATGTATTATGGAGAACGAGCCGGCATTCCAGGCGAGCGTCGTCGAACTCATTAACATCCCGTTCTCGTTGGCCGACGGCGTTCGCCGTTCCGTTTTCCCCCGAAATAAACAAACCCGATACGATACGATGTTACGACACACGGCGGAGCTGAATAAGAGAGAGAACGGTATAATGCGGCTGTGTTATTTCGTGACGCTCGACGTAAGTATCCTCCGACGAGGATTTCGCTCCCCATCGAAATTGGAGCAAGACCGATTCGATCGGTTCCTTGTATTTTTCTATCCTTAGCCACGGTATATTTAATAAATTAATTGTAATTTCATAACACGCGACAATCATTTTCCTCTCAACGCGAATAAACATATTACGAGTTTAAATTTTTCTCCCTGCAATTTAATATACAATTATTATTTATCTAGAAACAAAAGGCAAATATTTATCGATAAATTTCCTCGCATTATTCGATTAATTAAGAAAAAAATGATGCGTTTAAATAAAGTTGATAAATCGATAACAGCTGATTTGAATAACGCAGGTTTTTCCACGGATATACATGAGACTTCTCTTAACATAATATTTTATCGGCTTTATATTCGAAACATTATTTAAAAGCGAGAAACGTCACAAGAGACGCGTTTACTTTCTCGCGTCTTGTTTATTCTGAAATCGAAAGGCGAGAATTTATGAGCGTTTCTCGCTAAAGAGCGCTAGAGGAGGAGTGATACTCGACTCCCTATAGTTTACACTTGCGTCATGTTTGACGGCGGACTAACATCAACATATTTCTCATGGAGAACGCGTAACCGGCAACGGTGTGGATGCCGTCGACCTCGTATATGCGAGTCGATGTTATCGCGCTCTACACGCCTGTTTATTCAACACACCGTCCCGAGAGGAGGAAAGGATTATTCGCAAGCGAACTCCGTGGAGATAAGAAATCCGAAAAGAAGCGGTAATTTTAAGTAAAAAAAAAACCGTCAAAATTTAACTTACCCGCGGGCTCGAGCTCGTCCTTCGCTTCCCTTCGTCGTCCTCGGGGGATCCTATCCGAGACGTCCCCGCGCCGACATCGTCGTCGAGGATAGGAGGACTCTCGCCTCGCGAGAACTCGGTAGTCACGAAGGAGCAGCAGAGGAATCTTCTTCTTCTTCTTCTTCCGACCGAGAGGAAGATGCTCGAGGACACTCGTTCAGCGCGCGGCCATTTTGGTAGCCGTCGACCGGACGTTCGCGTCGAACGCGAGATCGCAGAGAGGAAAGAGAAAACCAGTCGCGGGATACCTCGAGATGTAGCAGCAACAGGTAGCGCGCTACTCGCGCAGCGGAGATAATAACACGGACAAACACGGACCACCACCGCGCGGAATCGCGTAGCCGACTGACTGACGGATCGGCTGAATCCTGAATCGGCTTCTAGTCGGCCGAGCCGAGCCGAGCCGAGCGAAAACTCACTTTACGCTCGCCTCCTCCCACCACCGCCGCCTCCTTCGCCGAGGACTCGCTCGCCTGCTTTCTTACCTGCCTGCCTATCCTCCCTCTTGCCCCTGCTTCTCCCAGAGCCACGCTCGTTCGAATACTTGCCTTCCTCGCGAGCGCGAGAGCCCGTCGTAGCTTGAAAACTCCGATGGGATGAATTATGTCGCGGAGTAGATGCGCGCCTTCTTTTCCCTCTATCTCTCTGGACCTGTGTTCAGCATCAGTCCTCTCTGTCCGCGATTTTATAAATTTGCGTGAATCGCGCGTTTCTTTTATCGCGTTCGTGATGTTGCACGAGGTCTGGAGCAAATTTCAGGCGAGACAACCGACTCGGTTTAGAGTCCACGACGAAGGCGAGATTTCTAAAATGTGAAAAGCACGAGATTACAAGGTTAGACAGGTACCGTTGGCTTACGTGAAGCAATGTGTATTAAATACGAAAATAAATCATCTTACAACATATGTATATATGGCTGGCCACCGAAGGAATTTCGATTGCGCGATCGCGTAATCCGAGCAATTTTATGCCAAGATACTTGACGAAAGATACGAGAGAGTGCAACTAATGTGGTGACAACATTGCGACAGTTGATGTCAATGTATCTTTAGAAATATCCTACACTCGAGAGAATGAATCATAAATATGCAATACGCGGTTTTGTAAAATTTCACAACACGAGATCGATAATTATCGTATGCAAGCGTAAATTACCTTCTCGCGCTGCACGAATACTAACCAAGAATAAACGCGTTCATTAATGAAAATCTGATTTCGCGTGACTTGATATGAGAAAATGGGAAAAATTAAACGTTTTAATCGCGAATTATGCTTATGTTTTTTTTTACACACGAAAGGATGGAAACTATAAACCGTGTACCACATTTTCCGTAAGCTTGAATTACCTTGAAACGCTGCGCGTTGCGTAAATAAAAATGACGTTACATAACCTCTCGCGAGAGTCGCATCTCAGATGTATTATGCATTTCGTTGGCAAATCGCGTCGTCGAATTATGCATTAATGCACTTTTCCACGCGATTCAAATCGCAATCGCCAATTTTTACTTCGGGTAATCACGATATATAATAGGGGAGATTTATATACCTCATTCTTCTCCGTTTCATTTTTCGCGGATGTCGAATCTCGTCCGAAAAAAATCTATCGAAAAGCTTCCTCCATTTCTCGTCATTTCAGCCAGGTTTCTCTCTCTCCTAAAATTTTTCGTAGCTTTCCATTCAGCCTTCCGAGGTTGCGCAGTCGTTCGCGTTGGTATGCGCTCTCGAGAGCCGGCGCGCGCTTTTTGCGCGAGCCTCGATCGGAATGCAAAACGAGTACTATCGCCGTGACATCGAATCGCGATGCCATCTTCGCGATCGACACGCCTCGCCTTACCGCGTTTTTCAAACGGCACGAAATTATCGCGAAAAAGACTGGAGAAGGAGGAGAGGGAGAAATATGTATGCAAGAATCCTCCGATACGCACGTTCAACGTATATCGATGATAGCGGACCTCATAGCGGCCGTTTAGCGGTACTTCGAGTCCTAATATCGTTATCCAATTAGACGAACGATCGAGTGTACGCATGCAGGTGCGGCCCCCCTTCGCCCCCGTCCCCCTTTTGCATGTTCCCGCGTACGGTGTCGTTCCTTATCGATGCCGATCGCGGAGATTGGAATGGAAAGTGGGAGAGAGAAAGATACTGTTCATTTTTGCTCGCAGATTGCCCGATGATCGAGCAACCCCGCAGCGAAGACTTACGCAGCCTTTTTTGCGGCCCTCATCGAGGAGAGATTCAGAATGAAGTCAATGAGGAGAGACGATCATTGAGAAGAGGCTTCGTAAAGGACGCTTTGTAAAGGAA
Source organism: Prenolepis imparis (assembly GCF_030444845.1). NCBI lineage: Eukaryota > Metazoa > Arthropoda > Insecta > Hymenoptera > Formicidae > Prenolepis > Prenolepis imparis. The sequence continues at coordinate 776,637 of NW_028141175.1, forward strand.
GAAGCTTCTTCAACTGGTTTTGTGCTCTACGCAGAGGGGTTTTACTTTGAATAAAAAAATAAAATAAATAAGTCCTATTTATATTAAGTAGGTACGTGTATTATATAGTATATGTATACGCGTTGCGTATACATAGGACTGAGGAAGTTATTCACGGCGAGACTTCTTCATCAAATTATATCAAAGTTTTTTTAGTTACTCGTTACGAAATGTTACGTTGCGTAGACACTCTTTTATTCATTCACGTGATTCTCAGCGTGATATAACGTGAGATGAATATCGTTAAAAGGAATCGAAATCAGTATCGGTTTTATTAAATGATGCATTAAAAAAAAAAGATTTGGATACAAAATTAAAATATAATGTAGTCATTTTCAAAACTGCTATTTCATATTCCACGAAAAATAAAAAAAATAAAATTTTATAATAATAAAGTCCATTCTAACTTGATTGATTTCAATTATTAACGTTAGAAAGGAACGCGAGCCGTTTATATAAACGTCTTTCGGAAAGAGGAGTCACGTAATTTCAAGAGACACGTGGTCATCCTACTACGTATTTATACATTGGCATAAGACGAAGTGGCCGCGAGTCGTGTTCCCGATCGACGAGGAATTTCGTCGACAGGGCGACGTAACGGAGAAAGAGAGACAAGTTTGCTCGCTCACGCCTGCGTCCTCCGAAGGCTCCCGCGGCTGCTAAAACGCGTACGAGAGGCTTTCTCCCGCTTTGCGCCGCTCGGAATGCGGCCTCTCCCTTCGGTCGGCCTCGAGAAGAAGTCACGGAGGCACGTCGTCCTTCCTATCTACCGCCACCGCCACCTTCTCTCCTTCTTTTCCTCCTTCCTCTTACGAGTCACCTTCCTAGTCCGAGTTCCCGCAGATCTCCTTTTCGCTCGCTCGTTCGCTGATCATAACGACCGCGCCGTATTTACGTGTCATCGATCAATCGGCAAATACGCTAGGTAGAAGAATCCGATACCAGTGTATAGTGTTGCCATTCGTCAGGCGTAACGAGTAGCCTATGTCGTGTCGCGGTGAATGCGAATGGGAGGAGATTGTAATGGCAAATATTTATATTTTTACACACGTGCATGGAAACATACACGATAGAATCATTCCGGTGCAAGATAAAGAGCTAATCCTCGTGTTGGAAAAATACGCCTGAATATAAAAGAATAATCTATATCTAGACGTATAATTTTTAATTATTAGTTTTTCTTAATTATATTTTCCCATAGTTTTAAATATGTCTAATTCTACTTTGTTTTTCAGTTCTCGGATAAGTTCAGATAGGCATCGGATTGCTGAAGAGGAATCGAAATAATCGTGTTATAGCGGCTGAAAACTCAAGATTAGAGGTAATTATACGAGAGAACGAGAAGGAGATAGAAGAGAAGGGCGCATTTTTTTTTTCGGATGTATAATTATATCGCGTAGCTACCGACTCGAAAATCGCGTTTATTTCGCACGCGATAGTTGCGTAATCATGGCCCAGTTCACGCGCACACGTAGCGATGCCAATTTTCGCGCCGGTGCGAAAAGAAAGGCGTGTCCAATTATATTCCCCGATGGAGGTGCTCGATGTTGCCTCCCGCGGCGGTTCTCCTCCTTCACACGATCGCGCGTGATCATACATTGTACTTCCTGTGTATATGTATTTCTAGCTGCGCCCATGCGTAAGAAACAATTCCCTCGAATGCCGAACAGCAATTATTTTTATGCCAAATTACTTTCTTTCTTTTTTCGATACGCGATCTTCAACTGTATAAATATGTCATCCGATTCGCACTCTAGTTCCGCCGTTCACTCGTTATTATCGTGCACTTGTATTTCTTTCTCAATTCTCTTCTCCACTTCGTGGTGTACCTGTAATTATGTGAGGTTTATATAAAAGCGATCAGTAGAATTTTTATATAGCTTCCTATGCAATCTACGCGTTTTCAAGTCCAAGACTTTGAAATATCGCTCTACGTTAAATATATCGAAATCACGATATTGAGTAGAAAACTTACATTTGTAATATACTGAAGAATCTTTAAATTATGATCGTCCATTTTAATCTCCTCCTCGTAATCCTTAATCAAAACATATGGCCACTTATTGAAAAATGTACATTTTGATAGAAAAACTTCTCCTCTGTCATCTCAACTGCTTTGAATATACTCCTTACAATACCGTTATCTTCATTTGTAAAGCAGCGATGAATATTGAAAGTAGCTTTAAATAATTCAATATTTAAACATATCTCGTTGTTAATTGTGTGCGATGATCCATTCTAAAATTATAAATAAAGATAATTAGAAAAGCGCGCGCTATTTTCAATGTTTTTTTTAAAAAGAAACTTAAAAATACAATATCTATATATGCAAGAAATAAGTTATCAGAATAATCTTAAAGAGAATTGATAGATAAGAGAATAAGATATCTCTCCCATTTATACAAGACAAGCTCGTTATGTCTTAATCGAAGACACTCGGCTTATCAAATTCTATCTCAAAAGTTTCTGTCATTTAAACGCGCGAGGCGGACAGCGTTCAAAACGTCGATTAAGCAATACATTTAACGGCGTACGATTCTATGCTACGCGCAGCGTATGCTAACGATACGATCTTTCGAAAGATCCAAGATCAAAGAATGAAAAATTCAAGGGGCTAATGGCTAATCCGACGTGCTGTCAGAAGCAATATCTTCCCCAGGAGTGTCTAATGTGCTCCTGTCAGATGAGAGAAAGCATCATCGAATGCCCTCATCGGGAAGCTAGCATCGTGACTGATTGTTCCTAAGAGGGGCTACTACTACTTTCGCTCTTTCCGCCACTAGACCGTAAATTCTAATTTTCGCTCCTGTCTCGTCGCTTTTACCCAGAGATTTCCATACCGAGCGCGTCTAAAAATGAAAGCGGACAATCAATTTGTTCAACTAGATCTGATGGTTCTGAGCACGCCAACGTTCTTTGCAATTCGTTATAGAGTTGCTAAAAGCGCAGCAGTTTTCGCATCAGAAATTTAGACATAAATTATAATTGATAACTATAATTGATACTGCTAATTATAAGAGTATCAATTAGATATATCAATTAGAAAGTGTTTATTTTTCAATTTATTGAAAAAAGTAGAGTTGGACAATTATTTAATCTCGCGAAGCTAAGGAAGAAATAAAATCATGGAATTAATTAATGCATAATGTGTCGCAAGAAAAATATTAGAAAAAATAAATCGCGAAATAAACTGTGCTAAATGTGCACAGTAAATATTTTGCGTTATTTTAGAATTTTCGTCGAAAATGATGTTAAATGAAAGCGATTATCGGGTCGTTTATCGCACGATAAATGAATCATCGAATATAGCTTCGAAAGGATAATAGCGTATAATCAGAAGGTATACTCACGCTAAGCAGCTCGGAAATCTTGCACGCAAATAGTCGGTTGCGGAGAAAGAATATAGGCTATTACGGCGATGCTCAATAACTGCGCATAACTTCGTCGTACTTTCGTTTCGCAGCGGGTAATGTCAACGGCAGTGGAACAAGCAGGATCATTATTTTCACGTCGTTATTATTATCAAATACATTAATGGGGTATTAAAAATAGAGGGACGGGCGCGTCCGCTGGAACGTGGCGGCGCGCGACGATCGTCCCGGAAGAGAGCTCGCAATAATATTTACATAAATTAAATGAGTATTGTTTTCACGTTGTCGCGCACGCGTGTTGCGCGCAGGAAGCACTGCACGAAGCGCGTGCGCGTACTGTCGCGTGCGAGACATGTGACAGGAAGATGTTGAAAAGTGCGTCCAGACTTTGTAGGAACTCTTCTTCTGTTGTCGTTCCTCTCGTCGTTCCTCTCGCCCCCAAGTGATCACGAGGACGGTACGACGTCGAAGAAACTCGTGAAGCATGGAAGAAGGAGTCATCAAGACACGACGCACTTTTCGGTGTCCCTCTGAGCTTGATTCGATGACGAGGAGGACGCGGGTGCGCGTTTCCGAGCGCACGCCACCGCGTCGTTCGGCACGTAAGAGATCCTGACGCCGCCGTAAGCTCGTCGAGGTGGCAGCGCGTATGCCGCGGCCTCGTCCGAACTGCTGGACGAGCTGCACGTCGAGCAGCAGCTCTCGGCATCGTCATCCTCGCCGTCTATCCTCGACCTAGACGTGCCAGCCGTTCCTGCAAGCATATGTTTCGAATGACAACAGTGCCGCTTTTTGTCAATTATAAATTTTAAGTTAAAGATAAATTCCTCTTTACAAACTTTTATATAAAAAAAAGAGTTTACACACCCCAAGTAGACGTGCTGGCGACTTCGTCGACCTGCAGACTCCTCGATCGAGACACATTCGTTCTCGATAACGACATGGGCGGCGGCGAGGGCGACGACGACGAGTTCCGATCGTTCATCGGCGAGAGAGGAATGCGCGACGTCGCGCCGTGATCGTTGACGTCCAGATCCCCCTGGAATCGCACGCGTCGCGACGTCGGCGTCGGCGGATCCGTCTGGCTGGCTCCGATTCCGGGACTGACCGGAGACATCGCCGACTCTTGCGCCAGTATGCCGGCGGACGCCGCGCCGGCGGTCGATGTCGACGCCGAAATCGACGCATCTGACGACGGCCGCGGAGGTGGCGGCAGTTCCGGCATGCTCGACGCGTGGGAAGGCGAGCAATTCTGGATGCATCTGAGGGGTTCTCGATCTCGCGCTTGCATCAACCTGCAACGAAATTATAATACGATCTGATAATGTATCCTTGAGATAAGAACAGAAATCAGCTTATGAACTTCAGAATTAATTCCTCCGATATATATATATCTTATTTAATCTCGGTATTTTTACATATTTGATATTCGAGTATATTTTATATTATATATTTACATTTTATATTATTATATTATTTACATTTTATTTAGAAAGATAGACAGTCGCCAAGATTCGAATTTAGGTTGCTGACAGCTCGTCGGTAAATTTTGTAATATAGTAAACCGCCATACCTTCCCAACTCGCTGCGATTTTCTTCAACATGAGAGCCGCGTTCTTGTAGCAGTCTCTCGAGGTTTCGTTCTAGTAGTACCCTGTCGAGACCACTGGGCCTGGAGCCGCTGGAGGAAAGTCCTTCCGCGACAAACTCGGGAGTCAGGATGTTTTGGGTGGGTGTCGTCGCCAGAGAAGCAGAAACTTGTTGATGCCTTCTGGTCATCCGAGGCGAGTTCCTAGGAGATCCGAGGGTATGCCTCGAGCCTGGAGGAAGTGGAGGCGGAGGTGGTGGCGGTGGACTCGACGAACCTTCGCTCGTAGCCACCGTTTGCCTTCTACCGCTCCTGTGTAATGAAGGAAGTTATATTTTACTCATCATATAATTTATTAAGGAGAAAAAAATAAGATTGCGATATTTAATATTTAAAAATATTTCGAGTTGTATTAGTTTAAATCTCTTTATATATAAAATTTAGTTTTAATATAATATCTCTTTTGTATTTTGAATTAACTATAATATGCTGTCAGACGGAAAGAAATAAAAATTGCTTTCTCTAAGATCTCTCTAGCTACATCATCGAGCAATTAATCTATCGCATGCTGCTAATTATTTCCATTCTGGATTTAAATAATGTTCACATTTAGCCGGCACGCTAAAAGCACGCGACAATTAAAAGCATAATAAAATTTAGATGCGACATTCGGGTCGCCTGTACACGTATCTCAAACGACGTCGTTATGTATATAAGCTGAATTTAAAGTCAACCTAGTGCCAATTAATATATGACGCATTAACAAGCCAAGTGTAAATGGTTTAATGCTTTGTCGATTTCATCAGCGATAACGTGCTCGAAAGTATCGTTTATAAATGTATATCTTTTAAAGAGCCACGTTTAGATTCAAGTTTATCTAAATAGAAACACTTTCCGTCATACGCACAGCACATAATAAAATAAAATATAATAAAATTTAAATAAATCGGAGATACGTTTAACAAACGATTCGATAACTATTCCTTTAATTATGAAGATAGCTTTCTGTTCCTGATTGCCCAGATAAGACAATTTAAAAATGTCCAATCTCGCCAACGTCGGCAAACTTTAATATGACAGTCAAGACTCTGCGCCTCTCTCTAACTCCGCTTTTAACAGGAAATAAGTTGGATGGCCGTTGTAGTAAGATTTATCGCTACCGTAATAATTTCTCGCAATGCAAAGCGCCGCAAAGTCGGAAGCGGTTCGTGTAATCGCGGGACGTTCTTAACCGGCCATAATTTTTGCCCCACGAATCCCCGCGCGACCGTCGCTTTATAGCCGGAGGTAGAACAATGAAGGCAGCCCCCGTGACCCCGTGCGAGAGGAGGAGGAGGACGAGGTATGCGAAATAACGCGATGTATATACCTGAGGAAGGACGGCGGGGGCGGAGGTGGCCCGGCGGAGGAGTCGCTCGGTGTCGTCGGCGGTTCTCCCTTGCTGCACGCTATGCTGCAGTAAATGGCACCACGTCGCGGCAGGAACGGCCGACCCAAGAGGGAAGTGCGGCAAGTGGCGCAGCAGAAGCAGGCCTCGGTCGCGTGCCAGTGCTGACCCTCGTGCGACATTTGGCCCTGGTCGACGCCGATCGGCTCGCCGCAGCTGTCGCAGTATTCGGCGAAGGAGGCGTCGAAGCACCTGAGACAGTACGGCCGACCTTCCCTCATCACGTATCGCTGACCGCCGAGCTGCAAGAAGAAGAGAAATGATTTATCGCAAGAGCTTCCAGAGGGAGGGATGACAAATCGCGTAGGATCGAAAGATGGAACTCGGGAAATTATATGCATTTTATACATTTTTCTTAAGAAATAAAAAGAGTAAATTTGAAATTAGTAAATGAACAAGAATGTTGAGAAATAGCTTGTATAAAGAAATGATGATGCATATTTCGAAGAAATATAGTTATAACATCTGGAGGAAATAAGCACAGCTTTAGTGATGATGGTAGTATACCGGTGACCGGTTATTCACTAGAGTATGTACTCTACATACAGCGGCAATCTGATAAAGCTCAGGTTCTTATAGACTTCTCGCTTCAAGTGTGTGCTCGCGATGTATCGTACAGATACACTATACATTCTTCTATACTTTCAACGGGAAAATATTTATTATTTTATCGCTTATTGTTGGTATAAAATAAAAAAAAGTTATACGTCGGGTAGATTTAAATACAAAGAGAGAACTTTACGCTTTCTTAGGAATTTTTCTCAAGTTTCCTCCATGATATATATATGTATATATTCATCGGTTCACACTCGAAGCAAACACCCGATGTAATGAGAGTAACGCGGAAAGCACGTTGCTTCTGTACACGTTCGAGAGCGACCTTATCTAACTCGGAAGACGTAGGTATCCGAGAGAAGATAGAGTCAGCTGGCGCGGGATTATGAATCGCTACGCGGTTGTAAACTTGATAGCGACGTAATCATTAAATCCACGACGTGCGTATCCGATAGTACAACCGTGTACCGCTAGAAACTCGAGAATCAACGTGACAACGAGAGCGTCAGTCCTTCACAAAAAAGTTAATATCTTTTTTCATCCCGCGCTTGCTTTCCTTTCTCATTATTGTAATGGTTCAATAATTTTTTTAGCACTCATCTGCGTCTTTGCTGATGTCAGTAATTTGTATTAAAGAGAGATCTCTTTTTCCCGTTTATTCAAATAAATAATTATCGTATACCGATTTATTAATCGAATACAATTTAGAAAAATTCAAGTTCCTCTTTTATCCTATCTTGGAAGCAAAGTAAGATTCTCTATATCGATTGATCCTTTTTCTCCAAGAAAAACATACATCTTCGGCTTTGAATCTCGAGCGTCATCATCATCATCATCATCATCATCACCATCATCATTATTATTATCATCATCATCGTTACATCGTCATTCCTACCTGTCGATCGCACTCGAGGCAGGCAAAGTGGCGCATGTGCCAGGCTCTGCCCTCCGCCTCGGTGCACTCGTCGGCGAGGATGATCTCGTCGCAGGCGCAGCATCTCGGCTTGAGGGTCTCTGCGTGGTGGCGGCCGCAGTAGAGCCTGCCGTCCCGCCAGAAGTAGATAAGATCGACCAGTAATTGGCGGCAGACGCAGCAGACGAAGCAGGCGGGATGCCAGAGCGCGGCTGGTCCGGCGCGACTCGCCGCGACGGCCATCTCGCCGGCCGCGATCGCTCGTCCGCACTCGCGGCATCCGGCCCCGTGCGGACGCTCGAGCTGGCTCGCGTGTCCGCGTCCTAGGGCCTCGCGCTTCCGCTGAGCCGCGAACACGCGCAGCTCGCGCTTCTCCTCCTCGGTCAGGCCGCTGCAGTAACGCGCCTCGTTGTCGTGGGGCGGGAGCTGCTGCAGCAGCTGCTTCACCCGCTCGCGCTCGCCGGCGCTACCCGCGTACGGGATCTTGTCCTCCGGCAGCGCGCTGAAGTACAGATGCACCTGCGGAGCACACACAAAGCGTCGCCGCCGGGATTAGGTCTATGGCTCTTGGGCTCTTGGGTCTATGAGGAAGATGCAGGCGTAAAGGGTGTATATAGCGTGTGCGTTTCGGATATCCCGCTAATATCGAGTCAAATCATCCGTGAATAATGATGTAAGCCTATCACGAGAAAATTACCCCGGCAACCTAGCGGTTACTTTACATCATCGAGCGTGTGACTTTGGCGAAGCATAATACTACGCTGCCGATAACCCATAATACTCTTTAACGGTTTTCGTAGTAACGAAAAAAATTACGCACATTTTTATGTTGAGATATTGAGTATTAACATGTTCTCCGTGGGTCGTAAACGATTTTTCGTGACTGCACATAGGTCACATAGTTACCACACGTTGTCGAGACCAATAATTTTGCTTTACAAGTATGTCTGTCTTAATACATAATTTTATAATAATGTTGCACACATATATTTTATAGCAAAAATATCAAATAGTTTAAGCGGAAACGTGTTAACTTTATACAAAACTGGCCTTCGAAAGCCTTTTCTGACTCATGAATAAAGTGGATCCTGCATGTAGATCTTGTTTTATAATTTTATATATATAAAATATGTACATATATATACATGCAGGATCCATTTATCCATGTGTTAAAAAAGGCCAGTTTATACACGTGTATAGATTATTAACAGCTACCGGCTAAAACTTCTCAACTGACTTGGACTGATAGTGTTTAACTCATTTCTTTTCTGTCTCTTTATAGATCGCATCATCGGATACCGATAGACAGGGGGAAAGAATTTAGTGTCAACCGCGGCTGACGTTAATCAACCCTGCTCACTGGAAATCTGCCCTGCAAATTTAGATAAGTATCGGGGATATGAGGCACTGTCAACATACCGAAGGAACGAGTCGCGAAAGAAAACACTGACGAATGCGTTTATATTACTTCGAGACCGTATAAACCTGCCACGACGAGTATCCGAGCGCGCGATTCGCTGAAGGAAATAAAAAGAGGAACGATAAAAGGATATATACGCAGAGTTTCATCGAGAGACGACTGTCAACGCGAATATTTCCATAAGAATATCGCCTGGAAAGCGAAACCGCGCGCGCGTACACAATATATATTTCCATCGGAATTCGCGCATAATTGAGTTTCTCCGCACGATCTAGCGGTAAATCTCTCTCTCTCTCTCTCTTCGTGTGTTACGACTCACGTGTCTTTACACAAGTGACAATAGTACTCCACCGTGTTTCGTCGTTAAACATCAGCCGCTTCTTTCATTTGTGTCAATTGTAGAGAAGACAGGATAGATTATCGAGATTTATTGAATTATCAAATTAATAAAAAAATGATAGATATCTTCCGATTTGTACGAGTCGTCGCTTCTTGCAAATGCAGAATCTTGACGCACTCTCGGGCGTTTTCGGGGCAGAATCTTCGCGCGGAAATGCGAATTGACGCGATGATCGTCCCGCGGCGGAGACTTAAAAGCGCGAAAAGCTTGTTGCACGGGATTATTGTCCCCTCGCCGAGAACGCCGAGTCATAATATATAATGCGCGTTAGACGTAATGACACTTAAAATGAGTAAAGAAAACGCGCGGACGAACGTGGCTGGGACAGGCTGCGAACGGGGCTGCGAAAGTGGGAAATAAAAGCGAGAGGGATAAGAAGAAGTGGAAGAAGAGAAGCGAGGGGATTTGCACGCATCGCGTTCCGAGTCGCGAAATAAACGACGGATGTTGGCGCAAAAGCCGGCACGAAAGCGCATCTCGAAAGAAAGAAAAGAGAGAGAGAGGCTCCTCTATTCCGCGCCGCGTGCGAAACGCTCGCGCTTAAACCAATTAAAAAGAACGACGAGCGCGTTAGTTGGCCCATTCGCAGAAGTCTCTAGCGTGATTTTACGCTATCGTGCGTTTAATTAAATCAAATGACTGCATTTTTGACGTTTCGACGGTATACGAGTGTCCTTACAATCATGGGTCAGCGTTAGGGAATCGGGCGAAAAATACGATGGTGATTTTGATAACGAAGCATTGACAATTACACAATTATTTTAGAAGAGTTAGAAAAATCTTGAAAAAATAAATACGGGATATATAGTTGATACATTTTTCTCTTCTCTTCTCGCGTGTCCTTTCTCGGGTGAACCATTTGGATTGCGCTTTATCATCGTATCCGGCGAGAGCTTTCACCAACGACGGCGCGCGGTCTGATGACTCACTGCGCCGTCGTCGTCGTCGTCGTTCACGATGGTAATCGTCGAAGGCGATCTGGGGGCCCGCTGTCGCGGTTACCGGTTCCCCCGGCGAGACGAATTGCCTCACATTGCGCGCGGGTGTCACATCAAAAAGCCCTTCATCTCTCATCCCTTTCCTCACTTTAACAGTATATTACTCTCGATTTCTATCTATTGATATAAATTTCCATTAAAATTTCTTCACCTCCTTTTTTTCATTCCTGACATTTCTTTCTCGTTTTACTCGCTGCTGCGCTTCGCGTTATTAAGAGACTTGCTTTATTCCGTGGCCGGAGAATTATTTGATCTCGAGATGAAGCAAATTAATTACCTGGTCGGGCCTCAGCCCGGGCGGCACCCACGTGTACTCCTCGAGAGCACAGCCACTGTCGTCGTCGCTCTGCGAGTGCCTCTGATGATGCTGCATCAGTGCCTCCTGCAGCGCCAGGCCCGCCGGCGCGGCTTGCACCGGGCTCTTGAACGGCTCCTGGTGAGGCGCGCCGCCGGCGCCGCTCGGGAACGCCATGGCCATCGCCATCGGCGGGCCCGGACCCAGGCCGAGTCCCGAGGGACCACCCGCTTCCGTGGATGCCCGCTGGTGCTCCTCTCGCGGGCACCTGCAGCTCCTGCACACCTTCCTGTGAGAAGAAAAAAAAAACATTCATAAGAAGACGTTCTTTTCAATTATTTCATATATAATTAATATAGTCTTCAAATTAATATTAAAATACAAATTTATTTGAAACAAAAATTACTTCACAAATAAATATTTCTCAATATATCGAATCGTTTTTAAACCTTCTATATAATACAATTCTAAATAATACAATAAAATATATATTTAAATTTTCTTAAATATCATTAAATATTGGAAAAGGTATTCCGATAAAATTGTTATATTATAATCTGATTATTCGTGCCAATTGTTACTTCAGAGATTTAATGAAAATTAGATCATAAAATATATTTTAAATCTACAATATATTTCGCTGAGGTTTCAAGGTAAATATATAAAAGGAAAATTCCCACGCGAGAGAATATAATCTTGGAATTGGTTTTCTCGTTCGTACAGTTCCTTGAATTAAATTATAGGCCTACATTTTAGGATCTTTCTAGTATTAGAGCCTAGGATCGCCTCCGTCTAATTATATAGGCTTAACTTAATCTCTGAAATTCCAGAATTTAGGATCACAGGATTAAAAAATCTGAAAAAAATTCTATAAATATTTCTACGCATATTCAACGATGAAAATATAACAGAAAATTGGATATAACTAGAGAAATGGAACACGATCCGCGACAAGAGATAAAAGGACGAACGATGAATTATTACACCTAACCATCCGACAGCGTCTTCCTCCTCGCTTGAATAAATCGATATGTTTCGATTTAAAATTCAATGCTCCGAGCATGTAAGAGAATCGCATGTGCTGTTCCACATGTTCTGGATCAGCGAGCGCTAAGTAGTTATCGAAACCTTCGAGCGAAAAGCCGATGTGGTACAGAACTTTTACCATAACCGAGAAATTATTCTCGATTGATGCTGTTGTGGATCACGATACAAAAACCGCCGTTCTCCATTCAGCGTGAAAGACACCGAGACAGTAAACGAGAAATTGCGTTCTAGATAATCTCATGTGAAAGTAGATAGAGTGGTAAAGAGAAATGAGCAAAGCTAATCACCATTTGATTCCAACATAAAAGTCCAATTATGCATATATAATAGATACTTTACTATTTGGGTATGAATATAGTTTTTTATCAGATATGGTTTTCTCTTACATTACTAATTTTTAGTAACTAACAAGATAAATATTTGCTCACCGAGATATTCAATATCTTGTATAAATATATTTTTTATCAGATATAGTTTTCTCTCACATTACTAATTTTTAGTAACCAAGATTAATATATTTGCTCATCAAGATATTTAATACCTCCTCTAAAATTTTTTTTAATTATTTGTGCATAATTACATAAAAAAGAAGATTGATACGATAACATATTAATAAAAAAATTCTTAGATGAAAACTTGTAATATATTATTTAACAATATTCCATGTAGCCGATATACACACAGAAGCTCCTTTCATACATCAGATTTTAGAATAAATGCTCCGTATTTTCTCGAGATAACATATTCGTTCATCATCGAGGTTTATATCCCGCAGAAAAGCGTCCTCTCCGTCGCTGTAATAGCGGCAACTTACTCCGAGCAACCGGCGACATCGTAAGGCGAATGCAGGGGGCCGCATTCTGCCGCGTCTCGACGACGCTCGAAACTGGTCCCGTCGTCGTGATGCGAGCCCTTGAGGAACTCCACGCACTTCTCCGTCGGGCTGGCGCGCGACGTCGTCAGCGCCGGGCAGCCGCCGACGACGTCATCGTTCGCGGCGACGTCGCGATTTCTCAGAAACGCGTCCAGGTAGTGCTCGTCGGAGGCGGTGGCGGCGATCGACGGCAGATCGTAAACGACGCCGGGCGTCGCCCAGGGCGCGTCGATGCCGCCGGCGACGTCCCCGTCGACCTGGCCACCGTTATCGTTCCTGGCGTCGTTGTTCTTCCTGCCGTAGAGCTTGCGCAGGTACGCCTCCTGGTGGCTCCTGGTCGCCCAGCAGCCGCCTTGCCACCATCGCTTGGAGCCGAACAACGTCGTGTGTCTTCTTCGCGCCAAGCTCGACATGCTGCTGCTGCTTCTTCTTCTTCTTGCGCGACCGACGACGACGAGCGAGCGGCAACAACATCCGGACTCGACCGTCGACGAATAGGACGACGACGGTGGTGGTCGTTGAGATCGATTTCCTCTTCCTCCGGGGACTTCTTTACTAGTGTCCTTGGCGGGGGATGGGAATAACCGACGGTAATAATCGTCGTGGCGAGACCTTCTAATCTAGGAAGCGCGCCGACGGGATCTTCTATCCTTCGTTCTTTCCCTCCTCCGGTATATTATGTCCCTCTCGGCGGCCGCCGGTCGTCCTCTCGCAAAAGCTAATAAGGCGACGCTTCGGGGCACCGGAGGGTTTTTGTTCTCTCTGTAGAAACCCTTCTGCCAAGGTAGTATAAGCGTATTAAATGCCTCTCTCCGTGATATACGCTCTTGATTGCGCCTCTGGAGCTTGAAGATTCTTCTGCCGGGACTTTCCTGAAACAGCTCGTGGTCTCGCTCATCGAAGAGCATTTGTCTCTGGCGAGCGAATTTCCGCGCTGACGACGGACCCTTGAGTATCTTCTCGAGCAGGAGCTAATGAGAGACAGACGCACTCGAGCTTTCTCTCATCGTCGTTCTCTCATCTTCTCGACGTCAATTCAAACGGTAGGTTCGATAGATACTAGACCGGCATACGAAGACTGGTATCATATCTCGGCACTCTATCTTTCCTCTCGCAATGTTCCTTTTTCCTCTTCTCGGGCACATTCTATTCCGCGATTCCTCTGCTCAAGTGTGTCTTCTCGCTGGTCGCGAAATAATGATGAAACGATTACCACTCTTCGATTACTTCTCTTGGATTCCGCGTTCGTGGACGCGCGCATCTCCCGCTATTCACTTCATGCACGCATCATCCTCTTCGCGTCGATACACACAGAGGGAGAAGAAAAAATCTTCTCGTGAAATATATAGCTGTCTCGTAAAGTGGAGAATGTCTCGCGCCCAGAGTCGCGATTAAGTCGCCTCGGCCGCTGGGAGAAGGAACGAAGGAACACAATCGCTCGCACCGTATCGTCGTTGTCTCGCGTATGTCTCGCCGGCGGCGGGATCGGACTCATCGCGTCGCTCGTTCACCATTTCTCGATTGGCACGCGCGTTCGCGGGACGCGAACGGACTCGCAGCCCCGATCTCGAGCAACGGAGATGGAGACAGCACGAGGGAGAGGTTCGCGAAGAGGGAACGAGTGATCGAAGAGAACAAGGCGGCAAGGGAGAGAGGATCGAGAGTGCGCTCCGGCGAAAGCAGCCGCAGCGGGAGGAGAGGGTAGGAGACGTAAGGATCGCGAAAGATAAAGAGAGAAAGAAAGACAGACGGAGAGGATGAGTGAGAGAGGATCGTCTCGGAGGGATGAGAACCAATCTGTATGTATAACCGGTAGTACAGCACGAGGATTAACGTTTTAATGCGCGACATGCACGCGACGAGCTGTACAAAGGCGATCGGAGGTCGGCGGGGCCCGCTGGGGCCCGATCTCGAACTCTCTCGTTGGTCTCAGGGATCGAATCGCGTGGATGATGACAGCCGCGAAAGATTCCGCGTGTCACTTGTCAATGATCCCTCATGGACCCTTCGTCGATGGCACGTTTTCTCTCGTCTACGTCACAGATTTTTCGGAGCACCATTTTCGGAGCACTAGGCTTCGGAGCGAAAACTGACCCGTCGGCGCGATCACACGAGAGAAATCATCACACGAGAGAGAGAATACGACACAGAGAATGGGCGGCGCGCGTTAAAAAGCGCTTTTAGAAGCGCGTCCCGTCCTTCGTTCCACGCCGGCGCGGGGCGTGCTGAGGCCGAGCGGACACTGAGCGTACTCTGGGACTCGGCGGGCCCCCGACGCGGGACCCGGGACTCGAAGGGGCAGGCGGCGGCAAGGGCCCGCGAGCGAGGAAGGAGGAACGGACGAGAGCGGAGGAGAGTCCTCGTCTTCGTGTAAGTCCCGGTGCGTGTGTAAGTCCCGACGTTACCAATACGTGCGCGCGCGCGCGCGATCTCTTTCCTCCCCTCTTTCTGCACCACGTGTCTCTCTTTCTCTGTCTCGCGCGCGCGTCCCTCGATATATTTATATTCGTTTCTAATACGCGCGGCGTGTCGGGGGCACGACGCCTCTCTCGGGGCCTCACCGTCGGAATATAACGCGGGGCCCGGTTCCGCGTATGCGTACGGGCCTCGGGGGCCCTGTGAGTGAGCGAACCGCGCTCATGCTCTGCTCTGCTCTGTTCTGTTCTTGCGAGGAGCGACTTCTTCTTCAACGACGTCATCCTGAAAGACACGCCGCGCGTAAAACGTCTCGTTCCCTTCCGCCGCGATTAGATATCGCGCTAGCTGGCGATTAAAATAGGAGTAAAAAAGGATACTTATACTTGATAAAAAAATATCTTGATGAGACGACAATCTTCCGCCGCAATAAGCGCCTTAATTGCCGCAGATTGCGAGGAACATTCGAGAAGATAAAACACCCGATCGTTTGCGAGTATGAAACTTATGACCAAATGGAACTGATAACTCGACAGCTCCTTGGTTTTATTTGTTCTCCTTTAGATGAAGATGAGTGCAAAAAGTGGAATTATTATTATCTACACGATCCACTTTAGATATGACTTTACTTTAAAGTGGATTTCACATTTATGGATCTTATTCATACATTCTTATTCTATACGAAAGATATACACGTGTAAAAGTGTGCAAGATACTTTTTATGTCGGTTTCCCATAACAAAGACACGCAACGAAATTTAGATTCGTTTAAGACTGGTTTCATCGTAATTAAGATTAGATTGGAATAGATAAAAAATAGATTAATTCTTGTCGATCGTGTTTAGATATGTGAATCCAACTAAAACAGAGCTTCCGATCGGTTCAAACATCACTGTGTGATTAACCGTTCCCTTCTTAAGAATATCAACAAATAAAGATAAAGAGTTGAGACTCTCAAAGCCCGACCACCCAAAGTGAGAGTCCTATTTCTCTTCACCGTTAAATGATTAGCGTCTGCTTTTACATAAGTCTTACCCTGTTTCAACAGTATCTTATCTATCACACTGAAGATCAATTCATATTTGAATTAACATGTTGATTAAGCAATGTATAATACATGAGCGAAGGATATATGTACTTCCATTACTTGTAATTCCATTTTTGGAATAAATTAAATTTATCTATTAAATGCGTGATATGCGTGATTAGAAAAGATTCAAACACATTGGTAAAATTGTGTAACAAGAAACCATAGATTTTCAGGAGCATTCTATGCCATTTTTATATTAAATCCTTCTTGTTTGTTGATAATTTTGAAAAGATATTTTTGCATATCGGTAAAAGATTGATACATACTTTAACAACATTTAATTATATCGTGTTATATTTATAAAGCCCGCTCTCAAAATGGAACTTGTATATATTTTAATCGCAAATTATAAATGTAAAAGATATATATATATACTATATATATATATATATATATATATATATATAGATTTAGTTATTTATATTAAAGAGCCTTAATAGAAATTGTCTTAATATATATACTATATATATTTTATATTTATATAATTATATATGTGTGTATATTATATATTAATTATTATATATTTATTTACTTAAATCGTCTAAAGCGGGTTGTCTCTTTATAGACACAATATAGTATAATTAAATGGCGGAAAGAATTACAATTACAATTGCGCAGTCAACTTGCTATTACATCGGTTATCTGCAGCGTATAGTCTTTACTCTCTGGGAGCTTGTCCCAGAACAACAGAGTGTCGTATCTATCAATCTTTCACATGCTCGAAAGGTCGTACTAAAGAGAACTAAAGTGTAGGCCGCGTTTTGTCCCTGATATTAACATAATCGACTCGTAGAAACGCGAGCACGTGTCGCACGACGCTGAACAATGCACGGTTTAGCGCCGTATCGCGGTTTGGTTTCGATCTCTATCCGCGATACAGACGTCTATTACGGATAGTGCACGGTTGAAGGAAAGAAGACGATGTCTTCTCGCCCGAATTGTGCCCACGTACAATGGGGCCCGTTCTTGAGGGACGTAACATGGCGACTCGTCCGTACGTGTGCGACACGCCTCCTTCGCGGTGCTCTCTCTTCTTCGAAGAGACCGAAGAAGACCGAAGAAGACCCTTCTCTCTACCGGACAATCATCTTTTTTTTTTTTTCTTTTTCAAGTGGAACCCTCCTAAGGTTTTCCGTGTCGAAGGTGTCGAGCTCGCCGCAAAAACTGTCGCACGCAAGGATTTCGCTCAAATGCGCTATGAATGACGGACGGCGATCGCGCAAAAACCACGGACGGAATGCCATTCGACGACCTTAAGACTCATGAGGCAAGAACAGCGATTTGAATGACTACAAAGCACGAACGTATCTCATGTTGGGATGATTTCATCAATTCCGCGTTATATTCCGATGGAAAAAGTCTTGCATATTTCGAAACAGTTACAATGTCAAGCAATGACGTATGGAATTGACATTATTTGACATTACTTGATATTGTAACCATGGTTCGAAAACTGTAAGACTTTTAAGAAGAAACTGTAAAAGGCTCATTACCGTAAGTTCGCGACACGTGGTCTAATAGGGGATCAACAAAAGTCGGAATGTAATTTAATTTTACCCAAATTTAATTGAATTAAATCAAGAGGCTTTTCAAAAGCCCGTCATTATTTTTTCGATTTATGAACGGCCGAAGATATATAAGAAAATAATGACCCTAATACGAGGATTTCTTTAGCCGCGCTCTCGTCTTAGCTGCCAGGTGTATATATACTACTTAGCACATCGTTTCACATTCCCGATTTCTCTCCACGTGTTTTACGACAATCTAATCGCGGAGGAAAAATTTTAACGACGACGTTAATGACCGTCAAAGCGGCGCGTACCCGATTTCCCGCGGATCGATAAATTTTTACGATCCGACGTGCGCGAGAGATAGAAAGAGGGACCGAAAGAGAGAAGAGCTCCTTCTTTTATATATACAGCTCCCGTATATAAAGGCACATCTCGACCTTTCCCTTCTCTCTCTCCGATAGATACATATCTATCGATAAACCGATACACGGGAATTCCGCACGGTAATTTTTCTAACGGAATCGATTTCCTGCGCGGTTATAATCGCGGGCTGCCCTTCGACCCGACAGGCAAATGCGATATCCGGTGCGTTCGGCGCCGCCTCCGGCGTGTAAAACCATATTGTAGCGAGAGCGCGTATTCTCTCTCCTTGCGGCTGCCGCCGCGAGATAGAGATTGCCGTTGCTACTCTCTCGCCTCTCGGAACCAGCCAGCCGGGGCGTAGGTAGGTAGGTAATCGTGTGCGCTATGGGCATTCAGCGAGCGGTACCGCAACCGCGGTACGGCCGATGTCGCACGGAATTACCCGGGCCCGGGTTCTCAAACCGCGACATTTTTGCGCAATTTTTACTGCGATGTAAGCCTTACATTGTATAAGGACGGACGCGAGAACGCGGTCAGTCAGTCCCCGGTTCCGCGTCCTAATTGCACACGCTGCCGCATCACGCGAAAAAAATATTTAGACTTTACGCGAAATTAGATATACGTATATAAACGCGTATATTACGTCTATTAACTTTATGATACGTTAAGAAAATTTATATATACGTCGCCGTCGTAAAATTATGCGTTTGCACAGATATACCGCAATGCGTGGTTTCGAATGGACGTAGTATTATTAACATGGAATTTGATTTTTTTTCGACTCGTCTAGCTGTTCGCGTGGATGGCGTCCAATTAGAAACGCCGATGTAAATCGGGAACTGACAACTGTATATAGACATTAAAAATTGATATAAATTTGAGAAAAAATGCGGAGGTAACGAAGCTCAAAATGTCAAATAATATCTCCTGCACATTTCGTTTAACCAATCATTGCAAAGTTTGAATATCCCTGCATCCAGATGCATTTAGAAACACGTTATTAAAATGGAATGCCGAAAACTTTGATTCTTTTTTTTATTTATCTAGTTGTTTGCGTAAATGACATCCAATTAGAAACGCCAATATAAATTGAGAACTGACAATTATTTATAGACATTAAAAATTGATGTCAATTTCAGGTAATGATGATAAAATGCGGAGGCAACGAAGCTCAAAATGTTCAATGAAATGTGTCTCCTGCACACTTCGTTTAACCAATCACCGCAAAGTTTGAGTACCCCTGCATCCTAGATGCGTTTAGGGACACGTGAATAGCTCGACGTTGCGTTACACGTCGCTTACAACGCGTTCATCAACGTCGACGATCGGATGGAGATTTTCGCTTATACAGACTGATGTATCGCTTATACTTAACGTCATCGCGTCGAATGATTGTATCCATCCGAGAATTACATTGAACCGTAAGTCTACAAATATTCAGTTTACATTATACATAGTATACGTGAAGAGAACTGTACAAATTGCCAATTTGGCTTTATCCTTTATTCGCTTTGCCTGTAAAATTTCACGACCTACAGTTATTTCATGATCTTCGCTCTATCCGCGTATATATAACTTTCGTGACTTTTCATCAACGATTCGCCGGCACGTTGCAAACAGTCCGATACGCATCACCTGTTTCGCCGGGTAACAGGTGTTCAACGTAAGTTGATTCTATACCAGAATCGTTCTACATTGTAACAGAGAGACTAAGTTACAACGAGACTATTCAATTTTCTTTCACATTTTTATTAGACCAAAATTTATTAAACGTACGCCATCGAGATTATCTACCCCCAACACGTTTCATTAGACCTGTAAAGTGTGATAAAATCTCAACGCATTCATTCGAGAAAATTTAATCTGCAATAAATAAATTGTAACACTTTTGACAGTTGATTATCGCTACTCGTATTATTTCATCATCAATCGCGTTTCCTACAATCTGATTTTTAGTTTTCTAGGTCGAGCATCCATTTTCAAAGTGCAAAAGCAAAATGGAGAACGCGCGTATTCTGAAAATCTCATTTCCCGTCTAGCTTCCGCATTGCATCGTACCGATTTTCGTTAACTCGGCGGAATTGGGCTTCTTGGAGGAAAAGGCGACGGTGGCCGCAGGTGCATCGCGGCGATGCGGTAGAGCGAGAAGAGAACGGACCGGACGCGTCGCGCGTGCGCTCGTTCGCTTTCTTTCCTTCCCGCGCTACTGGTAACCAACCTGACGAAGAGGACGTCGTCGTCCGTCTTTCTCTCTCTTTTTCCGTCTCTCCCCCGGTTTCCCACGACGGCTCATTACGACTTCCCGACCTGCTGCGCGTCCCGACACGACGTGGATTCCAGAACGGAATATCCCTGGGCTGTATACACCAATTCCCTTCTGCTTCTTCTTCTCCTTCGATATACACTCTCGCTCGTGTGGGGAATACTTGTTCGTGGAACCTCGCGGGAAGCTTGTTTCAATATTTGTAGTAGAATCGCGCAGGGACATCAGCTCCTTCATATATACGTATATATAACGTATTCCGGAGGATGAAGCGGCGGATAAAGCCGGACAACAGCTACCGGGAATCGGCGGTTGCCTTATACGACGCCAACAACCCGTCCGGTGCGAGAGGTGTTGTCCCGGAAAAGGGAGGTAGCGGTACCGACGCGCGAGTAATTTGCATGCGATTTCTTTTTTCAAGCGCGAACGCTTAACTCGAGAGACTAATTGGTCAAATTATTTAACACCGAGTAATGCGCGTATGCGGATAGCGGGGAAGAAGCAGCGCTAATACACGGCAGCGCGTCAGGTGCAACTTTTTATCGGGGACAAGTTTACAATTCAGGTGGCAGGAGGAAGCTTAGGCCTCATCGCCAGCGGAGTGAAACTTGGAAACGGGGAAACGCGATTAGATTTAATGCGAGGAATTTATATTTGACGCGCACGGCTTTCGCGTAATATGTATATATATATCTTTCAAGTTATTGACATGTTTTTTAATTATAATTCATATGTCCTTTTAAGAGGACATTGACGTTTGACGTTTATGGCCCACGTGGCCTCAGCATCTTCATAATTCTTTAGATTCTCATTAATAAAATATTAGAGTTATATTAGTCAAATAAATAAATAAATATATATATATACATAGGGAGAGAGGGGGGAGGGGGAGTCTAAAAAATTATGATGACACGCAGACCACGTGGGCCATAATGTCAGGACGAATATCTTAATTAACCAGAAGACTACATGTAAATCGAGATAGCGTTTCGTGGAGATAATTTTCTCGCACCAAATAATGGACGGCTACAAACGCGTATTAATTAAACAAGTATACCCATAAATAGAATTGTGCGTTATCTGTTTTTGACATCAAAGCTACTCTTGGAAGGACCGCCCCCCGAGAGAAGCGGGATAATTTTCAACGGCGGATGTGTCTGTCGACGCGCGCGATGCTTCTCCAATTCTCATTACGCCGCATTCTTCGAGATAGTCGGATCTCTTCTTCTTCTTCGTCCTCCGGTAAATCCGCGGCGGCGTGAGATTTATGGTTCGGCTGTATCGGCGCTCTGTTGGCGCTGCCTTCAAAGACTTTGTTTTTTCTCTTTCTTTTTTTTTATTTTGGCCGTGATCCACCAAAGGTGATCACGCTATTTGGAGGAAGCAAGACGAGAGAGAGAGAGAGAGAGAGAGAGAGAGAGAGAGAGAGGAGAAAATCGTGGGGCCGCCCCGGGGGCGAATTACACGTGACTGTGACCCGGAAGAGCCGCCGCCGTTCCGTGCATCATCACTGAAAATAAGCACGTACGTTTCACGGACGACGGGTGGACTAGAAACACGCGCGCGGGGCAACAGTTATAACAGAACGCGGAAAATTAGCCGCCAAGGCGCTCCTTACACCGGGGGGGACTCCTGGTTGCATCAGCATTTACCGCGCGGCTCAGCTACCGAGCGATTTCCCCCGACGAATATAATTGCCGGTCACTTAATCACCGCCGCCCTGCTATCTGAACCGGGAGATGCGCTCGATTCACTCGTCGGACATTAGGGATCGCCTTTCGTTTAATTCGCGCGTATACATTTTCTCATTGCTACCTTGGGCGCGCGCGCGTGTGCGAGGCCAAGCGTAGCCTCCCTCCTTCTCTCCCGCACCCCGATGTTATTTCGCTCGGACGCGATGAAGTTTTGCGCAAATGATTGCGTTTGCGTAATCGTTGAATTGCCGATCCGCGATCGAGGAAACCAGAACGGAATAGCGTTCCAACGGATCTCCCAGCGAATCAGTGGATACACATACGCGATAAGCAGGAATGCGCCAAGCGTTTCAACGGTATTGTATGAAACACTTCCAAGTCGCGCCATCAGGAAGTCGTGAATGTAATACAATTTTGTTCGATATAATAAATGCATTTTATGATAGTAGCTTTATTTCATTCGGAAAATGTCGTAGTTGTTTATTCACACTGTTTCCCGTTTCACTTAAGTGTCAACGTAAAGGACCATCTTTTAGCGAAAATGTCTTCCTCATTATTTGAAAAAAAAAAAAAAATGTAATTTGTAGAATGAGAGTTTAATCGTAACGCAAACAGGTTTTTAGATAACGCGTTATATACGAGAACGACGTATTAAATAAAAATTATGGAAACTCGGGCGGAATACATATGAATGCTGCATCCCCCTGCGTGTTGACCAATGAATATCCTCGCGCGAAGGGAAAAAGAATCTTAATCACCGAGAATCCCTCAGCCGGCGACTCTATTTATACGCGCGGCGCGGAAAATAATTTAGACCGCGTAGAGTCAATAAACACGCCGCAATATCGTTACGGGTCGTAACATGCCTCTCTCGTCGAGGGGATTTCTTTCACGTGGGGCAGAAGGGGAGAGGAAACGCCACGCCAACTTCGAATTCCCAATTATACGATGGGATTCTGTGAGGTCCTCCGCCGTATCATCACGTCGCCCAATCTTACGACCTCTGATAATTTACGTTAACGACCTTCGCCGGTGAGCGTCCCCCATTAACCGGTAGAGGTCTAGTCTCCGCGGTAACGTCCAATGGGCAACGCTAATATTCCCTCATTCGCGATAAATTAATTCCTGGAAGACCGGCTTGCGCGAAGGCTTACGTCGTGTTTCTTAGGCTACTCCAGCGCGGATGAAATATACAGGGATAAATTTTACGTAAGGGCCCTATGTGAGATATAAACTATGAGATAACTACGAAATTATATCGACGAATTATTTTTTCATGTTGCCATAAAAAAATTTTTAGAGATATTAGGTATATACATTCATAGCGTTTAATCCTTTCGTCGATGAAAGACTACCCAAAGCGACTTTAAATGTTAAAAATGTGTCGAAAAATATAATGGAAAAGAATGTTCGATGCCCAGCGGCTGCTATAAAGAAATTGGTACCCAGGTAGCCATACATTGATGAAAAATTATGCATTGACAGAAGGGTTAATCGTGGCGAATAAAGTATCGCGCTTCAAGTTTGGAAAAGAGAAAGAGATGATGTTTGTAGATTTATTCTTCAGAATAAAATAATTCTAGAATCTCTCTCTTTCTCTAGTAGCTATAGTCGTTGTAATCCTACGTTATCTTAGTACATTGAAATAAAAGCATCCGCTATTAATATTCAATCCTAGACTCTCATCATTCGCGAGGAGGCAATCGTCTCGCGTTTGCTTCCGATATAATGAGAGGCAATGAAGAGTCGAGAGCTTAGGTTTTAATCCAACTACCGATCTCCCGCCGTTATTCATCGTCATTCATCCGGCGTGCGACGCAAACGCGATGGAGGATCGATAACGCGGACAGCGACAAGAAGAAGGCTCTCGCTGCTGCAGGAATTTCTTGCAGCCACCGCGCAAAGGTGGAGAGGAAGGGGGAAACAAAGCGTTCCGCGGATATATATTCGCACCTTATAAGCGGGTGTCTTCTCTCGTCGCAGGGTGTTGGACTCTCACGCGGTTTTGCCCAAGTTCTCTAATCGTCCGGCGACGACGACGACGTCCGGACGGACAGGAACTCGTTTTAATGCGAGACCGGAGGAGATTCCGCGAATCGCTCGCGCGAGTGCGAAGGGATAAGGCAATCCCCGGCGGAGAATTATGCAGATTGCAGGTTTGGAATCCATCTCCATTGGCTCGCTCGAACGTTATACGTGAGTTCATCCGACGATACCTATACACGTACGATATGTATTCGTATACATATACCGACGTTGTGCGAATACACTCTCTTTTGCTTGCTCTCTGCCGCTCTCGCTCTTCTTCGTTCATTCCGTTCGACTCTGTCGACCTTCCCTGGGTCCGCGCTTACGCGAGGCGTCCGCCATCGCGCTAATGCACACGTCGGGCATGACGTGTGCATTGCGATTTGATAAATGAATGGATTAATCGCCGTTATTAACGGTAAATTTACGTCTTAATCCCGCGTGTACCACATTATGGATCGAAAGCGGGCCGAATTACGTCGATTGCCTACATC
This sequence comes from Prenolepis imparis, assembly GCF_030444845.1. Classification (NCBI taxonomy): domain Eukaryota; kingdom Metazoa; phylum Arthropoda; class Insecta; order Hymenoptera; family Formicidae; genus Prenolepis; species Prenolepis imparis. The sequence continues at coordinate 801,441 of NW_028141175.1, forward strand.
TACGTATTATTTTCGCGATTGCAATAGTATCTCGATATCCGGAATCTGACGAGGATATTTTACCGGAAAAGATTAAGGGTGAAGAGAGAAAACGAAGGGACGTTTCCTCTCTCGCGGTGCAGAAATGACGGAAACTTCGCGTCCAGCCTCACCCTCGTGCGGTGTCGGGATGTTCCTCCTCTATTTTCATTCCTGAAAGATGGCTCCCGGCTTGTTCGCGCGCGCGATCCGGTTTACCTATCTCGTCCAATAAACATCGGTTCGTCTCTCGGTACGGAAAGTTCTGGTCCTGATTCTGGTCTCTCCCCCTTGCGTGCCGCGACTTCATCTCGCCTATGCAGCGTCGTTTGACCGTGAAAAGAGTCCGCCGCGAAAATAAACGCGCGTCAAGTCGACGAGTAGGTACCGTTCGCGAGCTCGTTCCTACTTCGTATATACATATGTACGTCTTGGAATTGTCGGAAGGATATTACATGTCTTGTGATGACGGCGCACCGCTAGATTCCGGCCAAGTGACGTAATATTATTTATCATAGAGGTTATCGATTCCTCGCTTGGAGTTTCACGCGAAATATAGACGATAATTGTGTAATCTTCTTCCTTATTTTTACATAAAATTTAATTCGATTTGATCGTAAATTCTCTATATATTTTTCGGCCTTCGATGGCCTTTGTTTCTTTCAATTTTAAACACGGATAAAATGCGGATGATCAAGGGAAGGAAAGAATAAAAAGTAATCTCGCGCCGGTAATCTTGAGGCAACAATTAAAATGTCGACCTAGCGATTTTATCGCGAAGGCGGATTTGTTGAATCGTGATGGGCGCGGATTCTAGCTTTACATTTTCTGCGCGCAAACAATGGCGCCAAGCGATTACGAGCGCGCGATCTCTGGAGAGGATCATCGCGCATGAGAGAAAACTCGTGCATGGTTCAGGTAGTAGCGTGCCTGGGCCGGCTTTCTCGGCAGCCCCGCAGGGGAAGGCATATACGAGAAGAGAAGACAGGAGACGAGACGAGGAGACGAGAAGAGAGAGGAACGGAGCGTAGCCGAGAGAACGAGTCTCGGTCGCGGGTATAATTTAGAGAATAATGTACTCTCCGGAGGCATGCATTAAGCTTCCCGTCTCCCGGGGAAACCTCGAGTCCGGTCGACGAGAGAGAGAGAGAGAGAGAGAGAGAGAGTGCGACAGAGTGGAAGGAAACCGCCGCGTATTAAATCAAAAACACAATTTGTCCGGTTAATTCATCCGCGCGATTAACCGGGACGTCAGACCACCATCGCCGCCGTCGCCGTCGAGGACGACGTCCAACGACAAAGTTCTGCGACGCGACTCTGGAATCTCGATTGTCGATCCGCCCCGGCGCCGAGGAACCGTAACTCTTATTCACGCGCGGACCCAAAATCCCAATCCGCGAGAGATCAGACTCGGCAATTCAGGCAGTAGCCCTGGACCGGAGTCTCTCTTCGGCTGTAGCCCGCGGGAGAGGAAAGAACGAGAAAAAAAAGGAGAGAGAGAAAGAGAGAGAGGAGGACGAGGGCAACAAAGTAGAGGGGACTGGGACCGAGCTGTAATTTAGAGAAAAACGTTCGCCGGAGAGGCCGCGGGGCCCTACTTTTCGTGCTGCCCGTCGACCCGCCTACCTGGCCTCTATTACGCGCACCGGATCGGGAACAACCTGCGCTCGAGCAACAGCAGCAGCAGCCAGCAGCAGCCTACATTTCCATCCCTCACCCACTCTCTCTCGCGCGCGCAGGGCCTCTCCTATCCCCCTCCTCCGCTTCGCCTGTGTGAAGGGGCCCGACTCTTCTTGCTCTTCTTCGAGACCGTAGCGGAGCGAGAGCGTTGGATGCTTGGTGCGTGAGTCGAATGCGCTTAGACGCGCCGCGGAGGAGAATCCAATCAATCTACGATTACTCGCGCGGGGGCAATCAGGGGGATGCGAGCATCTCGGAGAGAGAATGCATCGGGACGAGTTGCCCTCTCTCTGCGTTTGCACTTCCAGGTGTTTGGCTTCGTCGGAGCACGTGAGGGGGAGGGGATGCGCGGATTAACGCCTGTTGGAAATTACATTTTATTTGCTCGCGTATCGATTTCGACCCTTCGATAATCGTATTTTGCCAGCTCATTGCCGGAGAGAGAGAGAGAGAGAGAGAGAGAGAGAGAGAGGAGATGGATTATTATTTTATACCATTTGATATTGGCAATTTCTTTCTCGCGCTCGCGAAAATACCGCGATATATTTTTGACCGCAATATGAAATTCTGTTTATATAAAAGCGTCGCCGAGATGAAATAAAATAAATGAAAAATTGATAGGTGGACGTATTTGCAAAATTGTTGATCGTTTTTGCCGTTTTATCGCGATGTGTCAATCGCATTTGGAAATTAATTTCGCGACGTATAAATTCGATTTTGTTTTTTACTTATCAAAGCATATATCTCGAAAATATCTCACACGTTCGTTTTATACAATACAGTCTATTTTTCTCCGATTCTTCGTTCGCTCGAATTTAATAAAATAAAATACAATAATTGCTTTTATTTATCGCAGAAAATTATGTTCGAAGCAATCGTTCGGAGCAAACCGAAGAGGGGAAGTAAAATCTTTATTATCGATCATAAAATCTGTTTATAGTTATTAAACCTCGCTGTAATTCACTTAATCGAAACGCAATTTCTCTCAAAGCCATTGTCGAAACGTCGATACGCCGGTGTATTATATCGATCCCGTGTCTCGACCAATATCCAATTGAAAAGAAAAGAAAAAGAAAAAAAAAGAAAAAAATTATTGCACCCGCGATACGGCGGTTAATATTGTATCGGGCCGAACATCGCGGGGCTAATGAAACGATCGAGCGATGCGCCAAAAATACGAGTGTGCTCCGACAAAATGGCTGGGATGAGGAGAGATTTCACAAAACGAAAGCGAGAATCGCCTCGCTTCAAAGAGGAATCCGTCTTTCTCCCGAGGCAGAGAGTCGCCTCGATTCGCAGCTAGTTTAAGATCTGACCTTTTTTTTTCCTCATCCGCGAGATTTACCGAGAAGAAACCTATAAGAAACGGCAAGAAAGCCGTTCGTTAAATCTCGCCGGGAAAGGGAGATGGACGCTTTTTGCTCCCGACTGCACTTGTGTTCCCGTAGGACGTTCGTTCCGCGAGAGACCTTATAATTATAAGGCGACGGATCCTCGGCAGGGTAATAATTTCGAGACGTAAAATCCCCGAGCATGTTTGTTGTGTTGCGGGGAATTTATTTATCAACGGTAACGATCGCTTTACTCTTTCTCTCTCTCGCGGGCGCGATTAACGCGGACCCCGCCGTGGATTACCGATGCAAGAAAATCCCGGGTCAGATATACCTCGACGATGACCTCGCCGCGCTGATTGAGTTCCTACGCTGCGCAGGTGCATCTTGCCGGGCGAATAAAAAAAAGGCAGAGTGCTCTTAACGAAGTGGATTCTAGGTACGTTCGGATGTACGTTCCAGTTGTAGAAGCTCTAATGATGGACCGCATCGATAGATGGATCGTGTGCGATACATTCTTCGAAGACTCATTCCGTCGCTGTATCATCATTAGATCTTCAACTTTCCGATCTTCGGATGATCGATGCTCGGACTTTAGGATCTTAAACTTTTATATTTCTTGGCTTCTCTCTCTCTCTCTTCACGTCTCTTTGAATATACTATTTTTCTTTTTGAATGTAGTCTAGAATTTTCTCGATAGTGGTTCCAAATTTTAACTTATCATTATAATTTTACTACTTTTATACAGTCTTTTAATGCATATAACAAAATGTGTCTCAAATAATTGCCTCGTTATTTTAAATAAAGTGTTTCAAAACTAAAACGAGAAGATAAAAAGTATAAAATTATAAGTATCTCGTTCGATTGTTACAAGAGACTTATACCGTTCTCTAAAAAAAAAAAAAAAAAGTATTCAAATTCCAGATAAAGACATAACCGAACGGATGAAGATAGCGGCGTACAAAAATACCAGACTGACGATGAATACGTCCGTGTCAGGAACGACAGGGGAGATAAAAGAACACGAATACTCGGAGCTTGTTCGCGCGGGAGGGACTCATCGTTGATGGTGCAGTCGGTGCAATGGAAGCGGGTCTACCTTTGAAGATCGGTATCGTCGTCAGTGACAAAAATTCGTCTCATCTTTCATTCCGAACCTATCTCAACATTAGACTTTCGCCTTCGAATGATGGATATTATTTGAGACAAGTTTGTCTCTCATTACAATGAATCTTTCATAAACGCGTATGCACTTTTATATATATATTTTTTTCAATAATAAATCTTAATAAATGCTTAAACGTAGTCTACATATACATGAATATCCTGAACTTTTATAAACATTTTCTCCTTATTAAACTTTTTTTTCTCCCTCAATTATTGCTTTCCGATTTGCAAATTAAATTAAACCGAACATTGGAAACATCGCAACTTGCAATTAGAATGCAATCAAGTATAAATGACAAATTAAAATTAAAACCCCATCAAAGTCTCGCGGCGCGTATATATGTAACTTTTTTAATAAGAAAGTTTGACGGTGTCGCGCGCCTCTCCAGCTCGTTCGCGGACAGGTATGTTTTATAATCATGCGAACCGACGAAGCTATTACATCGCGCATCCGCCTACATAGTAATAATACATGACTTTCGGCGATGAGTTACGTCGCAGGCGGGTGGCGCGCGGTAAATCCACGGGGCCCAGCCACGGGGGCGAGGTAAATCCGTCACAGAGGACCGTGACAGATTCACCTTTGTCAGGATGGCGAGTAAAAGCGGAGAGGAGAAGGCGACGACGAACAAAGGGGAAAGAGGAAGGGGAGCGGGGCGCGAAAATGTCTCGACATCTGCTACCTCTCCCTCGCCCGTTGGAAATTATTAATCCCGTCAAAAGTACTAAATCATATCTCTCAACGGAGGCTCTCTCCGAAGAGAGCATTCCAAGGGTGATGCGGGGGAGGAAGGGTAAAAGGAGCGCCGACGACGCGCGGGCAGCGACCTTGATTTAGGGTGGTGGAAACCCTTCTTCTTCCTTCCAAGAGCGCGCGCGGACCCCGGTGATATTTATGGCCCCGGAAAGTATTTCGTTCAAGGAGTATAGGAGAGATTCTTCTAGGGATTCTCTCGCGCGGGGGAGGAGGAGGGGGCGAATTTTTCATCGCACGGGACGCAATGACGGGAATGTTAATACGCCGTTCGTTTATGTCTTAATTCTTCCCGTAACCGCCCGCAGGGCGACCGCGGCGGCCCAAAATAGCGCTTAATAACCGTCGTTTATATCTTAATCTGGTTACCATATAATGGACGCCTCCGGGTAGCGCCTTGCTTTTATGATAAAGTGTCCCGAAAATGGAGACACGCGAGGGTAAGCGCCGCGGAAGGTGAGAACGATGTAACATCGGACAATGCATTTACCAACTGTCATGTCGTTGCGATAAGAACACCAGTGTTCGCGCCGCGCCGACGCATTAAAAAGGATGCGAACCTTTATCCCGTTTAATGAAGATATCGGACAAGAAAAGGTTGGCAAAAACACCAAGATTAATATCCTATAATTAATATTTTCTCCGTCTCGTCTCTTTCAAGTTTTTGTCTCGAGAACACAATTAAATCTCAGTCGACTACACGATTCTTTATATAGTTTATACCGAGATAAAATAAAAAAACTCACATTTTCAAAAGACGTCGATATAAAATCGCTTATTATATCGTCACGCACATAGTTTTCCGCAGAGTTTTGCGCGGAGATAATAGGGGAAACAAGCAGAGAAGGGGAGGACTTTTGTAATTTGCCCACCACGCGAAATCGCGAGCGAGGTCCTTTGTTTTAAGGGTTTGCCCTCTTCGTTTCGGCGCGAATTCACCAGAGAGAACCGACAATTCGATGGACGGCAGGGCGCGTTAAAGCCCAGGTAGAGATGCAGGAGGAAAATATCACGCTTAATGAATCGCTCTCGTGCACTGACCCTCTCGCCATCTCGTCCGGTAATGGAATTTCAAAACACGCGAAACGCCGCTCCGGATGGACACCGCGTCCTCGTTTATACCGTCGGTCCCCCATGTTGTCAACCACCATACCCTGTCACCTCTCGCCATCTTCGCGCCCGCGGCAACGCCGTTAACGTCGCGCTGCATTTTTTATACCCCTCTTCCCGATTACGACGATTGCGTAAATATCGCGTTTTACGCGTATGTACAGCACAGGATTGGGAGTCGAATTTCTCGAGTCGCGAGTTTCGCGCGTACTCGCGCATATTTTCCTCAATATCATCAGATGCGGGCGAGTTATATATTTCTTGCAAGTTTACTCCTTCCATTAATATGTTGGCGTTAATTAAAATGGCTTTATATTTTAATATGTCGGCGTCAATTATAAAATGGCTTTATATTTTACTATAAATATTTTACATTTATGTGTGTGTTTTTTATTAGACTTTTTACAGACAGACTACCTATTATTAAGAGCGTTATTAAGAGCAAGTCGAGAATTATAATTTCGCGCGTAATGTAAGATGCAACATTTCTCGCAGATATTATCGGAGGCCATTAATATGCGATTAATTATTTATAACAACAACGTGTTCCACCATGTCCAGAGACCATACATCATCCACCGCGAGCGTGTTAATGCGCTAATAAACGTATATTATCTTACGCTCCGATGATAATCACGTCTCCTCTCGACTGCTCAAGGAGAGAGACAGAGTGGTAAAAATTTCACAACAATTTCGCAATTTCGCAACAGCGATATATTTCAGGCAGCATCGTCAGGCATCATGATATCAAGGATACGCGTGAGGGAGCCTTCTTCTCACCTGGTTTCGTACATACTAATCAGAGTCCGCGCGCGTAGGATAAACTTAATAGCGATTTAATCGAAAGACGGAAACGACCGTTTAACTCTTGGCTGATCAAGCCGCCCGAGCGTGTACCCATCTCCTATCGAAGCGTTTTCTTAATCGAAGCCGCATTATGGTCTAATTACAGTTATCGGCCGCGGCCGCAACTTATTATCACATATAAACGGAACATGTGTGACGGTGTCCCTCGACGACGATCTGTCGACGATCTGTCGACGATCTGCGCGAGTACAATAACGGTAAACACACCGCTAAACGCGACGTAATTTTTTGAAGAGACTCGGAGATGCGTGTCGAATTATGGCATGGCGTCCCTTTCGAGACGCCTCCTGGCCTAGCGAGAAACGGCAATGTAACATCGTGTTTATGACCTTTCACGGGCAAATCGAAACGCGATTCCGAATGTTCGGTGCAATCTGGAGATACTGCTGATGCGATTAACATTCTATACCCTGTGGTCTCGCAAGGAAACGGTCACGTATCCTCTTCACCCATTCGTGATTCTATTGCCAATGTGTGCACTTCGCATAATAATTTATACAACTTGATGTATATATATTTTTTTTCAATGACGTGTTCTCTTCCCGAGAGATCTTATCGCGAATGGCGGATGTTGACGATAAGCGAGATGATCGTTTTGCGAGATAACATTTCTCGTATAAAGATGAAATTAGATAAGATAAAAATAAAGATTTCATTATTGTAAGAGTTCGTATAGATTACTGTATTTCTTATAAGAATCGCGCATGAGAGAGAAAAAAATCTGTCGGAGAGATGTAAGTTCGAGTAGAACTGAATTTAATAGCTTTTGTTTTCATATTAGGTTCTCCTATATAGGCAATCGGATTAGATTGTTGCTACATCATGACAAGCAATTTCAAAGTCGGACCATCTTTGTAAGCAAGTCACGCTTGACGTTGAAAAGTCCATGGTTTCATAAATTTAGATCAACTCAGGGTCGATCTCCGTGTCTTGAATCGTTACAACTCGGCAAGTGATATAATCACATGTTTCTTTGATGACTTAAGAATATTCTTATTTTTTACTAAATTTTTATTCGTTACACTGAAAAAGCTATTATAAGAGAAAACTTTCTTTAAAGAATAGAAGAATGTCACTGAAAACCTGATGATGCTTAAACCATAAAAACTATTTTTATATATTAATAAGAAATCTATAGAAACATGAATTGTTATTTCATATAATATTTGTATGAGAGAGATATTTTTAAATAAACACAGTATTCGTAGTGAAACGCGCGATCAAAGAATTAAAATATTAAAAAATAAAAAATTATAGAATAAATCAAAGCGTAACAATGTAATAATTAAAATAAATAATTAAAAATAGTCGTAGCAAAATAAAATATGTAACTTTAATTTATATTTTAATTTTTATTTGCGTTGGTCGGAGAGACTATCCTTTCGCCAATATCATGTAATAAAAATATCACATAAAAAATTACACAAAGAGCGAAAACTCGATATATGGACGATTTTTGTCGAGCGACACGTTTTGACAGTCTTCGCAATCCGGTCACGTCTGGTGCTCGAGGAAAATCCACGGTTTCATAACCATCATTCCCACTGACGGTCCGTTTATGATTGGTACGACTCCCAGGACGGTCGTTCCGGTGCGCGAAAGCCGGGAGACCGGAAGCTCCCTCCGAATGTCCGCGTCGGAGGAAGGCGCGCCGCGCTTAATTCGGTCTCGTGCCACGAGATGTATTAATTAACGATGGGTCCCGACGACTTGCAACCCAATTTAGAAACAAGCGCCTTGTTTGCATACATACACCGACCAGCCGGGGGATCGGCACCCTCGCGGAATACGCGCAATCGACACGATATAAATAGCTCTCGACGGCGGCTGCTCGAGAAAGAGAGAGAAAGAGAGAGATCAGAAGGATACGGAGGCGTTTCGTGCGTTAAAGCCTTCCGTGAGTGTTTAACGGAAGAATCCCGCTGTTAGTGGCCCGTCATTCTTTCACACGCACACACACACACACACACACATATTCTCTCTCTTTCTCCTTGACTTGTTCGAGCAACTCCTGACTCCTGCGCCGTCTCTGAAATGCCTTCCTTAAATGTCGCGTCCGCACTTTCGGGCAACTTCGCAAACAACGTCAGGTTTTCAGCACCCGTCGGCCGAATCTCCTGGTGTAATGAACTTTGAATCTCAAGGGAGTTCAAGAGATGAATGAACTCTTAAAATAGATCCTTGAAGCAATGTACGATTGAAAAATTTCTGATACTGAGTTATATTGAATAAAGTTATTATTGAGAGAAAACAAAGTTTGTTTCTGTAATAAATATTAAAGATATTTTCCTATAAATTGACAGCATGGACATGATATATAAATAAATTAATAGTATAAATGTAATATACAAGTTATGTAATAAATATAACTATTTAATGTTGTATGTGACATATAAAAATTTGTTAATTAATCATTTCACTAAAATGTCTATTAAGATGTATAAAACGAACTGGAATATCAATTTCGGAGAACTTTGACATTTGTAAATATTCAAGTCCTTCAATATAGAACAGATACTTGCAATTATATATTGCATGTATATACCATGCGAGATTAAACGACCCTACATATTGGAGACTGGAGAATATTTGATATAATTGTCCGTGACATAAAACGTGCAAATCTTTAGATAAGAAAAAGTGAGTTAGTACCTTATACACCGTATACGATACGACGCGATAAAGAGTTTGTTCACGACACGCGCAAATATACTTCCCACCGAGAGTGCTCCCATCCAAGATCCCTTAATAAGGTCGATCGCGCGCTTATAACAGACCCCGCATGCAAATAATTTCATTTCGTCATATTTCACGCGAAACGCGAGCTGTACACAGTTGTTAGCGGATACTCTCTCTCTCTCTCGAGGACTTTTTTATTTTTATTTTTGCACGGCGAGTCGGATTCGTAATTATCGGTCAACCGACTATGTGCATTAAATCGCCGCGGGCCACGTGCTTTATAAAATCGTCGCGCGATTTAAAACGCGCGTTTATTCGCGCGCCGCGCCGGTGTAATCCGTATTTACCATTCTACCCCTTACAGTTAGCGATGCAATTAGTGCCTGTATTTTATGCATTCAACTAGAGCGCTCTTGTAGTCGCCGGGAGACACATCTCGGAATTTCTCCGACATATAGCGCCGACGTAGCGACCGGTATATTAATTGCCCTCCAGCGGTATTTCTTAAAAGCATATATATCTCTCTCTCTCCGGACCCGTTTAGTTATACCCACGTCGCAATTAAATTTCAATATGTGTAATTATACTCGATACACGAGCATAGAGATCCGTCGTCTACCGAAAATGTTACTTAATTATAGAGCACGCACCATCTCTTCGCGCTTTTACTGTTCACTTGTACGACATCTTTACGTACTGTCATGTCAAATTATATAAAAATCAATAGATTATATATTGGGCTGTAACTGACAGATAAAAAGATAGAGAGAGGCTAAAAAATATCGTAAGATTATATCAGATACACTTTAATATCGCTGAAAAATTTCTTCCATACGATATTAAACATCGTATCGCGAGAAAAACTTGATTTAAAAATGTATTAGCATCAGCATCACGAACAGAGAGTTTACTTTCAAGTTAATTTATCACGTCCATTAAACTTTATCATTTTCTCAAACTCGAGTTAAGAGAATTACGCGATAAAAAAGGAATAAATTATCATAACAGATTTATATGTCACGGTAATCGAGAAGCACGCCAAATAACTACCATTGCGATTCATTAATCATTCGTAGACGCGTAGACCTACTGGATACATGCGTGTTGATATCGCGCAATCAAATCACCACTGATTGCACGTTAAAATGTACTATGTACGATTCCGTCTGTATCGATAAATTTTATGGCAAGTAATCGCCGGTACTGTTCCTTGAGAAGTCAACTTTAATCGCATAAATATTATTACTCCAATAATCATCCTGAGAAAGGAAGATAAGAAAGATATTCGATAAAATCGTACAGTCCAAGTCTCTTTCAAAGTATAGACATCAATGTTAAAATGGTTGCATTCTACCAGGCGTCTGTTTTATCAGTTACAAATCCATGTTGCTTACAAAAAAAATTATTTTGCAACATTTTTAAGTAGCACCCAAATTAAAAGATTGTGCGATAATTTAAACTCCAAGATAGTTTCTCATCATTTTCTCTAATTAATTTTGCTCAAAGTTTTGTCGTTTTGTCGCGACGTAATTTTATTTCTATAACGTAAAGAGAAAGTTATATTTAAAGATCACAGAGAAATCTAATTATATCAGTTGAGGTTTGTACTCGAATCCCCACGTACAGATTTTGATCCCTTACCCATTAAATCGCTATGCACCCTATTCAAGCTTGTATACTTAAGTTTCCCAAATAGAATTTTCACCGAAAAGCCCGAAGCAAGTCGGAGGCGACGGTTCGGTTAAAGCGCTTTAAATCTTATCGCGTGAATGCTCTTCGATGGCGACACGAGAATAAGGCGCAAATCGCAGGGGAGGATTCGGTTAAGCAATTAAATTTCGGTACCCCCCCCCGGTCGCTGGTCCAACTTTTTCCTCGGGGAACGATGCAGATCTAGAAATCGCGGGCGGATTCGCTCCGCAAACAGGATACGCGGGGGACAAGTTGAGGCGTTATCTGACATTTAGGGCGCGCGACCAGAGCGGAAATTGAGCCAAGGCCGCCGTGGCTGGGCTTTCCCGCTTTATGCGCAGGATATACGCCGTAAATTCAAGAGCTTTCTCACTCGAATCACGGTAAACTCTTTCCTTTTCCCTCTTTCTCGATGTGAAAATCGAGCGAAAGCCGCTCGTACCTCGTTAAACTCGAATATATTCTTTAATAATAAATGAAACTCGAGCAAATTATTTTCAATGTTGATATTAACGAAAAATATAAATGAAATATAAAAAGATGTTATATATTTTTATTGCATCCACTATGGTTTTCACATGAAACTCTGACTTATTGATTTTATATTATTAAATTATTTTCTACATTAATATTATGTTTTTGTATATAAATCTTTAATATTTACAAACCGATACTGCTGCATGCGATAAAATCTATCTAAAAATCCGCGTATTTATTACAAGAGTGATAAATTTTTTTATAAAGGATGATTCTTTTTTCCCAATATGTTATACGATTATCACCGTATACAACACATCGCATATTCATTGAGTACTCTGCGTTGATACCACTGCTT